>NC_064265.1:25382719-26040219 GCF_003254725.2 Canis lupus dingo | reverse complement strand
CTGGGTGGCTCAGCGGTTTAGCGCCGTCTACAGCCCAGGGTGTGATCCTGGAGACCCAGGATCGAGTCCCACGTTGGGCTCCCGTCATGGAGCCTGCTTCTCCCTCCTCCTGTATCTCTGCCTCTCCCTCTCCCTCTCTCTCTCTCTCTCTCTCTCTATGTCTATCATAAATAAATAAATAAATCTTTAAAAAAAATCAACCATATTTTCTCATTTTCCAAGTGCAGCCTTAAGTGAAGAAGTGCACTGTTTATTGGACTTAAAGATCCAATAACTTACTTCCCTTCAATGCTTTGGCTACTGTCCTTACCCAAGATGACCCCTCTGTTGCCCCTTGCTTTGCTAAATTTATTCATTCTTCAAAATGCAGCCAAGACCTACTTCCTCCATGAAATCCTTTCTGGTGATTCCAGCCTATAGGCATGTCATCTTTTTCTGAACTGTACTTACTTACAGTGACAAAAAGTTTACCATTCTTTGTCTCTTGTTTCTTACATGTGTTTTTCCAACCAGACTGAAGTTGGGGTCCATGTCTTGCCCTCCAAATCACATTATCAAGATTGAAGGTAATGTCTCTATGACATTTAAAAATCCTGGGGCACCTGGGTGGCTCAGTGGTTGAGCATCTGCCTTTGGCTCAGATAGTTATCCTGGGGTCCTGAGATCAAGTCCTGCATCAGGCTCCCTGCAGGGAGGCTGCTTCTCCCTCTGCCTGTGTCTCTGTGTCTCTCTGTGGGTCTCTCATGAATAAACAAATGAAATCTTGGAAAAAAATAATCCTAACTCTGGTTCGGGGCTTTCAAAGTGACATCTTAGGGATCCCTGGGCGGCACAGCGGTTTAGCGCCTGCCTTTGGCCCAGGGCACAATCCTGGAGACCCGGGATTGAATCCCACGTCGGGCTCCCGGTGCATGGAGCCTGCTTCTCCTCTCCCTCTGCCTATGTCTCTGCCTCTCTCTCTCTCTCTCTCTCTCTCTCTCTCTCTGTGACTATCATAAATAAATAAAAATTAAAAACAACAACAACAACAACAACAAAGTGACATTTTAGAGACCTGACCAAGGGGCAGAAGCTTCTATCTTTTTCTTCTTCCCTACCTAGTCTCATTCTTGGCTTCTATCATAGAAGTTCTGATTTTAAATGCTTTATGTTTTGAGTACCTTGTCTTTGAAGAAAAGATTCCTAAGCTAAAGCTTGAGAACTACAGATTTCAGCAATTAGAAATACAAGAGTGAACTGACTAGTTACAGTGGCAAGGAGTATTGTAAATTGACCCATTTTCATTCATGACTATCTGAAAGCTGAAATACTCTGGCCAAGTCAAGTAGAGGATGGGGCTCAGCCCTTGGGAGATCTATCTCTCTGACAGGAAATGAAATATGTTCTTTGTAGGAAACTTGGAAAGCATAGAAAAGTATAAAGAAAATGAGTCATGTCTAATACCACCACCCAGTAGGAGATAATGCTAATCTTGGTGTACTTCTCAGTTTTCCCTTCATATACACTCACATGAATATAACTTGTCATCACTGAGATTATCCCACATGCTGAATTAGGTATCCTCTTTTCACATGCAATTATATTACAAGCACTACAGATCTTCTTAAATGTACTTGTGATCATTCATTACGATGGGTTGGTTTCCCAGGAAGCAGACTGTCTTGCTGGGATGCAGTTTGGCATGCAGGATATTTGTTAGAAATAATTGGTTCTTGGAATCCATAGCTGAAAAAAGGAAGAGAAGGAAGCAGGAATAGACACAGAGAGGGGTTGAGCCATGATGTAGGCCCAGCGAAGGCCTTACCCAACTTTATGGGCAACTCTGAAGCAGGGATGGCTCTGGAGTTGTCCTGGGTTGGAGTGAAGGGGCTGGCCTTTTAAATCCCTAAGGGGATCATGGATTGGTTTCATGCTGTCCCTGGAAGGATGCATTATCTTAGGCTAGATATGATCTTAGGTTCTTCAGCCCAGGCAGTCTTCAAAGAGAACTCATAGCTGAAGGCTGTCTTGGTGTAGCATTCCCAGAAGCCAGAAGAATAACTCCTTCATTCTCAAAGGGGGATCTGGGCAGCACATCACAGCCTTCGCTATACCCATAATACTACATGGTATGGCCAATTAACAATAATGGCTGAAATTGAGTATATATCTGTGACAGTATTGTGTTAGGTGATCTTATTTAGCCTACAACTACTCAAATGAAGTGATAATTGATGCTATCCCCTAATTGGGTTCCACAGCTGATAAGTGGGGGAGCCAGAATTTGGACCCCAGGTCTTTGTTTTGTTATACTTAAAAGAGTGGTTTCAGGTAAGAAATTGAGTTTTCTAGGAAAAAAAAAAATCTTATTACATATTGAAGAGATGAGAGAAGTATGTGGCACTTTCCTCTTTGAAATGACCTAGAAGGATGATTTTCAGGAGTAATAAAAATGATAGTTCCTAGCCCTTAGATTAGGAGCACTTAACCACATGAGGGCACATTTTTAGAAGCTGTGAATAAAGGACAATAGACACCACAAGGAGTTATTTGCAACAGGTTCCATTCACACTCTCATTTAAAAACACAAAGCAGCAACTACCAATTGATGTGGAATCTCCAAGTCAACCTGGCCCCTTTTTGTTACCATGCATGTAAATTATTATTTCTACTACATGTGAGAAGGGAGGGTAATGCTAGGGATGTAGGTGGCCATCCCAGATCCTTTTATGCAAAGCACATTTAGTGTTATTCTTATTTTTGAAAAGCTGTCTTGATGAAGAAACAATAAAAGTTAATATTTTATTCTTTATATCAATATAGATGTTAGGGCTTAGGGGGAAGGGTTAAATGCATCTTCCATTCTTACCATTTTACTTATTTTTTTTTTCACAAGCCTACCCAGTTTTTTCATATTTTTTAAACAAAATCTTCCTGAAAAGACAAAGGCTTTGCCAGTTTTTTGTATCACTCTATTTGTCATCCTAAAATTTTCCCCACATGTTGCTTATTAGTCCAAATGAATAGTGTTTCAGGGAGATTGCATTTATTTATTTATCATTTATTAATTTATTAATTTATTGATTTATTAATTTATCTATCCATCCATCCCACTTAAGCATCAGCACAAAAATTAAAATTCAGGATCAGTTATTGCTGGGGAGTGTTCACAGCAATGTAATGTGGTTGCCAAGCAACCTGTGGGCGGGCATTACAGAGAGGAAGAGAAAGTTCCATCAGCCAGCACTTCAATAGCAGTACTGGCTTTCATTGGAAACGTGCTAAATAATAGGGCCTTGCAATCTGCCTCCTTTAGCCCAAGTTGCTTACTTTTCTTCTTGAAAAGAAAATTAATCTAGTTTAGTGCTGGGTAACATTTCCAACCATACTTCCTCTGCCAGGCATTGAAATAAATAAATAGTTTCCTACTTTTTAATTTTTTTTTAATATTTTATTTATTTATTCATGAGAGACAGAGAGAGAGAGGCAGAGACACAGGCAGAGGGAGAAGCAGGCTCCACGCAGGGAGCCCCACATGGGACTCAGTCCCGGGTCTCCAGGATTCATGCCCTGGACTGAAGACGGCGCTAAACCGCTGAGCCACCCGGGCTGCCCTGTTTCCTACTTTGGAAATAAGAAAGTTCTGTTTTTGTTTTTTTATGTTTGTCTGTCTTTCTTTCTTTCTTTCTTTCTTTCTTTCTTTCTTTCTTTCTTTCTTTCTTTCTTCTTTCTTTCTTTCTTTCTTTCTTTCTTTCTTTCTTTCTTTCTTTCTTTTTCTTCTTTCTTTCTCTTTCTCTTTCTCTCTTTGCCTTCCTTCCCCCCCTTCCTCTCCTCTCCTCTCCTCTCCTCTCCTCTCCTCTCCTCTCCTCTCCTCTCTCTCCTCTCCTTTCTTTCTTTAAGAAAACACATTATTTACAGCCTGTTAACCCAGGATTGAGGCAAGAGATTGAAGAACTCAGAAAAGAGCATCCAGGACAGTACTTTATGAATCATAAACACCTTCACTCATCTTCTAGAAAGCTATGTTTAATAGTCTTAATTTGTTACCTGCTATTATTGAGATTCTGAAATACACAGACACACACACACATCGATGAGTCAGAATTGCCAATTTTGAGTGCCTCAAGTAAAAGAGGGTGGGGGGGGAAGGGGGGGGATAGAATAATCCTCTTTGTGCTTGAGAGGGAGATTTGAGAGTTGACCTAGGAAACAGACAGTGCTAGGGGAATTTGTCAACAGGTCTAAGAGAGCTACATTTCAACTGCAGCTCAGAGCCAGCATATCTCCTAATTGTCATCTGCTGACACATAAGGCTAAACACAGGCTTAACAGTACACCTTGCACAGAGTAGGTGCTCAGCAAACATCTTGGCACCACACAAATCTTCCTGTGCAGAGCCTGGATACAGGAAATCCTCTTGGAACAGCTGCACTCACTCATGGAGCTGTAGGGGAGCGTATTTTGGGCCTCACGTAATTTCCTGTCTTAGGGATGGAGAAATTGGACTAGCAGCCAAGGCTGGCAAGCTGCTCCTGGCTGAATGTGAACCAGGCTTAAGTTTTGTATCATCAAAACTCTCCTGTGCCTTTTCATTTGAGTGATTTCATTTTCATCTGCCTGCTGTATGTTTGCAAAGCTATTGAAAGTGGGTTCAGGGCTACCTTCAGAATAGCTTTAACAGGACTCCCACACTTTTTCAGATTTATAAAATTTGGTCCAGGCGAAGGATGCCAAGACACTCACTTGAGGTACTTCTTTGGAAATACCTCTCCTTTCCTTTCTTCCTTGCTGCTGCTAGTGGTAATTTACATCCCTTCTATCCAGAGCTGGGCATCAATCCAGGCTACTAACTGTGCTTCCTACTGACAGACTTCTACTCACCCAGTCTCCCCACTGTGTCCCCACATCCTTCCTTCCATGAGCTGTGGTTGGCAGAATCTTCTCCAGCTGTTCGTCCTTTCTCTTGAATACCGCATTTATCTGCTATTGCTTCCTAGGATCACATTGGCTCATTTCACAATCACAGACAACAGAACTCCCAGGTCACTGTGACTTAAAATGGGAACCAAGCCACCTTGGTGGTCTTCAGAGGGTTCCTCCAAGATCTAGAAGCCCTCAGAGTGAGAAACAGCACCCTGTAATTTTTCACTTGAATTTTCCACTGCATACAATTCTTGTACAATTGGATTTTTGAACTCCAGATAGTGTTTTACATTGATCTATTATAGGCAGTTACAGAGAAGAGGCACAACCAGGAGGGAGAGAGAGAGAAGAAATAAGGGCAAAGAGAAAAACATCCACGTGGATACCACCTTCAGTGGAAGCGTGAAGAAAGAGGGTCTGTGACGCAGGAAGCCCCTCAGGGCCTCCATGAATGATCTTAGAGCAGAAAACATGCTCTCAGATGATTAAGAGGTAATAGGCAGTAGAATAAGAGAATCTGTTCTGGAAAGAGATGTAGGCCCAGTGCAGGAGGATTTGGGTGAGTCTTCTGGGGTGAGAGAAGTGCCTATTAAAACCAGCAGGCCCTGATGGGCAAATCAGATTGTAGGAACTAGGAGCCCTCTTCCCTTCACTCTTCCTCCCACTTCAGACATTTTCCTTCCTTTCCCCCATCTCTAGAATATTTTTGGGTATCTTAGGTTTCTTTTTCTCTTTTCTTAATCAGTCAATCTCCTTCACCTCTCCCCCTTTTCCTCTCTTATCTTAAAAGAGGAATCGACAGATTGTTTTGCAATCTGTAGGTATTGACCTTTCAATAGGTTGAGAAACCAGTGTTGAGAGTTATAACAGCCATTTTTAAAACACTGAAGTAGAATAGAATACATTTAATAATATACAATACAATAAAAAAACATTGGAATGCCTTTTAGGGGTAAATTTTTGTTTCAGTTGTGTGTGTGGGCATGAATGTTATTATGAAAATTATTTCAAATTGTGGATTATGGTCAAGAAAAGTTGAAGGCTGCAGGGATATAATTTACAACTGAAGAAATCTGTTTATAATTTGTATAACTAATAAAATTTTTCCTGACAAGGACTTTCAAGAGGGCCATATTGGTAAAATTTTAGTATTTATTTCTTTTAATTTCTGCCCTAAATAAAAATAATCCTGAAGGTTGTTTTTGTTTTTGTTTTGTTTTGTTTTTTTTAGTATATGTGCTACCGAACAAGCACTCTGAAGTTTGTTTGTTTTTTTTTTTTTTTTAGATTCATTTATTTATTTGAGGGGGGGGCAGAGGAAGAGGGAGAGAGAGAATCTTAAGCAGACTGTCTCATTATCCAATACAATAGTCACTCACTACATATGGCTATTTAAATTTCTTGAAATTAAATAGAATGAAAAATTCAGTTCCTTACTCACACTAACCCCAATTCAAATGCTTAGTAGCCATATGTGGCGTTGGTTACTGGTTTGGACAGCAGAGATTAAGAACATTCCCATTTTAACAGAAAATTCAGCTAAACAACCTGGGCCTAGACCTCTCAATAGGCCAATATAATACAGATGTACATTTTGCTATGGTATTGAAAAAGGGATGACTAAATTTACACAGATGAAAAATGAGTTTTAAATAGAGAAAGTTGGATAATTATGGAAGTTGGTGAGTGCCAGCCTGTGGACATCTGGCAAACTCAGTCCTGGGAAGGAAAGGGGTGCACTATGTGAGAGCGTCCATCATTATGTAGGTGCTTCAGGGAGACATTGAACCAATGGAGCTGTTAAGTTACTGCTGGTCTCTGACCAATCTAGTCAATCTGTTAATTAGACCTGTGATTTGGGAAAAAGCAGAAGTTCTTTCTTGGGCTAACTACTTCATGCTTAACATCCTAAGGAAATAATCTCTTACAACAAACTGATATGCTGCAGGTCATCACAGTATAATTACAATAATGAAGAAATTGAAACAATGTGCAGTAACAGGTATTTGATAAACAGGTCATGGCACTATGTAACCACTGAAAATCGGATTTTCTAGGAATATTTACTGATGTGGGAGCATACTTAAATGAGAAATGAAAAACTATCTCAAAAAATTGTGTCTTTTTTCTGAGAGATGGGATTGTGGGTGATTTTTATATTCTTCATACTTTCCTATATTTTCCACATTGTTTACAATGAACATGTTTGTGCTTTTTTTTTTCTCTTTAAGTATTTCAGCATGTATTTTCTAAGACCAAGGATATTGTCTTATATAGCCACAGTAAAATTATTGAAATCAGGAAACTTAACATTGATACAGAACTATAATCTAATCCATGATACATACTCTCATTTTTATAGCTGTCATGGCCCCTGCCCATCCAGGATCAAAGCCAGAATAGCATGTACTATATTATAAAAAATAATAAACTACTTGTAAAATTTTAGATCAGATGGGATTTGAGTGTAAATAACTGTCAGGACAAAGGAGAGAGAGAGTATTCTCTTATAGGCTACCTCTGATTTTTCCTGCTTAAATCATATATACTATCTTTTGATGACTGTCAAGTGTTTTTGTTGTATTTTTATTATATGGTTACATATAGTATGTATCAAAGCATATTAAGACCATAATTTTGGGATCCCTGGGTGGCGCAGCGGTTTAGCGCCTGCCTTTGGCCCAGGGCGCGATCCTGGAGACCCAGGATCGAATCCCACGTCGGGCTCCCGGTGCATGGAGCCTGCTTCTCCCTCTGCCTATGTCTCTGCCTCTCTCTCTCTCTCTCTCTCTTTCTCTGTGACTATCATAAATAAATAAAAATTTAAAAAAAAGAAAAAAAATAAGACCATAATTTTTTGGTGCACATCTGATAAAGTTTTTATTTTATAGTGAGTAAAGGGTAAAGATTCACTCATTTACTTGTTCAATCATTCATTCATTCAACAAGAATTATTGAGTACCTGCTATGATCTAGACAAAACACAGGCTTGAAATCAAGTTATTTTCAAATCGTAAATTGTAAGTTCAAAATTTGGAGCCTATCATCATATTGGTAGAACTGTGCATAAATTTATCATCTTTGGCCAATAATGAGCTATCTGTTGCTGAAGAAAACCCACACTCATACACACATACATACACACATACACACAGAATAAGATCCCATACTCTCAGCGGGATGAATTTAATTTAAACCCACACAATCTTAACTAGATGAAATCCTACATCTTGATATGTGCCTGGGCAAAAGGACTCACTTAAATCAATTGCTTCCATGAAAGGAATATTCTCATTTTTTAGTTATATAGGTTTTATTTTTAGAAAGCATCTATTTAGAAAATGGCTATTAATCAACTTATTGAGGTGTAATTTTCTTACAATAACATGCATAAATATAGTATAAATAAAATATATCCATTGATGAGTTTAGACAAATGTAGATACCAGTGTGTCACCACTCAATCATGATGCTGAATATCTCCATCAGCCAGTAGAGTTTGATCCTGCTGCCCTAAGGCCAAACACACCTCCCACTTCATCCCCTCATTCTTGCCCTAGGAAAGGTGATTCTATCACAGTGGAGAAGTTTTTCAGGTTTTAGAATTTTTTATAAATGGAATTATGCAATTTATACTCTTTTGTGTCATTCACATAATGGTTTTGAGAGTCATCACATTGTGGTGTCAGTATTTTGCTCCTTTGTATTATTGAGTAGTATTCCATTGTATGAAGTTACCAGTTTGTTTATTCACTCATGTAAGAAACATTTGGATTGCTTCCAATTTGGGGCTAATTATGGGTAAAGCTGTTATACACATTCACATACATTTCTTTTTGTGGATATATGTTTTAATTTCTCTTGGATAAATAACTAGAAGTGCAATTGCAGAGTTATAAGGTATATAAACATTTAACTTGCTAAAATACTACAAAATTATTTTCCAAAGTAGTTGTACCATTTTACACACCCACTGACAATGAGTGAGAATTCCAGTTTCTCTGCATCCTCATCAACATTTGGTAATTGTTAACCTTTTTACTTTTATGGATTCTAGTGAGAGTGTAGTGGTATCTCATTGTAATTTGCATTTCTTTGATGACCAGTGGTATTGATTATCTTCTATTTCTGAGCTCCGTTTAATTTGTACAACTTATTTTTAAATGGCTGTTCTACTCTTTTGCTTATTTCCTGCCTCCCACCTCCCCACCGCTGGATTGCTTCTTTCATTAAGTTGTACAAGCTCTTTATATAATTTTGATACAAGATATTTTGTCAAATATATATATTGCTAATGTTTTCTCTCAGCCTGTGGTTTATCTTTGCATTTTCTTTTTTATTTTAAAGAGTATTTATTTATTCAGAGAGAGAGAGAGAGAGAGGCAGAGACAGAAACAGGCTCCATGCAGGGAGCCCAACGTGGGACTCAATCCTGGGTCTCCAGGATCACACCCCGAGTTGCAGGTGGTGCTAAACCGCTGCGCCACCAGGGGTGTCCTATCTTTGCATTTTCTTTTGAGGAGTAGAAGTTCTTGATTTTGGTGGAGTATGGTTTCTCACTCTTTCCTTTTATGGTTAAAGCTTCCTATTTCTTAAGAATCTTTGATGACTCTGAATCATGAAGATATTCTCCTGGAGTCTTTCTTCTAGATGTTTTATTGTTTTAGCTGTTATGTGTATGTCTATGATCCATTTTGAATTAATTTTTGTATAGGCTATGAGATAAGGGTTGAGATAGTTTCTTCCGTATTCAACATCCAGTTGCTCCAACATCATTTGTCTGAAAGGTTATCCTCGCTCTATTAAATTGTCTTGGTACTTTTGTCAAAAATCATCTGACTATATATTTCAATTGTATAAATGTAGGTATAATTAAGCACTTGTATATTTAAGCATTAATATATTTTTGTATTTTTTAACCTAAATGTATAGCAACATCAAAAACTAAATCAAGATGCTACTAGCCACAGGAAATTGAAGTGAAAACTTTGGAGGTGACTTATCTCCAATTTGACAGGCTAATCATGAATATTTATGAGCTTTGTCCTTCTGTTAGGAAGACAATAGGTAGAACCCATGACATTTTTATTGTTTTATTGAATTATCTTATTAGTTTATGTACTTACATATGAATTTGAGGAATATTGTACTGAATAATACCTTTTTAAATTGAGTCAGAGTATGCATTTTTAAAATTTAAGCCATTATTTTTCCTTAAAATTTAAATTTAGCCAAGCTATTAGGAAAATTGTAGACTGGGATTGTTTTGGTGTTTTGGCTTAAGTCTTGAATGTATTCAGGCTTTGGTTGGTTACTGGAACTGACATAGAAAATAATCAAGTAGAGTTCATTGAAGCACATTTCATACTAAACTCCTCATTCTGTGATGCTCCTTAATACTTCCACATGGAGATTCCATGACAGGTACATATTCCCTGAGTCAAACTTAAGAGTGGATCCTGAAACCATGTGGATCTATTCCTGTGCCCTTCACCTAATTCTGCCATTCCTCCAAATCCTGAAAGTACTGACGATCGAACCCATCATGCTTTGACATAGAACCCAACATGCTCATGATAAAGGTCTGGAGGAAGCCTTCCTGATGGATCTGCACAACACCCCTTAAGCCACCAGTGGCCCTTTCTGTGGAGCCAAAGGGAAAGTGGGGAGAAGAGAGTAGGAGAGTGTAGGGGAGCATTTGATCTCTGCTCTAAAGCAAAACATGGTTGGTAAGGTTGTAAGTCATGATTAAATGCTGCAATTACTTTACTCTTTTTTAAAATACCCACTGATATGGGATGCCTGGGTGGCTCAGTGGTTGAGTGTCTGCCTTCAGCTCAGGCCATGATCCTGGGGTCCTGGATGGAGTCCCAGATCAGGCTTCCCACAGGGAGCCTGCTTCTCCCTCTGCCTATGTCTCTGCCTCTCTGTATCTCTCATGAATAAAGAAAATATTTTAAAAATAAATAAAATAAAATAAAATACCCACTGACTTAATTCAGCAAGGAAGATTGGTCCAAAGTAAGAAAGAACTCAAAAGTTGGTGTCAGAAGACTTGGGCTGGAGAAGCAGTTCTTTTGCTTGCCTCATTGTATACCCATGAATAATAGGAATGATACCAAATGACACACAGTGTTGTTATGAGTATCAAATAGGAGCACCCTGCAAATTGCAGTATTTAAATTTGAAGTATCTTTCCTTCAGTAGCTCCCAAAGTTGCTGACATTCAAATCTGAGTCATTATTTAAATAGGCTCTGTTGAAATCAAGTGCATAATGACTTCTGTTGTTTGCTGGATTCACTCTCTAAAAGCTCATCAGCAAACATTTGCCTGCTGAATGATTCCCCTGCAACCTTGAAATACATTACAGTAGTTTCTACAAAGGATGGTTACTAGGAGCCTAAGTCATAGTAAACTTGTGTTTTGTTAAGGATTAGTACTTAGGCTGCAGAAGCATTCAAAATACTGTCAAAACCAAGGCTAGTTAATAGTGTATCTTTGTTTATGGCATAAAAACAAAAGGAGGGATCCCTGAGTGGCGCAGCGGTTTGGCGCCTGCCTTTGACCCAGGGCGCGATCCTGGAGACCCGGGATTGAATCCCACGTCGGGCTCCCGGTGCATGGAGCCTGCTTCTCCCTCTGCCTATGTCTCTGCTTCTCTCTCTCTCTCTCTCTCTCTGTGACTATCATAAATAAATAAAAATTAAAAAAAAAAAGTTTAAAAAAAAAAAAACAAAAGGAAAACTCTTTCCCAAGAGGCTACATAAACACCTTACTTCAAATATTATAAAATAGACATTATTACATCTTCTCCCCATTACAAGCTAATTTCAATAAATATTTTGTTGTTAACCATTTTTCCCTAACTATCATAGTAATGCAAACACATAATGGAAAACTTAGAAACTACATATATATATATAAAATTGAAACTAAAAATCACCTACAATTTATCCACCTGGAAATAGAACAGATTAATGAATAGTTTGTAGTCATTCATACTCAAATATATGTTTTTGGAAAATTTATAAATTATTATTGATATAGTCTTGCATGTTACTTTTCCCCCACTTAATAGCATACACAAATTCCAATGTCAAAGATTATTCTCAGAAAAAATAATTTTGAAGTCTGCTGATACTTTATCTGAACTTAGATGCCTAAAAATTATTTACATATTTATTTTCCCCAAAATATTTATACTAAGTTAAATTTATAAACATTAATTTTTATCTACTTAAATTTGTAAATGTTAAATTTGAGTTGTTAAAGGGATTATAAATGCTGTTTAGAGTAAGGAAAATAGAATACATATGCTCAGAAACATGCATGAGTTTTTAGAGTAGGCCACACATTCCCAATGGGGACAATAACCCTCCAATAGGAGCAAATATTGGTCTGGGGGGATGGAAAAAGGGGATTTATTCTTTTTTTTTTTTTTTAAGATTTTATTTATTTATTCATGACAGACAGAGAGAGAGAGAGAGGCACAGACACAGGCAGAGGGAAAGGAAGAGAAGCAGGCTCCATACAGGGAGCCTGACAGGGGACTTGATCCCAGGTCTCCAGGATCACACCCAGGGCTGAAGGCGGCGCCAAATCGCGGGGCCACCAGGGCTGCCTGGGGATTTATTCTTAAAATTAAAATTTCATGAGGGAGAGGGACAATTAGGAAAAAGTCTAAAAAAGTTTCTTAGGGGAGATGATCATGAAAAATTTTGCCCTGTAATTCTGCAGGGCAATTTACTTGATTTAAACCGAAGCTCCTATCACATAGGTTTCCTCTCTAACATGTATAATCTTCTGAGGTAATACTATAAGTTCTACCTGACTTTAGATTGCCATTTCATTTGAGTACAAGATGCAGAGGAAAGAATCATGCAAAATAAATTGAGGTTGAATTAAGTTTTCTAAATATTACAATTATATTAAGTAGTATCACTGTATTATAAAATTCTTCTGTCAAAAGGAAAACACAGAATTAATACCTTTAATGCATGGAACCCAGAATTAATGATTTACTTCTAGCTTAAAACTCAGAATGAATTATTTACCTTTTAAAACAAGATATCAGGGATTTTCTTTATATTTTAATTTGACACACTTCAGTGGTTTTCCTGAAGTGTGAATTCTCATTTCATACACAAGTCCAAAAATTAAAAAGACACCATCAACACAAGAACAAAAATGCAGAAAATTGCATTGACTTGGGTTTAAAAAAAGCTTAGTTGAAATATAATTCACACACATAAAATTTATGCTTTTAGAGAGTTTATCCTTTAGAAGATACAGTGGGTTCTAGTACATTTACAGAGTTGTACAATCATCACCACTATCTAATTTCAAAACTGACAACCCAAGAAGAAACCCCATACACATTGGCTGTCACTCCCCAACTCCTCTTTTCCCACAGCCCCTACAACTACTATTCTACTGCCTTTGTAGTAGGATGAAAATCAGAGATTTTCCTCTCCTGTTTCCTATAAATGGAATAATACAAGATGTTACCCTTGTGAGTGACTTTGTTCATTTAGCATGTTTTCAAAGTTCATTTGCATTGTAGCATGTATCAGTATTTATTCCTTTTTATAGCTGAATAATATTTCATTGCATGGACGTACCACTTTTGTTTATCCATTCATCAGTTGGAATTTGGATTATTTCCGTGTTTTGGTTTTTTTTTTTTTTTAATTTTTTTTAAATTTATTTATGATAGTCAGAGGGGGGGGGGAGAGAGAGAGAGAGAGAGGCAGAGACATAAGCAGAGAGAGAAGTAGGCTCCATGCACCGGGAGCCCGACGTGGGACTCGATCTCGGGTCTCCAAGATCGCGCCCTGGGCCAAAGGCAGGCGCCAAACCGCTGTGCCACTGAGGGATCCCTTGGTTTTTTTTTTTAAAGATTTTAGTTATTTATTCGTGAGAGACACAGAGAGAGAGGCAGAGACATAGGTAGAGGGAGAAGCAGGCTTCCCACAGGGATCCCAATGCAGGACTCTATCCCAGGACCCCGGGATCACACCCTGAACCAAAGGCAGAGGCTCAACCGCTGAGCCACCCAGGCGTCCCTCCATGTTTTGGTTATTATGAATAATGTTGTCATGAACATCTGTGTATGGCTTTTCATGTAGACGTATGTTTTCAATTCTTTTGGGTGCATAATTAGAAGTGGAATTGCTAGGTTATATGGTAACTCTGTGATTAACATTTTGAGGAGCTATCAAACTGTTTTCAAAAGTGACATGTATAATCCCACTAGCAATGTGTGAAGGTTGTAATTTTTCTACATCCTTGTCAATACTTGTTATTGTCTGTTTTTTTTTTTTTTTTTTTTTTTTTTTTAGTCATCTTAGTGGGAATGAAATGGTATCTCATAGTGGTTTTGATTTGCATTTCACTAATGAATAATGACGTTGAGCATCTTTTCATGTGCTTACTGGCCATTCATATATCTTCTTTGGAGAAGCGTCTATTCAAATCCCTTTCCATTTTCTAAATTGGGTTATTTGTCCTTTAATTGTTGAGTTATGAGAGTACTTTATATATTATGGATACAAGTCCCTTATCAGATATACAATTGGCAAATATTGTCTCCCACTCCCTGGATTGTCTTTTCACTTTCTTGATAGTGCCTTTTGAAATACAAAATTTTAAATTTTGACCAAATCCTATTTATCTATTTTTTCTTTTATCATTCGTACTTTTAATGTCATATCTGAGAGAACAATGCTAAACCCAGGTCACAAAGATTTACTCCTGTATTTAATTCTAATAGTTTGATAGTTTTGCTCTTATATTAGGTCTTTGATCTATTGTTTAAAAGATTTTATTTATTATTTGTTTGAGAGAGGGAGAGGGAGAAGCAGGATCCCTGCTGAGCAGGGAGCCTGATGTGGGGCTTAATTGCAGGACTCTACAATCATGACCTGAGCTGAAGGGAGACACTTAATTGACTGAGCCACCCAGGCACCCTGGTCTTTGATCCATCCTTTTTTTTTTTTTCCTTTGATCCATTCTTGAGGGAATTTTTGTATATGGTATAAATTAAGGTCTGACTTTATTTTTTGCTTGTGGATATCCAGTTATCACAGCACCATTTGCTGAATGATGGGTTTTGATTCAAGATACAATAATGTATTCTATTCCTTAAGTAGGAATAGGATAGTCTGTGTTCCGGTGAGGGAGTGTTTTTAAAAGGAGAGGTAGCAAACCCTGTGAAGTGCAACAGAGAAGGAGTTCCAATAAAGAGGCTCTAGAGTTACCGTCAGGGTATCATTGGCAAGCTTTGAGGTAAATCTCAATAATTGTTCATTGTAATGATTAATTCTATGTCAATTTGGGTAGGCTACAGTACCCAGTTATTCAATTGAACACTTATCTAGGTGTTGCTCTGGACATGTTTTATAGATATATACTCAATTGATTTTAGGTAAAGGAGAATATCTTTGATAATCTGGGTGGTCCTCATAAACATCAGTTGAAAGACTTGAAGAACAAAATTAAAGTTTACTTAAAGAAGAGATCTAGGATGCCTGGGTGGCTCAGCGGTTAAGCGTATGCCTTTGGCTCAGGGCGTGATCCTAGAGTCCTGAGATCGAGTTCCACATTGGGCTCCCTGCGTGGAGCCTGCTTCTCCTGCCTATGTCTCTGCATCTCTCTCTCTGTGTCTCTCATGAATAAATAAATAAAATCTTTAAGGAGGAGAAGAAGGAGGAGGAGGAGGAGGAGGAGGAGGAGGAGGAGGAGGAGGAGGCGGAGGAGGAGGAAATCCAGCCTGCCAGTTTACCCTATGGGATTTGGACTCACCAGCCCTATAGCTACAGAGGTCGATGTCTTGAAATCTCTCCCCAGATGCCTGGGTGGCTCAGTGGTTGAGCACCTGCTTTTGGCTCAGGTTGTGATCCCAGGGTCCTGGGATGGAGTCTTGCACCGGGCTCCCTGTGGGGAGCCTACTTCTCCCTCTGTCTGTCTTATCTCTCTGCCTCTCTCTCTCTGTGTCTCTCATGAATTAATAAATAAAATCTTGAAAAAAAAATCTCTCTATCTTCATATATACACATTATATAATATTTTATATCAATTTATATAAAACCTGCCTATGTATATGTTGCATATTATGTATATTATATACCTTATTATACAATAATATACATGTTATTTAATGCATTAATAATATAGTTATACATTAACATTATATAACATGGTATTATGAATGTATAATTCATATATTACTAATGACAATTCATATATTAATTTATGTGTACTTTAATACATATTAGCATATATTACATTATATATATTCTTTCTATATATATCAACTACTGGTTCTATTTCTCTGCTAGAAACCTGGACTGATAAGGTAGGAGAACCCAGGGAGAACTGAGGCTGATGTACAGAAATTCTCTTGAGAAGTTTGCAAATAAAATAGATGGGGAGAGGGGATCCCTGGGTGGCGCAGAGGTTTGGTGCCTGCCTTTGGCCCGGGGCGCGATCCTGGGGACCTGGGATCGAATCCCACGTCGGGCTCCCAGTGCATGGGGCCTGCTTCTCCCTCTGCCTGTGTCTCTGCCTCTCTCTCTCTCTCTCTGTGACTATCGTAAATAAAAAAAAAAAAAAATAGATGGGGAGAACAGAGGATAGAAAATAAAGTATTTTTGAAAAAAAAAAAAAAGAAAATAAAGTATTTTTGAGAAAGATGAATATTTGAGCAAGAGAAGTGTTCTCAGCTAGTTGAATCTATAATGTCATTCTTTGTTTATATTTAATAAGTTTTTTTAATCATAAATAGATCTATCATTTTAATCTCTCTTCTTTTTGTAGTATTGCATCCATGTAGTTTAAGTGTATAATCTGATGCTATAATTTTTAAGGTTGTCCCATTAAAAAGTTATTTCCTTCACTGAATGCCAGCCACCGTAATTGCATGCTTAATAACAAGTAATTATTGGGATGCCTAGGTGACTCAGCAAGTTGGGCATCTGACTCTTGATGTCCATTCCTGTCTTGATTTCAGTGTCATGAATTCAGGCCCTGTGTTAGGCTCCACGCTGGGCATGGAGCCTACAAAAACAAACAAACAGAAACAAACAAACAAAAACAAAAACAAAACCCAAGTAATTATCAATCAGCTCCATAACATTTTCCTTGTAAACTCCTTCTTTTGTCATGTTGGCAGACATAGAGAAAAAGAGTCTTCTGAGGGGAAAATTATAAAAACAAAGACTAAAAATTGTAACTTGGTAGCCATGAAATCATGGTATCATGGAATCAATCATGGAACAACAGGATTATGAAATTTATGCTTTTAGCAAAAAATAAATGACTTGGTTTACTTTGGTGCAGAACTGGACATAGTATTTTACAAACAATTTGGCATATGTTGACACCATTTGACTATATATCTTCTAGCTCCTATTATGCTCCTGCTGACTGCATCCTAGGGCCATGTTGGCTTTGAAGAAAATCATTTTTTTTTCTTTTTTTTATGGTAGTCACAGAGAGAGAGAGAGAGAGAGAGAGAGAGAGAGGCAGAGACACAGGCAGAGGGAGAAGCAGGCTCCATGCACTGGGAGCCCGACGTGGGATTCGATCCCGGGTCTCCAGGATCGCGCCCTGGGCCAAAGGCAGGCGCCAGACCGCTGCGCCACCCAGAGACCCCCAAGAAAATCATTTTTTTGATGAGTGTCAGGTTTACTGGGCTACTAAAAATATGTAGTTAATAAATTAGGGAAACTGTTGGGTATCATCACATAGTTTTGTTCCAGAAGAACTCCATAAAGTTAATATACAAGCATCCAATTTATGTTTTCTTGAGCCCAGTGACTTCCAATGTTTTTTATATCTTACATATTATAGTGTCATGCTCAATTGTTAATATGATAACATTTGTCAGAGAAGACTATTGTAACTGGTTACTTACGTTATATTCTAAATGTACTCTTCCTAATGATTTTCAGTAGTTACTCTTTGGGAGAATAGGCAAAACAGAGGCTACCCATGGAAGAAGCTTTTTAGAAGGGCTGACTTCTATTGGCATGGTTAGATTAAATGGATTTAACAGACTTAAATCTTGTTGCTGCTTGATATATTTTCATTGTGACAACTTCTATGGAAATAACTAATACTGGCTAAGCCACAAAATTATATTGAAATATAATTTTTAAAAATTTTTAACAGAAAAGGTAGATATTATGAAGTTATTTATGGCAACGACTCTAGTCTACCTATCTTTTTTATTGCCACCAGTAGTATAGGAACTGGTACATAGTAGGCATTCAAAAATGTTTGATGAAGAAAATAACCAATAAATTAATTAGTTGGAATAATTGGCCAAAAAATATCCTTATGATCTAACATTGGCAGTAATAAGTAGTTTTTAATCAGGTAACAGGTTGATATGAAGTCTGACCTTCAAGTATATAACTGAATGCATGCTTGACTCAGAGACCAGATTAAAATTAAGTATAATGGAAAATTAGAGACCTGTTCTGAAGTAGTAAGAACTCATTTGTGGAGGTATTTGGGAGTGACTAAAGGAAAGAAAGCTCAATGGCTTCATCTAGTCATCCTCCTTACAGCAAACTGTAGGGTGATTTAATAACTGTGCATGCATTTTTCTCTTGAGGAAAATCATATTTCCATTGTTTGAGAAATTGAACATTATGCTCATGTGGTCGACTCTTTCTAATTGCAGGAAGTAGATTTGCTACGGATGCATTCTGGTTTTCTATAAAAACATCCCACTTTCATTAATTACCATTTCTGCCACTATTAACCTCTCTTCAGTTCCAGCTCCAGAAATGGGTAGTTCACTGTAGGTTTTGGATTTTGCAAAAGACATTAAAGACTTAGAGAGCAATCTTGTCAGTCTTTCATTTGGCACCTTTATTTAAGCAAGATATTACATGGAGTTGCCTAATGGTTAGTCACAACAGGTCTAACCTGCTTGAGATATGTTTGTCTAAAAGTTGTTCCCTTTCAATTGTTAGCCCCCATCAGTAATGTCTGTACAATAATCAAGATGCATTTCCAGAGCATCAAAATTAATCTGTAGTAAAACTGGCTCCACTTCTAGAAAAAAATACTTTTTATTTGATCTTTTCATTAAAAATGTAGGAACAGAAAACATGCATGGCTGAATTCAAAAGGAAATGCAAAGTATAAGAAATTGTTCCCACTTCTTTTTTTAAAAAGATTTATTTATTTTATTTTAGAGAGAGGGAGAGAGAGAGAGAGAGAGCAAGCATGAGTAGGAAGGTCAAAGGGAGGGAAAATCTCAAGCAGATTCCACACCAAGCAGAGTATGATGCAGGACTAAATCTCATGACCCAGAGATCATGACCTGAGCCTAAACCAAGAGTGGGACACTTAACTGACTGTACCACCCACGTGCCCCAAAATTGTTCCTACCTTTAAGGAATTAAAAATCCAATTAGTTGTTTTCTCTTACCTGTAGAGAAGTTAGGCTAGCCCCTTTATTGAGTTTATTTTGAAAAAGCCCATCAAAAAAAGTATAATTTAAATCTGAGAATATGATTATAAAAGGGAAGAATCAGGAATAATTTAAGGATATTTGTTATCATTGCTAATTTACATTGTTCCAGAGGTCTAAACCAATGTAATAAAATAAGAAAAAATATATAATAATACAGTTTTTTAAAAAATTAACAAATATAGAAATGTACTTGTATCTTTGAATGTGGGTAGAAAACTACCTGAGAGGGTACATGCTAAACTCCTAAAAGTGGTTGTTTTGAGAGATGGGACTATGAAGTGGAGGGGAAATGGACTTTTACTTGTTTTTCTCTCTACATTTTAGTGTAGCCTGAACTTTACATTTTACAACAAATATGCATTAATTCATTGCATTTTTAAGTTAAGACAAAATAACACAATCATGAAACAGTATCTCAACAATCCAGAAAGAGAAACTAAATGGGTTAACAAGACAGAAATTACATCAGAAGCAAAGTTTTAAGAGCCGGAGGATGGAGTCATAAATTGGAGAGCTGGTGATGTGAGAGCATGAAATGATGAATAAAATAGACAAGTGGAAAGATTGGGGATGCATCTGTGACAGTAAGCTTTTACCATGAAATGTGGTGTCTTCATGTGATTAAACGATCATGAGACTGACAATATGAAAGTACATAAATAATTTCCTTTCTGTGTCTCCACAGGGAAACAGTATAACCTAATTTAGATTTTCTACATGTGTTTTTTATTAACAAAATTTAAATCTATGGAAAAAACTTTAAAAAGGTACAATGAACATTTGTATATTCTTCATCTAATATCACCAGTTAACATTTTGTTCTTACTCTCTCTGTATTTTTTTCTTTCTTTGAATCATTTGAAAGTTTCAAATATCATGACATGTCACCTCTAAATATTTCTTCAGGTACATAACGCATATAACTATCAAATCATAATAATAACTGTTGGTTTTATACTTTTGCCTGCCCTTTTCTAAATGCTTTACATACATTAGTTCGTTAATCTTTACAACAACGCTTGTGAGAGATATGATTGCTCCATTTTATTAATGAAGACCAAGTTGGGATTCAAGTCTTAATCTGCCTAACTCCAAAATCCATGCTTAAAACCACAAGACAGGATTTAGTTAAGGGCTAAAATGAGTGAAACAACAAGTTTCCACTGAACTTTAGAAGAGGGAACAATCATGGCAGAACAGAGTGGTTTAGAAATGTTTTCTAGAAATGGTTACCTTTGGACTACACTGGATGGAATCTATTTTCTCTCTTTTACTTTGTTGGGAAGATATGTCCTAAAAGCACTGAGATTTATAATTCATTTTCCCTTTTTATTTTCTAAACTGAAATTAACTATTTTTAAACATTTACTTCTCAACTTTTCCTTATGTATGATTGCAATGTCATACTTTTCCAATAAAGGCTTTTATAATATGTATTATATGAAATTTATTTTATCTTGGTGGCATTAAGTATTTTCATGATGGTAAATAATAGATTACTATAAAAGAAATTTCTGTGAGTAGCTGTATGGAGAATTTTTAAATCATAAGAACTGTCATAGCAGGTCTATTTCTAACGTATATAGAGATGTTATGTGTGCAAATATATCATCAAGAATGCATAAGATCAAAAGTGTGAAACTAAATACAGTTCATAACTCAACAAAACAAGAGTGAAGTTGTGCCAAAACAACTTTGCTCTTCATATTTCCCTTTGCAGTAACATTTAAGGGATTATTTCCGAAAATGTTCATGAGTCAGAAGTGGGGAATGAGTAATACCATACTTTGGACTTTATGAATGTTTTACTGCTGAAGGGACATTATCTAGTTTTTTCAATAAGGCGATGAGGTGCTACTTCATCCTCAGAGTCCTAACTGGTTTATTTGGAGAAACTTGGATATAATTTGAACAACCAAGTTACTGGCACTTTCTGAATTTAGCACTCAGTTTTCTTAAAATGTTCTTTAATACTTTAATCTCATTTGTACCTGGGTAGACATAACTCCTGGGGGCTGAGGGTTACAATAACCTTAGAATAGGTCAACAAGATTCTTTAGTAAATAGAAAAATAAGGTTGGATTGATTCATTCAAAGCCAGAATATGCATGGAAATATATTAAATGGTGAGTTGACATTTCAATTTTCTTTGTGAATTTTTAAACTTTATCATGATGAAAAGGTCAATGAAAAATATTTATCATGGGGCCCATGATGGGGATGAATTTTATGTCTTTCAATTTGTACTGGAATTTGGAAGTCTTTAAATTTTATTCCTCTGTGTATTTCTTCTCCTCATTGCCAGATTTCCCCCACAGAGTATAACATTTTGGCTCTTATTATGAATGAATCAAGAAATTTTTTAAAAGGGCCAGGACTGAATTGAGGTGCCATATTTTAAACCAGTAGGGTCATGCCATTTTAATTCCTCAATTAGACACTTTTTACTGAGCACAAACTGTGTTTCCCACACTGGAGTTGGAAAAGTGAGCACCAATCATTTCCCCCCCCCCCCCCGCCCCTTCACACAGATTTTGCAGATAAGCCTTGTTTTCGCATTTGGCACACTCAGACTGTAGTATTGTGATCCTGGCATACACTTACTGATGGAGAGAACGATAAGAATCTTTTCAGAGAGACCACACTTTTAACCTGCTAAAAGAGAACAAGGTTTTTCAAGGTACAATAAGACACATCCCCTAAATTGCATAAGGGGGAAAGATTTATTTATTTATTTATTTATTTATTTATTTATTTATTTATTTATTTTGAAAGATTTAATCTAAACTTAACTATGTCATTTTGTTACAGTGAGAACCTAAATTACACAAAGACCTATTTTTTAAAACAATGTTCACAGCAAAATGTTTTCCCTCCAAATACGTAGCTTGCAAAAGCTAAAATGGAACAGGGGCTACGTTCTGGCTTTAGGAAAGAATCCATAATAAATTAATGAATCATATTTTTCTCTTTTCTTCATTAGTTCCAGATATGACTCATGTCACCATTATGGACTAAGCATGCATGGGCTAAAGAATAAAAATAAGATTTTGAAATATATATTTTTTTGAAAATCCAAGAAAACCATCACTAACTTACATCACTGATCACATTAGAACCTCTTCTCTAAAACAAATATAGACTTTTAAGAATGGACTTACTGTTTTGTCATGAAGAAGAATGCTAGTTTTTGACAATGCCAGGGGAGAAGACAATTGTACTTACTATAGCAGCATCATAGGAATGTAGCTCGTTGTGTTGGCATCTGTCTTAGCCCAATTCTGGTCATCAATTTTGTCAGCAATTTATTTGAAGACATAAAATTATCCCTTTTCTGGTATAAAAGTGGTACAAACAGTATAAAACTGAAACAGGACTAGCTAACAAATAGGTAACAGAATTGGAATTGGACTTTATTATGACAGATAAGAAATCTACAGATAGAATGTCTAGGGGTAAGTGCATATTTCTATTCTCAGGTTCAAAAACTTAATTGCAAACTCAAAGTGTGGAGATGTCCTAAGTGTTAAGAGAAACATTAACAATTTAGCGGGGGATTATTATGCTGATGAAGGTTTTGAAAAATATTTTATATTCATTCATTCATTCACTCATTCACTCATGTACTTAATGATAGTATGCTGAAAATAGCCCAGAATTCCTTGCTCTCAAAAGTTTACATTTTGATTTGGAAAGATAAACTCATAACTTATCATTGCTGAACAATGTGAGAAATGGTAAAAGAGAGGGTTGAACAGTTTTGCAGAAGCACAGAGAAGGGAACAACTTCTTTGGAGTTAACTTCAGAAAGGAGTTGGCTTTTGAACTGGAATTTGAGGCTTAAGTAGAAGTTTACTGGAAAGAGAAGAGGATGAAGGGAGGAGAATATGTGGAAGGAAAAGAGGGTGTTTTGATCATAGAGTGCACATTGCACGTGTTGGGAGTTGAGACCCAAATCATAAGCAGGAGCCCATCTTGAAGGTCCTTCTCTGCTGTCTTAGAGTTTGACATCTAGGATTCAAATAGATCGTAGTGTGTGTGGGAGTGAGTGGGGAGTGACGAGCAGATTTGTGTCTTCAAAAAAATGACTTTGGCTTATAATATAATGGACTCTGGGAGAGCAGTTTAGAGACTGTTAGGATCAACAATGTAAAGCCAAGGCATGAACGCAGTCAAGCAGTGATAGAGAAAGGGACACAGAAAAAGTAGGAAGATACCTAAGAGGTAGGATTTTATGAGAGAGGAATCAGGTATATTTAACCTGGAGTAGAGAAGACTAACATGAAAGGGTATCTTCCAATACCTGAAGCACTATTGATATTTGGTATTACTCAAGCGAGCAGAACTAGGATCAGTAGGTGGAGGTCATCAGTAACAATGGCAGTTACCCAACAATGGAATGGGCTTCCTCTCTGGATAATGAGTTCTTTATCCTGAATAATGTGGTTATTCAGCTACAGAGATGCCTTATAAAGGAAGGCTTCAACTTTGGGAGAAAAATTAACAAGATGATCTCTCATGTCTCTTCTAGGCTTTCTTTGATTCTTTGGTTCCAGTAAAAGTCAAACCATCCAAATAAGCTTATTTAAGAGACACAGACTAGTATCCTTTAAAAAATAACTCCTAAGGTTCTACTCCAAAGTGAAGAAGGGAGAACAAATTGGTTTTGATATCAAAGAAAAGCAGGCTAGCTTTAGTGCTTTTTAGGTTTTCAACTTACCCTTATTATAGAATGAAAATTTCTTATTTTGTACATTGGAAAATCCTCAAGGAATGGAATCATACATATCTTGTTCCTAGTTATGTCCTTATCAATCCAAGCCTAACTTAGCCTGCTATATAGTTAGTGCTCAACAAATGCCTGCTAAACAAATGTAGTGGCTACTGTTATACATCATCCACATCTATTTTCAAGACTTGAGGACCTTTCCCCCAGCTGTTGGGAGTGCTGTCAGCAGATGGCCCTCAAACTTCTTCAAAATTAGCCTTGACTGCAAAGAGCTGTCTCACCCAAGGTCAGGCCCTCTTTCCAGGGCAGCCTGTACCTAATAACTGGTTAGTGGAAGGACAGTCTCATGCTTGTCCCAGCCTGGGACAACTAGTGAAGGGCCATCCCAGCTCCAGAACTCCCCATGGGACTGGGTGTTGTGACTACAGGACAGCTCAATTTCTCCCTCTGCCAGTCTCGCTTCTTTCCCTTCCTTTTTGTAGATGTTGGTCCTGACAAAACTCCTAATAGACCTCGTACACATTAATTTCCATCTCAGAGTCAGCTTCGCAGGGAATCAACCCCAGGGAATTAACCACATGAAGGAGAATCCATTCAATTTTGGACAGAATTTTGTAGAGCACAGAATGAGGGGTACTTGGCTATCGATACTTTTGATGAATATTTCTGTACTCAACTTCTTCTCCACGGGCCTTTCTCTTTTATTTAAATTAATGTGAATGAAACCCTTTCATGAAATGATGCTGTCAACGCCCCACCCCACCCCCTACCTCCGGTTTTCTTATGTTTTTCAAAACATTGACTGCTGTTTGATGTGAAATCCAAGGCTGAACTTTCAGAGTGTGTGTTCATTTGGGGCTTGATTTACTGCTCTTTGGCCTTGGTTTGTTTCCATTTGATTTCAAATGATCATTAATCTTACTGGAAAAACCTCCAGGGACTGATGGTGCCCTGGTCTGTTCACTGATATCAGTGAAATTATTCAGAAGTTCATGTATCATCGCCTTTTCTGACAACATTTATCCTTCTGTTAAAGTCCCCAAATGTGCAGTATTTAGATGGAGAAAAAGCATATCAGAGGCTAAAGACATAATTGTTGAGCTTTACTAAGGGGAAGTAATGGGCCATGACTGGTTGGTGTGACAGAGTGTCAAGCTCTGGTTTATCAGCAGCTCATGACTTAGGACTGAAGAAAGACACTTAACAGAAGGCATTGGAATAACTCCACATTGAGCAAATCCCTCACAACCCGTGAGCCCACCAATCTATTGATAGGTGAACACTAGAACCTTGTAGGTACCTCTGCAAGCTCTAGGCTTCTCCCCTGTGGAGTCTTTTACACCTAGACAGGACCTCAGATATAGAGTCACACTTGGAATCTGGAAGAGATTAGTGGGACTTCCATATACTGAATGGTGGCAAACAGCATAGCATAATGATTAAGTGGACACACTCTAGATCCAGGTTCAAATCCTAGCTCTGCCACTTGCTAGCTGTGTGATCTTTGACAAATTACTTCACCTTTGTGTGCCTCAATTTCTCATTTGTAAAATGAGAATGATAATAATAGTGCCCAATTCACAAGATTTCTGTGGGGATTGTATAAGTTAATATATGTCTAGTACTTAGGAAAGTACCTACAACATATTAAGTACTATATATGCTTTAAAAAATGAATAACAATCTGTAGGAGTCACAAAATAATGCATCAAGAGGAACATTCAGCATGGAGATGGGGGCATAGGACTGGCTCTACCAACAGGTCTAGAAGTTTCTACTAATAAGTTCTGACAACAGAATATATAGCCACAAAATAGAACATGGACCTAAATACTCTTCTTAGAGTATTAGAAGCTCCTCTTCTAGTTTTGTTTTGTTTTGGTTCTTTTGGTAGCAAAATATGAATTAAATAAATAATTCTAGTGGGATGGTGGATGCATGGAGCACACTAATGTTGGCAAAATGGCCAAATTTATGTAGTATTAAAGTTTGACTTTAAGAACCAAGAAATATAGTGATAGCTGAAAGAAATATAAATTTTCATAGCCATCAGAAAGGCAAATATACAATGATTAATTTTAGTTTTTCTCAGACTGGCTTTTATCAATATACTTTCCACTCACATTATGGTATTACTGTAATGATGCAAACCACTTACCTATGAAGTAAATGAATTTCAGCTGGCAAATATGACCTAGACCATTGTAAGAATATGTGTAATACATATCTTCCTCAGCTTATGATGGGGTATATCCCAATAAACCCATCATAAGTTGAAATATCTTCAGTCAAAAATACACCTAACTTACTGAATATCATGTGCTCAGAACACTTGTATGACCCTATAGTTGGGCAAAACTATCTAACACAAAGCCTATTTGATAATAATGTGTTGAATATCTCATATAACTTATTGAATACTGTACTGAAACTGAAAAAGAGATTGGTTGTAGGGGTATAGAATGGTTGTAAGTGTATCAGTTGTTTATCCTTTTGATCATGTGGCTGACTGGGAGCTATGGCCTACTGCCACTGCTCAGATCCTGAAAGGCTCTTCCTGCATATCACTAGCCTGGGAGAAGATAAAAATTCAAAACTGGAAGTACAGTTTCTACTGAGTGTATTGCTTTTGCACCATTGTAAAGTCAAAAAATTATAAGTCAAACCATTGTTAAGTCAAAGTCATTGTTAAGTCATTGTTAAGTCAAATGTCTGTATATATAGCTCCATTATTTTTCAGACAAGGGAAGAATATGAAGCACAATTTCCCCCCATATTAAGGCAACATTTTTAGAAAAAGATTTTGTTTATTTTTTTGAGAGAGTGAGCAAGAGAGAGAAAGAGAAAGAGAGAGTGAACGAGAGAGAGTGAGCGAGAGAGAAAGCACAAGCCGGGATGGTGGTGGAGAGGAGAGGCAGAGGGAGATTAAAGCAGCATTTAAGCATAAACCCAGAATACTCACAACGTTCAGGCTTAAAATATGTAAATAAGGCAAGAATTGTCAGACAATATACATTTCCAAAAATGAATCACAGAAAGAATGGATCTTTTGTATTTCCCCTCTTGCTTAGTGAAAGACCTGCAATTTACATTGTAAAAATAGCAGGTACGATGAATACTGCCACTAATTGTGTTAGTCATTGAAGGGATGTAAGTGTTGGTCACTGGTGGAATTAAAAATGTGCTAGGATTGTTTTGATATCTGTATTTATAAACAAAAAGTAGGAGGGAGTTGAATTTCTGTTAAAATCAGCTCTTGTGTTTACATGTTCTAGACATATTAAATATTTGTTTACAGTCTTTGTTTATCATACATTCAAGTTTAAGTAATACTAACACAAAAAATAGGTGAATGGATATATGGCTTTGAGATTATTTTTTTCATTTTTATTTATTTAAGATTTATTTATTTATTTGAGAGAGATTGACAGAGAGAGAGAGCATGGGGGGGGGGGGAGCAGAGGGAGAGGGAGAAGCAGACTCTCAACTGAGCAGGAAGTCCAGGAGGCTCAATCCCAGGACCCCAGGATCATGACCTGAGCCAAAGGCAGACACATAATCAAATGAGCCACCCAGGTGCCTCATGAGATTAAAGTTAGTATTAAAATGCGAGTAAAATGTATTGGGCCATACATTCATGAATGCATTTTAGATCTGGACAGTTCTTTGAAAACCCTCCAGTGTTAGGGCATCGATCAAGCCTATGGAGTATGAGCAATGAAACAGTGCAGTTATTATAGTTTTGGGGTTTGTTTTCTCATCTATGAAAGAAGTGTTTCCCAAACAGAAATATAAAGCAGCTTTGTTAGGGTTTAAATTCTCTGTCCTGACTCTCAGTGAGAGGTGGATGGAGGTGGGAATGAATTGAGCTGGAATTATGCCTTCTGAGGATGGATCAGGAGTACAGAACCTGCATTTGAAATGTCTCTCATTCTCTGCTATAGTCATCATTTTCCTGAAAAAGTTTTTAGAAGTCAGCTCATTCCTGGTGAGTCTCTAGGTACATTCTTTACATTCACTGTGGCCATGCTGTCCAATATGGTAGCCACAAGCCACATGTTGCTGTTTAAGTTTAAGTTAATTAACATAAAGTAAAATAATAAAGTAAAACAAAATAAAAAGTTCTGCTCCTCCATCACAGTAGGCAAATTTCAAGTGGTGAATAGCTACACATGTCTTGTTGGACAGTACAGATGTCAGACATTTTCATCACTGCAGAAAGTTCTGTTGGACAGTGCTGTTCCATAGTCATTGTGTCTGGTTTGTTTTAAAAGGAAACCACTTCTTTATTGAAGTATAATTTACACATCTTAAAATTCACCCATTTTAATTGTACAACTCATGATTTTTAGTAAATCTACCAGAGTTTCTCTTCTGAAGCACAAAACATCCATCTTCCAAGGATGGTACAGAGCTAACACAATTCCAGGAGGAAGTGAATCTATTACATGCTTTGAATGGATGTCTTAAGACATTGGTGCTTAATTCTCTCTTGGAACCCCAGGTGGAAAAGGCAAAACGTAATTTGGCAGCATTTTAAATTACATAAAAAAGACATGTAAGTAAGTATAGCTGAACGTCCCTAGGTCAAAGTTGTGGTGCAATTGCACTGTATAACCAAAATTTGGCAACTATTGTGGTCATGTTGCAATATAACATAACATTTCCTTTCCTTTTTTCATAAACAGAAGTATCTTTATAAGAAAAGGGACCTTAAATCTACTGAAATATAATTAATGTAAAATTGTTTTGAATATAGTCACACATTGGACTGTTTTGGCAATATTAATATTGCATTCCTCAGAATTTCAGATATTTTCTTTGTCATTGCACAAAAATGCTTTTTTAATATAGTTGTAAGGAACATTATATATTGTTTTATTTGGCTTCTGTTCATTTCATGCAATTTTACAGTTTTTTTTTTTTAAGATTTTATTTATTTATTCTGGAGAGACAGAGAGAGAGAGGCAGAGGGAGAAAGCAGGCTCCATGCAGTGAGCCCTACATGGAACTCGATCCTGGGTCTCCAGGATCATGCTCTGGGCTGAAGGCAGCGCTAAATCGCTGAGCCACCTGGGCTGCCCTATAATTTCATTTCTTGTGCATTGACAGTATCTATAGACCTTGTTGCAAAGCATTTTATTTTGTTGATTAAATAATATTTTCCTTTTTAAAAAGATTTTATTTATTTATTATTTAAGACACAGAGAGGCAGAGACATAGGCAGAGGGAGAAGTAGGCTTCCCACAGGGACCCTGATGTGGGACTTGATCCTGTGACCCCAGGATTATGACCTGAGCCAAAGGCAGATGCTCAACCACTGAGTCACCCAGGCGCCCTGAAATAATATTTTCTTAGCATGACCCCTATTTAGTGCCATGAGGATGTTTCCAATGTGCTGATACAATAAATAATGCTATGCTGATAATATTTGTTGCTGAGGACTGAATGTTTGTGTCCCTCCAAAATGCACATGTGCTAATCAAAACCCATTGTGACAGTGTCAGGAAGGCAGGGCCTTTGTGAGGGGATTAAGTTATGCAGGTAGAGCCCTCATGAATGGGATCAGTCCTCTTATAAAAGAGACCTCACAAGAATTCCCTAGCCCCTTCCACCATGTGAGGACACAGTGAGAAGGCAGTAGCTCTGACCCAGGAAGAAGGTTCTCCCCAGAAAGTGACTTCTCAGCCTTTAGAACTGAAAGAAATAAATTTCTGTTGTTTATAAGCCACCCACTCTGTAGTATTTTGTGACAGTAGCCCAAAGGGACTAGAAACTTGTATTCTATTTCTTCTATTTTTCTTCAGAGACACACACACACACACACACACACACACAATTTGTCAAATATTATTATCTGTGTTGTCTAATATGGTAGCCACTAACAACATGAAATGTGAATAGTCTGAACTGATATGTGGCATAGGTTTAAAATACAGATTGATTTGATTCCATGGTGAAATGATACTTTTGATGTATTGGATTAAATAAAACATTATTGAAGTTAATTTTACCTATTTCTTTGTACTTTTAAAAATATGCCTATTAGAAAACTTTAGATTACACGTATGGCTCACATTATATGTGTTTCACCCTGCATAGTGGAAAATCTCCAAATAACTTTTGACTTCCCCCCAAATCTAACTAATAGCCTACTGTTGACTGGAAGCCTATGATATCATGAACAGTCCATTAACACATATTTTGTATGTTCTATGTATTAAATACTGTATTCTTACAATAAAGTAAGCTAAAGAAAAGAAAATTTTAAGAAAATCATAAAGCAGGGGGTGCCCGGATGGCTCAGTTGGTTAAGTGTCTGATCTCAAGTCATAATCTCAGGGTCCTGGGATCAAGCCCTATGCTGGGTTCCCTGCTCAGGGTGGAATCTGCTTTTCCCTCTTTCTCTGTGCACTCCCTCCATTTGTGCATGCACTCTCAAATAAATAAATAAAATCTTTTAAAAAAATCATAAGAGAAAATATATGTACAGTACTGTACTATATTTATATTAAAAAAATTTACATGTAAGTGGACCTGCACAATTGACACTTGTGTTGTTCAAGGGTCAACTATATTTCTTTTGGGCAGCACTATTAATACCTTGAATCTATTTCTGGATTTTCTATTTGATTATTTTTTCTAATTGTTTGTGACAAATATCCATGGTTTTGACAATTATTTTAATAATTTAAAATATAGTTGAAAATAATATGAGTGTGATCACATCTTTAAAATAGTATTTGATATTATTGGTTGCTTATGTATCAGTTAATATGTATTATCAATTTATAAAGTTAATGTATATTATATTAGGGGAACTTTGACTTTGTGGTGCTTTAGATCATTTCTTTCTCTTTTTTTTAAACCTTTTTTATTAACCTAAAATATTGTCATCTTTTCTACTTTTAGGCTTCCAAAATGTTGATTTCTGCTTCATTTATTATATAGTCCCATATTTTCCCATTTGGGTTTTACAGTGGCTTTTTATTAACTTATTTTATTTTATTTTTTATTTTTTTTATTAACTTATTTTAAATTGACTTCATTACCTTTTTCATTGTTTAATGGGAATTCTTTTTGTATTTTCTACTGGTGTGTCATCTCTATAATAAAGGAATGCCATTGAGTTTTGTTACTCTCTTCTTAATTCCTCTGATCTTTTCTTAATTACCTTTAATACTTTTGTGGCTTATTTCTAGTTCCTAAATCTAGCTGCATTAACTTACAAAAACAGGATTTTAAATGTCATTCTTTCTCTGTATTTATATATCATTTTTTTCTTCTTGAATACATTTTGCTGGTGTTTATATTTGAATTTTACTTTTAAAGTATCTATGATTTATTACATTAAGATAGTAATCCACTATGCTTATTTGGATTATTTTTTATGATTAATTTTGTTGGATATTTTGCTTTAATATACCAGCTTTACATTATTGGGACAAATCTTGTTTTTTTTCCATATTAGGCAATTTTTAAACACACACACACACGCACATACACACATATATATATATGATTTTATATATGATTATATATGATTTTATATATATAAAATATTTTTTTTCTGAGATTTTGGTTGAGGTTGTGCATCTTTGTTTCATTAATGAGATTTCCTAGCCCTGATGAAGCTCAACAAATTCACTTAGGAAATATTGTTTCCTAGGGAAACATACCATAGTTTATTGGAACAATTTAAGTAGCATAAAGGTTTATTTATTTTTTAAAACTTAGAAAATTCTTCAGTTAAGGTGTCAGGGTCATAATACCTAACTTTTCTATTCATATGTCATGAATTAATAATGTTTTCTATTTCTTGTTGCATATGTTTTATTACTTGTTTGTGAGAAATTATATAAACATGATTATCAGATCAGTAGCTGTTGATATTAAAGAGCAAGCAATGCTCTTTAATATTTAATAGAATCTATGCTATTTTAATGATCTTTTCCCTTGATTACATTAATTTGTAATTTCTCCCTCTCATTGGTCCAAAGATTTATCAATTTTGTCCATTTTGTCAAAAGGCAAACTACTCTTTTATAGGTTTATTTCTTTAGTCTTTTATTTTTTAAAATATCTGTTGCATTTTTATTTTCCTACTTTGTTTCGGTTTATTGCATTATTCCATTTTAAAGTTCCCTATGCACAGAATTAATTCCTAATGTTTCTATTCTCATTTATTGTTAATATATGTTTAGAGAGATAAATTTTTGAATGCCTGGGTGGCTCATTCAGTTAAGTGTCTGTTAATTTTGGCTTGGGGTCCTGATCTCAGGGTTGTGAGGTTGAGCCCTGAGTGAGGCTCTACGCTGAGCACAAAGTCTGCTTGGGATTCTCTCTCTCCCTCTGCCCCTCTCCCCACCTTGCATGCTCTCTCTCTCTAAAACAAACAAACAAATAAATAAAACACATTTAAAAAAATAGATAAATTTTCCTAGTCCATTTCTGCCAGCATCTCACTAATTATGATTTCTCATACTTCTATACTTGTATTTTAAAAAATATTTTTGTTATTACAGTTTTCCTCTATTAAGTTAATATGCTATTTCAAATTTTAATTTCGATGTGATTTGTTTCTTTAGAATTCTATTTTTCCTATTTAATTATAATTGTATTGTTATGTTGTGGTGTGAAAATGGTTTCATAAATTTCACGCTATTATTTTTTGTATTAACTAAGTGCATTTTTCTGTCCCAGTATATAACTAATTTGTACAACTAGAAAGAATCTTTATAATCCTTTGTCCTATGAGCCAATATTTTCCGTATGTCTGCTAGCTCTACTTTATTCCTTGTATTTTTCAGCTACATTGTTTCTCTTCTATTTGTCCACAGACTCTGCTATACTCCTTTAGTCCTGAGATCTACAATTACAATTCTGCTGATTTCTCCTTGCACTTGGCCAGCTCCTCCTATAAATGTCTTGATCAAGGACTCACTTCAGGGGCATTTCAGCCCATGCTAGTACAGGGTCCTGCTTTCAAAGAGGTCCTGTACTTGGTCAAATGCTCTGCTGTCACAGGCTTAAATTCTTAACAATTTCTGAACAAAAGGCCCTGAGTTTTCCTTTTGCAATGGGATGCTGCAAATTATGTAGCTAGTCCTGCTTGTTCCTTATATTCTGAGACTTTGCTGAACTCACTTTTTTTTAATCACAAGCTGATTGGGGATGATTTGTTGGATTTTCTAGATAAGCTTATTCCATCCTCTAAATGAGATCCCCTTGCAGCCAGGCAGCTTTGGCAAAGTCCTCTGGTTAGCTCTTCCCCACCCGCAGGGTGAAATCACTGCTAAGAGTCTCTCCTCAAGTCACCACTTAATATCAAGAGTTCTTTTATTACTTCCAGAGGAGCTTGTGGTCAGGTGTCCAACAGATGAGACTCAGCTCAGGCCCCACCAGGGCTTTTGCCTGGAGCAGCAGTGGGAGCGCAGCAAGCTCCGCCCCGCACAAGTGGAGTCCTCATCTTCTCCAGTCTCTTAACATAAGAAGAATGGGGCTTGCTCCCTTGCACTTGGGATTTTAGGCCTGCCATCTTTTTCTGCCATACTCTTGTCTGCCTTAACCATATATACTCTCATCATCCTGGAGGTGCAAAACTCACTTTCCTTCAAACACAGACCTTCTCTTGAGAAGTGAAGGAGGCAGCTTAATGCCTCCTAGTGAATAGAGCTGTCACATGGCAGAATGGGGTTAAAACCCACTGAAGCATCCCTGAAGCTTTGAACTTGAAGTTGGCTTGTGTCTCGTCTGTGGTTTGGGGTTAGGCAAGTCCCTTCACTTTCCTGAGCTTTCTCAGTTTCTCAATTCTACCATCTGTAAAGTGGAGACAATAAGTGTAGCTACTTATCAGAATCTCTGTGAGGGATAAGTGAGATGAGGCACGAGAAGGCCCTGAAATAGTGCGGGGTGCATATGATAAATGCTCACCAATTCTCCACTGAGCTGCATGGTTAATCCTCAAGGCTACACCAAGATGACAGTGCTGGTTGAACACTCTAAGGTTTTCTTTGTATGGTGATATCAGGAAGGAACGTAGTTGGAATCCTCCAGGTCTATGTGTACCTGGAAAAGGAATAGCCAACCAGGATGACTAACTGGGCCTCAGTCTGCTGAAAATGATAGAGATATAAATATGTCCCCATAGCTACTCATTCTTCTTGGGCTGGACTTTCAAAGAGGGCATTCTGGCTCTTTTCCATCCCTCAAAATTGCATTAAGGTTAAGTTAATGGACTTTGGAACCATACTTGGCCCTGGGCACACTACCTAATGTTGGATGTGCCTCTATAGCTTCATCTGTAAAGTGGGAATAAATATGTCCAACCTGGCCCTCTTTCTGCTCTCATGATGACATTCCTCCTTCCCTCTTGTTCACTGAAGGAGGTGATTGACTCAGAAGGAGATAAGCAGGCTTTCTATCGCCTGTAGACCCTGATTCCCTTTGTCTCACTCCTCTCATTCCTCAAATTGAGCTCCACTTTTTTTTTGTTTGTTTGTTTTTTTGTTTAAAGTAACTGCTGCTGTAGGCTGAAACTACACTCATAGAAATCGCACCTCCATGGGCAGCCCCGGTGGCGCAGCGGTTTAGTGCTGCCTGCAGCCCAGGGCGTGATCCTGGAGACCCGGGATTGAATCCCGCGTCGGGCTCCCTGCATGGAGCCTGCTTCTCCCTCTGCTTGTGTCTCTGCCTCTCTCTCTCTTGCTCGCTCTGTATCTCTCATGAGTAAATAAAAGAAAATCTTAAAAAAAGAAAAAAAAAGAAATCGCACCTCCAGATCCTGGAGACAGAGTCTTGACGAAATAAATCCGTAAAGCCTGAATCTCTAAGGAGGCCCACCCCGGACTGTGTTCAGGGCTGATTGGAAATGAAGCTCCTTCTCAGATGTCTGGCTCATCCCAAGAAGCCTGTATGTCCTGCCCTGAGGCCTGAAATGATATGGACTTGCTTAGGGAAATGAACTGATAAGTACTTGGTTCCTACCCCCTACTCCACTCATTTCAGAAACAAGTAGAGCTCTTGAGCCAGCTGCGTAAGGAACACTAATTCTACTAATGCCTTCTTTCATTTTGATACATAGGAATAATTCTTTTTCCAACCTGTGAGCCCCATTACTCATCCACCCTTCTGGATTGATGAATAGTTTTCCCCATTACAGTCTCTGGTTGCTGGGCTGGCTTCCCTCTTTCTTCTCGATGAGATCACAATTTAGAGGGACACAATTTCTGTCCTCTTACTGTTTTGTGTTTCTCTTCAGAATTATTAACTTGTGAGATACACTTAGAGAAGCTAAAGTGTGTATAACACTGTGTTGATGGGTGAGTTAGTGGGTGGTCATATAATCCCCAAGTCAACATAATATACAGAAATCGTTGTCAATAATGCTGTGAAGGGAATGTAATTGAGTATGTTCCAACAAATTTCCATATTCCGTGATTGAGCAGACATTATATTCAAAATAAAAATAAGGGAGACACTGACTGGGGCTCTGGAATTTGGGGGCATGGAGATTTTTTCACTGTGAAACACTTATTACACCCCAAACCCACTTTTAAAGGGACCAGTGAGAAGGGAAGTACATGAAATATAGATGAGGCTGAGACTTCCTGTGTGTGTCAGAGAAATCTTGCAGGTATAATTGACTTTTTGGGGAAATTATTTGTGAACTCAAATTGCTACCTTTTCAATCAGCATTTATACCATTCTTTAGTGCTTGCACATATTGGTCCTCATCCATCCCCGGAGGCAGGTCAAAAGATAGGTCAGCATTTTTATCCCTGGGTGATCTTGGAGAAAAATGAAATCCCCAAGGCTTAAAGAATTATCTTATGTCAAGTAGTGACCAAATCGCCAGGGTTCTAATAGGAGCTTATAGCCAGATCATCTCAGGTCTGGGGGCTGAGTCCCATAGCCAGGCTGCTTCCTCACATCCCAAATTAAACAGAAGGTTTAAATTTCCCTGCAAGTAAGAGCGAGAACAGTAGATTGTTGGAATGAAGTGTTTACACACCAATGTAGAGAAAAGGGCTTATGAAAGACTTAAGATTTAAGCTGTGTGTTTAAAAGAAAAAGAGAAGGCAGAGCAGAGATGGTTGTGATCATTTTTATGGCTGAAATGTCAGTGTAGACAAATACAATCTTTGCAGGGAGAAGGATGGATTGGAGAACATATAAATGGTTCACAGTGTGAAGTGTTTATGGAGGCAGCAAGCTGAGTTTGACACCGGAGAATATGGTGATAAGAAAATTTATTTTGGATACAAAACAGACTCAAAAACCCAAGTTACCCATTATCAAAACTGGAAATCGAGGGTGATTTAAAATTACTCGCATTAAAAATTAATCCCTTTAACATTGTACTCTACTTTAATTGCCCTTAGCTGTTACAAATACAGCATGTCCTCAGCATCAAAGAAGTTAGTTACCATGTTAGGAAAAGGGCCACTTTATAATTCACCAAGTGGAGAATCTACCCAGAAGAGAGAGTGTCCTGGGATCTTGGGTTCAATGATCAAGAGAAACCAGGGAACCTAACTTAAAAGGTAGGAAAAATGGACCAATTATGTGAAACATTTACACTCTGAGTATGGGAATATAGGATTACAGAGGTATTTGATTTCAAGACAGCAAATGAGAGGGAATTGGACACTCCGATGAGAAATACATGGGATTGGAAGAGAGCTGAAACATTTTATCACAGCACACCAAAGAGTAATTCCACTAAAATGAAGACTACTGAGAATTGAAAACAAAAACAAAAACAAAAACCTACCAACCAACCAACCAACCAACCAAAACCCCCAACATCTAATTTGACTTTCAAAAAGCTCTGTGGTGTAACACCCAGAATCAGTAGGTCAAAGGAGTCTTTCATTATGACCTTTTGCCTTCGGGCTGAGGCCGCCCGGACCATCCCGGTGGATAATTGCTTAAGGTTCTTGTGGAAAGGAAATTCCAAGCCCCCCTTCCTCCGCCGCCACCCCTCCCCGCCCCCGGTAATGCATACCAGGGACCAATGGTCCCTGTGCTAGAAGGTTTCCTCTCCAAGGAGCCTAAAATCCCTGTGGCCACAACTTAATCACTTCCTCGCGTTCCTGTAGCTAGTCCCAGTTGAGCTCAAGATCCTCTATTTACATGATCACATGATTTAAAAAGATCATTTGAGGCTCCCTCCACATTGTGTCTTAACTACGGTTTAATAATGCAAGAAGTGTTTGTACAGGAACTGCTGACAAGCGGAGGAACTTGGATGTGTCTTGGTTTGTGCTGGCTGGCTTCCCCAGAATGACCTTCTGACCCTAAGCCAGCTCCATCACTTCCTGCAAGGACCAGGCTCACTCAAGTCTTGTTGCCTCCCCAAGCCCTCTCTTAGGAGTTACTTTGTACAGGGCAGACATGGAGGCCCATTCTAAGACCACAGGATGATAGCAATCTCTCTTCACTTGCCCCAAGCCCCCTCTTTATGGTTGTTTGTTTTGTTTTGTTTGTTTGGGTTGTTGGGAGGTGGGGGTGGCTGTGGCTAGGGTTCTGAGCCTGGTCCTCCACCTGCTGGGTAACAAGATTAATCTGTCTTTTGTCTCTCATGTGGCCTAGCATGTGTATGCTAAAAACACAAGGTGACATTTGGCTAATTTTTTGCTAATGTAGATAAGGGGGAGCTGTCTAGGGAAGCTTCTTTTTGCCAGGTAATTGGTACATCTTAACAGCGGCCTTCTGTAGATTTCGTCCTCTCGTGTTGTGTACTGTTAACTGTGGGAATTTCTAACTAATTAAGAAAGGGTTTGGGTAGCACACCAAGCTGGAGAGGTAATGTTTTGATCTGGTCAGGTTTTGCTGCATCGTATCTCTCAGGGCTAGGTCAGAATTTTTATGGGCCCATGGCTGTGCTGGGACTGCTCCTTTAATTTATTATTTTTAACTACTTTTTAAAAGATTATTTATTTATTTATTAGACACACACACAGAGATAGAGAGAGAGAGAGAGAGAGAGAGAGAAACAGGCAGAGGGAGAAGCAGGCTCCATGTGGGGAGCCTGCCGCGGGACTTGATCCCGGGTCTCTAGGATCACGACCGGGGAAGAAGGCAGCCCTAAACCGCTAAGCCACCGGGGCTGCGCTATTTTTAACTACTTTTAAAACTGAGACTGGAATGCATACACATCGGAAAATAAAACTCCTTCATACCCCAGACTCCTAGTGGCCTTCTCCCATAGCATCAAATATAGCTCTTCACACAGTATACATATATATTTAACAGATGCTGGCTACATGAATGGACTTATTGGTAATTAGGAAAGATGGGGAGAAAAATTGGAAGGCAGAAACTAAAACATACTCAGCACATGCAAAGGAAGAGGCCTTATGAAATAAAAAAGTATTCTATAAGCATATGAGGGACAAAGATGGATTCTTATAAAAGGCTTATTGAAATATAATTTACTGGGCAGCCCCAGTGGCTCAGCGGTTTAGCACTGCCTTCAGCCCAGGGTGTGATCCTGGAGACCCAGGATCGAGTCCCACATCAGGCTCCCTGCATGGAGCCTGCTTCTCCCTCTGCCTGTGTCTCTGCCTCTCTCTCTCTCTCTCTGTGCCTCTCATGAATAAATAAATAAATAAATAAATATATAAAAAAGAAATCAAATTTACTGAGGATCTGTTATATGTCAGGTCCTGGGCTGGTACAGAGTTGGAAGGTGAAGCACTGTCAAACTCTGATAAGCTCAGTTAGTGCAGAGGAAAGTCTTCTAAGTTGTACTTTGTTGAGCTCAAACTCACAGGAAAAAGACTTACAAATAATTACAGTATGTATAATGAGGACTGTAGTAGAGGTATGTACTAAGTACTTTAAGAGCCTAGAAGAGCAACTCGTTATGGCTTCTGGAGTCAGGAACATCTTATCAATGGAAGAAACACTTGTGCTTTCTTAAAGGATGCCTTTAAGTTCTCCTAATGGAGAGAAAACAGGAATTCTAAACCTAGCAAACATAAAGAGGATGAGAATGTAGACGATGATGCTTGAGAGGAATCTGGGGACCAGGTTATGTTGGGCCATGTGTGTCAGCTAAGGAGAATGATGTTTGTCTTGAAGTGGAACTGTTGGAAATTTTTAGGTTGAGAAGTGATCCCCTTAGGGCAATTTTGATGGTGGTTTGAGAAATAGATTGAAGCTGGGGTTGGGAGAGTGAAGTAGGGGTGGGGATGGACTAGAGTCAGCCAGGGTTAGGAGGCTACAGCAATAGTCCAAGCCATGTATAGTGAGAAAGTCAACTAGGTCACTCTGGTGGGAATGGGACAAACTAGAGACACTTCTAGGTTGATTTACATAGTTAACTATGCCTTGATAGTTAACTGGAACAAGGGGTGCTGGAAGTTGAGGCTGATGCTGAGTTCTTCATAAGGCTACTGTGTAGGTAGAGTACCACAAACGGAAATATGGAGTACAGGAGACTAGGGCACGGAGTAAAGATTCAGTGAATTAAACTTAAGGCATGTTGAGTTTGAGAATCCTGTGGTACAACCAGTCCAAAAATCTTAGCAGGGGAAAAGAGAGTTTCTTTTTTTTTTTTTTTTTTTTTTTTTTTTAAATTTTCTATTTTTTTTTTTTTAATTTTTATTTATTTATGATAGTCACAGAGAGAGAGAGAGAGAGAGGCAGAGACATAGGCAGAGGGAGAAGCAGGCTCCATGCACCGGGAGCCCGATGTGGGATTCGATCCTGGGTCTCCAGGATCGTGCCCTGGGCCAAAGGCAGGCGCCAAACCGCTGCGCCACCCAGGGATCCCGAGAGTTTCAATGATATAAGGAGAGTTAGCAGTATCAAATGTTCCACAAAGGTCAAAAAAGATAAAGATTGAAAAGTAGCCATGCGGTTTGTTAATTAGGATGTCAACCATAACCTTTGTGAGGGCAGTTTCAGTAGAAGAGAAAGGAAACCAGTTACAATCGACTGGTAGCTAAAAAATTACTAGAAAATATATCTAGAGTATATTTATATAGAAGGGAAGTAGCAAGATAGTACAATGGAGAGGAGCCTTACTATGTAACCTCTCTTTACTTACAGCATGGGGGAATTATACCACAAAGAACAACTTGAAACTGGCCACACAATGTTCCTATCCTTAGAGTCCAGAGACCCAAGCTTATGGGGTTTCTGATGAAAGCAGCTTTCTCCTCTTGGCTCTTGGAGGCTTTATTCTCCTCCTTACTTCCCTGAAGCACCCATGAAGACCTAAGACACCAGGCCCAAGAGGAGAATGTACCCCACAAGGAGGACATTTCCTCTTTCTTTGGTCTAAGGCTGCTTTTGAACCCTTGATTCTTGTCCTTGTGTGACTGACATTGAGATTGAAGACCCCATTCGCCCTTCGCCCTTCACCCAAAGAAGGGTTATGAGACCCTTTGGTCCCAGAAGGAAAAAACAATCACATCAGAATAGAAGCGTCCAATGATCAAAAAAGATAGTCATACATCGTTTCTGATTTGGCGTTAGTTTAAGATGTAGGGGTGATGGGTGAGGTAAGAATAAATAGCATGTAGGGGAAGTTAAAACAACTTATTTTCTAATGTATTTTATCGTGTGTGTGAAGTAGAATTCTAGGACTATTGCTGAAATGGCGTGGGGGACAGTGGGCCAACTGGGAGAGTTTGGAGCATGGAAATTGGAGCCACTTAGGAAAGGGTAAAATATTGCCTCAGAGCCCAAAGGTCCCACTGAACACATAAATTGTACACTCATCCAGTCAGCATAGTTATGTGATTTTTTTTTCCTCCCCAGCAGAGTGGCAGCCTGGGGGCATAGATGGTAGGATGTATGCAAAGCTGTAGATTGGCAAAATGGGCACAATAGAAGGACAGTGATATGAAGGATCCTCGGATGCTGATGAGAATGTGGTTGAAAGTCTTGGTCCTGAGGCCAGGGAAGGAAAGAAAAAAATAGACAAGAGTGCTGATGGACCAAGAGAGTGGGAGGGGGTAGAGGAAGCCCATGTTTTGCTAAGGCTGGAAGGTGGAGAAATAAAGGAAAGAGCCTGATAGAATAAAGAGCAGAGTTTTTGGCTAGCCAATGGCTTTCTGAGATTCAGACTTCAGAGATAATAGAAATAATTCTGGGGTTGGGATGTGGGAGCCATACATCATACATTGGTATGCTGAAAATGCTATGGTCATCAGATTTCTTAAACTCACTAAAATAAAGCTATCCTTGAAAATCATTTTGATAAGACCCCCAAATAGGCAAAATGTGGAAGGCATTGGCTCATCATGCAGTTAGGAGATAGGACAGCAAAAAATAGACCTTATAAAGAACAATACATGGAGACCTCACTTTGTGGGTGTCCTCTTAAGGGAATGAACTAACACAATAGCTAATTTTATATTCCAGAGTTTTGGCTTCTCTGGAAAAATAAGATGATCCTGGCAGCACTGGGCCAGGACTCCTGTGTCACAGCTGTAAGATTGCTTACCAGGTTATCTGAGTCCCTATCACTCCATATTGCTACCCCACACCTGGCTGAACATCAGTTGCTATTTATCATTATGTTCACATTATCTTTCTTAGAGTTAGGAGGAAGGTGAAGTATTTCTTATATCTGAGGCTCTTTTAAAACTAGAAAAACAAAGATGAATCAAGAAGAGTATTCCTCTGTTCTCGATATGCAAACATGTCACTGCTGAAACTATAAATTATGATGCTATTATAAAACAAATCCTTCTAGCTTTAGTCATTACATTACCCACCTGGTTCCTTATGGGCATTTGCGTTTGCAGTGATTCTTGTAATAAAATGAGAGTAGAAATACATCCGAATACATGCAAGTTTACAAAAGTTTACAAAAAAGTTTACAAAAGCATGAAAAGCAATGGTAATTTTTAGAGCAAATAATATCATTACTTTTGTTGTTGGGGTAGTCTTATCAAATCTTGAGTAATTGATAGATTCCTTCAAAGTGCTACCTAACTCAGTAGCCACTGAGGATGATTTAATGAATTGTTCCTCAGTGGCTGGAAAGTGTCGATGTAATTCCCTGAGTGTCTAGCCTCTTGGCAGCCATATATACTCATAGAAGGTGGAGCCAAGGAAAACGGGTGAAGGATCTTTAGTGTCAGAGGAGAGGAAGAGTATGAAAATGAAAGCTTTTGGCAGGTCTAACTTGCCTCTGGAGCCCAGGAAGAGAGGTGATTGCAACCTATCTCTCATTAAGGATCATGATAAAATAAACATAATCCAACCCTTAGGAGCATACTAGATTAAAATCAACATCTTGAATTAACTCAGGAGGCAGAATGGGTAGCCAGCGAGGACAAGTACTTTGATGTAATCTGGTATTTCCTTAAAGCATTATGCTCTTCTACTTTCTGCTCTACTTAGCTCTCACATTAAGCATATGGGAGCAGTCGAATATGAAGGCTCAGAGGTTGAACTGCATCTTTGGAGAGATACAGAAATAAAATGAGATTGAGATTTGGGAAATGAAAATTGTTATAATACATTGAGGGGAAAAATAATCTGAAGGCCAAGTGCTCAGTGAGTCAGAAAAAGTTTGAGTCGTAATGTTAGACCCTGCGAACTGGAAACTAGATATGAATTCATAACCTACAAGGGTATAAATGACGGCAAGAAGTCAGTAAACAGCGTCAGTGTTATTTTGGGAGGCTGAAGGAAGGTTATGATGGACCAGGGAGCCCAAATAGCTTATGTTCTACAAATCAAATTAAAGAGACAAATAGAAGACAGTTTGGTGAGGGTGACAATAAAGATTAAAGGCTGAGATGGACTGAAAAGTGAAGAAACCTTAAATAAAGCAATGTATTACATAACAGGATAATGAGAGTTTAAAGGTATTTATTGGTTTTAAACATTACAAATTACGAACATCTAACCGTGTGTATAGAGATATAATAAATTGTCACAAGCACCATAGAGTTATCCAGAAGGAGCATTTTATTCGTGTCTTGCCTATCTCTTATTGCCCTGCCCTGAAAATTTTTCTGAAGGAACCATTAGACAGGATTTGCTGAGGAATGACTATGATATTTTGGCTCTTTTTCTAACTCTAACTTCTATGAATTTTACAATGCCATGAAAACACTTACGCAAAGATTTTGGCAAAATATTTACAATCTCTTCAATAACACTGCTCATGGAATAGGAGAAATGGAAAGCAATCACTTAGTAACTGCAGAGAGACAAGCAGGAAGGAGGAGAAACAATTGCTTACTATGCTGTTTGTGATGAAAAAAAATCTGAGTTTAGCTATTAAAAAGCCTGCTGAGAGCTGAGAACCGCACATGTCAGAGGAACATGCTGCTTCCCATCACCATGTAGAAGAAGTGGTACCTGCAGTCTGGCTGTTGGTGTGATGGAGAACTACAGCTATAACATCAGCAGGCGTGTGACCAGCAGCTTGTGGGAGACAAGCTCTTAGGGGGATAAAAAGGAACCTGGCACAGGCCTTGGGCTTCTGGCATCACTAGCTACAGGTCTGCCAAGATGCTTTGGGAAACGTTTTAATTTAAATGCCAAGTCTATTTCAACGAAGTCTCCCTGGTTTGACCTGCTGGGAGTCCAGAGTGAGATGGATAGGTGCTCATTTTGGAGAGCATTAGGTGAATTAGATGGTGGTTTAATTAAAAAAACATCCTGGAGGTTTAAATCTGTATTTGTCCCCCTACTCACTGGGGGAAACTCATGGGGTACGTTGCAAAGTACAGGACTCTTGTAGCATGTTACTAGTGATTAGTAAATGCGGGGAAAGGGCAGAGATACCTTCAGGCAGTTACTCAAAATATCAAATTTAGAAAACGTGCAGAACAGAGGCCCAGCATTTTTCCTTTCCTTCCCCTCAGTTTCTTCATTCGCTGGCTACTATGACTGTGAATTTGATATAAAGCAGATTAAGAACCTGATTTGAATTATTTGAATATTTTCTTGCAAGACTATCAAGATAGAAAAAAGTGTTTGAATAAAAACTAGAACAAAAAGAAAGAAAAGAATGAGGGAATAAAATATTAAAACATTGTGGTCCATCGACGCTAAAATATTTGTTAGCGTGTAGGCCCAGATCGTCTAGAAATGAATAAAAGCTTTTCTGATGAGTTACAAAAACATGAATCCAGAAGATCAGAAGAATTAACACGCCCCCAAGAATAACATGAAGGTATTTGAAGTTTCTTCAGAGGCAAGGGCGGGTATGTATATGTATGGAAAGCCCGTTTCCTCAGGCTACTTGGCTGTTTACTACATCACGCTAATGAAAGCAAAGTCTTTAAGTACCCCCCCCCCCCCCCCAGTGGACTATCCTTTGCGCCCTTCGGGAAGTGCACGCTCGGAAAAGGAAACGCTAGCTGGACAAGAGCTGAGGTCTTGCAGAAGCGCGGGGGAGGCTGGAGCCAGGGAACCAGGGATGGGGAGGTGGGTGGGGCCAGGCTGGGTGGGGCCTCGGGTACCACCCTGCGGAGTTTGAGCGGGTCTGGCTGGAGGGATGGAGATCCTGGGAGATGTTTGTGCTGAGGGGCGGGCGGCAAGGTCAGGGTTGATTCTCAGGCAGGCCACTCTACCTGAAGCATTAGGGGAGGGGCAGAAGGCAAAAGGACCAGAGAGAAGAGGGACTGGCTGTTGTGATCCGAGTAGGATCCTGCTCCGAAAGATGAGCCTGACCTAAGGCGGGGACCCGCAGTGGGCTAGATGAGCCCGCGTCCCTGGCGGCGGGCTCAGGAAGGACACTGGGAGGGAGGGAGGCAGGACGGTGATAAATCCCCGTAGGGCGACTCCGAGGGCACAGAACCCGCTCCGCTGAGGTCCTCTACTCTTCACCCCCCCCCCCCCCCCCCGCGCTCCAGCATCCTAGCATCCAGTTGAACCAATTCACAGTTCGGGAGCCCGGGGAACGGAATTGGTTTCCGTGTGTGAAATAGGGCTGGCCCGCTGGGGAAGCCCAGAGGGGAACGTCCGGAGGGCCCTTTCCCGAGCTGGGTGCGAGGCGAACGAGTCCCGCGCGCCGGCCGGGGCTGGAGGAAGGCGGGGAGGCCGGGCCCCCAGCTCCAGACCCCCGCTCCGGGCCCGCGGCCTGCGCGGCGTCGCCCCTCGGGCGCCAGGCGGGGACTGGCAGTTGCCGCAGCTTTAGGGGCGCCCGGAGGTGCAGGACCCGCGGCCGCCGCCGCTTGTCGTCCGCTAGGCCGGCGGCGAGGTCCCCGCGGGGCAGGCACGACGGCGGCGACCTCGGGCGGCTCGCGGTGGGTGCCCGCGGCCTAGGGCGCGCAGCGGCGGCCCCGGAGCAGACCGCGGCGCGCGGGGGCGGGGGCGGGGGCGGGGCGGGGGCCCGGGTGTCCCCGGAGGCGCTGCCGCGGGCCCCGCCGCCGCTCGGGCTGCCGGGCCGCCCCTGCCCGCCGTGCGCTTCCTCTCGGCGCCGCCGCAGGCCTCGGCGGGGACCCTGGGGTGCGCGGCGGGGCTCGGCGCGCGACGGCCTCCGGGGAGCGGGGTCCGGGGAGGCTCGGCCCGCCCGCCCGGGGCCGCGGCACCCTCGGAGGCGCCTCCGCGAGGCCGGAGGGCGGCGGGCGCCCGGCCGCTTCCCCGCGCGCCGGCCGGAGCTGGGCACCGCGGCCCGGGGCTGGGGGCCGGGTTCCCGCGCGCCGGGCGCTGCGATCGCCCCGGAGGCGGTGCCCGGGGCCCCGGGGAGGGCGCCCCCAGGCCCTCGGGCGGCAGGCGCGCCGCCTCGGGGAGGGCGCCCCGGGGCGCGGTGCGCGCCCGGCCCGCGCGGCTATTTTTGGCGCCCGCGGCGGCTCGCGTGCGGGGCGTGTTCTCCTTCCCCAGGTACGCGAGCGGGGCCCCGCCGCCGCCGGAGCTCACTGGGTCTCTCTTCTCGCCCCTGCAGGAATCTGCCGAGAAGTGTGCCGCCACGACTGGGACCGTGCGCGAGGCGAGCTCGAAACAAACATCACAGCTAAATTAAAAAAAAAAAAAAAAAAAAAAAAAAAAAAAAAAAGCGGAAGAAGCGGCGGCGGAGGCGGCGGCGGGAGGCGGCGAGGAGGAGGGGCCGCGCGCGGCGGCCCGAGGCGGCGGCGGGGACGCGGGGACGCGGGGACGCGGCTTTGTGCTGGCGGGTCGTGGGGCGCCCATGGCGGAGTGCGGCCGGGGGGGCGCCGCCGGCGGGGCCCTGCCCACCTCCCCGGGCCCGGCCCTCGGCTCCAAGGGCGCCCTGAAACCTGCAGCCGGGGAAGGCGGCGGCGGCGGCGGCGGCGGGGGAGGTCGCCTCGGCCACGGGCGGGCGCGCTGTGACAGCGGCGGGGTTTCCAACGGAGACTGCAGCCTCGGCGTGTCCGGGGACGAAGCCCGAGCCAGCCCCGCCAGGGGACCCCGCGGCGCCGCGCTCGCCCCGGCCCCCGGCGCGGCCGCCTGCCCCCTCCCCCGGGAGAGCAAACCCGGCGGCCTGCCCCGCCGCAGCAGCATCATCAAGGTAGGTGGGAGAAGGGCGCTCGGCCGCGCACCCCCGCCGCCCCCGGGGTCAGCCCCCGAGAGGGGAGGGGTCGTAAGCGGAGCCCCCCTGCTGACGGGAACCGCTGGTGCTTGGGCGCTTGGGGTGCTGGAGCAGGGATGGGATGCAGATGGCATTCGGAAAGAATGGAGAGGTGATCCTTGATGTGCAGGGGAAGCCGTGCTCGGACGCTCCGGGTTGAACTTGGGGCTGTCACCTCCCCCAGCACTGGCCTGGAATGATGGCCTGTACCCGGCTGGGCAGGACATGCTCCTTCCTCTGTGGTAGCCTTGGCCGGTAACGGACTCCCTGCGAGGTGTCTATTGTACGTTAAAGACAGTGGTTATGGGAAAACATTTTCTTAAAAATCCCAGGTGGTGAACAGAGGTTATTCAGTAGGTTTCTTCTGATCAGTATCTAGTTGCCTCTTGCAAACGGTTGTACTTGGAGGGTGCAAAATCTCTGGTCACTCAGTCCGGGGGGGGGGGGCAGCGGGGGGGGGGCGGGGATGGAGGTTTCTGAACATAAATGAAGATTTCCGCTTTCTTAGGCTCCAAAGCACTGAGACATTACAGTTCTGCACAATTTAATCTTTTCCTTGCTGCAGTTAGGCAGGCCTCCAGTTCTTTGGAAGTTCTTTTGAGCAGTTTGCCTGGTTTTGGTATCTTTTGCAGAGCGTTCCTTAGCAGAAGAAAGGCGGCAATTGTTTTGTGCATCTTAAACTCAAGAAGTGACATTAGGAACTCCTCTTGAGTTTGTGGTGGTTTCATTCTAATACTACATTTTGGTCTGCAGTGTAAAAATATTTCTCGTGACGTGGAAGTGAAAAAAAATAGTTCATCAGCTAAGAAGAGCAGAGCCTTAAGCAAGAGTAGCTCATTCTGCTTAAGTTCAGAGCAAATATGAAAACATTTCTTTCTGAAAATCAGGGGGTTACCAGGACAGTGAGCAGCAAAGCACACTGACAGGGAAGCACCCACCCTTCCTGTGACCCATGGGAGAGAAGGCGAAACAGGCCACAGTAAAGAGAATTGGCGCTGGTGGTATTTGAAATTTAATCGGACCTCCAGAAATCCTCTAAGGACTCTGTAGCGTCTCATGGCGTTATCAGCTTCTGCAGTAATCGAGTGAAATATACCACCTTCCTACTCTGTAACAGGCAGTTGTGAAACTGCTTTTCGCTTTGTCATCTGTTTGTACAGTTTATGTCTGGGCAAGGGCATGAGTGAAGGGCTTAAAGATCAAGTGTATTAACTGTCTGCAGTAGGCGTGGAGAATTTAAGGAAAGTAACCTATTTTTTGCTGCATACCTGGCTTTTACAAAGTGACTTCTATTTTCTTTTACCCTGTAAGCTTATGTTTCCTTGGCAGTTGCTTTCAGCTATGCGAGATAATCAATCCTGTTAACAGAGTTCTGTGTCATGTCTGTTTTTATTGGCTGCCAGGTACTTGTAGTGATATTGCATTGTGGTGTTAATGAAATTTGAGGTGAAAATTCCGGGGAAGGGACCAGCCTACCTAATTTGAATTTTCTTCCCCAATTTTATGGAGGACCTGTTTTTGCACTTTTTTTTTTTTTTTTTAAATCAAGCTTTATTGGTGTCCATACTGGGATCCACAGTGTAACTTATTTAATTAAAACAGCTGTTTTAATTTTATATTCAGAATGGGAAGAAAGATGATTTGCTGATATTTCTGATATGTGGAGTTGAGACCATGTTGGTAGATATCATTTCTTCATTGAAGATTCTAGAAGCACATGGGGAAATCACTAACTATTCAGCAATCACTGCTTTTGAATTTTGAAACTTTGAAAGATATCTTTGTCATTTTTCTTTTTTCTAATGAAGGCAGCTGGTTTCTTGTTCAGAGTTGTATCCCTGGATACACAGTCCCAGGAACATAGTAGGGGCTCAATAGATTGCTTCCTGAATGAATGGAGGCATGATAAGGAAATACATTTCTCCAAGTTCTCTTAATTTCTAAAATTGGTAATTTGGTATTTACCAGTCTCATATCTTGTTCATTTTCTTATACCTCCTAAGATGACTTGATTTACTCCTTTTTCTTAACTCTGTGTCAGTGTGTCAATGTACATTTTCTTAAACATCCTTTGAAACTATGACAATAGTGTTGAAAGTTGATCAAGCCTCGGTTATAGGAAAGGGGTATACGGTTATAGGAAAGGGGTATACCGTATTTAAGTATGTAACTGACTTGATATGTTTCCCTTTGAATTGGTGCTTGAAGGATCAAGATTTTAGAAACTTAGTATGGTGTTTTCTACAGACATAATGGTATCAAGGCAATATTTTGATAGAATAAAGGGATCTTTAACGTCACATTTCGTAAAGCAATGAATAGTGCACATTTTTGTCACATGAGTGGCAGAAATGATTTCACTTTGTTAAAAAATAGTAAAAAACAAAACAAAACAAAAAACTTAGCAGAAGCTCATGTAAAAAAGCAATAGAGCTATCTTTCTCTGGCTTCCTTATGTTCTTTTTGAATATAATGGATGAATTCAGTCAGGTGATGGCAACATAGAGGCAGGAGTAGATGGGTAAGCAAGGTGATAATTGGGGGCTTGAGAGCATGGCAGGGAGTTGCTAGCTAAGGAACAGAGGCCAATATTTAGGGGGTTGCTTTAGTTGAAATGTTGGGCTTGTGAGCTGTGCCTGTTTCCTAGCTTCCATTTTCATTACCATCTTGACATTTCTCTTAGGTTGGGGATCCCCAAGTCAGAGGGAGAAATAGCAGCCCATATGTGATAAGCAGTGAGCACAGAAAGAGGATTATTGCTTAGATGCAGGACATATGCAGAAATACACTGTGGGCTGACCAGAATTATATTTCTCATTTAAAATGATTTCTTTGGAACTCCATCTGTTTTGTAAATATGGTGTTGAGTAAGAAATTGTTGTAAAACTACATTTTCTGCCAAAATAGATGCACAGATCTGTACTAAGAGAGCTCCTTGGTTATGGTAACAATGTGATGAAAATTCAGAGTGAGCAACCCTATAGAATCTTTTACAAATACATTGAGAAGATAAATAAATCATGGAACACATCATCAGACTTCTCTACTTTTCCTTAGCTTATTGGAAATCATGTTACACTTTTTAGATTATTTATAAAGGCCCATTACCAAATTTTGAGAGAAGGAGCCATTATATTTGTCATCTTAAGTAATCTAGTAAATGAAAACATCACTTTCATTTTCTCTTTCCATATTTCATTTCATCACACCGGTACACCCCACGCTTTCTTTTGAAACAGTTAATTTGCTTAATTGTTTAGGCGACATCCACTTTTTACAAATAGCTCAATCCTTTAATTCAAAGACTTGGGCTAAAAATGTGAAGTAGCATTTTAGGCCTTTGATTTCCTTTTAATTTTACAAGTAGATGTAGTTAAAATGCCTATTAGTTTAGATGGTTTATTTTAATTTAAAGTTAATTGAATATTTTGGTCGGTACTTTTAAAAAGGTGATATAAATTGCATAAACAAAATTTACTCTTGGTGGTGTCCAGTTCTATGAGTTTTGACAGACACATTCGTGTAACCACCACAATCCAAATAGAGAATAAAAAAATTCATCACCTGCAAAAAATTCTTCGACTCCCTTTGTAGTCTTCCCCTCTTCACATGCCCAGACTATGGCAACTACTGATCCTGGGTACTTTTTTAATGAGTAGGAACGTAGAGCCATTGCATTATTTTGGTAGTTAAAAGTAATTACAATAGATACTGTTTATTAAACACACTATGTGCAAAAGACATGAAAAGTGCTTAACATAATTCTGTGACTTGGTCCTGTCCCAGCTATGAAGGCTGAAGAAAACTAGAGTTCAGACAGGTGAACCACTTGCCTAAGGTGCCAGAGCTGTTTTTTTTTTTTTTTTAAGATTTTTATTTATTTATTCATGAGAGACACACAGAGAGAGGCAGAGACACAGGCAGAGGGAGAAGCAGGCTCAACGCAGGGAGCCCAACGTGGGACTGGACCCCAGGTCTCCAGGATCAGGCCCTGGGCTGAAGGCGGCGCTAAGCCGTTGAGCCACCCAGCTGCCCAGTTTTAAATTTTCTATAATTAAGGTAGCATTGGTGGCTTGGAATGCTGGATTTATTCCCTTTAAATGCAGGAGATACTGGAGGGAACCCAAAGAATATTCCTGCTGGCAGAAGAGGTCAAGAGCTAATATAGCCAGGCAACTATAGTTACCTGTTGTGGCTGCTTTACCAGAACCTCCAGCTTCACTGGGACAGTGGTTGATTTTGCCCAAGGCAGCAGCCCTTATTTTTCTTAATACCATCATTGTTGCTATCATGGTGTATAGGGGAAGCACTTTTACCACCTTCATACCAACATATGTCTCTACATCTTAATGCCAAACACCCCAAGGTGGGGATGAAGCAGACGTTTGCATATAATATACATTTAAACAAAATTAAATTATATTTAAACAAAATAATACGGATGGGATATCATATTATATTGCCGGTGGTTTAAATAAACTAGACTCCTTGAAGGCAAAAAGTTGGGCTTTATTTATCAGTTCTGCATGGATAACAGGCACTCAATAACCGTTTATTTAATTGGATCTTTAAAATAGTATCTGCGTTTGGCTTTAGATTTTTTGTTGTCAGATGGAGGGAAGGAGGCGACAACTGCATGCTCAACAAACTTGTGGGCATATCATATATAGTAAACAAACAGTAACTGGATCACAGAGTGAGTTTGTCTGAATAGATAGGCAGCCTGGATCATTTAGGTCAGAGAACTGTAATGCCCAATCAGCAACTCTCCACTTCACTTTGTCCTAATGCATTTTAGGCCACATAAGATAACTTTTGAAAGGCTAGGGAGTGGTTGCTTGTCTTAGCCTACTCAAAGAACTTTTGTCACAATTCAGAGTTCCATTTTCAGGAGTAATTAGAGGGTATTAATTTTCATACCCTAAAAATTACTTCCCCCCTTTCTTGTTTTCCAGCCTCGCCTCAAAGCAGTTGTTTGATCTCTGTTTTTTTTTTCTTCTTTTCTTTCACCAAATCCAAATAGACAACTGATAGGAAATTGTTTATTTTATTTTTTTTTAATTGTTGATCTTGGTCGCTTAAGTTATTTTCTTAGAATGGTCTCTCCCAGAATCTGTTCAGTTCCTTTTATAGTTCTGTGTGCTCTGCAAGGGGTGCTAAACTAGACTGTTCTTCTTTTCTTAAATACTTAAGTTACCCACCCCTCATTATTCAACAAAATAGGGCAATGCTATTTACATCCTAAATGCAGATATAAATGAGGTATGAACATTCATAGTTTCTCTCCAGACTTTATTTTATACATATGTGTTCAAGAATAGATGCTCAAGGAGTGCCTGGGTGGCTCAGTTGTTTAAGTGTTAGACTCTTGATCTCAGCTCAGGTCCTGATCTCAGCGACATGAGTTCAAGTCCTTCATTGGGCTCTATGCCCAGCTACTTAAAAAAAAAAAAAAAAAAAGTATAGATGCTTTATTTCTTATTAATATTAAGTTTTGGCTGTCATTAGTCATCAACTAGATCCTAGATTAGTTTAGCTACTTTCTAATTTTATATTAATGGGATTCTGTACTGCAGGGGTATTCAAATATTTTTTAATACTTCACCAGACACTGTGTGCTTGCAGGCTGCCCAAATGGCTTTTTTCTACTGATAAGAGTGGTAGATCAAGATAAAGTTGTGGTTGGCATAAGAGTATTACAGTAACTCAAACAGGTCAGAACCAGGGAAGTTTCAGTAGTACCTATTTTCCTTATGTCAGAATAATTTCATAGCTTTTGAGTGGTCAAAGTATATAATTAATCATGCTGAGCTTTCATGACAATGGTGTGAGTGGTTCCAGGCTGCTGGCAAGACACTTGGCCCCTGCCTAGTTCCAAGTAGTAGAAAAGGGCAGGTGGCTAGGCACTGCTGGCTGCCTGCTTGGTCACCTGGCAGTGGTAATTAGGTAAAGCATGTTCTAGCTAATACTTTCAGTTGGGCTGTACTGGGAGGTCTTGGGCTGCACTCAGGCCACATGTTGCATACCTGAATTGTTGAGGCAGAGCAGTGGTAAGAAAAAGAGAGAGTGTGGAGTTAGGTGCTTGGATCGACTCTGGCTCCCTCTCCTGTTCTGTGTGGCCTTGGGTGAGATAAATATTTAAGTCTGTGTGTCTAGTTACATAGTCTCTAAAATGGAAAGACCCCCCCCTCATAGTGTTGTGGGAAGATTAAATGGGGTAATGTGTATATGAAATATTCAGAGCGGTGCGTGGTGCCTGAGAAGCACTCAATAAGCACCACCTAGTATGTTTGTTTTTCTGATTTTTGGTTTCTCTTTCTTAGAGTTTATCCTGAGATGAGCAAACTCACTTAGCTCCATTTGAGTTGGAGATCTGCCATGCCCATTTTGGAAGTTTTGTCTTTGGAAATAATGCAGAATGTACCAAGAGAGATTTATCAGACATATTCTAAAGATGCTTTCAAAAATGATATGTTTTGGTGCCTTTCTAAATCTGATGCCTCAGTACAACTGTGCGCATGCCTCGGTCACCCCAGCCAAGTGATCAGAGGGTACTGAACATTGGTTTCATTGAGCCAAGCACCCATATGTCTTGATTTTCCCAGAACAGTCCAGATTTACACCTTTTGTCCTGATAAAATTATTAATAGTGCCTCCTTTCACTCTCAGAGGCTTCCTGGTTTGGATGATAAATAATATGGTCACCCTGCTGATCTGCTATGCCAGAGCCCCAGGTGACTACTCTCTATGCCCAACTTAGCCTTTAGATTTATACTTGTTTCTTCTCAGCCTGGGTGCTTCCCTCCTCTGTGTCCTCTTCAAGGTCTTCCTCAGGTAGTAAGAAGCAGAATTCCTCTGATGAATTGAATTGTTCTTTCTCTGCCTTCCAACCACCACTCTGTCGGTTTCTCTATATAGCCCTGGTTCCTTCCACCTCTTCTGTAACTTTGTCTTACTCACCTTGAGCTTATGGAGACACCTAGTTTAGTGCCTTGTGGAAAGCATGGTTTTAGGTATATACTTGTTGAAAAAAACTGTAAATGGATGAATAAATAGACAGGGGTTCAAACAAGATATTATTTAGACTTCGACTATGTTTTTAAATTGAGGTAAAATTGGTATAAACATTATATTAGTGGGTGTACATCATACTAATTTGGTGTTTGTAATGTACTACAAAGTGATTATCGCAAAAGTCTAGTTGCTGTCACTCTCTAGTAGGTCCCCTTTACACATTGTGCCTACCCCCCATGCCCATTCCCTCTTGATAACCACCAATCTGTTCTCCATAACTACAAGCTTTGTTTTGTAATATTTGTTCCTTTCCTCTTTGAATTTCACATGTAGGTGAAATCACATGGTAGGTATTTGCCTTTCTCTGTCTTATTTCACTTAGCATAATAGCTAAGCATAACTCAAGGTCCATCCGTGTTGTCACAGATGGCAAGATTTCATTATTTTTATGGCTGCATAGTGTTCCATTGTATAAACCATATCTTCTTTATCCATTCATCCGTGAGTGGACACTTAGGTTGTTTCTGTATCTTAGCTATTGTAAATAATGCTGCTATGAACATAGGGGTCCATATATATTTCAAGTTAATATTTTTGTTTTCTTTGAACAAATACCCAGAAGTGGAATTACTAGATCATATGGTAGTTGTGTTTTCAACTTTTTGAGGAACCTCCATATCGTTTTCCATAGTGGCTGCACTAATTTATATTCCTACCAACAGTATACAAGGGTTCTCTTTTCTTCACATCCTCTACCACACATGTTATGACTTGTCTTTTGATAACATTCTAACAGGTATGAGGGAATATCTCATTTTGGTTTTGTTTTGCATTTCTCTGATAATAATGATATTGACCGTCTTTTTTATGTGTGTGTTGGCCATCTGTATGTCTTCTGGCCCATTTTTTATTTGGATTTTTTTTTTTTTTTTTTACTATTGATTATATTAAGATTTTTAAAAAATGTATTTTGGATATTAATTCCTTATCGGATCTATCATTTGGAAATATTTTCTACTCTTTACTAGGTTGCCTTTTAATTTTGTTGATAGTTTTCTTTGCTATATAGAAGTGTTTGAGTTTGATGTAGTCCCACGTACTTATTTTTGTTTTGTGGCCTTTACTTTTGGAGTCAGATAAAAAATTAATGCCAAGACCAGTGTCAAAGAGCTTATTGCTTATGTTTTCTTCTGGAAGTTTTATGATTTCAGGTCTTATATTCAAGTCTTTAGTCCATTTTGGGTTAATTTTTATGTAGGGTATAAGGTGGTGGCCTGCTTTCGTTCTTTTGCATATGACTGCCCGGTTTTTCCAGCACCATTAATGAAAAGACTAGCCTTTTCCTACTGTATGTTCTTGGTTCTTATTTTATGTGTTAATTGAATATATATATATATATGTATATATATATATGGCTTTACTTTTTGGCTCTCTGTTTTGTTCCATTGATCTCTGTGTCTGTTTTTGTGCTAGTACCCTACTGTTTTGATTATTATAGCTTTGTAGTATATTTTGAAATCAAGGATGATACCTCTAGTTTTTCTTTCTCAAGATTGCCTTGGCCATTTGTTTGTTTGTTTGTTTGTTTTTTTGTGGTTCTACACAAATTTTAGAATTATTTGTTCTAGTTCTATGAAGAATGCCACTGGAGTTTTGATAGGGATAATAGTGAATTTATAGAATGCTTTGGGTAGTATGGACAATTTAATAACCTTAATTCTTCCAATCATTTGTGTCTTTTTCATTTCTTTCTTCAGGGCCTTATAGTTTTCAGTGTATAGAGTTTTCACCTCCTTGGTTAAATTTATTTTTAGATATTTTACTCTTTTTAATGTATTTGTAAGTGGGATTTAAAAAAATCTCTTTCTGATGGATTATTATCAGTCTATAGGAATGCAACAGATTTCTGTATATTGGTTTTGTATCCTGCAACTTTACTGAATTCATTTATTCTAACAGTTTTTCACTGGAGTCTTTAGGGTCATGTTATCGGTAAATTGTGCAGTTATACTTCTTCCTTTTTTTATTTGCTCTTTATTTCTTTTTCTTGTCTAATTTCTCTGGCTAGAATTTTTAATACTATGTTGAGTAAAAGTGGGAAGAGTAGGCATCCTTGTTTTGTTTCTCATCTTAGAAAAACTCAGCTTTTCACTGTTGAGTATGAGGTTAGCTGTGGGTTTCTCATATATGGCCTTTATCATATTGAGGTACATTCCATTTATACTGACTTTGTTGAGAGTTTTTTTCATAAGTGGATATTGAGTTTTGTCAAAAGCTTTTTCTGAATTTATTAAGAAGATCATATATCTTTCATTTTGTAAATGTGGAGTATCAAATTGATTGATTTATGGGTGTTGAATCATCCTTGTATCCCTGGAATAAATCTCACTTGATCATAGTATATGATCCTTTTAATACATTCTTGAATTTGGTTTGCTAATGTTTTGTTGAGCAGTTTTGCATCTGTGTTCATCAGGGATATTGGCCTGTAATTTTCTTATGGTGTTCTTGTTAAGTTTTGGTATCAGGGTAACGTTGGCCTCATAAAATGAGTTTGGAAGCATTCCCTCCTCTTCAGTTTTTGGAATAATTGAGACATATAGGTATTGAATCTTTATTGAATATTTGGTAGAATTCACCAGTGAAGCCATCTGGTCCTGCACTTTTGTTTGTTGGGAGGTTTTTGAGTATTAATTCAATCTCCTTACTAGTCGTTGGTCTGTTCAGATTTTCCATTTCTTCATGATTCAGTCTTGAAAGAGTGAATGTTTCTAGGATTTCTTCTAGGATGTCAACAGTTCAACAATTTTTTGCTGTATAAATTATTCATGGTAGTCTCTTAGAAAGCTTTGTATTTCTGTGGTATTTATTGTAACTTCTCTTTTGTTTTTGGTTTATTTGTGTCTTCTCTTTTTTCTTTGTGAGTCTAGCTAAAGGTTTGTCATTTTTATGTTCTTAAAGAACCATCTCTTAGTTTCATTGATTTTTTTTTTATTTCATTTATTTCCTATCTGATCTTTATTTCCTTTTTATACTAACTTTGGGCTTTATTTTTTTTTCTAGTTTCTTTAGATATAAAGTTGGATTATTTTATTTGAGACTTTTCGTATTTCTTGAGGTAGGCCTGTATTACTATGAACTTCCCTCTTAGAACTATTTTTCATTGCGTCCCATAGATTTTGGACTGTTATATTTCCATTTTCATTTGTCTTAAGGTATTTCTTTGACTTCCCTTTTGATTTCTTCATTGACTCATTTGTTTTTCAATATCATGTTGTTTAATCTCCACATATTTTTGGTTTTTCCTGTAATTGATGTCTAGTTTCATACCATTATGGTCAGAGAAGAGGCTTGATCTGATTTCAGTCTTCTTAAACTTGTGATGTTTTGTGACCTAAAATGTGATCTGTTCTGGAGAATGTTCCATATAAATTTGAGAAAGAATGTATCGTGTATCCTGTATGTGTATCCTGCTGCTTTTGAATGGAATGTTTTGTATGTATCAATTAATATATTTCTATATCCATCTGATCTCTCCATTTCAGATATATCTATTATTATCCATCTGGTCTAAAGTGTTTAAAACCAGTGTCTCCTTATTGGTTTTCTGTCTGGATGAGCTATCCATTGATGTAAGTGGGGTATTAAAGTCCCCTACTATTATTGTATTGCTGTCAATTTCTTCCCTTTAGGTCTGTTAATATTTGCTTTACATATTTAGGTGTTCCTATTTTGGGTGCATCAGTATTTAAAAAAATGTTACATCTTTTTGTTGTATTGATATCTTTATCATTATGTAATGCCCTTTATTTAGTCTCTTATGATACTCTTTGTTTTAAAATCTATTTTGCCTGATGTAAGTATAGCTGTACCAGCTTTCTGTTTCTGTTTGCATGGAATATCTTTTTCCATCTCTTTACTTTTAGCAAATGTGTTTTCTTAGATATGTAATGAGTCTCTTGTAGACAACATATGGCTGAATCTTCTTTTTTTTAAATCCATTCAGCCACTCTGTCTTTTGATAGGAGAATTTAATCCAGTTACATTTGAAGTAATTATTGATAGGCATTAATTATTGCCATTTTGTTAATTGTTTTCTGGCTGTTTTTATAGATCCTTTCTGTTTCTTTATTCTTCTCTTTCTTTGTGATTTGATGACTTTCCTTAGTGTTATGTTTCAGTTGTTTTCTCATTATCTTTTATGTATCTGTTATAGGTTTTTGCTTTCTGATTACCATGGGATTCACTTATAACCGCCTATAAGCAATATAATATAATATAACAATATATTGTTATAAGCAATCTATTTTAAGTTGATAGCAACTTAAATTTTAATACATTCTAAACTCTACATTTTTAACTCCTTCCCACATTTTATGTTTTTGATGTCTTATTTTACATCTTTTTATTTTGTGTGTCCTTTAACTAATTATAGTTAGTTTCGCTACTTCTGTCTTTTAGCCTTCATACTAGTTTTATTTAGTGGTTAATCTATTACTTTTACTGTATATTTATCTTTACCTGTGAAATTTTTACTTTTATGTTTTCTTGTTACTAGTTGGCTTTTCTTTTCATGTTAAAGAAGTCCCTTCAAACATTTCTTGTAAAGCCAGTTTAGTGGTGATGAACTCCTTTCGTTTTTGCTTGTCTGGGAAACTGTTGTCCCTTCAATTCTGAATGATAATCTTGCCAGGTATTTTTGGTTGGAAGTTTTTTCCTTTTAGTATTTTGAATACATCATGTCACTTTCTTCTGGCCTGAAAAGTTTCTGTTGAAAGATCAGCTGCTAGTCTCATAGAGATTACATTGTATGTATGTATGTATTTATTTATTTACTTATTTTTAAAGATTTGTTTATTTATTTATGATAGACATAGAGAGAGAGAGGGGGGCAGAGACAGGAGGAGGGAGAAGCAGGTTCCATGCCGGGAGCCCGATGTGGGACTTGATCCCGGGACTCCAGGATTGCGCCCTGGGCTGAAGGCAGGCGCTAAACCGCTGAGCCACCCAGAGATCCCCGATTACATTGTATTTAAAAGTTGTTTTTCTCTTGATGATTTTAAGCTTCTTTATCTTTCACTTTCGACATTTTAATTATGTTTCTTGGTGTGGATGTCTTTGGGTTCATCTTATTTGGAATTCTCTGTGTTTCCTGAACTTGGATGTCTGTTTTCCTTCCCCAGGTTGGAAGTTTTCAACTTTTAGTTTTCAAATAAGTGTTCTACAACCTTTCTTCTGTGAGCCCTATAGTGTGGGACCCCAGAGTGTTATTCTGCCTAATAGTGTTCCATGGATCCTTTAAGCTCTTTTCACTTTTTATTTTAAAGATTTTATTGATTGATTGATTGATTATGTGCAAGTAGTAGGAGGGGTAGAGGGAGGGAGAATCTCAAGCAGACTCCCTGCCGAGTGTAGAGCTCCATGACTCTGAGATCATGATCTGAGCTCCATGACTCTGAGATCATGATCTGAGCTGAAATCAAGAGTCAGATGATTTCTGACCCAGGTGCCCCCATCTTAACTTTTTAGAATTCTTTTTCTCTTTTTGAAGCTTTGTTTTGTTGATTTCCGTGGCTTTGTTTTCCAGGTCACTGATCTGCTTCATCTAGTCTGCTGTTAAACCCCTCTAGTATATTTTTGAGTTCAGTTCTTTCATTCTTTAGCTCTGTGACTTCTGTTTGATACTTTCATATATTTTCTATTTCTTTGTGGAAGTTCTCACTGTGTTCATTCATTCTTCTCTTGAGTTTGATGAGCATCTTTATGACCATTACTTTGAAAACTTTAACAGGCTGTGAGAGAGTACTGAGAGTGCAGACTGTTTGTGGCTTTAGTGATGTTGATGAAGAGCACTGGGGGCAGGGCATGCTTGCAACTTTAGAGACACAGGGGAAAAACATTGGGATGGGGCATACTGGGAGCTGTAACAAGGCTGTATCCATGCACATTTACCTGAGCTAGCAAGGTGGAGAGTGTGTGCAAAAATGATGGTCACTAGTGCCCCTATCCCCAAGGAACCCCACCTGGTCCCTGTCCCTCTGGCAGATGTTTTGTGATTAGCGAGTGAGTTTCCTTCGTGTATTATCCAGTCACCTCTCAACCTGCTGCTGTTGTGCTGGTCCTAGGATGAGCAAGTTCACACATAAACCTCTCAAAAGGAGTATCTCAGATTCCCACAGACCTCTAGGTCCCCTGGATATAAACCTTGTTTATTTTCACAGCCAAACATTTTGGGGTCCTCGTCTCTCCAGTGCAGGTCCCGAGGTTGGTGTGCCTTGTGTAGGGAAAGGTACTTTCACTCCTCGGAGAGAGGCTCTGGATCTGTGAGATCCCTTCCTACTCTAGGTGCTATGCTGGGTGTGGAGTTTTTGGGCAAGACCCTGTCTCTCTGCGTCTTCTACCTATCTTGATGTGGCCCTTTTATCCCTTGTTGTGGAGGGTTCAACTAGTTTTCAGTTCTTTTTCAGCAGGACTTATTCCATATGTAGCTGCAGATTTGGTGTGGCTGTGGGAGGAGTGAATTCAGAATCTTCCTATGCTGCCATTTGGGACGCCCTCCAACCCCAGTTGGTTTTGATTGGAATATAAAACTCAGTGGGCTGTGTACTTCAAAGCAGAAATTTATTTCACATACATAATTGTGGAAGCAATCAAATGGAAGGAAATACCTTCATTGAATTTAGATCCAGGAGTTTGGTTGGTTCAAGAATTGTTCTGTAAGTTGTTAATATAAATGATCTGTCCCTGTTGTGCCCCTGAAATAAGAGTAGACCTTTGAAAATTTCTTTTGATTCATGATCTGCTACGAAGTTGAAAAAGCATGGCAAGAGATCTTACTGTTTGTTAAAACATTTAATGTCTTATGGTATTTGATTTCTTTAAGTGATGTCTGTAGTCTCTGCTTATAGTATATTTTTAAGAAACTAAATTACTTTTAATTGTCATTATATTGGATTGTCAAAAGATATTCATTGGGAATGCTACAGAATTAATAATAAAAAAATACATGAAGAATATAGAGTACTAATAGGCAGAATTGTAGAAGTAGGATCTTTAATCCCTCAGCATATTTTGTCATACAGTGTTAGAAATTATACCTTTGGTTGCCACTCAAGGATTGGTGTAGAAGAGATACTAAGAAATGCTTTGTATGCAAGTCTCCCTACAGCCTCCAAGGAGACATTATCATTCTCTTTCAACAGACAAGGAAACTCATTCCTCAAAGTTTGGGAATTTCCAGGCAAGGTCACAGAACTTGTAAGAGGCAAAGCCCACATGAGACCAGGTTTGATTGACTCGAAAGCCTACACTTTGAACTGCTCATCACCCACTTTCTATTTCATCTTCTGAAATGTGTCTTTGACTTTTTCCTTTTTTCTCTTACTTGCCTCAGGCATTCTGACTCGTTGATCATAGCAATTTCTACCAGTCCTAAAATAGATGACTGATTTTTAGGAAATTTTGGCCTTCTGTGGTTGAATCTTGGGATGAAGCCCAACATGTACCTAATCAACAAATAGCCTTGCAATGGTCCTCTCCACCATGCCATAGGTTTCTGTTGGATCCATAAAACTAAGATTTTGTCCTTTTCTTCTCTGCTTTCCTTTGATGGATTTGAAAACTTCTTAGGAGGGAGGTCATTTTCCGCTTTTGTTTCTTTTTTTAACAGAATGTTGATTTACAGTTACTTTTTAGAGTACTGGAAGGTAGATAGTAATTAGTAACAATTTGTTTTTAGGTAAGTTTCTTCTGATAGTATCTCTATCTGTATTTGTTTTGGGATTGTCAGACAATTATGAAATTATAGAAAGCTTTTAATACTTAAAATACATTATGAGGTAATTGGTAGTGAGGTATTTTCATGGAGCATTCTAAATATACTGATTTGCAGATATTAATATCCCAGAAACCAAGCAGCTGGTTTTAAAAGTAATTAATAATGTAGATTCATGGGATTTTTAGAACAGAAAGAGATCATGTAAAATTCTTTTGTAGTTAGAGATACACAAGGCCGTACTGATTAGTACATTTAGCTCCTGGCTATGGTTGAGTTCATTTATTTGCATATTAGCATAACAGAATTGGAAAAAAATTGTTATGTAATACTGCAGTATGAGTGTATTAATAGAACAAGATGTGGACTTTCAAACAGCAATTTTTGAGAATTTGTTTTTTGCTATAGATAGCTGCATGTGTACACATGCTATACTTGTACATGCATATACTCTAAAGACTGTTTATAAATAATAACAATTAGGAGCAAATCAAATAATGTAGTGGTAGGTTGACACGAGTCCTGTCTTGTGTGTGAGAGACTGATGGGTAGCAGGTGTCTGCTCTCTAAATTGAAAATGCCCAGGAAGGGGTAGGCTGTTTTTTATGAGCATTGTTGATGAAGCCTCTGTTGCTCTTGACCAATTAGTATGGCCACAGAGGGATAAGTGACCTCATTTGCAGCTACCATTAGAATCACAAGCCATATGACTCTGTCCATATGGTTTCCTGCTACCTTTTATTTTTCATCTTCTTCTGAGTTCTGATATCCTGTGGGCATAGTAGATGTAATTTTTCAAATAGTTAATATGGTTTAATGTTTATTATTGAAGGAAATACATTGAAAAACTTAGATTTTTATTTCTACCAGTCCATGCTAATAGTCCATATTAAGTACCAAAAGAATTCTTAAGATATTTCATTTCACAACTAATAGAATTCCTGATGTAATGCCAGTTCTAAGGATGTGTTTATCTTCTGAGTTTTTGATGGTTTATTGAAAGAGATCTGTTCAAGGCTTTCTCTAGCTTATATGTATTCCCATAAATGTTTTTTATATATTAAAAATAATATTAGGAGTAGAATATATACATATCGTATGATATAGGATATATATAAGCTGTAGTAGATATCATCATGTGATTTTTCTAATTGGTTAAACCGATTTACACACCCACCAGGTTCTAGCTGTTCTGAATGCTTACTAACACTTGGTATGGTTATTTAATGGTACCTTATTGTGGCTTTTAGGTTGCATTCCCCTGAAAACTAATGATGTTGAATACCTTTTCATATGTTTTCTTGGCCATTTGGATGTTCTCCTTTGTTAAATGACCATTTAAAAAAATTGGGCTTTGGGGCACCTGGGTGGCTCAGTTGTTTAAGCATCTGAATCTTGATTTTGGCTCAGGTCGTGACTTCAGGGTGATGATCTCAGGGTTGTGAGATAGAGCCCCTCATCGGGCTCTGTGCTCAGCATGGAGTCTCCTTAAGATTCTCTTTCTCCCTCTCCCTCTCCCCCACACTCATGCTGTTTCTCTTTCTCCCTCTCCTAAAAAAAAAAAAAAAAATCGGCTTTTATTTTTTAAAACACTGTAGGACGTCTTTACATTTTCTATGTTTGTCTTTTGTGTGATACACATATTGAAAGTGTCTTCCAGTATGTGTCTTGTCTTTTCCCTGTCTTAAAGGGTGTGTTTTATTGAATAGCAATTCTTAATTTCAGTGAATCCAGTTTATCAGTATTTTCCTTTATGGTTATTATTTTTGTGTCATGTTTAAGAAATCTTTACTTAGGTTAAGACAATGAAGATATTCATTTATTTAACCTTTAGAACCTTTATTTTTCACAGTTATATTTATCGCAATTACATCTACAATCTATCTGGAATTTGCTTTTGTGTCTGGTATGAGATAGGGGGTCAAGATTTTCTTTCCATATGAATACCAAATTAATTAAGCACCATTTATTAGAAAAAATGATTTTTTCCCATTGCACTGCATTGACCCTTTGTCATAAATCAAATGACTGTGTATATGTAGGTCTGTCTCTGGAGTCTGTTTTGTTACATTGGTTTATCTATCCTTCTGTTCATACTACATTATCTTTCTTACTAGGTATATTCCGAAGTGTATACCCAAATGTACTACGTTGAACGATACGTGCAAGAATGAATGCTTATAGTGGTATTAAATGTAGCAGCCCCAAACTGGAAACAACTCAAATGCCCATCTTATAAAATAGCATATCATACAATGGAATACTGTAAAGAAAAAAGACAGAAAGAACAAAATGAACAGATAACTGCATGTACCACACCAGTCTCTCAAGCATAATGTTGAGGGAAGGACACCAGACGGAAAGCAATACATGTTGTATGATTCCATTTATATAAAGTGCCAAAACAGGCAAACTAATTTGTGGTGACAAAAGTCAGAATAGTGGTTACATTTGAGGCTGATGAACATTTGAGGTGGAACCAAGGGGGCTTCTGAGTGCCATTAATTTTTGGTTGTTGGATCTGGGAGTAGTTTTGAGAGTGAGCCCTTTCTAAAAATTCACTAAGTTGTATACACATGATTTTTCTGGAGGCATGTCATACTTCAATAAATAAGTTGGTTTAAACAATTCCTTTGGGAAAATTAATCAAATGCAGGTACTCACTGGCTACTTTACTCTGCAGTATGTGAAGGACAGTGCCTTTCAAAACAGGTTGCTGCTGTTGATCAACGCATGGACAATCTTTTAGCTGCAGTGGAGCACTTGTGCTGTGGTGGGACCTAGCAGCAACCTGAGCTGAATGACAGTGTGGAAGGCAGAAGGAGAGAGAGGCAGCTGGCCTGAGCAGTGTGAGGATGTATCTTCCCTGGGCTGTATTGAGGGCAAGCAGGGAGCTGAGCTGGGGTGGGAAGTTGGTCACTGGGGTCACTTTACACTGTTGTGATTGCTGGCAGTTTTTATGACTTATTTGGTGTAGTGCTGAGCATTTTAATCCCTTTCAGGTGTGCTCAGAAGCTTTAATGTTCGAAAGTGTGCTGCTACTCATACAAAACTTTGAGAACCACTCATTTGTGGAGCACCTGTTCTCTGCATGACAGTTTTCTAGATTGCGCTTTCTTGTCTCAAAGGCAGTTACCAGAGACCAGTTATCCAAGTCTTCTAGAAAAAAGTGAGAGTTGTTTGATTAGCACTGAATAGCTAGGATCCCAGGTGGTCAGCATAGTTTTTTGTTTTGTTTTGTTTTAGGTCTACTGAACACTTACCTTTTTTTTTTTTTCCCCCTGAACACTTATCCCATCTAAATATTCTTCTGGGTGGGGAAAACACCAAATCTTCAGATAGGTCATTTTAGGACATTAGATTTAAAACTGGATTCTAAAACTGCTAATGTATAGATCCATTCAAGTCCAATTACATCAGAATTTCTGGGGGTTTCCTAAAGTGCCCTGGGAAATTTTAAGCCGTGGCAAAGGTTAAGAACAGCTGTGAAGCTTTTCTCCTATGTTACGTCTTTGTTGCATTTAGCTCTGTAAGATATGAGAGAACAAGCAGCTCCAGGATTCTGTAGGTGACAGGTGGTGATCCTGGGACTGTTGGAGAACAGGGGAGAGGGTTCAACCTTCAGCTGCCTCATAGGAGCTTTCCCATAAGAAGCTGAGCTGCCCTTTTCCTGAGGGGATAAAAAAATACTGAGTAAGGGAAACAATTCCTTAGATCTGGAGAAACAGATTTTAAATATGAAAATGATGGTCTCCACTGTATATTCATCATTGTACCTTAAGAATGTATTTTTGATCTAAGTAAAGGAATATGTTGTGCCAGTTCCCTCAAAGGCCTGGGTAGGGTTATTTGGAGCCTTAATCTACTTGGATTAATCATTACTGTGCAGCCTTAATCTACCTGGATTAATCATTACTGTGCGTACTTCCTAGTCCATCTCTTGGTCTGTAGAGAAAAGACATCTGTGTGCCTATGGCATTCTGCATCTGGAGGAAGAACTTCCCCAGGGGAAATATTTTTAGGAAGAATTAATTGGGCTGAGGCATGAGCACTATTTCTGGAGATCAGTGATTGTACATTTCAAACTTTGCTGGAAGGAGTCCTCATGTTTCCTTTTTTTTTTTTTATAAATTTATTTTTTATTGGTGTTCAATTTGTCAACATATAGAATAACACCCAGTGCTCATCCCATCAAGTGCCCACCTCAGTGCCCGTCACCCAGTCACGCTCACATTTCTTTTAACCACTTCATCTCGTGTTTAGGTGGCAATATGTGGTAAAAACCCTTCTTACTCAGAGAAGATTCTAAATTGACACTTGCCAGATAGGTACTATTCGCACATGTAATTTATGCGAGGAGGAAGAGAACCAATCTAGTGATGCTTCAGTGCACCCCATTGTGATGGGCTCACAGTCTGGGGTGGTTTGTCATGACCTTTGGGTGAACGTCTACTTTCTCAATGCTGTGGCATTTTCGTCTTGCCACATAGCCCCTTGTGGTCAGGAGGAATGGCCATTGAACTCTCAGAGCATTTGTAAAATATATTTTATTGGCTGCAAAGTGGTAACACAAAAATATCCAGTGTTGCACCATCATGGTCTTCATTACGTGGTGTATACTTCTCCACTTTGTTGCTCTGTTAGCACATCATCATCATTCATGTTTATTCTTTTAGGTCAGTTTTTTTCTCTTTCACACTAGCATGGGTGGATCTTTTAACAGAGAAGCTTGTGTCCGTTTACCCTGAGGAGGCACCAAAGAAGAGACGTGATCTGGTGGGAGGGCCAAATCTTTAGGGACTGCTGTCTCTAGGGGTTGGAGGAATACCCATAGTGTGACAGCAGAAGAGTGTCCCAGTGCCTTCCTGATCATGATTAGGGCCTGTTTATTAATACATATGTCTTTAAGAAGTTGTTTAATTCCTTATAAGTGGGAAAGACAGTAGAAATGAACTTTAACGTTCTTTGGGGGAGAGAGCTTACAATCTTGTTTGTGAAAATTCAGTACTCTGTAGTATTTACCAAGCAAAGAATCTGTAAGGGAAGGATTCTTTCCTATAGCAGAATTAGCCAGATCTTTTTACCCATCTTCTTTGTTAGGGAAGAAAGTGTTATTTTTAAGTAGTTAAATAGCTCCTTTGTTGCGAAGAAGAGCTGCCATTGATGAATGCTACCCTGAGGGGGTTAGAAACAAGAAAGTGAAATATTTAGAAAGAAACAGGGCAATTGGGCCTCTGCTGCGCTCCTTACTTAAAAGTAGATGAGAAGTGTCCTTTTTGGGGCAGAGCTCTGACCCACTGAATTTATCCTGCTGTCCTTGTCCTTACCAGGCAGTGAGGTAGAAAAACAAAGAAGATGGTTTAGAAGATGTCACCAAATAACAGGGTGTGAGAAAGCTCCTGTCCCCGCAGAGAATTCAGCAGTTCCCAGGCCCATCATTCCTAGGAACACCAGGGGCCATTGGATCCATCAATCATGTTCCAAGAGTGCTTTCAACTAGTTCCACACCAGGCTACAGATAGGAAGGGATGTAATTGCATAGCAAGTTGGAAGAGATTGCTTGTGGCTAGAGGTGCCACCCAGAGATGTGAGGATAGGGATAGGGGTGGGTAGGTTGGGTGCTGGAATCTGTAGCTCTACAGGCCTGTAATTCACGCTCAGGCACGTTTATCAGGAGGCTGTGCTTTAAAGGTGATGGAGAGGAGAACAGAGGTGTAAGAAAAGATACAGTCAGCTCTGGGGTGCTCTGCCTCTGTTGCTGTCGAGGGGATGCCCTCCATAAACAGCTCCAAGAACTAATTCACTTGATGGTAGATTGAAGACATGCCATGGAGCTGTGGCCACTGTGGAAACAGGAACAGACAGGTTAAGGTTAGCCTGGCCTGTGGATATGTGAACTGAACAGGAGTGGAGTATTTCAAGAGAGAGTTAGAGTCAAGCAGCTACATCCGTGGGAGGGCTAGTTTTGTATATAGAGAGGATGGCTAGATTAAAAAAAAAAAATAGAGAGGACGGCTAATCTAGCCTGAGGCTTTTCTGCCGTCCCTGAACGGGGTAGACCACGGGGCTTATATTTAAAATCAGCAACAGAAGAGCCTCTTCCAGTGGGCAGAGAGGCTGGATTCCCCTAGTTTCTCTGGAGAGGCTCAAACCTCAGAGCAGACTCCAGCTCCTGTGGTCAGGGAGTTGGCTGTGGAGACCAGGAGCTGCAGGTCCTAGGTTAGGGGTTCTGATTTAGGGTCTGTGCCTCTGTGTGATTGAAAGAACCCTGGTTTCTCCTCTTTTTGCTGTAAGAAATACGGGATTTCTTATCTGCCAGATTTCTCACACATAGTTTGGGCACCTGGGTAAGTATTTGTTGCGTGACAAGTACTTATGGTAAGTGGTAAGTAAAACCACTGATGGATGTGGTAAGTAAAACCTGTATAGAGCTTGGGAGGATCTGTTGTCTGAGTGATTCAGTTTCTGCCATTTTGCTGTTGATTTGATTCTCTACCTGAGAAAGGTCTATGCTGTTCCTGTAAGTTTGCTCATAAATCCATTAAACTGCTTGATCTCCTCTCCCCCAAAACCCCAGCAAAACCTCTATCCTATTTTAAAGGTCACATTTAATTTTTCCCCTTATCATCCATAACTTAAAATGTTGTGTTCAATATTCCACCTTATTTGAATATCATGTTTTGGTTTCATATTTTTAAAATTTTTTAACTTCGCTCACTCTGACTTTGGGTTGCTTACTGTTTTAAAAGGTAACACTTAACCCCAGGCCTGTGTATTCTTCCCAGTCCATCATTTTTATTATTTCTCAGCTCTGTGAGCTGGTGAGTTGTTGGCATGATTACTTTAGTCACTACCAGGAGAGCGATGTTGAGGTCTTAATCTCAGAGTCTCGAAAGGGTCTGTTCATCGGTCGTGGTGACTGTGACACTAAAGAAAATCGTCCTCATTTATTTATTTTTTTGGACAATGGTAAAAATTCAGAGAGAAGAATTCAAGAAGGCTCTTAAGTCAATAATAATTACACGTTATTAAAATTTAAGTAAGTGCATGATTTCTATGGCAAGAACATGGGCTGAATTGAATTAAAATGATATAACTTGTAAGTATATCAGTTAATTTTCTAGGAGGCACTTCTAACATCAAGTCGGTTTACTCTTGCAGCTGTCTTGTATCACAGACATCATTGGTGACCCCCATTTTATAGGCAAAACTGTTGAGGCCCAGGTGTACAGAGTCATGCACAGTCGCACAAGGCTGAGCTTCAGCCCCAGCTCCCCTGACCGGCTGTGTCCCCCTGTCACTCCTCGAGCTACATGAGTACCTTCACACATTTTATTAATGTAAATTGGGAAGGGGGCACTTAATTCCTCACCCACTTAAGTAACGAGACACAGAAACAGAAACCTAGTATCATCAACAAGTGATCTTGGGGCAGCACCTGTTTGAGGTGCTCCACTCGCCGGTTGATTCAGAAACCAGAGCTGGTTTTCTGTTGTGAAAGGCCCTGAGGTTTAATGCCTTGAATATTGTCTCCGGCGCACTGTTATTTAGAAAAATTAACAGCTTCGCTGTTCCTTCTGATAAGGCAAAGCATCTGTGCGTCCTTGAAGTTAAAAAAAATTACATTTTTTACACGATATTTATTTAGCAAGTCAGACCTATCTATCATTCCAGGACAGCAACAGTATCACGCCAGGCCGTTCTGGAGGCCACCTGTTGTTTTTAAGAGGTACAAGGAAGGTGCGGCTCCCAGGTGGCTAGAGACCCTTCAGAACGTGAGGGCTGGGTCATGCCAGATGTGCTGGCGCAGTCCTGTTCCCACGGTCATGTGACCCGGGGTGGAGCTGGTGCTGATGAGGGTCATAGATTGCCCTCTTTGGAGCCAAGGAGCTTCTCTGAGGGAAAGGCTACACTCCCTGGGCCAAGTCTGCATCCTTGACTCTGGGGGCAGGGGAGGAGCCTACACAAGTAGACCACTATTGGCAAGGAAATCTGTGGATGTCCATCCTGTCACCTCCTCCCCACCATCTTCAGCATGTGGTCTTATCTCTTGCTTCCTAGAGCAATCCCTCAGCCTTTGCCTGGAGACCCATTCAGCCCTCCATTATGGTAGAGAGCTGCCTCCCTGCCTCTGTACCCCAGCTCCCAACCTCTCCCTCCTGTATCTTTAACTTGTACTTCTGTGCTTGTGTTTCCTCCATCAGCATGAAGACATGCTCAGGTTCTTAAATGAGGAAGATCACAATAACCCTCCCTCCTCCCTCATCAGTTCTCTCTTCAGCTACATCTTGAAAGACTGTCTGTGATCTTCTGCTCCGTTTCCTTTCCTTGCATTTATTCCTCCACCATCTGCCACCAGTGAAGGTCGTCAGGGCTCACCGTGCCATACAGTTAGTAGGCCTCCTTCCCCTTATCCCAAGCCTCATCCTGGACAGCTTTTCCACACCCTTGGCTGCAGTTAGTTACCTAGGCATTTGCTGGTGAGTCTCGACTTGATGTCTCTAGCTCAGATTTGCCCGCAGAGCCCCAGAGATAACTGTCTACTCAGCACGTCTCACTGCAACATGTTCAAACCTAGGCTTTCCTTTCTTGTCCTGCTCCCACCCTCCTCTCTGGGCCTTGTCTGGAACTTTGTAGTTTGGCAAATAGTACCATCTACCTTTCTCTATGGTCAGAGAATCATTCTGGATGAAACAGTGTATTTTTTTTTTTTAATTTTATTTATTTATGATAGTCATCACAGAGAGAGAGAGGCAGAGACACAACACAGGCAGAGGGTGCAGGCTCCATGCACTGGGAGCCCGACGTGGGATTCAATCCCAGGTCTCCAGGATCGTGCCCTGGGCCAAAGGCAGGCGCCAAACCACTGCGCCACCCAGGGATCCCTGAAACAGTGTATTTTTAAAGGAGTTGGAAGGCTTAAATTATAGCAAGCTCTTCTTTCATAAGAAAAATGCTTGCATTTATCTTTTTGTTTTTAAGAAATGATCAGTTCTGGTACCTGTTGATATTAAAATTTAAGTAAGTGCATGATTTCTATGGCAAGAACATGGGCTGAATTGAATTAAAATGATATAACTTGTAAGTATAATTTTCTAATTTTCATTCTAAAATGGTTTGGTGGAAATCATGCAGTTATCAAGGTTTTCATCTGCCTCTATCCTCAACCTTCATTAATTTTTGAGAGTCTTCTACTATTTGCCATGAATTGGTTTACTTAAAGTTACAAAGGAAAATTTAATTGGTATCTGGCTCAGAACCATTTGTTTCTGATAGGAAAGGTGTTTTAAGTTAAGAATGCGTGTTATCTGTGAGCCAGAGAGGAACAATTTTTAAGAATTTCGGAGAGGGGTATGACATGAAAAATTTATTTTTGTTTAAGGTTTCAGTTTGGAGTCTAATCATTTTTAGACTGAGGAAGCAGTTCTTATTCTGGATATGTGATTTGTAATTTTTCCCCATTAATTTCTTTTCTGTTGCTTTCAAATTTGTTTCTGCGAAGAATTTGTGTGTGTGTGTGTGTGTGTGTGTGTGTGTGTGTGTGTATGCACGTGTGCACCAAAGATATTACCGAGTGTTTTTGCTGCTGCTATCAGTGGGATAAAATGATACTATGCATGGTCTGGAAGTCGCCACTGCAGTGACCTTCATGTTGTAGCACTAGTTTTGTTCCCCTTTGATAGGCACTAAAGCAGGCCTGTCCTGCCATATGACCATGGACATCTGTCTCTCCTTACACGGAAAATGCTGAAGACAGCAAGGTACATTGGTGCTCCAGCACTTTAATTTTACTTTCATCACTGAGTTAGGTGGTACACAAAACCCCTATACCAGCTGTGGGACTTTTGCACTCATCACTCAGGTTCTCATTAACGAACGTGTAGAATCAGTAAAAGCTGTGGCAAGCCCGGGAGCTGGTGAGCAGCTGCGTGAGAGGCCAGAGCTCCAAGGGCTCAGCAAAGTTGTGTATCATATGGCCAGGCGGGAGAAGCCAGACCGGTGGGAGGGTGGTGGTGAAGTTTTATTTCTGGGAAGTGGTCAGGTTGGTTTTGTGGCTGGGTATAGAGGAAGAGAACTAAAGCAGTGTTGTAAACATGGCACCCTACCCTCAAGGTTGCCGACATTTCTTCTAATATTTTAAAGCAGATTTTGGTAGGACAGGTACCTTCAGCCTGCAGCTGAGTGAGGCCAAATTGACATTTTCATTACAACCATGTAATGCTTTTCAGTTCATCGTGTGTGTATGTAATTTCAAAGGATTCGTTTTTTTTTCCTGATCTCTTTTTGTAAAGTACACTGGGCTTGGATATCTTTGAGATGTAGCATTGTGATGGTAAAAACAAACAACAAACAAACAAAACAAAAAAAAAAAACAAAACAAAACCAAAAAACACCTTGATCCCCTCAAAGAAGAAATGTCTGGACAAGGGGCAGGTGGTTTGACTTTGCTGCTTTGGTGAAAGTCCCATGTGTCATGAGCACTTGCAGCTTTCTGTGTCCCTGCTCATTTTGTCAAGCCGGCCAGCCAGTAATCCCCAAAAAACATGTGGTTCACTGTGTGTAAAGTTGTCAGTTTGGCCAGGCCCACAGCCACGATTTTTACTCCTTAACCTTTTCAAGACGTCTTAACAAAAAACAGGAAACACAAAATGGGAGCAGACTATCGAATGCATTTGGTTAACACTGAGGACAAATGTGAGAAGAGTGTGTGTGTGTGTGAGAACGTGCATGTGTGTTTTCAGAAAGGGACAGTCCTATTTCAGTGGGGAGTAGCTTACCGGTGGGTTGGCATATTTGGTGGTAGTTATCTGGCCCTTTGAATGAGTGAGTCTGCGTTTCAATTCAAGGCTTTGCCATCACTGTGACGAACGCTGCTGAAAAACTAGGAGTGCCTTTGCCCAGTTGCTGTCCTGGAAGCAGATGATCAAGTACAGCTGCCCGCTAGAGACTGTGACATGGCCGTGGCAGCCTCTGTGCATGCAGAAGCCAGTAGACTCCAGGAAAAATGACAAAACCCTTTTGAAAGGTTGTTTTTGTTTTTTTGTTTTTTGTTTTTTTTTTGGTTGACAGCCTTCTATTGAAATGTGTACTGAGTCTCTCCTTCGTGACAGAGACAGCATTAGTGGTGCTATCCTTGCCACAGAAGGCCCAAGGTATGTGGGCACAGAGAGTGAGGTAAAGTGAATGGAACTAGAATAGGTTTGGGGGACTTTTGCACTCATCACTCAGGCCTCTTCTAGTCCACTGGCAAAGTGGGCTGTGATTCCACTTGGCACTACATGCCTTTTATCATTGAAACAAAAACTAACAGTTGAAGCTGATTGACTGTTGATGATCAGGACCCAATTTCACCCTCTCTAACAAACTGGAACTGCCTTCTAATTGCAACTTTCTTGTAGTATATAGTGTACTTCAGAAGCAGCCAGTTAATTTTTGCATTTAAAATGAGAGAGTATTAGTATTGTAAAATTGTAAAAATCCTCTATATGCACAAAATGTATTTCCAAAGATGAAATTAATTGCATGCAAAATTTTGCATGCATGTGGCTACGTGCATGTTTCTGTTTTTGTCAGATTTCCAAAGGCATATGAAATTTAAAAAGCAACCAAACAATTGATTCAGAGCAAAACTGTGTTGTTGTAGCAGCCCCAGTTTACTGTTTAAGCCTCTTCAGAAAATATTGACAGTATACAGGGTGCCTATTAGATCTGTGTCCCATCTTTGGGGGCAGCTAGAGGAAGGAAGCTGATGGGAATGGGTCCCCCAAAATGGAGGAGTAGTTGCTAACAGGTACCCATCACTTTCTAGTCTAGCAAAGGCACCACAAACCATCCTCTGCTTTGATAAACATAATCTAGATCTATGTAGAGAAGCTTTTGGAACAGGAAGGACTTACAGTTGACCCTTGAACAAGGCAGGGGTTAGGGGTGCCAAGTCCAGTGCAGTCAAAAATCCATGTTTAACTTTTGACTCCCCCCAAAACTTAACTACTCATAGCCTACTGTTTATTAGAAGCCTTACTGATAACATAAACAGTTGATTAACACATATTTTATATGTTATATATATTCTATACTGTATTCTTACAATTAAGTAAGCTAGAGAAAAGAAAATGATAAAATCATAAGGAAGAGAAAATACATTTACAGTACTGTACTATATTTATTGGGAAAAAATCTGGATATAAGTGGCCTGTGCAGTTCAAACCCATGTTGCTCAAGAGTTAAGTATATATGTAGCAGGACTGCAGATTGACTTTCATGGTCCTAGGCTCTTTTCTCTTTGTGGTCTCCTTACTCCATTTAAAAAAAAATTAAAATTATTGCAACTATGCTGGCATAAAGACAAATTTATTAATATTACATAGTAAAACATTCAACTTGATGGTTCTTCCCCCCCTCCTGATTTTAAAAGAAATTCAGACATTTTTATGGGCTCCTAAAAATGTTGTGGGCCTTAAGGATTGTGTCTACTGTCCAGTGGATAACTTGGCCTTGCCTGATGTGTATAGACGATCCCCTGATTTTCTAAGATGTATGAAGAAGTGGAATATACAAATAGCTATGTTCTTTTTATTTCCAATCTATTATTCTTGAGTAAAGTAGAGTTTTTGAGCATACTGTGTGAATTTAAATTTTGGAGGGAATTTTGCATTGGTTAATATGTAAATTGTATCTTCAATTCAGATTTTATTGTATTGTCAATTTCTGCAAAGAAGTTCATTTTCAAAATTCTAACAAAATTTGAGTTTTAAAATGAAAAATTTATTCTCTTAACACCAGTAATTTGTATATTACAGCTTGAGAAGATGACTCTTTCGAGTATATGCAATGGAAATATTTTAAGCGTTCTTTCTAGTTTATTTCGTGAATATATCATAGTTTTTACATAATAAATTTTGTAAAATAAATTAGTTTTACATAAGAACTTGTATAGTCACTTCCTGACATGAGAAGTTTTTTATGAGTTCTTTGAGTAAAAATCTAAGAGATAACAGGCAATGATTTGTGACTTGGAAATTTCAGAGTACAGTCAGGGAAAGCATGTTAAAAATAGAAACTGTGTTTATTTACTCTCTACTCCACCCAGGCAAAAACACAGCCATGTGGTTGCAGGCTTGAGGACAGTTGATGGTGACTTGGAGGGTGTTTTTAAATTTTTTTTTTCTCCTGTTGCAGAGCTGAAGAAAGAGATCATCCTTTTAACTTCTGATCCTGTTTCCTTTCTTTGGCAGCTCAGATGAATTATTTTCACATGCTGTTATCTGAAAATGAGTTTGGCTATGTTAGTTCAGTTTTTGGTTTCTTATCATCTTTCTTTTTATTTATATATTTAAGTTCTGTTTCATGAAAGGAATTTTTGAAATTGTAGGTTTTAGTAATGATTATGCATTAGAAACTTGTAAGTTTATAACCAAGTTTTCCTGTGTCTTTCATGATAGTCTAAAAAGATAGCTACTGGGGGATCCCTGGGTGGCTCAGAGGTTTGGCACCTGCCTTCGGCTCAGGGTGTGATCCTGGAGTCCCGGAATCGAGTCCCACGTCAGGCTTCCTGCATGGAGCCTGCTTCTCCCTCTGCCTGTGTCTCTGCCAATCTCTCTCTCTCTGTGTCTCTCATGAACAAATAAAAATCTTAAAAAAAATAAATAAAAAGATAGCTATTTATTTGGTCATAGTATTTAAAATGGCCTAGAGTATGAGTTTAGTTTTGAGTAGATTTATCACCTAGGAAAGTCACAACTTCATAGGACTGAATATTAACCAGAGCCTGTCATTTGTGTGAGAATCCTGAAGAGTGCACAGCTTAATGCAAAGCCATGACTATCAGAAAGGCAGCCGAGTGGGTGAATTAGCCACACATTTTATTAGTCAGGTGTTTGAAGCACGTACCACTATCAGAATGTTTTGTCCAGAAGATGTTACTTTATTAACACTGCAGCAAAGCATTAGGACACTGATGATGCCAGTTCCACAGAGCACTGCTCTGTAAGGAATAGTGTGTTGCTTAGGCTTTGGAGTCATCTGGTTTGCTGTGAATCTAGGCTGGAGTCACCTACTATCATTAGTTTCCTCATCTCTAAAATAGGTATAATAATGGGATACACTTCACTGAGTTTTTGTGAGAATTAATTGAGGCCATATATGTACGATACAACCTTCATTAGAATTAGTGACTGCTTTTGTAACCACTTACAGAATGGCAGGAGTCTGAATTTAATATTTTGAGACAGGCCCGTAAGGTAGTATTTGACTGTTTTTTCTTTACCTACTTTCAGAATAACTGCATGGAGGAAACATCAATTCACTTTATTCAATTAAGTTTATTTTATTTATTTATTTTTAAGATTTTTATTTATTTATTCATGAGACACACACAGAGAGAGGCAGAGGCACAGGCAGAGGGAAAAGTAGTCTCCCTGCAAGGAGCCTGATGTGGGACTTGATCCTGGGTCTCTAGGATCATGCCCTGAGCTGATGGCAGATGTTCAACCATTGAGCCACCCAGACTTCCCTCAATTCAGTTTATTTTAAAACGCATTTAATGAATCTTCACTACATTTTTTATTCCAGTGCTTTCCGTTAATTCCAGTATTTTATTCCAAATAATCTTTAGGGAAATAGAAGTGAAACTTAATTTTGTGGATACTATCAGATTGTCATTCTAATTGTGTATTTAGGGGCATGTCCTGGATGCTTCAGTGGGTTAAGCTATTGACTCTTGATTTTGGCTCCATCATGATTTTAGGATTGTGAGATTGAGGGTCATGAGATTGAGCTCCACGTTGGGCTCTGTACTCAGTGTGGAGTCTGCTTAAGATTCTCTCGCTCTCCTCTTCCTCTCGCCCCATTCTCTTGCACATGCTTGCGTGTGCACTCTCTCTTTAAAAAATTGTTAATTTCCCTCTTGATTTCATGAATTCTGGCTCTATAATGTGTGGAAAATAGATACAAATAGAATGGTATTCTATTTGAAGAAACCAATGTATTTATCATGCAGCTTCAACAGGTATCAGCTCATAGCCAGTCTTGTTTCCTCTGTAGTTCTACCCACTTCTCCCCATCCTGTATTATTTTAGAGCAAATCCCAGATCCTATATTATCCAAATATCCAAATCATAATATCCTTATTAGACTTAAAAATTAACAATAATTTCTTAATATCATCAAATATCCAGTCAGTGTTCAGATACCTAACTGCCTTTCAAAGTTGTAGCTCTAAAAAGATATAGTTTGTTTAATTTACGGTCCAGATCAGGTCCCACATATTGCAATTCTTTTGATGTGTCTTTTAAGTTTTAATTTTCCCTATGTCAGTCACTCATTGCCTGGGGACATAACACCCCATAGCTAGCGGAGAGCTGTTAGCAACCAATATGCAGAGCAATTGGGGGATTTGGGGAGGGCACCAGTGGCATCCACTACTTGGTGGAGAACTTCCAGGCTAGGAAACCACATGAGCAAAGACCCAAGAATGGCATAGCACAGCTTGTGGGTGGAGAGATCAACTTGCTCTTGGAGGCAGGCAGCCTCAGTGAGATTGGGGACTGAGGCTGCATTCCACATTGTGGTTTATTATACATTTTTGATGCAGGGCTTTAAAATAGCTTGTTCATTTAGATGAAGATGAAATTAATAAAAATATGGTAGCAGAGACTATTGGAAATATATAGTGTTATCAATTTATTTTTCAATAATGTGTAAATTGGAAAATTATGGTAATGTGTGGCATCTAAGTTAACTAGATGTTTGGAACAAAGGATGCATCAGCCTTCTATTTTTCTTCTTATTATATTATAAAAGTAATGTTAGTAATTATAGAAGTAATGTTAGTGCAAATAATTACATCCCAGAGGGCAGACTATGGTTATCACTGAGTCCTAGGAGTAATCTAGAAGTGCTTGGGTTATCCACCTACTGAACTTGGTAAAGGTAGAAATATTTTACCAGCTGAAGAGATCTTTTCATATTTTTGTCTAATAAATTTAAAGAATTATTATCCAAATTGATGCTCATGAGCTGAATTCTTGAGGTGATAACTTAAAATGTACACTCTTTTAACACAGAGGTCAGAGAGGACCTGGGTTTAAATTCTAACTTGGCCACTTACTGTTGCGCAGGTTACATAACTTCTCTATGCTGTAGCTTCCTCCCCGATGAAAAGGGAATAAAGATAACAGTGCTTACTTCAGAGGGCTCCTGTGCTGATTTGTTGAGAATGGATATATTACAGCATTTAGCGCAGGGTTTGGTCCACCAAAGCTCACGAGAGTTCTATATATCATTCTTCCTGTTTTAAAACTGTTACTGTTTTATTCAATATCTTTTGGGATCATTGAGTTAAAATGCACTAAACAGACAATGCCTAATGACGGGTGATTTCATTCAGCCTTCCTAGTTGTTCAGGCCTAGGAGTCTCTCTGACTCTTTCTCTTTGACACACCATCTTCCTACCAACAAGTCCTTTTGGTCCTGTCTTTAAAAGAGATCTAGAATCTGAGAGTGCATTGAAGGTATTATCCCCATTCGAGAGTCAGTAATGGGTACAGCTCTGATTTGAACGGTTCTGTGAGGTTCCAAAGTCTTCACTATAATTTTGCATTAATACTTTTTAAATTTTATATTTGCATGTTTAAAAATGTCTTAGCTTAATGGGAAAACAGGGAGACCATTCAAAGCTGAGGAGCAGAAAAAGAATATTCCAGAGTATTTTTAGAATTCACTTAATTTGTCTCCCTAGTTCTAAGAAATTTAAATCTAATTCACAAAGTAGACTATGTTCCCTTTTGAACAAACGCAGATCTTAAAGAAGCAGGAGTTCAGAATCTTTTCCCCAACTAGCTGATAATGTAAAAAGCTTCACTTTTCTTATAGGTGCTGAATTCTCAAGAGTTCATGCAGTTGCAGCTTATAGGGAACAAGAGGAAGTTAACTATCTCCATTGGCTGTTAGGTGTTCCTTACAATCAGTTTTCATGCAAGATGAAAATTATCATTTCTTTGTCTCTCTCTCTCTCTCTTTTTTTTTTAAAGTAATTACTTTTAATTTTATTTATTTATTCATGAGAGATGATACAGAGAGAGAGAGAGAGCGGCAGAGACACAGGCAGATCGATGTGGGACTCGATCCCAGGTCTCCAGGATCAGGCCCTGGATGAAGGTGGTGCTAAACTGCTGAGCCACCCAGGCTGCCCTGTCTCTGTTTTTGTAAGTAGTATATGGATGCCTTGCCTCATAGACAACCTGCTAAGTGGTTTAGTGTAACTATTAACGTATTTTTGTTTTAAATATTTGGTTTGGATTTAAATTTATGGAAATATTTTGCTTGTCAATTTTTAAAAGTAGTCATATTGTGCTTCAAAATTGTATCACAATTGCTATTAATCTTCAACCATAGAAGCAAAAAACAGTTATGGAAGGATGATCACAAGTAGGTAAAATGGTGGATTTTGGTATTAATGTGTTCAGATATTAGTCCTCTCATCCAAACACAAAATACAACTAATTAGGTAAAATTGAAGGTCATTTGACATCATTTAGAAAATACTACTTGCTAGTGGTTTCCTGTTAATGTAGCGGTTTTATTTGCAAGCATTTTATTTCACAGATTTGAGTTTGTTTTCCCCTTCTGGTAAGACTTAATGAGTTGTAACAGTTTGCTCTACCATTTTTCTTTGAAGGAAAGTGAGACCTCTTTGCTTGTACAAGGTGAGGAACAACCTTGCTCAAAAAGCCAAAAATAGATTTGTGGGATCCTGACTGTGAAAGCAGGTGCTCTCTGCTGAGTTATTCTGCTTTCTTTGCTTAAAAAGTATTAACATACAGTACAAAATAACTAATGCCTGGGAAGTAGATCCTAGTTCAATCCAGAGCATGTGCTTCCTCACCAAACCACATCAGCCATCCAAACAAACAAAACCCTTCTTGAGATATTGGTGCTGGAAGATGGCCTTCTCCTGCCAGCTGGCTTAGTTCTCATTGTTCCCTGCATCTGTCCTGTTATGTCTGATGTTGGTACCAGGCTCTTGTCACTGTATGCTTAGAATACTACAGTAATCTCTTTCCCCCATTTTCATCCTTCCCCTCTAATCCTTTTCAGATAGTTTTCAGATGAATACCCCTGTAGCATTACTTTGAAAATGTTTTCACTCAACAGTTCCATGTTGCGCTTTATTTTTAGGCTCAAGCCCTGACCTTCATCTTGGTCTTCAGAATATGTTCCATCTATCCTTGGTGTCTGTCCAGGTTCCTTTCCTGCTTCTCACCAACCCCCTGTTCTAGCCAGCTTGGATCTCTCAGACTGCAGTCACTCTACTGTCCTTACCATCCCCATGGTTTTATGTGCTGTGCCTCACTCCAGAAATGTTCCTCCTCTCCTTTGCTTAGCATGCCCAGCCCTTCTCAGGGGTCACTTCTGACTTGTTAATTGAAATTTTGATTGTAGAGGTATGCTACATTCTTTAGCTTCTAAGACTCTTCTGTGGGCTTACTAAATGTCTTCACTAGAAAATAGGATCACCGCCTAGTGTGGGATGTGATATAAAATTTTTCTTAATCATATTATCAGATTTGGGGTGCCTGAGCGGCCGCATCTGATTCTTGGTTTTGGCTCCGTTGTGATCTCAGTGTCGTGAGATCAAGCCCCATATTCAGATGCACACTCAGCGTGGAGTTTGCTTGAGATTCTTTCTCCCTCTCCCTCTCCCCCTCCCACTCATGCTCTCTTTCTCCCAAATAAATAAATAGGGATGCCTGGGTGGCTTAATTAAGCCTCCAACTCTTGATTTCGGCTCAGGTTACAGTCTCAGAGATGTAACCCTGTGTCAGGCTCTGTGCTCAGCATGGAGTGTGCTTGAGATTCTCTCTTTCCCTCTGCCACTCCCCAGGTGCCTAGTTTTTCTCTCTCTCTCTAAGATAAATAAATTTAAAAAAGTCTTTAAAAAACCATATCAAATTATTGCTGAGATTCTGTTATGATTTGGTAAATAAATTAATGTTTTAATGGTTTACTGCTTTTTGCTATGTTTAATATCATTTTAGATTTGGCTGTAAGAAAATGTTTAAATTCAGTCAAAATTTTTGAAAATGTAAAGTAACTTTGCTTTGAGAATATGAAATTAAATCCAATTACTGATAGAATAGTAATATTATAAATATATTACTATAATTAAGTTTTCATAAAGTCATTTTCATGATTGCATTGCTAAAAAACAAAACTCATAATCATTTTGAATAGAATGCTTGAATTTTAATGTGGAACTTTTAAATCTATCTATCTATCTATCTATCTCTGTCTCTCTGTCTCTCTGTCTCTCTCTCTCTCTCTCTCTCTCTCTCTGTGTTTATTTTTAAAGTAAGCTCTACTAGAACCTAACATGGGATTGAATTCATGACCCGGAGATCAAGAGTCAACATGCTCTACTGACTGAGCCAGCCAGGTGCATCTTAATGTGGAACTTTTGGTATGTGTATTACTTACTAGAGGTTTTTTGTTTTAGTTGTGAATTTGGGAGAAAATAATTGGAGAGAAAATTAAGATAACTCTAGGGGCACCTGGATAGCTCAGTTGGTTAAGCGTCTGCCTTCAGCTCAGGTCATGATCTCAGGGTCCTGGAATCAAGTCCCACATTGGGCTCCCTGCTTAGTGGGGAGTCTACTTCTCCCTTTTCCTCTGCCTCTTCCCCTGACTTGTGCTCTCTCGCTCGTTCTTTCTCTCTCAAATAAATAAAATATTTTAAAAAAGATAACACTAACATGGATCTTAATATAGTCTATAAAGTTTTCATTGAGAATAATAAAGTGCATTTTGTGTATGTACCTGGAGAAATATATACAACAGTGAGGGGAAAAACTAGGGAGAAGCATACTAGTTCAATTAAAATTTCTTAAGCATTAATATTACATAGATTACATAAGATTTCATCTGCATACAAAGGTGGATTTTCAGGGATCCCTGGGTGGCGCAGCGGTTTGGCGCCTGCCTTTGGCCCAGGGCACGATCCTGGAGACCCAGGATCGAATCCCACGTCGGGCTCCCGGTGCATGGAGCCTGCTTCTCCCTCTGCCTATCTCTGCCTCTCTCTCTCTCTCTCTCTCTGTGTGACTATCATAAATAAATAAAAATTAAAAAAAAAAAAAAAGGTGGATTTTCAAAGGATATATTCCTTAACTTCACCCATTATTAATTTTAGTATGTTGAACTTAATTGTGAGCTTTTGATTAGTGTATTAGTATACTTCTGAGATAAATTAAATTTGAATTTTCAATTTTTTTCTCTTGGTGGTCAATTTTACCGATCTAAAATTTGTGTTATTAAAAATAAAATATCTTGGGCTCCTTGGTGGCTCAGTCAGTTAAGCATCTGCCTTTGGCTCAGGTCATGATCCTGGGGTCCTGGGATCAAGCCCCATGTTGGGCTCCCTGTTCAGCATGGGGTCTACTTCTCTCTCTCCATCTGCCCTTCTCACCCACTCCTGCTCTCTCTTTCAAATAAATAAAATCTTAAAAAAATAAAAATAAAATATCTTTTTTTTTGAATAGTATTTGATAAATCTTAGTTTTCATGAAATTGCATTATAGGAATGAATGATGAACAATTCTTACAAAATTTTTTAGAGAATCTTCTTGTTACAGGATTTGAAGAGAATGTGTGGTTTAAAGATTTAAATATCACTTAAAATTTCAAACAATACTTACAATTTAGGAAACAAAGATTTCATCTGCATACAAAGCTGTATTAATAGATGTTAAAATGAATCAATGAAAACATATCTTTTATAATATGATAGAGAAAAATGAACATAAACCAAACAATGCATAATCTTAGTGAACATTCTTCTATGAGGTTAATGCTTTTTATTTAAGACTTAGAAGTTGCTTAAGATCTCATTGAAATCTTATTTATTCTCACCTTGCCTTTTTGAGTTTTAAGGTGAGAGTTCTCAGTATTAATATACACACATTCACTTTATGCTAATATTTAGCCAAAACGTATCACAGAAAGTCAGCATGTATTTGCTGTTAGAATCTCTGAAATTTTCTGTATGTATTTCATTATTTTTAGTTAATTAAATCAAAGCATGCTTAGTAAGAGCCTGTAATCTTGAAAAGCATGTGTGTTTTGATCTGATTGAAAGTTTTTTTTGTTGTTGTTGTTGCTGCTTTTTGCTCCCATTCCCTATTCCACATCCTTCCTCAAATTTGTCTAGGCTTACTGTACTAGGGAATAGACAAATTTGAGGAAGGATGTGGAATATGGAATGGAAGATTGTTCAGCTTTTTAAAACAACAGCCAAATGCTCTGTTTTTGAGCTAGTCATTTCTCCCTTGTTTTGATTAAGAAAATGTAATATCCCTTGCTATTATATGTTTTGCTTGAAGCTAATGGATTTCTGTAGTAAATGAATTCATATATCCGCTGAAAGTATCTTTCCTAAAGAATTGAAGAAGGGAAGTAAAATGGTTTGTGGGGTGGAGATATGGTCAAGAGAGACATAGGACATAGCCTCTCCTGGCACTGTTTCTGATGGAAAAATCTATTCAGCAGCTTGGCATCAAATTTGTTTCTACCAAAACTCCAGGAATAATTTACCATTAAGAGCATCCAGCCTAAAAGAAGAAAATTAATACTATCTATATAAAGTGTCAGTGATATTATGGCATCAAATGAATGTACTTCCTATAACTCTGTCATCTTTTTATTTGGAGGAAAAATCCATATTGTTCATGATGAATGTTGGAGGTATTTTGATGCACATTACTTGAAGAGACTTAGAATATAAATATATTATCAACAAAGTTTGGAAGGATGAAAGGTAAAGATAGTTAAAATACTTGATTTTCCTTCATTGGTGTTCAGGTCTCTATGGTTGATTATAGCTTCGGCTCTCTTCTCTTTTGTGGTCCTGCATTAGCCGTGTGTCACCCTGTTCCTTCCAGGGTGAAGGAAGAGCTTGTGTGTTCTTTATCTCCCCTCTCCCCTTGCCTGTGTTCTTTGTCTCGTGAGCCCCTTGGAGACTGATGGTTTCCTTAGTAGGTTGCCTGGCAGTGCCTGGAGAATGAGATAGCTATGCTATAAAAGGCTCTTCCTTCCCTGGCTGAGCCTTTTCCTGGTGCTTGGCCCTTTTCTCTCCTTCACAGTCCGGATGTGCACAGACCATAGTCCCATTTTGTTAAGGACATATGTCCTCTGTGCGCTGGTGGGTTGATCTTCCTTCTAGTCAGGTCAAGTCTAAAGGGCCTTTTTTAACCTTCTGGTTGATCTGGCCACCTAGCTAATAAACAGAAGATTTTGACCTAACATTACACTCAGCAGTAACGTAGATGTTTTTGTATTTTTGGTTATGTTTTTGGTCCAAACGTGACCATCTGATTATCTACAACTATATCTGTTTAACAAACCGCCTTAAACTTAGTGGCACAAATAACCATTTTATTAAGATTATGGATTCTTTGGGTCAGCAGTTTGGACGAGACACATACAGAAAGTCTGTCTTTGCTCTCTGGTGTTTGGCCTCAATTGGGAAAACTTGAATGACTGGGTGACTCGAACAGCTGGGGCTGCACTTCGAGGTTGGCTTGCTCTCGTATGGAGCATCTGGGTGTGGGCAATGGGAAGGTTGGGCTCAGCTGAGTACCTGTGTGTAGCCTTCCCAGTGTGATGGTCTCAGGTAGTTGAATGTCCCTCAGAGCAAGCCTTCTCAGAGAACCAGGTAGAACCTTCGGGGCCTCTTTGACTTAGTCTCAGAGGTCACACTGAGCCACCTCTGCTGCATTCTTTCAGTTACAAGTGAATCATAGGTCAGCCCAGATTCAGGAGAGGGGAACGAGACCCCTGCTTTTTGATGCGGCAGCACAAGGTCACACAGGAAAAGTCCACCGAGCGATGAGGGGCGTTAGAGCAGTTATTTTGGGAATATATACAAAAGAAGAAACTGCATCTTGTTATTTTGATTCTACAGTGCCAGATTTCTGTTTTCTTATGTGAATCATTCAACTGTTTTATAATTTGAAAATTTCATATTACGTGGAAAACACTTTAGGATGATTGCCTGATTGTTCTCCTTTCAACCTATTTGCATTGCTTTGGTAGAACTGCAGAATCAAAGGAGGACTGTTCAACACAGTCTCGCACCCTTAATCTGAGAAGCAAAAGAAAGATTATAACATTGTTCTAGGTTATTGCAAGGAAGAGCAAATTATCACCAGGAGTTTACAATCAACAAGGCATTTAAATGAGGAAGGTAAAAGGAGATAAGCGTTAAAATAATGGAGATGTTTTTGTGCGGAAAATAGTTGTTTAGATAACGTAAGAAAACTCCCTGTAATGCTAAATAATAATGACTGGCCAAATTCTAAATAGTGTGCCACACAGAGATGCACTTGGGGTTTAGCAGTAGCTTCCTATTCACCTTGCTAGTGAAGGTCAGGGGGCAGAATGTTGTTCCACCAAGTACAGAATTATCACGACTTTCTGTATTGGAGGAAAAAGACAAAGTTAACATGACAACCTGGGCAAGTTACCTCACCTCATTGGGTCTCAGTTTTCTTATCTGAAAAGTAAGGGGTTGGCATGCCTTCCAGCTCTATAATGCTTTGACTTTATTGTGCTTGCACTTACGTAGCCCTGGAAGAAGGCAGTTATATGGCAGCTCAAAGTTAATATTAAATATAGAAGTACAAGGGTCATTCAACTGTTTTAGAAAGTTATTAAATTATAATCATGTACACTTGGCAGCATCTAGAAACTTTTATTACCTAATCCCAGAGTTAGAGATACTGGAGGAAAACTCAGGATTAGATAGATCATTTGTTAGAGCATTGACAAATCATAATACTTAGTATGAAATATTATAGATAAAATTTTTATTTTTATTCCTTTGAATCCCAAACCTGAATTTACTCATTTGGAGCCAGAATTTAAATTACTAAATAACACTTTAATAAGACATAGTGCAATAGAGATTTCTGGGGTTTTTTTCCTCCTGAGTTTTCAAATTCATTGAAATAATGTTCATCGTCTTCTCCCACCTTTTCGTAATCCACTGCATATGTAAGTTATGTCCTTCTTTTAATTACTAGTCTTTTTTATTTGTTCTTTCTTTATTCTCAATGAGACTTACCATGGTTTATCAGTTTCATAATCTTGTTAAAAAAGATTTTCTGATCTTCTCTGTTGCCGTGTTATTATCCCTTTTCTGTTTTATTAGCAGAAACTAATAAAAGCCTTTTACTTCCTTTATCCTTATTTTTAAATTTTCTTCTTTGAGTTTATTTATTTGTTATTTTTGCTATTTTTCTGACTTTTAAATTTATATACTTTAATATTTAGTCTTCCTTTAGGGTATTCATTCTGTGGCTTACAAAAACTATATGCTTTTTCTGATTGACCTTTTTTGGAGTCTGGTTGAGCAGGCATCTGTTTTCCTGGAGATGCTTCCTTCAGAGGGAGGAAGAATTTCCTCAGGTAGCAGTGCAGGAATAAGTGTTCTTTCCTGGGAATGAATCCTCATTGTGAAGGTTCTGTCAATATGGACTTCAAAATGGTATTTTCTGGAAGCTGTGGCATAAGAATAGGCAAAACAATTGGAAATGCAGGCAAATTATGAAATAAATAATACCCATACCTGCCACCTACGTGGGATCAGTCTAAAACTTAACACATCAGAACCCAGCTTATTTCCCTGTCTCTGAAGATGAAAAACCAGTGAGACAAAGAGCCTGTGTGTTTTTAAACAAACTAAAGCTATTTGTCCATAATGTTTTGCTAATGGCATTGTTTGTAGTTTACTTTGTTACCTGAAAAAAACATCTTCCATACAATAGCATGTAAATGTGACAACTGATTCTTGAGCAACTTGGTAATGGATTCCAGATTCTGGAAAGGCTTGTTATTTAGAAGGCCAGTGAGGATATTTCTTCATAGTTTTAGAATATCATTTAACTTTTTAAAACTGCATTTATTAGATATAATGTTAATCCTTGTATGTTTTTCTTCTTTTATAGCTGGATAAGAGACAGCATTGTATTAACTCCTAGGATATTCTATATAAATATAAATTAATTTTATTATTTAACATGATTATACAATAAGCTTCTGTTTATTGAGAAAATGGACAACTGGAAAGATCAACCAGAAGTTTAAAAAGCAGATATGTAGATTAGAGCAAGTGCACGTGCACGCAAGAAACAAGTGACACGAGCCTTGTAAATGGCTCTTGCCCACTGGCTTGGCCATTGGTGGGGTACAGAGGGCCAGCCTTCTGGGGGAGAATGTGCTCACAGAATGCAGGAGTGCAGATGCTTGTGTGGTGTTTTTATTTATAATTAAAATAGATTTACTTATTTAACGGAGGCCACCCAGTTCTTCAACTACTATGAATAAGTAAGAGTTTACTGTATTGATAACCACCGTGTTATAAACACTACATGAGAATACAATAAAACATTTTGAATATCAGTTCCTCAGCATGAGGTCATGATCTATAAATATGTTTTGTTATCCTGTTTGTAGCTCTCCTTATCCTTGCCATGTGAAGAAAGTTAATGTGATACCTGCCATTAAAATTATATCTCACCTTTAGTTAAAGTTTGAACTAGGAATTTCATCCAAAAGAACAAAATGGATCAAAGCCATTTAAAAAAGAAAATGCTTAACGTTTTGACCTAAAAGCATTTTTAAGCATTATATGTTTTATTTTGTTTGTGAATCTAGCCCATATGATGAGTTTTTCCAAGGGCAGGGGGCCAGGTCCTCTGCTCCTTATATATGTGCATATAGCAACACATATCTGCTACCTGGTAGGTAGCTATTTTAATTATATATATATATATTTATTTATTTTAGAGAGAGAGATCATGCACAAATGGGGGGGGGGAGGGCAGAGGGAGAGGAGAGAGAGAATCTGAAGCAGATTTCATATTAAGCGCATGGAGCTAGACGGATCCATCCCAGGACTCTGAGGTCATGAACTGAGCTGAAATCATGAGTCAGATGCTTAACTGACTGAGCCATATCATATCACTCAAAATGGACAATTCCACAATGAATTTGCTTTGGTAGAGAATCTTTCTTTTAAATAATTAGTGTCAAGTAGATTGTTTTATTTGTAATCATCTGCCTTTATCATATAAGAAAGCTTTAAATGTAGTGACCAAAGGGTCAAGGGACTGGTATATGGAAATGTGATTTACCTGCTTAATGGAAGTCTGTAAATTGGTGAATGTCATAGCTATTCTTGGCAAGCTGATGAAATGTCTAGTAAATGGTAAAATCACTGAACACATGAGCCGAGAACAGTCTTTTGAGGAAAACAGCATCCGGATTTCCCTAAGAGGAGATCCTATTTCACCAGGCTTTCAGAATTATTCAAAGCCTGGGTGAGGATGTGGATGAGGAAAACAGGAGATGCACTGCTGCCTGTATTATGGAAAAACAACAACAACAAACAAACCATGAAATAGGAGCATGACAGCCTTTGAATGAACAAAGTTCTAAATTCTTGGAATATCACTATTTTCTAAAGATTTTTTTTAAATTTATTTATTCATGATAGTCAGAGAGAGAGAGAGAGAGAGAGAGGCAGAGACACAGGCAGAGGGAGAAGCAGGCTCCATGCACAGGGAGCCCGATGTGGGATTCGATCCCGGGTCTCCAGGATCGCGCCCTGGGCCAAAGGCAGGCGCCAAACCGCTGCGCCACCCAGGGATCCCACACTATTTATTTTCATATGTAAGTGCAAAAATGTTTTCTAAAGACAGGTGCAAATCATTTCAGCATGATCTTTACCACTGCCTCTTTCTATTAATTAGGTAATCATCAAGAGAGAATTAGACTATGAAGGGTCCAAATAGAATCATTTTCTATTTATGTAAGGACACAGGAAATACTAAGGTAGCTGTGTAGAAGAATCTTATCCAGGAAACTGGTAGCCGTGGGGGGAAAAATTGAAGTTGCTTTGATTTTAGTAGGTTGGTTAAGTTGTACATATTTTTAGCAGGACAAAAAAAGAGAAAGAGTTGCACGCAACTATTTGAAAAGAATGTGATACAACAAAAGCTATTTTTAATCTGTGGTGGAGAAGAGGAAAATTCATGCTTTTTAATGGTTATGAATGTATAAAATTAATTCCTGCAAAGCAGAATCTTTACTGCTAGAATAGAATTTGGCTCTGCAGTTTTTGTTATGTTAAAACTTATTGAGGCAGAATTTTAGTATTCAGCATTCAGCACTACAATTTTAGAATTTGTAATAGAAATGCTAAATTGAAACCTATTTTAAGTGTATAACTCCCCTCAAAATTAAAAAAAAAATTCTGAGATTTTGAAATGGTCTAAAAATGGTAACTTTAAAGATTCGAAATCTCTTCATGCTTTTCTAACTGGATAGAACTTTCTTAAGTAATACGTTGTGTCTCAACTGTCATAAAAGATTCTTCCCTTGGTCAAAAGAAATCAGTCCTAAGATTTTATAATTCCACCAAATACGACTGTGGAGGAGGCTGTATTTGAGCAGTTAATCTTACTATGTATCTGTTAATGGTATATAACATGTGTAAGAGAGGGCTTAGAAACTTTGGTATAAAATGATATTGAAATGTACTCTCCCAATATATCTCTGTCAATAGAAAAATCATAATTTGCAACAGGCAAATGAAGCAGTCTATCAATAAATGGGCACAGATTCTTAGCCCACAATAATTAAAATGAACATATCATATTTTAGGAAAAAAATCTTTTTAGGGGCAGCTAAATATGCTACCTCAAAAGAAATAATCAAATTATGGGATTTAATTAAAGACCCTCTCTTTCATCCCTCCTCTCTCAAAGCATCTATTAGTACTTTGGACAAACAAAAAGCTTCTGGTGGTCAAATTTGCATACAGAGCCCTGATTTCCCTATTGTTATCTGCTGTAAAAGCAGAAAAGGGGGGCAGCCCAGGTGGCTCAGCGGTTTAGTGCTGCCTTCAGCCCAGGGTAAGATCCTGGAGACCTGGGATTGAGTCCCACGTCGGGCTCCCTGCATGGAGCCTGCTTCTCCCTCTGCCTGTGTCTCTATGTGTCTCATGAATAAATAAAATCTTAAGAAAAAGTAGAAAAGAGGTTATTGGAGGAAATACTAACCCTTCTACAGTAAATATTTGAAACATAACCTCTAAGAACGAATTTAAAAGATTACTAAGTATAATAAAATGTTTTAAGCACTTAAAATCAGCTCGCCTCCTGCCGCCTCCTCCAGCTGAAGATTGATTGAAATGTGATTTGTGTCCCCACCTGGCCAGGGTGAGTTGGACCCCCTGCAACCTGTAGGGCAGGCATCTCAGCCCTTGGCCCCTTTCGGTGGGATAAGGGAAACCTTCTCCCCCAAGGGTGGCTGCCCACCACTCTGGTGATTGGGCAAGTAGGGGTGAGGGCAGGCAACTGGTCTGTGAGGGTGTGTGTGTGTGTGTGTGTGTGTGTGTGAGTGTGTGTGACATCCGGAAACCAGGTTGTGAGGAGAGAGGGGGGTCAGCCAGCTCATGGCCATGAGGGGAGCAGGAGCCTGGAGGACCTTTAGCACAGAGCACTGTTAGACCATCACGGCACTCACTCTTCCTGTGGCAGAAACACCCGGTGGCTTAGTTCAGTTGCCTCACACAACCACTTATGTTAGTTTTGGTCTATAGGTAAGTGTCGGCTCTTATTATTCATTGCATTTGAGGAGTTTTCAGCCATTATTCCTTAAAACATTCTTACTCTTTATTTCCCGTCCTTCAGGATTCCTATTACGCGTATGTTGGTGGGACAGCTGGTATCTAGAAGTTTCTTAGTCTGTGCTCATCTTTCTTCATTCTTTTTCCCTTTCTGCTCCTCAGACTGAGTGGTTTCAATTGATCTGTCTTTGGGTTTGTTTCATGATTCTTTCTTCTGCTTGCTCAGTGAAATTTTCATTTAGTTATTGTACTTTACAAATACAGAATTTCTGCTTGGTTCTTTTAGAAAAAAAAAAAATCATTCCTGTCTACTTACTGATAATCTCCATTGGGTGAGCCATCATTTTCGTGGTTTCCTTTAATTCTCTGTACATGGTTCCCGTTAGCTCTTTGAGCATATTTAAAATAGTTGATTTAAAATCTTTGTCTAATAAAGCCAATGTGTGTGCTTCTTCAGGGATGGCTTTTGTTAGTGGCCTTTTCTTCCCCCTTGTATACGAGCCATATATTTTTGTTTCTTCACAAGCTGTGTAATTTTTGTGGAAAATTGGACATTTTAAATATAATAATGTAGCAACTCTGGAAATCAGATTTCCCTCAGCCTCCAGGGTTTGTGCCTGCTTGTTGTGGTTGCTGTTGCTTGTTTTGTGACTTTTCTTTTTTTCTAAAAGATTTTATTTATTTATTCATGAGAGACAGAGAGAGAGAGAGAGAGGCAGGCAGAGACACAGGCAGGGGGAGAAGCAGGCTCCATGCAGGGAGCCCGATGTGGGACTCGATCCCAGGTCTCCAGGATCAGGCCCTGGGCCAAAGGTGGCACTAAACCGCTGAGCCACCCAGGCTGCCCTTGTTTTGTGACTTTTCTGTACTAATTTTGTGAAGTCTATATTCTTTGTCGTGTAGCTATCACTCTCTCTATTCTCTTAGCTTAGTGTTTAGCTGGTGATTGGATAGACATTGACAGCTCTGCCTTAGCCTTCACTTCCTGCTTGGTTAGAGCCTGGGGGTCAGCCAGAGGTGAGAGTTTAAAGTTATCTCAGGGCTATCCTGAGCATATACTTAGGCTCATGCATGCACATGACTGTCTAGATACCCGGGAGTATGTCTGATCTTTTTAGTCAAATGCTCTACCACTCAGCTATAACCCTTCTTTTTTTAAAGCATTTGGTTGACAAAGCATCTCATTCCCCAGATTTTCTTCCCAAGCTTTTTGGTTAGTTTATTGTTCACCGCAACAGTTATTTATTGCCGTAAGCAGCAGCTACTAAAATATTTGCTTTTACGTGTTTTTGACAATCCCCTCGGGTAGCCACCTCACATTGCTAGAGTTCTGCGTTAGGAGACATTTGGCAAAGTCGTTTGAGCTGAAGCCATTAGGCAGATCAAAAAAAACCAACCACAGTTCTTTCAGAACAAGCTCCATTCTGCTTCTTCTGGTAATGATATCTGTACTGAGAATATGGGCTTTTGTCTTTAAGGTCCTTCACCGAACTGGGGAGCAAGGGGTGGGGCCAGGGTAAGTTCTAATACCATGAGGTGGCTGGCTCTTCTTACCAAGATCTAGCTGTTTTTTATTAAGTGTTCCTCTGGTTGTTGCAGTGCTTCCAGAACTGTTGCACGGTTCCAGAAAAGTTGATTTTGACAGCTTTGCTAGTTTATTTGATGCTTTTATGGAGCAGTAAACTTTTGGAGTTCCCTACTTTGCCATTTTCACTAATGTCGCTCACCATCTGACTTTGGTTTTATAGACTGCTATCAACTTCAAACAGAAATTGCTTAATTTAAACTCGATCTAACACTAAACCTTTCTTGATGAATCTTTTTCGCTGAAATACACAAATAAATATATCCTTTATTGCTTATACATTTGATATTATGACATTTGCTTTTCTTAATAATATGCTTTCCATGTTCCTCTAGAGTCTATAGTCATATCTAGAGGAATTTTATTGATTTTTCCAAGTTAATGTAATAAAAATTTAAGATCTAATGTCTTCTTTTAGTAAGATTCTCTGCATGGCAATATATAAGATAAAGCTTAGCGAATCCTGACAATTGCTGCAAGGTTCAACTTTCCTAGAACTCATCTACTTCTAAATAAATAGTGTTCATTATACACTTTTATATGTGTTATTATTTGATTGATGACTGTCTTATCACAGTCTAAGTCTAGACACAAGTCTAAGAATCCTCTAATGCAAAGACAATTTCTGTTTTATTCACCTTTGTACCCCTCACACTAGGCATGGTTCCTGGCACACAGTAGGTGCTCAAGAAACAATAGAATGAATGAACAAACATAGGGGCTCTTAGACAAAGATTATGGAGTGAAGACCTATAGGACTTGAATTAATGGAGTACAGAAAAGCTTCCTGGGTCAATGAATGTCTATTCAGGTTTTTTTTTTGTTTTGTTTTGTTTTTTCTATTCAGGTTTTATCCTTAGTTTTTGTGGTTTACTTAGAAAGGACTAAAACCCATTTTCTAGGGGACCCATTTATTTTAATCACTTTCTTTTAGACTCTTCAATTTTTTTCTTTTTATTTAAAGAAATACAAAATGCTCTTAGGTTATATAATATATTTAACAAGAAGAGTGAAATCTAAATCAGGAGTCTAGGATTTTAGCATTCCAGGCATTGGAACAAGTTAACTTTTCCATAACCTCCAATCACCCTCTGATTGTGCCAGTTCAGGGGCATTGGCACAGAAAATCAGGGACAATAGATAACCTCTTGGCTATGTAAGGGCCATTATTGTTTCCAGGTGGATAGAAGGTGATTTATCAGCATTGCCAGTGTACAGTGCTACTCTTGATGCAACAATTCTCACTAGGTATTAGAAGATACATTTAGGTCTGAATTTCAGAGTTTGTTTGGGTTTACTTCATGTATATGGAATTTAAATCTACAGAGTATAGATTTTTTATTCTTGTCTTTGTTATTTTAGGGTGAATGACCTAAGTCACATGGTTAATTTGCACATCTTGTTGGCACACCTATTTATCTTAAACAGTTCAAGTTATAAACATGGGCTTTATTGTTCATTTTGTTTCTTGCAGTTTTCTACTATGCCTTTTTTGTTCTTTTTTATTGAGATGTAATTCCCATACCATAAAATGTACCCTTTTAAAGTGTACATTTCATTGGTTTTTAGTATATTTACAGTTGTGCAACTGTCATTACTATCTAGAACATTTTTAACTCCCCCAGAAGGAATACCTTGCCCATTAGCAGCCACTCTCTGCCCCTGGTGACCACAGATTTATTTTCTGTCTCTTTAAATTGCCAATTCTGGACAGCTCATATAAATGGAATCATAGGCTATGTGGCCTTTTGCAACTGGCATGTTTCACTTAACATAAAGTTTTTTAAGGTCCTTCCATGTTGTAGCATGTAGTATCAGTACTTCATTCTTTAATATTTCATCATATGGATCTACCACATTTTGTTTGGTCATCACCTGATGGATATGTGGGTTCCTTCCACCTTTTGGCTATTATGAATAATGTCACTGTGAACATTTGTGTATATTTGTGAGGATGTATTTTCATTTGTCTTTGGCTGTATGCTTAGAAGTGGAATTAATGGCTCATACGTGGTAACTCTTGTTTAATTTTTTGATAAACTGTCAGATGTTTTCTAAGATGGCCCAGGTGACTTTTTCAGGTTCATAAAACAAAGAAGTGTCCTATTGACTCATACTCCCATCAACTAAATGTTTTAAATATTGTAACAATTTGTAGGAAGTATCTGGATGAAAACGGTTAAAATTGTTTTCTCTTGATTACCCTCTCCAGGGCTTCTAAATCTTACTGCATGCTTATCAGAATTAGTTCTTTTGTTGGCATTCATAGAAATGTTGGCATTTCTGCTTAAACTAGCTTTGAATTGCTCACAAACACATTTTGAAAAAGTCCATTATTTATAACATCAAATACTTTAGAATCAGACAGATGTGATTGCTGGCTCTGATGCTAGATTCCTAGGAGTGTCACTTTGGGAGAATAACTTCCTTTATGAACCTCAGTTTTCTCCCATGTAAAATGGGATTAATAATAGTATATTCTTCTAGGTGTAGTTTACTTACACTTCTAACTATTAGAATGAGATCATGTATGAGGAACACTTGCCTGGCACTTCCCAAGCATTCAACAAATGTTAACTATTGTTAACCGTATTATTAGTGTTATATTGTTATTTAGCTGCAGATGTTTTCTTTGGAAGAATAAATAATATTTTAAAAATATTCTTTGAAACTGCTTGGAGATGAAACTTGTTTTACTTTAGTGATCAGATTTTCATGCTAGCAGACAAAATAATTTTTTAAAAGATATATGCAGTAAAGATATCTTTTAAAATTTAAATTCAGTTAATTAACATATAAATGTACTATTGGTTTCAGAGGTAGAGGTCAGTGATTCATCAGTCTTATATAACACCCAGTGTTCATCATATCACATGCCCTCTTTAATGCCCGTCACCCCATTATCCGATCCCCTACCCCCTCCCCTACAGCAACCCTCAGTTTGTTTCCTATGATTAAGAGTCTCTTATGGTTTGTTTCCCTCTCTGATTTCGTCTTGTTTTGTTTTGTTTGTTTATTTATTTATTTATACGTCTTCTCTCTCTTTTTTTTTTTAAGATTTATTTATTTATTCATGGGGGGGGGGCAGGCAGAGACACAGGAGGAATGAGAAGCAGGATCCATGCTAGGAGCCTGATGTGGGACTCCATCCTGGGACTCCAGGATCGCGCCCTGGGCAAAAGGCAGGTGCTAGACTGCTGAGCCACCTAGGGATCCCCTCGTCTTGTTTTATTTTTTCCTCCATTCCCTTAGGATCCTCTGTTTCAAAAAAAAAAAAAAATTATAATCAAAAACTTGTGAGGGAAGAATGGGAGAAGACTTGAAACAAATCAGTTTGAAACTATTTTGGTAGTTTTTACTCATTTTATTCTTGGTGTATTAAAAATTAAAGCAATTTGGTTTTCTCTTCCTTATATCCTAAAGTAAGAAAAATTAGATACAAAAAATTTTTTAAAAAGATTTATTTGAGAGAGAGAGAGAGTGTGTGTGTGTGTACACCAGCAGGTGAGAGGGTAGCTGGAGAGAGACTCAGTACTGAGTGCAGAGTCCTACATGGGGCTCGACCTTACAACCCCAAGACCATGACCTGAGCTGAAACCAAGAGTCAGATGTTCAACTGACTGTGCCAGCCAGGTGCCCCCAGAGAAACTTTTTTTTTTTTTTAGCTGAAATGAAATGTTAAAGCCACCATCTTATTTTCCTACTTTTGCATAAAATTACTTTGTAATGGGACACCTGGGTGGCTTATTGGTTGAGCATCTGCCTTTGTCCCAGGTCATGATCCTGGGATCTGGGATCGAGTCCTGCAGCCTGTGTGTCTCATGATTTAAAAAAAAAAAAAAAAAAAGAAAGTTACTTTGTAAGAAAGAACATGTAAACTCTTCACAGAAGGTTTGCAAGACATTCAGTTTTACAATATGGGTATCACTGGTCACACTTCCCTTTAATTTTGCTTTATTTGTTATAGTAAATAACAAAACAAAATGAATTTTTCCAACTGTTGGTCCATAATATAATGCTATAAATACATGCAAATAAGATACTATAAAATGCAAAAGTTGAAAATAGACATACGGAATAAACTGAAGACAAAAATGAAAATGGCCAAGAATGGTTAGTGAACATTCTAGTCGTCAACCCTTCTTCATTCATTTAAAAGGAATGCATCTTGGCTCAGCCTTTGTTCTAAATGAGATGTCCCATTATCTACATCTGGAGCATCTTAGTTCTTGTGGCTTGGTAACATCAGCAACTTTAGAGTTGGAGGGGACCTTGATCATAAATATCGGTCTATCTTAGGGTTTCTCAACTGGGCATTCTTGACATTTTGGACTGATAATTCTTTGTTGAGGGGGCTATCCTGTGTCTTGTAGGATGTTGAACAGCCTGTCTGATCTCTACCCACTAGATGTCAGGAGCACTTCCCTTCCTTTCCCTTACCCCTTTGTGATTACCCAAGTGTCTCCAGACTTTGCCACATGTCCCCTGGGGGCAAAATTGCCCCCCAATGAGAATCACTGGTCTAGTGTTTGCCAAAGCATGCACCCCTTGGAATACAACTCACGCTGGCAGCCCTGGGATACTCCAGGAAGAGAAAAATCTGTGGTCAGATCAGTTTGGGACCCTTATTAAACAACAACAAAAGAGTTTGGGACCCTTATTAAACAACAACAAAAGAGTGACAGAGCTTTTAATATGCCACCTAATGTGACTTGCCACGAGGAGAACATGTAGCACACCTCTGCTTATTTGATTACAGACCTTTGTTCAAAGGGCAGCTTACAAGATGTAACATATTTCCATTCTCCAATCCAAGTCTGTTTTCCAAGTGAGGAAATGGAGATCTAGGGAGGCTGCCAGAGGCTCCATATTAATGAATTTCATAATTGGCTGAGGGAGCACCTCCCACCCGCTAGCCTCAGTGTTAGGACTGGGGAGACAGTGGCAGGACACAGGATGGGCAGACAGAGAATGGGTAGTGCAAGCACAGTGCATTGAACCTGAGCACCTTGGAGGCAACAGTAGTCTAGTTGGTTTCTATTCTGTGAGTAATAATTAAAGCTAGGGACTGGATGAGAGCACCCTAGGGATGAGGAGACAAGGCCAAGAGCCCTTGGGACATCAGTGTTTAAGGGGACACAAAGAGCAGCCCCAAAGGGAGACTCAGGAGGAAGTAGGAGAAGCATGGGGATGGCGCAAAGGGCTGCTTCCTGGGGCTGCAGAGGAGCAGCAAGCTGTAGCAGCCGAGGGTCAGTCAAGCTCTGGAGCTGAGCTTGGGTTTTGAGTCCTAACTGCCTTGCTCCCAGGTTGTGCGACACTGGGTACATGTTACTCTTCTTTTCTAAGGTTTGATTTATAAAAGGGGTGTAATTGTCAAACCTACTTCATCAACTGGTAGTGAAGGCTGGATGATGTATACATGGTTCAGAGGGTCGTACTTGGCACACAGGAAATGCTCAGTAAACATGGGGTGATAGCATCATCATTATTATCAAAAAAGATGAGGACTCAGAAACAACTGCTGCATTCAGTGTGACGGAGGTGGTGGGTGACCTTGGCAAAAATCCACTTCGATGGAGTGACAGTTTGAGGGGTGAGTAGGAGGTGGAAGAGTTGAGGCTGTGAGTTTAGACATTTTCTCAAGGTTGGTTGTGAATGGTTTGGGGGAGGATTGTTGCTGGAGGCAGTTAGCTTTTGAGGACAGATTTAGAAGAAGTAGATAGGAGAGGCTTGGTCACACCTAAATGCTGAGAGTAAGGGGATGGGGGCTGGCAGTGGTGAAGCTCAGCAAGAGCTGGCCACAACTAGGAAAGCAAAGAGCTTAGGAAGGTGCAGGGGACAGGGACCCCCAAGTGAAACTGCCCTCCACCAGGACTTGCCTCGGAGCATCCACATACCACTGGAATTGAGACTGGCAGGTTCCTGAAAATCAAGGGTTAGTGCACCATTGTGGTGTTCTCTGCGTAAAGGAAACAGATTTCACATCGCAAAAGGGCTTCTGGGAAGATAGGCAAGAGTCAGAGCATCTTGGTAGAATTGTTAAACACCCCGGGAGTCGCCTTGGAATGCAGACTCACTTTGCAGTTGTTATTAACTTAAAAAAGATAAAATAAAAGCCTCCCAAATCTCACTCTGAACTGCAGCCACCGGCGCTTGTCCTGGTTTCCGTGTGCGCAGATGCATCTGCCAACATTCTGTCCTTCTCTGGTAGCCGTCGATGTGCTGTTCTCTGACAAGGATCGCAGACTCGCCTCCCTTCCCGGCCTCCTGTACCAGGCGAGAGCAATTCCCACTATCCTCCAGGCTTGGAGGATCGGGGAAGCCTAGGCTTCCCGAAACCTGAAGAGAGGGGGGTGCTCTCTGTTTCCTGACACAGGAACTAGTTGATTAAGGAACATCCTCCGTGCTTGAATCCAGAGGAGCAAGTGGATAGCTGGTGCACGTTTGACCGCCCCGTAGGGCCTCGCGTGTAACCCTGAGGTCCTGGACTTGGTTTCCACACTTGTTTTTGGACTTTCCAGGGAAGGCCTCCATGTTACATCCTGGAGGTTCTCCGAGACTGTCAGGAAGGTAGAGATGGGGAGATTTCATGGGAAGGGGACTAGCACAAGGACGCAGAAGGGTCACATGGCTCTGAATTTAGAGGTGGGTTCTTCCAGCCAGAATTGCCCTGGTGTGTCTTCTCCCTCAGGACTTGGAACAGGGTCTTCTGCTGTACGTGCTCCTATTTTATGTCCTTTTCTTCCTGTCTAAAAGACATTGAAGGTAGGTTAGAGTATGCCTTTGATTATTTCTCCATTTAACTTGAGGAAATAACCTCCTGGGTTCCTATTTTTATTTCCCGCATTTTGAAGACAGGCAAGACTTCCTGAGTGGATGGAAAAACACCCCAATTTTTAAAAAAGATTTTGTTTATTTTTTCACGAGAGACAGAGAGAGGCAGAGACACAGGCAGAGGGAGAAGCAGGCTCCATGCAAGGAGCCTGATGTGGGATTGATCCCGGGAATCTGGGATCACGCCCTGGGCCAAAGGCAGATGCTCAACTGCTGAGCCACTCAGCATCCCTAACATCCCATTTTTTTTTAAAAAGATTTTATTTATTCATGAGAGATACAGAGAGAGAGAGAGAGACAGAGAGAGAGACAGAGACTGAGGCAGAGGGAGAGGCAGGCTCCTGCAGGGATTTGGGACTCAATCCCGGGACCCCCTGAGCCAAAGGCAGACACTCAACCACTGAGGTACCCAGGCGTCCCAGAACACCTAAATTTGAGGGAGTGTTCCAAGTGCACAGATACTTGGGGCTGAGAGAAAGCATCGCCCTCCCTCCACTACTGCAGGGAACAGCTGTGTTGAAAAGTGTCCTAATTGTTATTTATTCTGTCTGTAGATCTGCAGTCCAACAAATGTATGAATAGGACCTTTGCTGATCATATCTCCTTGTTTTGATCAGAACTGCTGTAAATAAGAGCACTATCATGTGCTGTTTGCTGAAACTCGTAGGGCTTTTATCACAGTTCAGTGTTTTTTTTTTTTTTTTCTTTTGATGCAGGCTGCTTCAGCCTCTGTTCATTTCTAAGAAGTTGAACCTAGAGCTGTAAACCTAGAGTTCTGGGAACTCCGTGAGGGACTACTTCTCAGATCTGTGAACCCCATCATCTCTCCTAAACTTGACTCACTTGTTTCCTGAAATTCAGTGTGTCCCAAATGTTAAGATTCTCTCCTTAAGGCTCCTCCTCCTCCAGTAGCTCCTGTATCATTAATGGCAGTTTTATGACCAGCAAGAAATCTAGGAGCCAGCATTATCTCTTTTTTTGCTCACCTCCAGTGTGCACTCAGTTATCCCATTTCCTGAGATGTGTATTCTGGTCACATCAGGCTGTACTCTTTCTTCTGTGACTGCAGGTGGTGGTGGAGGGCCTGTATCTTTACATTAATGCATCTGCTTGGAATTCTGTTCCTCTTGGGTAGTTCTCAGTCCCCTTACCCAGATGTCACATCCTTAGCACAGCCCTTCCTCCTTGAGCCCCTTGCCCGGGGAGATACATTCCCTTCTTCCCCTGATTGCCATTTCATTTTTCACTCTAATATGCATGAAATTTTTTGGTAATTTTTTATTTACAGGTTTGGCTCTTTGGCCAGATTGTGTGATCTCTGAGGATAGGAATCCACTTCTTACTTAGATCCGTGTCTGGCACATATGTCAGCGCAAAAACTAGTGGCTACATTTAATTGTCTTAAATTTAGTAAAACCTATATATATATAATAAAGAGGAACCATTCAGTGATACTTATTATTTTTTGGTTGATCTCTTTTTAGTCTTTCTTTGTCTTCCTTATTCATTTGCTTCTCTCACTGAGAAGTACATAAAAAGTTCTATTTCTATAAAAACAATTTAAATACAGTCTTTCTGTGTCAACAGATAGAATAACCTGGTTTCATTCTCACTGTTTTGTCAAAATGCAGTTTAATTAACATCTGTTGACATTATAGAGACAAGGCATGGTCTTAGAGGTTGAGCATCCAGATTCCAGTCCTGGTGCTGCCACTTTTTACCTGAGTGACCCCAGTCAAGTCCCCTGTGTTTTTAAGGCTCTGTTTTCTCCTTTGCAACAGGAGACTAATAATACGTACCTGATAAAGTTGTTTTAAGGATTAGATGAGATACTAGATATGAGAGCATCTTGTATAGTATAAGACCTAGAGTAAATTCTGATGTAAATAATCTCTCATGGGGGTTCCTGGTGGCTCAGTCAGTTGAGCATCCAACTCTTGATTTCAGCTCAGGTCATGATCTTGGGGTCATGAAATCGAGCTCTGTGTCTGGCTCTGTGCTTAGCGTGGAGTCTGCTTGAGGCTTTCTCTCTTTTTCCCTCTGCTGCTCCCCTGTTCACATGTGCTCTCTCTCTCAAATAAATAATGTATATATATATATGTCTGTTAGATCTGGATTTGATACTCATTCTACTAGTTGGTTTATGTAGGATCACCTGTAGGTGTAGGTGATGTCTTTGAGGACTGAGCTTTCTAGATCTGTCTTTATTTTCATGTTAATAACATCCTTTGGTGGTATTTACAGCTTATGAATATTATTCCAACTGGTGGTTTTATAAGACAACTGGACTAAATTTTTTTCTTCTCAGTTAAGAATTTTTGGAATTCTCATTATTTTTCTCCCATGTTTAAGATAATATTGAATTAATGGTATCTTTTTTAAAAACTTGGTAATTAAATTTAGCAGTTTTATTTTGCAGGTATTTGTTTTTATCTTGGCATGAACACAAGAAGTAAGGTGTTTCATGGCTATCTTTATTTTGTTTGGAGTTTCTGCTGAATTTTCTTTCTGTCCATTGCAGTTTTCCTTTAGGAACGGGCCTTCTCTCGATAGTCATATGCTGGTTTATATGGGGTGAGCATGATACTTAGTTGGCACCAGGATATATAGGAAATCTAGAGCATAGTATTTCCTTGCACATATCTTTAAGTTGTAGGGAAAACAAATCTGAGGTGTGACTTAACAACTTAATGGTTGTATACAGAATCTCTAACCCAGTACACACCGAGGGGAAATCTGCCCACCTTGCTTGCCTTGTTGGTTGTGCCATGTCAAAGGAAAAGGAAAAGCCTATTAGAATGATTTTTTTTCCCTCCCTCTTTTTTTTCTTCCTCTTCTTGTTTTACTTGTTCGTTTTTTTAATGGTGATCTGGCCACAAAAGCAGAATTTATAGTTAGTGCTATTTGGCTGTACAAATTCATTAGTTCTACTTTTCCTTTAGGGTTCATTTCAGTGCCACTTTCTGGGGGGAAAACCATATTAGTTTCACACTGCCTCCAAGAAAAGGGAATGTACTTAAGTATTGTTATATAGTGGCTGCTGTTCAGATCATTCTCGGATGAAGGATTGAGAAAGGAGCAGAACAGACCCAAGAGAGAAGATCATAGCCCTCCTTTGAGACATACTTTAATTACCTGGCCGGGACAATGATGCCATTGCTGCTACTTGACAGCTTTGGTCCAGAGCACGGGAAATTGGTAAGGAGTTTTGTGTGTGGGAGGGGGAAGGGTATGTTAAAATGAACCTTTGTGCTTCTCATATGAAGAGTTTTGTCAAACATTCATACTTAGTTAAATAGGAATCCATCCTAAGCCATCATTGAAATACGTAGCATAACCCTGAACAGTTAGGTTATCCAGAGAGACGTCTCTCTCCATCCTGGCCCCTGCCACTCACTTTCCCTTCCCCCAAGTCTGTTGTCCCAGAGATACCTGATGCATATGCCTGCCCTTTTTAGACACATAGCAGCAAATTATAGTATCATTCATCACTTTGCTTTTTTTAGCTCACACTACTTCCTGATATTTTCTAAGTCAGAATAGGAAGAGTTTCTCATTCTTATGGCCACACAGTACTCCACTATACTGATGTATAGTTTATATAACTAGTTTCTTCTTGAGGGACATTTAGGTTGCTTTTCATCTTTGATTATTGCCAAAGGATCTGGAGTGAAGGAACTGTTTTTAGATTCTCTTCTTGGCTTCAGGAAGCTCTCCTCATACGATGTGCTCTATTCCTATGGTTAATAGTTTGTCCTAGAAAAAAGAAGAAAAGAAACTATGTAAGATCTCTGTTTCCAAAACAACCAACATCACATCTGATAATGCTTAAAGGGGAACTTATAAGGGCCCAAGACTCACAAAAATGGTCTAAAAACGTGCAGCTTCAGTATGTCTGTCTCAGACAGCTCTGCTCAGGTATATGTATCGTAAAAGAGTTGAGCGTGTGTAAAAGAGATGTTGGTGTTGTGGTGTGTGAATAAGGAAGGAGGCTGCTGTGCATGCAGACTTTTGTGTCCTCTGAAAAGCCCAAGCAGTGATAAAGGTGACCTGGGATGCCAGCAGACTAAGGGATCCACAGTTCCAAACAGTGTGGTCAGTGCTATGATTGGATAAGTGCAAGGTGCTGTGGCCATGTGTGCTTAGGAGCTACATTGGACTCAAATGTGGGAGAGGCAGGAGACATTTGCCCCGAGGAAGGGCCTGCTAAGCTGAGCCCTGAAGAATGTATTTTAGGACTCTAAGTTAGCTATGGGGTAGAATAGTGTGGGACCTTATTCTAGGAGAGGAAAGAGCAGCATATCCAGAGGACATCTGAGCCACTGAAGGAACTTCAAAGTGTGTCCAAGGGGGAGTGGGGAGAGGAGGCCAGCAAGGCATAGCCACAGCTCCCTGCAAGCTGTAAGGAGTTGGGACTTAGCAATACGAGGCCACTGGAAGCTTTTATGAGGGGTGTGAAGTAACCTGATTTGTGTTTTTAAAGTCTTATTCTGACTGCCAGGTGGAGAATGAACTGAAAAGCGATGGGATGCTATTTAGGGAGTTGTTGCAGTAATCCAAGTGAGGGCTGAATGCTGGATGTATGGGTGGAGGCAGAGACACAGCTCTCTGGGTGTTCAGTTAAAAAAGAACTATAAACAATGCGTTTAATACATACATCTTTTTTTTTTTTTTAAGATTTTATTTGACAGAGAGAACATACAAGTAGGAGAAGTGACAGGCAGAGGGAAAGGGAGAAGCAGGCTCCCCCTGGAGCAGTGAGCCCCATATGGGGCTCAATGCGGGACTCGATACCAGGACCCTGGGATTATGACCTGAGCCAAAGGCAGATGCTTAACTGACTGATCCACCCAGGCACCCCAATACATACATCTTTATGAACCCTCCATATTGTTTGTTTGTTTAGTTTTATTTATTTAAGTAATCTCTACACCCAATGTGGGACTCGAACTCATGACTCTGGTATCAAGAGTCCTGTGCTCTTCTAACTGAGCCGGCCAGGTGCCCCCATATTGTTTCCTTTAAATAAACCCTGGAGATGGAATTGCTGAGTCAAAGGAAATGAGATTTTTTTTAATCTTTTAATAATGTAGTCAAATCACTTCCCTAGAGGCTTTACCAATTTACAGGTCTGCTGCTGGCAATTAAGACACTGAGGTTCCCCACAGCTTCACTTTCACTGGGTGTCACTATTGCTGCAAATGGACACCAATCTAATAAGCAGACAATACATATCTTTTCTCTGTTTTAATTTTTTTCTGGGAGTATTGGTGAGCTTAAAATTTTTTCATGGTTATATATGCATTATATTTCCATAAATTGCAATGTTTTTTGTTTATTTTTCTCCTAAACTATTTATCTTTGTCTTTTTGATTTCTAGGGGCTCTATAAATATTTAACCCTTTAACTTTTATATATGTTGTTGCCATATTTGTTGTAATGTTCCACTGATTTGATATTCTGCTTAATTTTGTTCATGTTGTTTTGTTGAGCAGAAAGATTGTGTTTAAATGTAGTAAAATGTTTTGTTCATGCTTTCTACCTTTAGTGTCCAGAAAGTCCTTCCTCAACCCCGGGTTATATAAATATTGGAAATTGTAAAAGTATTTACATTTACTTTCCTTTTCTGCCTTTAAGAACTTAATCAGAATTTTTCTTATGTAAGATGTGTCGTGGAAATTGGCCTTTTTAGTTCCCAATGGTTAAAAAAAAAAGTTAAATTTTTTTTTTTTCCTGAAAGCAAAAATCAGGATCCCCTCTCCTGCTCCACCCCCCATATTTAGCAAATAATTTTTATGTAGTTTGTGTGGAGAGGCAGTCTCAGAGATTTGATTTAGAATACTGGAAGTTCTGAGGATGTTGATATTATTATACATGATCAAAAGAATCCAATGTATGGAAAAATTAAGGTCATAAAATAATGTTTTATGTCGTTGCAGTTTGCATTTCGTTAACCCACAGTTCTTTTTATTTTGAGACATTAATTCATATTTAAATGACTTTTCAGGTGGATGGTGTAGGTTCCTTTGTATATTCATAGGTTCCTTTCTACACAGAACATCCGAGATAACCCATTCTCTTGACTACAGTAGAGGAAATCAGAACAAGACCAAAGATTGTAGGGTTTTGACCCACATTACTAAAGCAAAGCCTCAAAATGACTCAAGAAATATTAGAAAATAAAGTGCCACAGTCCCTGACATTCATCATTTTGGCAGCAAGATAAACATTTCTAAACTTTTAGAAATAATTTAGGTGCTTGATGGAAGTCTCTCTCTCTCTCTATATATATATATGTTAACACTCTGGAGCTTGATTTGTTTTTCCTGAGGAAAAGTACTGCCCTGTTTAGGAGAAAACCAGAGAGGCGTCTGGTAATGGGACTGTTTGTATGTGCACGGCCCAGAGGGGCTGTGCTCTCCACATTAGAGTGTACCATTGGCTCTCCAGTGAAGCTGCGCTTCCCAGTCAGTGTTGTTTGCAATAGTCTGAGGTATGGTTTGGTGGCTTTCAGGCCACCCAGAATGCCATGTGTATCTGTTTGATAAATTCTGTGGTTTGTCTGTTCTGTATTTTTGCCAAATTGTTAAAAAAAAAAAAAAAAAGGAAAGAACAAAATAAACAATGATGTGTTAAATGTTTATCATTTTACATGAATTTATGGGGAATCTAAGTATAATTAATTGCATTCCTGAAAGAACAAAAGGTTGTTTCACTGGGGAGTTTTTTTTTGAGGTGATTTAGTCTTTTTTTTTTTTCTTTTTTGAAGTATGTTCCACACCCAAGCATGGAGCCCAATGCAGGGTTCAAACTCAAAACTATGAAATCAAGACCTGAGACAAAACCAAGAGTTGTATGCTCAAGTGACTGAGCTACCCACGCACCCCTAATTTGGTCTTTTTTTAAGTATATAAATATTAACTATGAAAATGAACATAGGACTTTGTAAACAAACTTTTTTTTTTTTTTTCAGCAGGCTAAGCAATAGCGTTTTAGAAAGCAAGGCTATAACTGGCTACTCTATTTCAGAGATCAATAAAAGAAGGAGTATTGGAAGTCATCCTTTTTATAATTATGGCACAGGTTTTCTTTCTTTTTTTTTTCTTTCAAAGATTTTATTTATTTATTCATGAGAGACACACACACACACAGAGGCAGAGACACAGGCAGAGGGAGAAGCAGGCTCCATGCAGGGAGCCCGACCTGAGACTCGATCCTGGGTCTCCAGGATCACACCCTAGGCTGTAGGCGGCGCTAAACTGCTGAAGCCACCAGGCCTGCCCTGGCACAGGTTTTCTGATATTTTTCCAAGCACAGGTGTTAGCTCTTAAATCTTTATGGTTCAGGCTTTTCAGCTTCAGCTGGATTTAGGGCTAGATAGGTCTTTGTTGCAGGGGCTGGGCTTTGTGCAGTAATATGTTCAGCCACATTCCTGGCTTTACTCCCTAGATGAAAATAGTACTCCTCCCACAACCATGACAATTAGAGAATGCCCTTGCAAACACTGTAAAGTAACCCCTTGGGGGCATATAATCCCTGGTTGAGAACCACTGGTGTCATCAGTGAAGAGAGGATAAGATTGGTCAGATCAGGATTTATGTTTGACTTTTTTGTGGTCTACGTTCAAGTCAGATAGTTGTCTTCAGGGCAGTAAATAGGCTACTAGAAGAAACCCTTTACCTGAACTTCAGTGGAAATACAATTAAATTTCATAGCACTGAAAGTCACTAACTAAATTTGTTAGATTGAAAATGAGATCAGTGAACTGAAAACTCAAGGATAGGCTTGAAAATCTGGGAGGTTATTTTCTAGAAAGACTGATGTGATGTAGGTCTCAGTTAATTCCAGGCAAAGGGCAGGAATCATATAGCACTTCTATGGTAAATCAGTTATGCTCATTAAATTTAGTTGTTTGCTACACTAATGGCATAAATCAAAGAACAGGATGCTTCTTTCCTAAAATATCCTCCTGCCCTTCTAGACTGTGCTGGCTATGCAAGATTTGCTGGCCTTCTGTGGACAGTTGACCTATTCAGATGAAACACCCACCTGCTGTGGAAAATCTGGAAAATCAACCAAAGCCTGTAACAAAACCCTTACTTGACTACATATTTTAATGACTACAAGTTATGCACTTGACTTGAAATTAGTGGCATGTATTTTCTCTCACATGGTTCACTTTCCACTGTTGCTGATTTTTTAAGATGCTTCCTTTTTATTAATACTGGCCATATAGGTTAAAGAAAAGGCAAAAGAGCCACAGACTCAGTCTCTAGTAGAGAATGTTGTAGTTGCATTAATTTGGGGTAACAGGTTACAGTTTTATGTTGGATTTTTTAAATAGTGTAATAGAAATTGCTTTATGAAAAATAGGCCTGAAAGGTGGCAATTGATATGTAATTTGATGTTCCATATTAGAATTTCATTGTCTTACCTAATTTTTAGTACTACTTTCAATCATAGCAGCCTATCTAATGCAATTGTGTTAATTCATTGTTAAATATATTTTTATTAATTACTTAACTGGAGTGAATTATAGATCTCCTGCCAAAAACACTGCTTTGCTTACATTGGACAAGCAATTAGTCATGTTTGGATCTGTTTTTAAAAAACATTTTGATGATTTTAAAAAGCTTTCAGATAATTAGATTAGGATGAACTGTTTCTACACTGTATAGAATGCCCTTGAATGCATTTCTAAAGGGCTATAAAATAATAATTAGAAGTTAGAATTATAGTCAACTTGCAGTGATCATTGCTATTGGGGAAAGAAGAGGTATAGAAAACAAAGCATTTGGAAAGAGATACAGGAAGCCTGGCCATCCGCTGTCTGTCTCTGTGGAAGATGGTGCATTATTATTTTTTTTTTCCCAGAGCAGATTTTGATTGGCCCTTGTCTGAGTATGTTCCCATATGAAACCAGGAAATAGGAACCTGTTTCTTTATTTTGTGTGTGTGTGTGTGTGTGTATATCACATATCATCTCATATATATATACATATATAGGACAAAGGTAGCATTTAGAAGTAGTTTGATGAAACTGATGTCAGAATCTATGCTAACTGGAGGCCTCCTGGCAACAACTGGAACAGATGTCATCAGGCGCTCTCTTCCCTGTACCTCTTCTCCTTTTGTTAATGCCCCACCCACGTGTGAGTTCTCTATATCAAGGATTCACATTCTGTTTACCACTTCCATATTTGTTCGTGAAACGAGAGAGAGAGAGGGCTAACACTGTCTAAAAATTAGAGTAAAAGAATTCAGCAATATGAGGAAAATTCATGCAAGTGTTTGAGGGAGGATATTAGTCCTGTCTCTTTCATTCAACTTAAAAAGCTTATTAATAGCTACTTATAGAATTTGCATCAATCATTTGACCTCATCTTTGTCCATAAACATAGACATTTCTAGGAATGCTGCAGATCTACACTTTGTGTTTTGGCTTCCTGCAAATGAAGTAAGGTGCATTATGTGCTTGTGCAAATGTTGGCGATCTAGTCCTCACTGTAGATAGCACCAAGGGTGAACGGATAATCACACATGCTTTCTCATCATGTTTTCTTTCAGGGCCTTAGTCTAGTAGCTGTTGGAATTTGGATAGATCCAAACTACTAGTGTTTAGTCTTCTAGAGCTTGTAGGTCCATTGATTTAGAAACAAATGTAAATCTTTAGTCTGTGGATTTTTCTTTTTAAATGCTTATTTTAGAAAAGTCTGTTATGTTTATTGGGATGTGGTAATAATGAGGGCTGAAGTCACGGGACTGATCTCTTCTTCTAGCACTTAGCTTTGCCAGAGTCCGTTATTATACTATACTGCTTATGAAGATGTGGTTTTCAGGGGGCCAGGGCCAAGGAGAACGTCCTTTCCTTCCACAGATATTTGTATCGTTGTGCTGGGCACACACCAGCAAACAAGATGACCACAAACACATAAATAAATGATAAAGCTATCGGATAAGTGCCTGCTGATTATTAAAGTTAGATGGGGCAATTAAAAGGTGATTATTTCTAGAATAAAATCGATAAAGATGGATTAATCCTCAGTGGAACAAAAAGGATTGATAGGTGTTGTAGAGCCTCTGAATATAAAAGTCGGGGGTCTTGTTGTATTTACATGGTTCAGATATTGGGGACAACTTTCACTGGTGATACTTTTGTTATTTTCACTCCCATCTGTTTCTTTGTGAAGTAACATATTTTAGAAAACCTCAGTAAAATGTTTGCTTCCAGACACTGTAGAAGGAGAAGAAACTGAGAGACTGTTCCCCATGTGCAGGGCAGTGGGGAAGCAAAGGGACTACCCAAGCCTGTGGGTGGTGGGTGGTACCTGGGGCCTTCAGGTCTACAAACAAAAATAATTCAGAGTGTAAAGAGAAAGTTCTGTAATTGAGACAGTGGCACTCAAAACCCTGTTCAAAATGGGAGGGCTTTGAGGAAAACCATGGAGAATAAGAAAAAGACTTGTTATATGGTAGTTTAGTGCAAATAGTGTAAGCAACAGCTCCCTTCCTCCCCCCCTCCCCCCCAGCCTTGGGGTGAGGTGACATGTCCCTCTGGCCCCTCACCTCTCCTCCAGATGCTCTCTCTAGGCCATTTCCTCCCTGACTTCCCAAGCCATCCTCCTTTAGGGGCAGCATTCTCTGTTTAGTTTTCCTCTTAGTCAATTTTATCTCAAGGAAGTTCATCTCTCTCTGTCTCCCTGTGTCCCCCCAAAACTACATGTAATCTTGAGTTTGCTTTTACAAGGACCACAACTAAGTTGTGTGTTGTGAAATTTAGTCCTTTTAAAACAGGATTTGGTGTGAGGTAGATGGGGGTTTGAATCTTGGCTCTGCTAGGAACTAATCAAGTGACACTAGATAGGTTACTTAACCTCCCTGAGCCTTAACATTATAAAATGGGATGCTAGCAGCTTCTTTTGTTGTAAAGATTGAATGCGACAAGGTATAAATATGGACAATAAGCATCTCATGAAGTGTGCAGTGCATGGTGCCAGCCCACAGGAAATGCCTCATGAGGGGTGGTGCTGCTCCTGTGTCTGCTCAGAGCCAGCGCCGTTACCACTGCTCCCCACCTCACAGGCCCGCTGGCGTCCTGCTGCTCCCACCCCAGGCTTCCACAGGGTGCTCTGTAGGTTTGCTTCAGGGCCTGCCCGCAGCCCGCAGTCTCCGCCGCGCAGAGGAGGCTGCCAGGGATCAGCCCCTGGCCTCCTGGTCTTCTCACCACATGGCTCCATGCCTGTGCTCACAGTTCTCAGGCTCATCTCTGTTGCCTGCGACATTATCGCTGGGATGCCCCATGTCCCTTCCCTGAGAGCGTGTGAAAACCCCCCTCACTTCTCAATTCCACTGTCGCATTAGCTTCCTACCTGTTTTTTCTTCTGTTTTTGCTTTCCCTAAATGTAGTAGTCACATATGCAGAGTGATTTCTGGAAGGCAAATCCATTATTCCCTATTAAAAACCCTTCAGTGAACTGGTGCAGCCACTCTGGAAAACTGTGTGGTGGTTCCTCAAACAGTTAAAAATAGACCTGCCCTACGACCCAACAATTGCACTGTTGGGGATTTACCCCAAAGATACTGATGCAATGAAACGCCGGGACACCTGCACCCCGATGTTTATAGCAGCAATGGCCACGATAGCCAAACTGTGGAAGGAGCCTCGGTGTCCAACGAAAGATGAATGGATAAAGAAGATGTGGCTTATGTATACAATGGAATATTACTCAGCTATTAGAAATGACAAATACCCACCATTTACTTCAACGTGGATGGAACTGGAGGGTATTATGCTGAGTGAAGTAAGCCAGTCGGAGAAGGACAAACATTATATGTTCTCATTCATTTGGGGAATATAAATAATAGTGAAAGGGAATATAAGGGAAGGGGGAAGAAATGTGTGGGAAATATCAGAAAGGGAGACAGAACGTAAAGACTGCTAACTCTGGGAAACGAACTAGGGGTGGTAGAAGGGGAGGAGGGCGGGGGGTGGGAGTGAATGGGTGACGGGCACTGGGGGTTATTCTGTATGTTAGTAAATTGAACACCAATAAAAAATAAATTAAAAAAAATAAATAAAAAATAAAAACCCTTCAGCCAAGCGGCTGGCCCAGCAGCATGAGCTATAACACCTCACATGACACTCAAGGCCCCTCTTCTCCTGGTGCCTGCCTGCTGGACACCCGGTCCATGTCACTCCCCCATCACAGTAATGCTCTGATAATAGCCAACACCAGCAGGGCCACTAGCGCACTGCATGTGCTTTACCTCAAGCTTCTTAATGTTTGCTCAGTTCGGAGTACCTTTCCTTCTTTCTTTCTTTCTTTCTTTCTTTCTTTCTTTCTTTCTTTCTTTCTTTCATTCATTCATTCATTCATTCACCTCCTTTCTTTACTTAACCTCAGCCCAGACTTTGTCTGCACAAGGCCCTCTGAATCCTGGGCCATGGCCCTGCCTGGTCCCCCACAGCACTGCGCCTGATGCTCGAGCTGTCATTGTGACCCATCTTTAAATAATTAAATAAAATTGGACAGAATGGACTAGAAGAGGGAATGCTATTTCACATGTTGGTGTGCAGATGTCCATAGGGTTGCTATGTAAACTGCAGGTTTTATGGAGGGCACAAAAAAGTTTGAAAAGCCCTAATTTGCCCTGCTCTGCTGGGGATCCTCATGGATTGCAAAACCCCCAAGAGGAAGGACTGTTCTTATTCTCTTAGCCCGAATGCTTAGTGAAGTATGTAGTCAAGTAAAAAGCTTGTTCAATGGACTCTGCTAATTCTCAAGCAAGGGTGAGGGGAGCTAGTGGAGTACCTGGATTCCCTGGATGAAGTAGTGATTGCGCGACAGGAGGCTTCTCTGAGACCAAGTGGGCCCCCACACTGAAGCTCCGAGTCCTGTGGGCCCTTTGAATCCTACATAAGACAGTTCAGGTGAGGACTGCTGAGGATAGTACCTGTTCTTTTGTCCTGATGTGTGTGAGAGATTCTGTGATTGTTACGGGGGAAAGCAGCTCTCTATTACCAGGCCACATCAGATTGTGCAGTGGTTTTGCTGCAGCCAGGGTAGCAGAGGAAGATAGGGCCGGTCAGGTGAAAGGTTTCATGTAGACTTCCCTGTGCATTTTCCACTGGCAGGACTGCATCCTTCCCTCAGGGGCCCCCTGATGCCATTCTCAGAGAAGCCTTAGGGCTGGAGCCTTGGGGTGCTCCACATAGCATCCCCACACTTCCTTCTTTGCCTTTCCTCGCTCTGCTCCTGGACCTGGCAGGGACCAGACGCAACTCTGTAATATGCGCCACTTTTCCCTTCTGGATTGTTCTGTCCTCTTTCCAGGCTCCTTGTCTTTACAGCTCAGCATTTGTCATCAGTATCTTACCACTTCTCTCCTTTGTCCCGCTGTCTTCTCACTCTGCCTTCTTCCTCCTCCTCTTATTCTCTCTCCCCTCTATTGCCTCAGAAACAAAGAATGAAAGAAACAGCTATAAACAAAGCTTGTTTCTTCGGGCACTTCCACTTTACATAAAGGGAAAGGAATCTGTTACGGTGTTATAGCCCACATATTAAAAAATGATCATGGTCCTCGGGGGGCCATGCCTTGCTTACCTTTCTCTTTGGGGGGTGTGTGTAGCATGGTGCCATGCATAGAGTAGTGAACTCAGTTTGCTGTCCAGCTAGATTGAATTACTAAGTAATTTAATTATTAACTATGGTGCCTCGATGGCTTTTTGGCTGGCTTGCCCCTAGCATTTCCCTGTTCTCTCTTCTGTGCCCTTATCTGCCTCTTTCTTTCGAACGTTATTATCAGTGCTTCATTTTATAATCCTGACATAAATGACTTTGACACAAATGACAATCTTGACAGATTTGATATTATTAAAAATACCAGCTGACTAATATACTTGCACTTCTTAGGTCAGACACTTCATTTGAGAAAAAAGTTCACTCTCTGAGTCTGAGTGATGAACTGGGAGTATAGTTATGCTCTGTACCAGCTCTGAAATGCTTCCACTGACAAATTGCCTCCTGAAGGTTGCTTTGGGTATAGTCAGAGCCACCTGAGAGAAATAACTCCTGGAGGGCTTGAATGTCAGCCTATCCTGAGAGCCCCCAAACTTGGGAGGTGTTTGGGCAGCAAAGTATAAAGGAAATAGCCTTAAAAAAATCTGTCTAGACTGGCATTATTGTTTTTCTAATTTTACAAATGATGCATAGTTACTCTAGAAAAGAAATCAGATGCAGATCTGATCTTTTTCTTTTTAAAAAGAAAGTGAAAATGACCCACTTTCTTACTGTCTTCTTGTTACTGTATGTTCATGTAGGTTTTTGCATATACATATAATGTATGTAATATTTTTAAAGGTTATTCTGAAATGTTATTATCTGCTTTAAAATATATGTATATATATAACACAGATATCTATCTGTGTAATCAGTGTAGTTCTACAGCATTGTTTTAATAGTTGCAAGGTGTTTTATTACAGTTATTCTGTAATTTTCAAACCAACTACATTTATGTCATTTCCATTTTTTAGTATTATAAAATATAGGCTATTCTAATTAAAGTCTGTTCTAGGAAGCTTGAGTTGAATAAATAATTTGATCACCTTTTAAATCCATGCCTATTCCTGTAAAAGCATAGAGTTGAGTTTGATGATCTCCTGCATGTCATACTTCTGGTTAGTTTTGGTTACCTGTACGGTTTCATGCCTTCAGCTCACAGCTTTTGGCGGCAGAGGCTGTGTCGCAATAGTGTTTAAGGACATGACTGCTGCAGTCAGAGTGCTTAGATCCAAATCCCTTTTATTCCACTTACTGCCTGTGTGACTTTGGGCAAGTTGTATAACCCTGTTAAGCCATGGCTTCCTGATTTGTAAATGGAGATGATAATTCCAACAGTCTAGTGTTGTAATGATTAAATGAAGTAATGCGCCTAAAAAGCTGAGTGTGATGCCTTACATGTAATAAGCCCTCGATATATGTTCATTGATCTTTTGGCTATTATGATTGCTACTCCTGATCCTCTCCTTGCATCAGAAGCCTACTCATCGTTCAACAGTGAGCTCAGATGGCTCTCTACCTTTCTACTTGATTGCACCAAAAACCTTGGAGTCATCCTTGGCACCTGTTAAGGGATGAGTTATGTCTCCCCAGAATTCATACATAGGAGCCTTAACCCCCTCCGTGCCTTAGAATAGTGTTTTTAAAGAGGTGATTAAGGTTCAATGAGGCTATTGGGATGGGCCCTACCTAATCCAGTAAGACTGATGTCCTTATAAGAGGAGAACACAGAGGTACACAGCTTACAGAGGAGAAGACCCTGTAAAGACAAAGGCAGGAGATGGCCGTCCACAAGACAAGGAGAGAAGCCTCAGAAGAAACAGCCCTGTCCACCATACCTCATTCTCAGCCTTCCAGCTTCTAGGATTGTGAGAAGAGGAATTTCTGTTGTTGAAGCCATCCAGTTAGCAGAATCTTTGGTATTTGTTATATTTGCAGGCTAATACAACACATCTTTTCCTTTTATACCTTACACTGAATCTATTAAGAAATCCTCGCAGCTCCCCCTTTGGGAATATATCTATCATCTAATTATTTCTTACCACCTTGCACTGTTGTCACCTTGGTCCAAGCCAACATCATCTTTAGGCTGGACAATTACAGCACCCAGATGGTTTGGTGTAAGCCTTATCATATTACTCTTTTTCCTAAAACCCAGCTCATGTAGAATCAAGGCCTCAAATCCATTCTGTGGACCAGGAGTCATGTGATCTGGCCACTTGTCACCTTTAGCCTTTTCTCCAACTATCTCCCCATCTCCATATGCTCAGCCACCCCTGCCTCCTTACTGTTCCTATTCCAGGCACATTGCTGTGCTTGTCCCTCCTTCCGCCTGGAACACTGTTTCTGTGGGTATCTGTGGTGCTCAAGCCCACCTCCTTCAAGTCTTTACTCAGATATCTTCTCAGTGAGATCTCTCTGTCTCTCTCACACACACAAAATCCTTGTCTTCCCTTTTCTTGGCTTTATTTCTTTTCATGATATTTATCATCTTATAAGTCATTACTTTGCTTGTATTTTTAACTTGTATTTTTTGTTGTTTTTATTACACCAGGAGGGCTGAAGTTTTTGTCCGTTTTATTCACTGTATATCGATAGCACTTAGAACATTGTCTGGTACATATTAGGTACTGCATAAATATTTTTTGAATGAATGAATGCTTTTTTAGTTCTTTCCCAGTCTCCTACTTTTTTTTCTGTGTTCTATAGCACTGTGTTTCTTGTGGTTCTTAATATATTCCAGATTTACTATATTTTGTATGCTCTCTCGCCCCTGTACACTGTAAACTCCTTGGATTAGGGTATCTGGTGGTACTCTGTATAGATGAGGTGCTCGGTAAACAGTGAATGAATATTCATGGCTACTATGAGCAGCAGCATGCCTATATCCAACCTACTCCCCAATTTTTAAAAGATTTTATTTATTCATGAGAGACACAGAATGAGAGACAGAGAGAGAGGGAGAGAGAGAGATAGAGAAAGGCAGAGGGAGAAGCAGGCTTCCTGTGAGTAGCGGGATGTGGGACTTGACCCTAGGAGCCTAGGATCACGACCTGAGCAGAAGGCAGACTCTCAATCACTAAACCACCCAGCTGCTCCCCACCCCACCACTCCCCATCCTTTCCTCACTTGTTCCAGAGCAAACTGGTAGACCTGAACTCATGCTCTGCCTTATGGATAGAGCAGGGGCCTTTACCAATCGCTGGCCCGACACTGCTGTTCACCAGCACTGCCTTTAAATCCCCTGCGGGCTGATGGTACACACCTTCTCCACCTCTCCCTCCTTTCTTCTTGTCTTGTCTCAGAAGCGCTCCATTCCTTTTCTTTCTCCCACCCTCACTTCAGATCCCTAGTTAGCCAACAGATAACTGTCACTGACTAATGAGAACAAGAACCTGAGCAGGGCTGGTATGGGGACGTTGCCTGCAGGGGAAAGAGCAACAGCTTGGGGAGCAGCAGCCCTCTAGTCTAGGTTAAGATCCTTTCAGGCTGAGGTGGCCTTTGTGGGCAGAGATTGACACTGAAGATCGAAGTTGGCAGAGTGTAGACAGTAAAGCAGAAGGGGAGAAGTGGTTGGAGCTGGGAGCCCATCTCCTGTCTACCAGTGTTCCCAGCTTCTCAGCGTGCCCAGAGGACCCTCAGAGACCCAGCGGAGGAGCACGTCTAGCCTTTGTTCAGTTAAGGATCAAAATAAAGGTTTAAAAATTATTTTTATTGAATTTCAGTTATTTTCTCTTTGGTTTAATTCCTAGTATTCCAACAGTAATTTCCCACTTTTAAATCTGTCCATTTTTTTAGTCATGTTATGGATTAAAAAGGCCCTCCTGGGGGGTTCTGAAATTATAAGTGCTATTCACATTATAGTTTTTGTGGGAGTTGCAAACAAGTGACTTACATAGAACTGTTTGGAATACAACTTAATAGTGGTCTGATTTGTTATATCCAATTTTATTTTTTGTTTTGCTTTAGATTTGGTTTCACCTTTTGGGTTTCTAGTCACTAAGTGGAATCCACTGTGGCCTTTTTTCCCTTTGATTCTCTAGTTATTCCATCCAGCTAATCAAAAAGTGAAAAGTGCTAATAAATAATTACACAATTACATAAATAATTTTATTTCAAATTTCTTATTCTAACGTTTAAAAATGATTAGTAGTTCTTTTTCCTCTGCCTTTTAATTAGGTAATAATTAGGTAGAGCCTTTCTTTTATTTATTTTATTTTTTTAAATTTATTCTTTTAAAAAATATTTATTTATTTATTTGTGATAGAGAGAGAGAGAGAGGCCGAGACACAGGGAGAGGGAGAAGCAGGCTCCATGCCGGAAGCCCGACGTGGGACTCGATCCCAGGACTCCAGGACCGCTCCCTGGGCCAAAGGCAGGCGCTAAACCGCTGCGCCACCCAGGGATCCCCAGAGCCTTTCTTTTAAATGCTTTTTCCCACTTAAGGAGAATAAGTGAATAAATATAAGATTAAATGAACATAATATTGTGAATCATTTTGTATGGGAGCTCAAACAAAATTGTTGAAAGAGCAGTAAATAAAGATTCCCTTAAACTCTCACCTTTATGGGACTCAACATGAGTTCCTCAGGAGGAGGGATGGTGCCTCTGTCCCTGCAACCACACTCTATAAATGGGGCTGAACTAATAACAGTTTATTTTGAGACAGTCAGAAAGCAAGAGCCATCTGCAGAGCCTTTGCGTATATACATCTTACCTGTCTGGTACTTGGGCACTTTTGAAGGACAATTCATTACACCCATGGAAAAGAAGTGGTAAAAAACAGAGTATCTTTCTTTCTTTTTTTTTTTTTTTTTAAAGATTTCATTTATTTATTCATGAGAGAGAGAGGCAGAGACACAGGCGGAGGGAGAAGCAGGCTCCATGCACCGGGAGCCCGACGTGGGATTCGATCCCGGGTCTCCAGGATCGCGCCCTGGGCCAAAGGCAGGCGCCAAACCGCTGCGCCACCCAGGGATCCCAAGTATCTTTCTTTTTAATAATTTTGTCTCCAGTTTTTTTGTTATTCTAAATAATTATAAAACTTCACTCCAAATCAGAGTGCAAAGTAACTTTGCCACCAAAGTGCTCAGTTAGCTCAGTGATTGGCAAGATTTAACCATCCTCCCTATACCCGCTGCTTTCCAGAAAGGTCTTTTATTTCTTTCTCTTCATAAAATTCTAATCAATAAAATAATTGCTGGTCAAGAGTATTTCTCCAGTTACAAAAACTCATTTCTTAAAATTTAGCATTTAAAATAAGGTTAGTTTGTAAGTATAGTTAGTATGATATCAATACTTGTTTCCTGTTCCTTATTTTAATAAAATGGCTCATTTGATTCATTAAGGATTAGTTGTTAGGATGAATAAAGGAAAACATGTATTTTAATTGTCCTACTTTCTAAATCTCCAGCATGCCTTTACATAGAATTGGTCAGCTTTTAAAAAAAATTTTTGAGGGGCACCTAGGGGCTGAGGTGGTTAAGCATTTGCCTTCGACTCAGATCATGATCCTGGAGTCCTGAGATTGAGGCCCCTGTTGGGCTCCCAGCTGAGCTGGGAGTCTGCTTCTCCATCTCTCTCTGCTCTCTACCTCATGCTTTCTTTCTCTCAAATAAAAAAAAAAATCCACTTATAAGTGAATATTCATAGCAGCATTATTCATAATACCCAAATATGGATACAGCCCAAATATCCATTAACTAATGAAGAGATAAACAAAATATGATACATCCATATCATGGAGTATTATTTGTCAATAAAAAGAGATGAAACTCTGATACATGCTGCAACATGGATGAACCTTGAAAACATTACGCTAAAGTGAGAGAAGCCAGTCACAAAAGGCTACTATTTATAACTCCGTTTATAGGAAATGTCCGGAGGGGCAAAGAGATGGCTGCCTAGGACTGGGGTGAGGTGTTGGAGGGCAAGGGGAGTGTCTGTTAGTGGGTACAGGATTTCTTTTTAGGGTGATGAAAATGTTCTAAAATTGATTGTGGTAATGGTGGCACACCTCTGAATATCTTAAAAGTTACTGAAATGATACATTTTACTAGATGAATTGCATGATATATGAATTATATCTCAGTAAACCTATTATTAAAGATTTTGGGGATCCCTGGGTGGCTCAGCGGTTTAACGCCTGCCTTTGGCACAGGGCGCGATCCTGGGGTCCCGGGATCGAGTCCCGCGTGGGGCTCCCGGCCTGGAGCCTGCTTCTCCCTCTGCCTGTGTCTCTGCCTCTCTCTCTCTCTCTGTCTATCATGAATAAATAAAAATAAAAAAAAAACATATATTCTAAAAAAAATAAAAAAAATAAAAAAATAAAGATTTTGTTATTCATTCACTGGTTTAATATAGTCTGGGAAAGACTTTGGAGGTACACAGCATCTTCAGTTAAGTAAGTATAATGCATTTACTGAGGAAAATTCTCAGCATCTCTTTGAAAGATAATTCAGGTGAGGATGAATAAAGAACAAATTTCCTCTTCCCTAAATTTGAAATGGCATTGTACTTAGGTGCTGGGGAGCAGATCTCAGAGTTTCCATATACTTAAATTTTCATTTAAGGTCTGGAAGACTTTGAAATAATCTGCTATGTTTCATGAAGGAACTTAAAATATTTCTGCTGTTTGCTTTAGAGATGACCTTGCTATTCAGTATCTCCAGGCCAATAGTAATATCATAGTTTGCCATAAACCATAAGAGGCAGTTCAGGTAATGCAATTGTTCTGTGAATTTGGGAAATTAAAGTCACTTAATAATCAGTTCTGCTTATATTAAGGGTAAATGAGGCATCATTGTGCTACAGAGAGGTCTCAAGAAAGTATTTGGGGGAAAAAAAAAAGATATCTGGGTGTCTTTTCTTCCTGAGTTAGAAGACACTTTTTTTTTTGGCATAGGAGATTTGAAACTGTTTATTGCTGCCCAGGTGAAGTATGTAAGAACAAAATCCATCTTCAAACAGGCAGTGGTCATTCTGACTCATTTTAAAAGTTATTTTTAATGATTAAATAATTTGTATGTGTCATTTTAAAAAGACACACATCACAGATTCTGCTAAAATTCCCTTTGACCACCACCCATTCCCATTTCTTTCCAGAAAGGAAACTACTGTTTGATCTGGTAGGCATTGCTCTTAGGGCCCCTAAGGTCTTTTTCTCTGTATTTCAAATATACACATAGGTTCCTATAGAAATATATAGTTTGGATGTGTAGTTTCTTTTTAAAAATCAAGCAGCATAATTGTAACATCCTCTGTTTATTTTTCTGCAACTCAATTTTTTTCCTTTAAAAATTGGTCTTGGAGTGGCATCTGGGTGGCTCAGTGGTTGAGCGTCTGCCTTTAGTTCAGGTTGTGATCCCGGGGTCCTGGGATTGAGGCCTGCATCAGGCTCCCCACAGGGAACCTGCTTCTCCCTCTGCCTGTGTCTCTGCCTCTCTCTGTGTGTCTCTCATGAATAAATAAATAAAATCTTTAAAAAAAAATTAAAAAGTTGGTCTTGGAGAGTCTGTTATGTCTGTATGTATAGTATTCTATACCTTTCTTGAACTCATTATATGCACGTATGATAAATAACATGAATATATCATAATTTATTTAACCGTTCCCCTATTGATGGTCATTTAAGGTTTTTTTTCCCCTAATTTTTACTTAGGACCAGTTCAGCAGTAAAATCCCCATATTCAACTCCCTGTGAACATGCACGTGGGAAGCTTTTCTCTAGGGTAGTATGCAAGAGACAGAACTGCTAGGCAGAAGCTATGCCTATTTTCTATTTTGAACCTGCGAGGTTGCCCCTAGAAGGTGCCAGTGCACTCTCCTACCTGCAGTTTCCCTGCACACCTGCCCACACTTGACATCATTAGACTTTACCTGTGGTTTAAAAAGTATCTTCTTGTTTTAATTTGCATTTGTATGAGTCTTCTTGAGGTTGAACAGATTTTCATGTTTAATGTCACTCTAATTTCCACTTTTGCAATTTATTCTTGTATATCTTTTATCCATTTTAAAAAATACTGGATTGCTTCTCATTTATCGGTGGAAAGGCATCCTTTATTTATTTAGATATTAATCTTCTATCTCATGTTTGTTGTAAACATTTTCTTTTGTGGCTTGTCTTTAAGCCTTGTTTGATAGCTTTTGTCAGGCAGAAGTTTTAAATTTAGGTGTAGTCAGACGTAACCTTCCTTATGTTCTGGAACCCTTCCGAGATCTCCTCCCCATTTTGTTTAGCTCACTGCTGTTGCCACCTTTTATCATGTAGTTGGTCCTGCTTATATGTTATTTTAGGCTTTTTAGGTCTTTAATTACTCTGGGATATATTTATGTGTGACTTGTGTGAAATAGAGATTTTATTGCTTTTGGTTTTGTGCTTTTTGCAAACAGCTAATTATTTCAAGATCACTTGTTGAGTAAGTTAATCCTCTTCCTTTTTTTTTTTTTTTAATTTTTTAAGTTTTTATTTATTTATGATAGTCACAGAGAGAGAGAGAGAGAGAGGCAGAGACACAGGCAGAGGGAGAAGCAGGCTCCATGCACCGGGAGCCTGATGTGGGATTCGATCCCGGGTCTCCAGGATCGCGCCCTGGGCCAAAGGCAGGCGCCAAACCGCTGCGCCACCCAGGGATCCCAAGTTAATCCTCTTCCTATGATGTGGAATGCCACTTTTATATTTTGAATTTCCTTGTGTTCATTGGGCTGTCTCTTGTGTATGTGTTCTGTTCTGTGAAACTGGTCATCTATTCATGCACTAGTATCATGTTTTAATTACTGTATCTTCACAGTGTTTTTTTTTTTTTTATATCTGTTAGGGCAAGACCTTTGTTCTTTTTAAGATTGCCTCAACTCTCTTGTATGTTTATTCATTTACTTTAATTTTTTGTATCAGCATGTTAGATTTCTTGGAGATTCCATTTGGTATTCTGTTAGAGATTACAGTAAATTTATAAACTGATTTATGGAAAAATTAAATCTTTTTGATATTGAGACTTCTACCTAGGGACAAGAATATCTCTCTTTAATTACTTTATGTTTTTCAGCAAAGCTTTATATTTTGTTTCTTAACAGTCTTGCATATCAGGCATTTTCACATCATTAATTTCAATAGGATTTATATCTAAGGTTTTCTAATTGATCATTGCTAATATATATAAAAGCTAATAATTTCTGTTTTCAGTCTTGTATTTGACCACCTTGCTGACATCCTTATGTATCTAAGAGTTTGCCAGTTCTTGGCAATTCATGCAGACAACTTAAAAAATCTGTAAATAATGACATTTTTGTGTCGTTCTTACTAACATGTATGTCTTATTTTTTTTTTTTCTTGAGATACTAATTTGGCTAGTATAAGTCTTATTCTTCAATTGGGATGCTTTTAGAATTTCATCATTAAATAAAAAGCTTACGACTGATTGCTCATAGGTTTCCTTTTTCAGGTCAAGGGAGGTTCTATTTCTGGTTCATTAAGAATCTTATCATGAATGTGTTTTGCATTTTATCAAATAATTTTCTGGGCAATAACTAACACAATCATATGATTTTTCTCTTTTAATTTAATATAGTAACTGCCTTCGTAGAATTTTCTCTTATAAAAAAACCACTGTTGCATTTCTGAAATAAACTCTTCCTGTTCTTGATAAATTGATTAGCTGGTATTTTTATTAAGGGCCTTTGAATCTTTGTTCATAAGCATGAATGATCTATCTTTTTTCTTTTTTGATTTTTGTCAGTGTCTGGTTTGAGTGTCAGAATTATGCCAAACCATGTAATACACGAAACAGCTTTCACCCACCCCTAAATTAATGATTCCGTCCAGAATGTCAAGAGTGCTGAATTTGAGAAACTTTGTGCTAGACTCTAAAATAAGCTTAGTAGCTTTCTATTTTTTTCCCTAAGTTCCTGAATAGAACATTTACCTACTCCGAAAGTTTCCTGTAATTTACTTAATATGATCTGAGCCTGGTACCTTTTAAAGGCCTAGTGCTTTGACTACCTTTTCAGTTTTTTTTCCTAGGATATAGATCTCAATAGTTTTCTTCTTCTTGAGGTAATTTTGATAATTATGTTTTCCTGAAATTTGGCTATTTTGTTTATTTTTTCTTTGGCTATTTTGTTTATTTTTTCTAATTTATCCATATTAAATTGATCATATATTATCTAAATTTTTAAAAGTAATGGTCTTTTTCTTTTTATAATTCATTTTGCCAGACATTTATCTATTTTATTTGTCTTTGAAAATGAACAGGTTTTGGTTTTATTGATCAACTCTACAATTTTCAGGGTTTCTTTTGTTTCTTGATTTTTCTCATAAATCAGTCTCATATCATTATAAACTGCTCTTTTCCATATGTTTTTCTTATTTCTCTCTTTTTTTTTAGCTTTTTAATCAAAAGTTTAAGCTACCTAGTTTTTATTGTTCTTATTTTCTAAGTAGGCATTTAGGGCTATAAGTTTTCCTCAGTGCTACTTTTCCAGCAGCACAAAGGCTGTAGCATACAGTGCTCCTATATGATTCATTTTTTTTTACAATTGATTTCCATTTTGGTTTGTTTCTCCTTTAACCTACAAGTTTTTTGGAAATATGTCTTAAAATTTCTACATGTATAGGATTCTTTTGAACATGCAAATCTGTCAGGTTATTTCACCTGTATATTTTCTGTTTTGGGAATGTTTTTGAGTGCTCTTTTGTGGTCTAATACAAGATCACTTTTTGTGAGTATACTAAAGACTAATGCTTATTTAATTTTTGTTCAGAGGCTCTCGTCTCTAGTTTTCTGTCTTTGATGATTTCTGAGAAAAGTATGATTAAAGTCTCTCCACAGTTACTGCTTTGTCAGTCAAATATGCTGATATTCAAAGTCATAAACAATTTTGTAAAAAAAAATAAGAAAGGACATTTTTCTGGTTTATTTATAAAGTTCAGCTCAACCATGGTACCTGTTATATCCTAAGGAAGTAAGGAGTCACCTATATGGATGGGGCTGTAAAAACCCAAGGACTTGGTATTATAAAGATATTGCTTATTATTTTAAAATACAGAGTGAGTCACAGGAATAAAAGGTACAGCATAGAGTATGTAGTCATTGATATTGTAATGTTTAGTGACAAAAGGTAGGGACACTTGTGGTGAGCATAAAGGATAGAGTTGTCCAATCACTATGTTGTGTACCTGAAACTAATGTAACATTGTGTGTCAGCTATACTCAAATAAAACTTAAAATATGGAACCTGCTCTAATCACTTTTAAGAATCTAACATAGTGGAATACTCATATGCAAAGATGCTTTTCTGCATTATTTATAATAATGAAAAATCAGAGGTAAATGTCCAGTAGTAACAGTTAACAGAAGAGATATTATGTGATCTTTAAAAATCATGTTTTTTAGGAGCACCTGGGTGGCTTCGTTGGTTAGGTGTGTGACTCTTGATCTCAGCTCAGGTCTTGATCTCAGGGTCATGAGTTCAAGCCCCATGTTGGGCTTCATGCTGGGTGTGGAGCCTACTTTTAAAAAAATATTTAAAAATCATGTTTTAAAAAATATTTAGTATTATGGGGAAATCACTGCTTCTGTCTTTAATTAACAAAGCAGGATATAAAATAGCATATGGTATGATTGCATTTTAAGAAAAATAGTATGTGTACATTAAATATATGTATAGAATAAAAGTTTTTTTTAAGTTATCTCTTGAATTATGGTATAGATAATTTCATTTTATTCTTTTCTTTATATTTGGCTATGTTTTCAAAAATTTTAGTGATGATTTATTTACTAATGAAATATATGTCTTTGGAAACATCTTTTACCAAATAATTTCTTTCGTCTAGGATGTATGTGATCTAAAATCAGGGAGCACTAACATTTAATATTGGAATATCTGACTCTAAAGGTTAGAAGCACTTTAAATGATTATGATAGATTCAATCTAAAATATGCTCAATGACCTTCAAAGTAAAATAGTATAATATGGACAAAGAGTAAAAAGATGATACAGTTTGTGTTGAAGAATGCAAGGGGAAATTGGTGTTCTTATTTTGGTAGTAGTGTCAGACAGCGTGTGATGAACAGGTTACCAATAGCTGTTAAAATTTTGAATATTGGGCAGCCCGGGTAGCTCAGCAGTTTAATGTCGCCTTCAGCTCAGGGCGTGATCCTGGAGACCAGGATTGGGTCCCGCGTCAGGCTCCCTGCATGGAGCCTGTTTCTCCCTCTGCCTGTGTCTCTGCCTCTCTTTCTCTCCCTCTCTCTCTCTGTCTCTCATGAATAAATAAATTAAAAATAAAATTTTGAATATTTATATTCTTTGACCCAGAAAGCTCTCTGTTATGAATTAACCTCCAATATTACCTTTAAAAGTACAAAGGATTTCACCTTTGTGAAATTTATGTCTCAAAAAATTGAGAGAAAAAATTCTAATATATCAGTATGGAACTGGTCATATAGCTATGTTCTAACTAAACAAGAAAGAGACTATTATACAAGCCTTAACAAAGAAAGGGGAGGTTTATGGATAATTACATGAAAAAATGTCTGAGATGCATTGTTGAGTGAAATGAGTCACAAAATACATGTACAGTAGGATTCCATTTTTGTAAAATAGGATGTATGTGTACACATTCACACACACTATGTACATGCATTAAAAATATTTTCGAAAAATATGTATGAAATAGTTAACAGTATTTACCTATGAGAAAAGGACAGAACCTGAGTGACTTCATGTATTACTATAATTTTGAATTTTTGCAACAAACAAGAATACTTTAGACAAATTTTGATTAAAAAAATAAATTTTTAGGTTAAAGTAAAAAAAAATAGCACTGCAATCAGATACTATTATGTATGTCCTTTCTGTGTGTGGTAGTATCCTAGTGGTATAATAAGCATGTTAAAATAGAATCCCTGCTCCTGAGAAGCTTGCCCTCTGAAGTTCTTTTTTTCACAGGTATACAACATTCATATAATTATTTTTAATTGGTAGTAACATAATTTGTTCAAGTCAAATAATTACAATTTAGTGATTCCTTTTTAAAATTAAAAAAACTGGGATATAATTGACATATAACATATAACATTTGATTCTCCTGCTTAGTTTCAGGTGTACAACATGATGGTTTGATTATCTGTAGACATTGCAAAATGATCTCTCTATAGCAGGTCTAGTTGACGTTTCTTCAACATAACAATTTAATAATTTCTTCCCTCAGTGAACCAGGGCTAATTTAATGGATATTTATCCCATGTAGGTCAGATAATCCCAAAATGGTTATTTAACTTGTTTGAGAAAGGAATTAGATGGATAGGATTAGTAACATGAGTACAAGCTTTAAAAAAGTTCCTATGAAGCAATAAAACTTGTAATGTTTGCACCACTGTGCCTTTAATGGTAGATATAGAAGAAGTAAGTCTTAGGAGAAGAACTTATTATTTATGATGGGCCATAAGTATCAGAGAGAGTTAAAAAGATGCATGCAAATATTTAAGTTTTGAGTTGATTTTTCATTTTCATTTAATGCACCTGATGAACTGTAACATACCTGTTAATTCATACAATATTAGGCTATAATTTCCACTCGGGCATTTATGTTTCTGGAGCAGTTCTGTTATCCCTTCTTTAAATGCCTAGCTACCATAAACCTTTAACTGAAAGCCAAGCTTAGAAAACGATGAGCAATAAACCATTAATTGTAGGTAATTAGGAAGCTAGATTTTTAAACAATGTTTATAGAAATGTCACATCACTACAGTTCCCATAATCTGTGTTTTCATTCTTCCATGCTTTATTTCTGGCATCTGAAAATGTACTCTGTACAGTAAATGTAAATACAGTGGTCAAAGTAAAAGTATAATAAAGCAAATTAAAAGTACAGGCACCAGAAGCAAAAATAATTCAATGTGCAGCTAATTCCTTGAAACTTTGTAGATAGGTAAAGCCATTATTTTCTTTAGAATCATTGGCAGATATTGAAATGAGTGGTGCCTGGAATGACTGAGCTAAATTTCTGATAAGAAGATCACAAAGAGGAAAGAATGAAAGCACTGGCCTAAAATCACAATGTCAAAATCTTTTGTATAAAAAGTAGAGCTGCTGCAGGTAACTGCAACACTTCTACTTTTAAGCACTTTTAAACTCTGGCATTAGTTTTTGTTTTTTTTTTGTTTTTTTTTTAAAGATTGTATTTATTTATTCATGAGTGTCTCATGAATAATAAGGCAGAGACACCGGCAGAAGGAGAAGCAGGCTCCCTGCGGGGAGCCTCCATCCCAGGACTCCCGGGATCACGCCCTGAGCCAAAGGCAGATGCTCAACCGCTGAGCCACCCCGGCATCCCTCTGGCATTAGTTTTCACCTTACTCTGTTCTTTACCTCTAAGCTCTAACCAAGCAGACAATTTGTTTTCAGTGTTTGTTTAAAACAGTTTGAATTGCACACCTGTGTCCGGAACAACGCTGAAAGCTGGGTCTTTGGAACTGCCAGAGGAAGCTTCTGGTTTCCCTTTAGCTTTGCTCCCCGTTGGCTGGATACTGTGACTACTTAGTAGACTTTGCCTCTCACGCCCTCGCCCCTTCACTGGGATTAGATATCTTTGCACTCTGTTTTCCACTCCCAGAATTTAACTTCTGCAGTTAGCCTCCTCAGCCTCTTAGACTGTCTTCAACTTTATATAAATCTTTCCAGCTTCCCATCCAAGTGCAGAGAAAGGGTGTCCCAACTCTGCCCCTGTGCTAGCCCCTGCGCCTGTGCCAGATGACGTAGTTCTTTCCCACCTCAGCACTTGCATCCACATTCATCCTCACTCCCTCCAGGATCTTCAGCCTTTCCCTCTGACTTCAACCACACACCAAGCCTTGCTATCAGAATATTGTGTACCTTTCCCCTCTATTCTCTTTTGCTCCTTTTTACTGCAGAACACATTGAAGAAGTGGTTCATGGCCATCATCTCCTGGCTTCTCCAAACTGGCTTTCATTTCCACCAGGCTACAGAACAACTTCTGTCTTCAGTGCTGCCCTCGACCTTGATGTTGCAAAACCCAAAGGACTCTTGCTCACTATTTCTCACTTTTGCCTCTCCACTACTGTAATGTTGCTGCTGACTATACCTTTTGGTGAGAATTTTTTTCTTCTTCTGGTTTTTCTCATATTATCCATCATGATTCTCCTGCCCTTTTTTTTTTTTTTGTGATTCTCCTGCTTTTATAGCAGTTCTTCCCAGCTTGGTTCGCTGGTTACTTTCCTCCTGCTGCCTGAAGATTGCATCCACCATGGCTGTGCCCTCAGGTCCATGCTGCCCTCCATCCATAACTGCTTTCTCCCTCGGAGAGCTCTCATAAGCACCAGATAGCACCTCTAACAGCTTCTTCAGCATACTCCTATCCTGGGAGACTTGTCTGGCTATTCGGACTGTATGCCACCCACATTCAGAGCTTTTTCAATTAGTTGTCCTACTGTACAGTCCTTTCCAACCTGAAAACTTGTGATTCTTTGGGAGGAAAGAAAGTCATTTTCTCCTTAAAACTAGCTAATGCATTGAAATTATTTGTTTCAACAAAGCACCGTCATTATTCTCATCCCTGTAAGTGGCACCACCTTTTCTCATGATTTAGCTGAGAAATTTGGAAGTTTCTCTTAAGTCAACCCACCGTGTTTCCTCCATGGCATCATATGCTGATGTAGGTTAGTTCACCCCGCTCACCACCGCCACCCAGTTCCTGCTCGCGTCGCCTTGGCTCTGACCTCCGGGCCATTGCTGCCTAAGACCACTTTCTGAACACCACTGTGGCAAGCCACCGGTCTTCCGGCAGGCCCTTATTTGTTGGACATTGGTTTCGGCTCTTGGGCCTGACTCTTGGGACCCCTGGGAGTTTGCCTTTCCGTGTGTGTGTCGCTCTTCCTTCCTCCCGCCTACAGGCCAGTGAGTCATCATACATTCTCTGGTTTGTGCCTTCAGTCATGTGTCTCCGTGTGGGGATGGCCTGCTTTACTCTGTTCCGGGTCCCTCTGGCTGTCAAGGGCCACCAACAGTTCTCCAAATCTACATGTCAAGTCAGTACCTTCAGCTGAGTGGTATTCCTTTCTGTCTTGTTTGTGGATAAGCAAGTCCCTGGACATAAACCTCCCCTTCCCCTAGAAGTCCTTGAATCCCTCCAATTTTCTTTCATTCAATTTTTATCTTTTTTTCTTACTTTCCTGACTGCACTTGAAGCTTCTTAAGGATGACAATATATCTCATCCCCTTCTGTGTCCCCACTGGTGACTGTTGTTACACAGAGGATAATTTCAGTAACTATTTACATTTTTTTTTTTAAGATCTTATTTATTCATGAGAGACCCAGAGAGAGAGGGGCAGAGATATAGACACAGGAAGGAGCAGGCTCCCTGCGGGGAGCCCGATGTGGGACTCGATCCCAGGACCCCAAGATCACGACCTGAGCCAAAAGCAGATGCTCAGTCACTGAGCCACCCAGGTGCCCCTCAGTAACTACCTATTATTGATTAAGTGCTGAGCATCACAGTGTGAGCATTTAACAGGTTAAAGGAACTTAAAGATTTTAAACAATCCAGTCATCTTTGTTCCATGAAATACCAAAAGTTTCTGGTAGCAACATGCCAGGGCCTAACATTCTTGGAATTAAAAAAAAAAAAAAGTTTTCTAACTGAAATACTTGAAATGAAAGTGTGCCTTCTTGTTTTACTGGAGATGGAGAGTCTGCCACTTTCCTTAGGGTAGCCTTCTAACATTCAAAACATAAACCCTCTGCATGTTAGAGTCACAGAAGCCAGTGCTAGAATGGCTTTCCAGATAGTCTTGGCAGAACCTTCTCTTTTCACAGCTGAAGCCAACAGAAATTTAGGGACCGGTTATACCACTGGCAGATGTTGAGGCTGCGACTGGGCACTGGTGTTCTTACATCAAATGCACAGACCTTTCTACCACACGCTTGCGTGTACTTTATTTACGCATTTTTTTCATTCAGCACACACTTAGCACCTACTCTGTGTCAGGCCATGCTCGGCAATTATATATAATAATAAAAAAAAAAGTACACTTCCCACTCTCAAACAGCATAATCTATTAGAGGAGGCAGACAAGTCCACAAAGTGGAAATACAGTGGATCGTGAGGTAGGGGGAAATTTTTGGTTTATGTTGCTTTAATATGGAAAGGGTTTGAAGAATTTCAATGTGTAGGGAAAGTGCCAATAGTAGGGAAAAGGCTGAAGGTTAACTGATACAGTGATGAGCCTTTGGAGGCTGTGTGATCAGAATAGGGTCCAGAGCACAGATGGGGACATTAGCTTCAGACCCCAGAATGGAGGTGAAAGAGTAGAACTGGAGGAAGAAGAGTAGAAGCTGAGGAAGCATTCCCATCTAGTGCCATCTGTTTTCTGCACGAAGTAAGACACAAGGTTGTCCAATGTGACTGGTTTAGGGAGGGAGGTGGAGGCATATCAAGATTTTTCGAACCCCCCCTGTAGGAAATGCAAGAGTCTTGACCTTCTGAGCAATGTACGATCACCACTGGCACCACTAGGTGAATAAGGGATTTGCATGGCAGGAGTCAAGTGTCTGATGTTTTGTGGTGGTTCAGGGTGTCCAGGGTCTCAGCTCCTGTCGGGAGGAAGCTGATGACCAAAGTGAATGACAGGTATGTGGGAATGATCGAAAATCTGTGTGGGTTATGGGTAAGCTCAGGGAATGTGGAAGCCTGGGGCTAGACTGATACAGGGACACTAGACATTTTCCTTAGGTGGCAGGTGAAGTGTAAGGAGTAGAAAGTTGGTTGAAGGAATGAAGGGGAAGAGATATTAGAGAAGAGATTATTTTAAATAGATTATTTTTGGAAAGCTTATGGTCTATCAAGTTGTTTTGAAATAGAAGACTAAGCTAGCAGAGACATACTGATAAGGTCCGGTCAGAATGAGGCCTCTCTGTCCTTAAATCACAGCAGACCTTAGCTGCGAGCCTGCCTCATGACCCAAATGTTCAGTTCTCTGGATTTTTACACTGTCAGGAGGAGCCCCACCTGGGATCTTTTTCTCCCCGTTGGACCTTTCATGTTTGATTCTTATGCTATTAGAGTTCTTCAGTATTAATAATTCAGAGTCAATTGTTTTTAATAACCTAACTATAAATAATTAGTGAAAAGAGTGAAAGTAATGGAGGTACTCATTGATACTTTCATAATCCTTACTCTGCCCTCTGGCATCGCCTACTACTGATAAAACTTGATATTGTAAAAATTTTGTGCACTGTAATTCAAATGTGAAGAGAGCAAAAGCAATTAAATCTGCTTTAAAAATAAAACCAAGGGCAACTGACAGGAAAGGAATTATAAGGACCTTTCCAGACTGAAAACTTTTGGTGAGTAAGAGATTTGAAAAGACTGCCTCCAATATTAAAAACTCCCTCTTCTTGATTCCTAAGGATAATAGGACCTAGTAGTAAAGAATACATCTAGGTTTATATACACACATAGATACAAAAAATCCATACTTATGTAATTTTTCGAGACAATATATCTTGTTGAACTCTGAAAACAGTAACAAGCTTTCATAGTCATGAGGATGGAAAAATAGTTTATCTTCAGAAAAGAGCAAATTGTACACTAGCAATATCTATCTATATCCCTTAGGTATTTTAAAATCATGCTTAAGATAGTGAAAGGAAAAACATGAGTTTTAAGAAGTACTATTTTTTAAAACACTGGGAACCCTACAGTGTTATCAGGAGGAGTGACACGGGTGTGAAAGAGTCTCAATTCAGCTACTGCTCCTGTCACTGTTCTCTTCTGACCTTGGGCCTATACATTGCATATACTCATTGATTCAGCAAATTTTTATGTAGGGTCTGCCAAGCTTCTGACCCTGTGCTAGGCACGAGGGAGTAGAAACAGTCATGATTTCGCTCCCAAGGAGCTTAGAGTCTAATGTCTAATGGGAGAGACAAATGCCCATTACACAATGTGAGAAATAAATATAAAATGGCAACGATGGCAGGTATTGGACAGGAGAGGTATATGGAACTGAGAGAACACATCATCGGACAATTAGACATGATTACAGAAGGGGGTAGAGGAGACAGGATGTGAGCTGGGACTTGTGAGGGAGGGGCTGGTCTTGCCGAGCCCCATGGGCCCCCCGAAGGAGCATTATTTCTGTCCAGATAGGGATGGGAAAGCATTGGAGAGTTTTAAGGAGATGGACATCAAGACCACATCCTTGGCTATAGTGGACAGTGGGTTAGAGGGCAGGACCGAGTGACAGTAGCGGGTTAGGAGGCCCTGTGTAGGAACCCAGAGAAAAAAGTGAATGGGTCTGAGCTGGATTTCGGAGGTAATATCAACAGGAAGAAGAGAAGGAAGTGTGGATTGGTCAAAGATGCTCCTAGATTTCTGACTTATTCATGGTGAAACCCTTGCTAAAGTGGAAACATCTGCAGAGGACCAGCTAGGTCCAATTTGCTACATGCTGAACTTGAAGAGCCTTTGAGACCACCAAGAAGAAATGTCTGGGAGGCAGCTGGGCATACAGATTGGGTGCTCTTGAGAGCACCAGACTGTTGTTACCCAGATGGCCATGATCCTTCCTGTCCCTGTGTTTCCACAGTACTTCGTGCCTCCCGTGCTGCTGACATTGAGTTCACATTTCGGATCATGGTTATCTTCCTGTGCCTTATATTGTTTGCTAAGTGAAATTTAAGTCTGAAAGTCTTTGCCCAATAGCACAAAGATTTAATAACTTTTGAAAATACCATTATGTCTTAACTTTGTATAATATGTGCTTATTGAATAGTCTTGAAAGTTATCCTGATAAGACTCTAAAGGCTAAAATTTATGGTCAAGGCACTTGGAATTCCTCCAGAGGCCCCTGTTTCCCTCTGGTTCCTTCTGGTGCTGGCTCCTTTCCCCCAGCTATGGATTTTTAACATGAAGAGGTCTCCTCAAGTGGAAGACCTTGCTTGCTTCAGGTCTGGCTGTTCTAGAAGGGGAAGTGAGAATGGAGAATCCCATCCTGGGCTCCAAGAATACTGCCTTCCTCTAAAAGCTCTCAAAAAACAAACCATGTTCTCCCAAGTATCTCCCTCAGATGACACTGGGGCACAGGTAGAAAGACAGACCCTTGATAAAAGTGGAAATGTCTCACAGGGCCTGTTTCTGGCCCATTCCAGGGAAGTCCTGGGGGCCTTTCTTGAGTAATGAGGAGAGATTGAGGCTGGTATTTGATTTCTCATTCATTTCTTCAAGGACCAGGTCACTGAAGCCTAGAATCACTCCAATTTCAGGCCCTTGCTCTCTTAGGTAGTAGGCGTGGCTGCTTTCAGTATCTGGTATGGAGCACAATAGCTTGTTAAGAGCTTTTGTTATAATAGTTTTGAACTCCTGTGAAGGATCAGACTTCCAAATTACAGAATCCAGTGGATATACCTCTCTTGACTGTTCACGCTGGCAGAAAGGTCTGAGAGGCCCAGGGAGGGTGGGACTTGTTGTAGGGCTTCTAGGCTATAGGATGCTCAGACCCAGGCACATTCTGGAGTTACACCGTGAAGGTTCTTCCAGGTGGCTGGGGGTAGGGGTGAGGTGAAAAGATGTGTCCTAAGCTAAATGGCTGGAGACCAGCTGGGCAGAAGTCCAGGGTGACTGAATTGGGAAAAGGAAGCTTTTGAACTGAGTGATGGGGGCAAAGTTCATCCAGGTGCCATGCCCTCACCTTGGGGCAGCCACCCTCTCTCAGACCCTTCTTGCCAGCCGGACAGCCACTGCCAGTCTTTCAGGAGGCCTGTTCTCCTTGGCTTAGGTCTGGTGTGGCTGAGCTGCTGCTGGTTGAGCATATGGTACCTGACAGGGCCTCAATCCCATTTTAGAATGAACTGATTGGAGAAGGAAACATTGAGTCTTGTTCATCTGGGTGATTCTCTCTGGGAAAAAAATGGGCAAAGGAACAAAATGGACCCCTCAAATAGCTTTTAAGAAAAAGGATAGTTAGAAGAGGCCACATCTAGATCACAATTATATTAGGATTCTCCAGAGAAACAGAATCAATAGGGTGTGTGTGTGTATGCACATATGTATGTATATGTATATATATAAAGGGAGAGAGAGAGAGAATGAGAGATTGATTTTAAGGAATTGGCTTGAGTGATTGTCAGGGCTGGCATTTTTCAAACCCATAGAATAAGCCAACAGGAGCCTGGAGATTGAGGTAGGAGCTCATGTTGCAGTCATGAGTCTGAAGACTGGAAACTCAAGCATGTTTTCTGTATTACCTTCTGGAGACAAAATTCCTTCCTCCTGGGAAAACCTCAATCTTTGCTCTTAAGGCTTTGAACTGATGGAATGGGGCCTACTCACATTATGGAGGTTAATCTGCTTTACTTAAAATAAACTGATTGTAATTATTAATCACATCTAAAAAATATCTCTATAGCCACATCTAGACCAGTGTTTGACCAAACAGCAGTCCATCCAAGTTGGTACATAAAATTAAGCATCACCACAATGTTCATGGAATACTGTCATCTCATAAAGGAATGAAGGTCATTAGGTAAGCATTTACCCTCAAAAGATGGTGGTAAGAGGGGAAAGAGGAGTGTGTTGTCCTTATCTGTGGGACTTACTTATTTTAATTTTTAGCTACTTCTTGAACTTTGAGTCTTCTGTTGGCACACTCTACATGGATTTGAGGGTGCTGGCTTATCATAGATCATTGTCTCCTAAAAAGGTTACCCTTATTGGTACCAGTCAGCGTCCCAGACTCCTTTGGGGCCCATATATATAGATGGAAGCACCTGAAGGGTAAAATCCATATTTGTTCATTTTGGTAGCTCTGTAATGTCTAACATCTTAGTACTGAACCTTGTACATAATGGACATTATTCATTTGAAAAGTATTGAAGTCTTCCAAGTTCAAGGCGCTGTGCCAAGTATTAGAATAGCCATTTAGTATGTATTTATTGAGTGAATTATTTCACATCATTTCACATTATGATTTGTATTTCCTTCTTGCTCCCCATCCCCCTGATTAGAGGGGAATTTCAATCTAGTGTATCCTAGAACATAGTCCTATAAGTGCTTCCTTCTTGGCTGGCACTCATGGTTCCTGTGATTGCCTCAAATTACCTTTCCAGCCTCAACTCTCACTGTTCCCCTCCCATAGCCTGCACCGAGGCCACACCAAACTAGCCTCCCTTTACAGTCACCCTGACAGCATTTCCACTCATTGAATATTCCTTCCCCTGAGATACCCTTTCTTGCTAATTCCTTCCATTTTTACCAATTGAAATCTACTCTTCAGGAGACAAGGAGCTCAGGTGCTTCCCCAGGACCCCATGCTTACTGTCTGCAAAGCATCACGGCCCTTTTATGACTTCTCTTATGATATCATGTGTGTTCTCTTAGTCTATGGTAAACGACTCTGGAGGACAGAGTCTGTGTCTCCTCAATGGATATTGCATACCTGCTCAGTACCTTGCACTTTACAGGTGTTAATGAAGTAGGATTCCAAGGGCCCCCAGCAGCAGGCCTTTGCATGTTTGATATATATGTTAGCAATCTATTCAGCCACTACATTCTTATTGTGAGCTGATTATCCAGTTTCCAGACAATCTCAAACTTTTCTTTTTGTATTTGGGATATAGTCAGAGGACAGAGGAAGAGCTGGCGATCCTTCCTGCCTGCTTTGTTGTTGATAAGAGGGTAGTTAACCAAAGTAAAACAAAAACAAAAAGAAACCCACAGTCATTTGAAGGTTTAAAATGAATGGCTGTAAGATTAAAAATATTTGTGACTTCTTATCAGTGGGCCTCATTTTTATCAATGCTTACAAACTAGTTCCTGATGTTTTGCCATGGGGACCAGTGACAGCAATGTGGAACTCCGTTTTTCTTATTATTGCAGTTAGTTGCCAATGAGGAACTTTTAGTCCAATAACAGGAGAGAAGGAGAGAGAAGGGGGAAAGATATAAAAGGTACAGAAAGAAAGTAGGCAGGAGCCCGCCAGCAGTTCTTTTGCAGTTCAGTGAACTTTAGCCTGAATATCACCACTTCAAGGGACAAGAATATTCCAACTAGGGATGTACTGGCGGCCATGGTGTTCTTGGGGATGTAATGATGTCAGGACACTCTTACACTCATTAGTTTTCTTGCTGTGGAAGCATTGGCAAGCTCAGATGCCAGACGACATTATGTCAGTGCAACAAGCCCAGAATCCTAGCAACAATTTTAAATGTCGGAAACTTATTGAAAATGACTCTTTTCACATTAGGAAGTTGGCAGAGAGGAAGCCAGATCTTACCCTATGCCAAAGTGTAGGAAAACTCATGTATAGCCCTGGCTGTTCTATTAGGATTGTTAGCTGATACTTGCCCAGAGAGAAGAACTGTCCAGAAAAGACAATTGTGGGGAATGATGAAGTCTTGTCTTTGGAATGTTTATTCTTTAACAGCATCAGTAATTTGTTTCTGTTTTTGTCTTACTTTTTGGATAGTATGCCTCTGGCCCATTGTGAACCCAAATTGGAGTCTGTGAATTTGACTAACATTTCACAATCATCTGATGATGTGACTTATACATTATAGAGACAGAAGCCACATTTATTTTGCGACTAAAAGCCTCAGTTAAACATGAGACATGAACTCTGAGATATTTTAGTTCTTACGGATGTGTTCTCCTCCCCACCCCGGGGTGTTCGGCATATATAAATCCTTTTGGTGATGTTGGTTTAATTTGAACTACCACTTTCAAAAAGTACAATTTATCCAATTACCCATAACTACAATTGTCATAATTTGTACTTGCTGGAAATATGTTTATTTTAATAATATATTGGCAATATACTGATTAGGCAGCAGAAATAAAAAAAAAACACGTTTTTCCCAGTTTACTTTCCATTTGAATCTAAATAAATTTTTCATCAATTTATCAAAAATAATAACATGTTAAAGCTTTATTTTGAAGGTTTGGAAAAAGCAGTAAAAAAGGAAAAAGAAAGAAAGTCAACGTTAATCTTATGACTAAAATTGTGACTCTGTCCTCTTTTTCACTGTCTACGAGAAAGAGAGGTTTCAATATTAATGGGGCATCATGTGGAGTTTAAAATGGCAGTGAAGGTGTCTATGATTTTGGTTATTTGGTTCAAATGTAGGTACATCTTCCAAAAAAAAAATGTAGGTCCATCTTCCGAAAGACTGATATTTTGTTTGTATCATGTCCAGAGACTGTACTTGAAGGTTAATTTAATTGTTAATTTTCACTTCTTTGGGTCTTTCCTAGATAGAAAAGCACTTGCCACCCACTTTCTTCCACAGTGCTCTTTATATAAGAACCATGTGATGAGCTGCATCTTGAATTTAGTTTCTGGAAGAATCTCAGCAAGGACTTTTGCTTGTTTAATTTTGTTGGACAGTAAAAGATGCGTAATCCTGTGTATTGTCATTTGTGACTTTTCTGTCACAACAGCCTCATATCTAACTATAGCAGTTTGTTCACCTCAGGTGTATGGTGACATTTTATCTTAAAGCTTTTTTTTTTTAGATGTTCTCTTTTCTTCACCCCAAATTATCCTCTTTTATATTATGCTATAACCATATGCCACTTCAGATTCTTTATAAGTAGGCAGGATACACATTTCTAAAAATATGTTTTCTGGTTAATACTTTCATCCCTATGGAAGTGGTGGAAGGAGGGAACATCTGAGGCAGACAGTGCATTTGCTTCATATCCAAAAACTCAGAGTACATGAGAAAAGTCCATGGCACCTGGGAAGCCCTCTGTAAAACTTGGATAAATTGATGTGACTATGCTACATAAGTTTTCTTCCAAACTATAAAATTAAGGCCTGTTCCCCACTGTGCCTTTTTTCTTCAGCCGGTCTCTTTCCTCTTTAGGATCATCATACCAATTTGCTTAGACTTTTGCAAATTTTGATGAGCCATTGTTTGCCTGCCTGAGAGAATTCCATGAGAGCTTCTCAGCCATAGCATTTGCATGGCTTGCCATTTCTGTTTTCTTTTCCTGTTCTGGGGTATATGTGTTTTGGGGTAAAGGAATTGGTATTTATCATCATCAATGCAGCAGTTGGCACCTACTCCATTTATCAAATCCCGGGAATGTGACCCAAAGCCAAGGCAGAAACATGCACTTCTGGACAGAGGGTTTTCCAGCCATTTTGAATTGGAAAGCAAGCGTGAAAGGTTGTTTGGACCTGCCCGGTTTAATTTAGTGCTTAGTATCTAGCAGTTGTGTCCTCATTTTCCTCTTGACGTGGAGCTCCCTAGTGCAGGAGGAAGCGACTTCCTCTGTTAACAGCATTGACCACTCTTGCTGTATTTCCTAGCTTTCTTCTCCTTTCTTTCCTCAAAGGAGAAAAGCTGCTCAACAGCTGCACATTTTCTTATCAGAACATAAAAACATGGTATTGGTAAAAGAAGAAAGCCAGAGTGAGGGTGTCCAAAAATGCAATCCATTCTTCCCTATTCAATGGCACAAAATTACTTTATCTGTAAGTATATTTTATTTTTACATAACTATATCCTCACCCATGTCTTCATTGCTGTATTTGATGCAAATGCTAATCTGTTAATCTACCCTGAGTGGGCCTTCACTTCGAGTTGTTTTTCCATGGCAGTAGCATCTTTTTATGTCTTTAAATTTCTTGTATTAACTTAAAGATGATCTAAAGCATATATTAAAGAACAATTTTTGGGGAAAAAAATCCCTCCAGGTCTCACCCCTCCCACACAGATGATTTTGCTAGTACATCTTGCCTTCCAGTTGTACACACATCTAGCACAGCTGTTGTTAAAGGATGCTTGTTGTTCAGGATTGGACCACTCATGATCCAACCACAGTCTCTAATCTGACTCTCCTTTGGATTTATAAAATGCCCATCCAAGTTCAAAAGTCTATGGTCTGTGGCCATGGTTCAAAGTAGAACTAATGACTTCTCTGGGAATAGAATGACCCACATGGGAGAAAGGCTTCAGCGTCTTTAAAGCTATGCTCTAACAAAACAAAGTGGCCGGAATTGTCCACCACAGACTAATGTACTTTTTAAAGCTAGCAAGGACTAATTTAAACTGAGATGATTTTAATAGGGACAGAGGCATTCTCATTGTACAGATTTTTTCTACCTTACTGAGAAAAGTAAGATATCATTTAAGCAAATTCTTATTCCTTCATTGATGTGGAATATGTCTGAGGCTTTCATTGTGTTTTGGAGTCACATTTTCATCTGTATGATTGTGTACCCTGAGGTACAAAATGTAGCAAACTACATTTTTCCATATATTGTAAAGATAGTCAGAATATGAAAACTATTTATTTTCAGCCATTTAGGTAAATTGTTGTTTACAACCAGGATAGGAAGTGGGATAATTCTACAGTTTCTGCCTAAAGCCATGTTAGGTCTTCACACTTAAATATGTGGAGGGTGTTTCTTTTCTAATATTTAAAGCTTAAATGATAAGACCCCATTGACAGGTGTTAAAACTTATTTTTATGAGAAATTACATAAACAGAGCTAATTTGTTTTTTAAGATTATGATTTTTTTATATTTTATTTTTTTTAAGATTTATTTATTCTAGAAAGAAAGAGAGGGAGATTGAGAATGCTTGTGGAGGGAAAGGGTCAGAGTAGAGGGAGAGAGAGAATCCTCAAGCAGGCTTCCCACTGAGTGCAGAGCCTAAAGTGGGGCTTTATCTCATGATCTGACTCAGATCATGACCTGATCAAAACCAAGAGTCAGCCATTCAACTGACTGAGCCACCCAGGAGCCCCAAGATCATGATTTTTTTAAAGAAGAAATGAAAGTCTAATAGTTCTAAGAATAAAACTAACCTACCACTAGTTATTTTCACTGGGTCTTCCTTTCATTGATTGATTTTTCTTAGTGCATATATAATTAGTTGTGAAGGTCTGGAATGCTGGAAAAATAAAGTTTTATTAAATTATAAATCATCTCCTTGTTTCTTTGATTACAAGGCATTCCATGTGGGCAAGAGTGTTAGAGTTTGTTGTTTTTAAGTGAGTTTTTCCAGGGTTCTCCTCTTTGGGTAATCTACTAGCTTCTGATCTCCATAGATTAGAAGTGAGAGTAATGATCATTCATAATTGACATAGAAAGTCAGAAGGAAGAGGGTGTCACCACTGGGGGCAAAGAAGAGTTACGATTTAAGGGTTATGACTTAAGAATCAGACCCATGCCAGCAATTTTGGGCATAAATAGATTACTTAAAAGAAGCTAAGATGGATTGCTTTCATGAAGTACAGGTAGGTTCATTTCTGATTTTGGGATGTAGGATTATATCATTTACAAAGAGATAAATCCATGGAATTCCTTCAGTTGTTTCTTTTCTTCAGTAAAGAATGTGGTAACTTGACCTCTTTGTGTTTTAGCTGTTTTAAGGCTTAGGAGTCCCCTAGGAAGCCTTTGCTAAACCTTTTGACTGGTTAGTACTTTTATGGTACCTGGCTCAAGATGCTTTTAATTGTTTCTTAAATTGAAACTCAACTAAAATCCAAAATAGAAAGCATAAAACTGGGATGTGTTATGTCTAAAGTTAGTAATATACCTGATGAGTATAATATTCCATTAATTACACACATTGAAACATTGAAGAATGGAGGTGAGGGAGACTTCGGCTTTATTATTCTAATTCACTGTCACTTTTAGTTTATATCCTTAGGGGACTGAGAATCATATGGTTTTGTCAATGCTTAATTTGTGTACTCCATGTGCTTTTGCCTCCACAAGGGAATATATGAAAGGATCGAAGGTTGTTGCCTCTCTGTTACAGTGCTTAGGCACTGTCAGGAGTGATAACAACTCTTCTGCCTTGCTTTGGAAGGCCACCTTTCTCTTTATAGTCACTCTGAGTATGGAGACATAGATGGGCTACATTCACCCCTAGTGAGAACAGATGGGGAGTTTGGCATAAAAGAGTGTTCACTTGTTTCCACTGGCAATTTCTGAGAACTTGTGAAAGGGACAAAGGAGTCATAGTGTTAAAGGACAGTTCTCAACATTCCTGGCAGCCCCTTGGAGAGACCAAGGGGAGGAGAACAAAAAAAAAATGAGATGGTTCATGGAGCTATGATGTCATGAGCTATCCATGGGTCTGAGCGGCCTCAGAGATGTTGGTAGGAGCAGCTAGTGGAACCAAGACATAGGGAATTCTAATCTGTGGGAGGATGATCTTGTCTAACAAAGTAGGAACAGACAGAAGAGCTGTAGGGAGCAACCAGCCAGGTATCTATCAAATGAGGAGCTCTATGGCCCTGCAAGTCAAAAGAGAAGTCATGAGAAATGATGTTGGGCTACTTGTATTTTCATCATTGTGGACCTTCCTAGCCTCCCTGAGTGCTGGGTTTCTTCGTAGTAGGTAGAAGATAATATTGCCTGAATCTTGGAGTGATTATGGAGTTTAAACGAGGTAACGTATACGATTGACCTAGCATTGGCCTGGCATGCTGCAGTTGCTTATTACTATGTTAGTTCCCTCCTAGCCCTACAGTCTTTCTTCTGGGGTAAATCACCCCATGATGGAAGGGCCACACCCTTAGGGGTTCTTCAGCTCCTGTTGTGGGCATGGTAGTACTGGTTTTAAAGCTCTAATGGAGGAAGAGCAAATGATAACCTAAAAATTGTCAGTTGTCAGAGAAACTCAGGATGGAGGAATCAGGCTCCCTGATTTCATTTGACTCTTAAAATAACTCTGTAGAATAAATCATTATCCTTGGGTAAGGTGAAGAAACTGAGGCTGACAGAGGCCAAATCTGGTAGCCCGTGACCATCAACTCCTGGCAGGCAGAACCAGAGTTTGGACCTGTATCTCTCAGGTGTTAATGCCAGCGCCCTTTAACCTCTCACATTTGCTGAAATGCAGGAAGGCCGCCTGGCAGGCGAGGCTTTGAAGACAGGCACAGCAGCTCCTCTGCACCGCGAGCGCCTGGAAGGCCAGTACAGCCTTCTGCTTGGTAAACCCAGGGCCCAGCAACATCTGGCACATGGCAGGCTCTCAGTAAATATTTACTCAGTAAATGAAAGTCACAAGTTAAGGTAGACAACTAATTATTTTAGCAAGTGACAAGTTGTCAGCAATATGAAATTTGTCATCAACATTATTGAGTTACTAAAAAATATGTGACATTTATTAACACAGGCTCCGCTCAAGTGGCTATACAGCAATATAAAGATCTGTGTTTAAAATTGGACAATATGTGAAAAACTGACACAAGATAAAATTCAAAAGATGTCAACAATTTTTTAAGCGACTAAAAGGCAAAGACTGCTTCTCAAGAAAAACTGATAAGCCTAAAAATATATCTTAAAAAATACCGACATAAATTTTGATTCATGTATTCTCCACTTCTTTTCCTCTAAAGTGTAAATGTTCAAAAGTTATCATCATGGAAATTTTTTTAAAGCTTTGTTTATTTTCATGTAAAGACAGCACAAACAATCTTCAATCAGATTGAAAATTAAAAGTAAATGTAATAATTGAAGAAGTAAATATACTCTGCCAGTTCTTGTCCAAATAAATGCTATATATGGCTATTAGCTGTGTGTTTTATGAGAATTTTGTTGATAGAAATGTTAAAGGCTAGCTGAACACTGGTATTTATTAGTAACCACAGAACCGTAAATCTGTCAAGCCTGGGATCTGATGGAAATTCTACGGGGTTGAACAAGTCAAGTTTCAGTTAAATGAGGACTTTTTTCTCTATAAGCAGAAAGCAACCCCTATGGCCATGGAGCTTCTCATTGGCACGATGGCACCACAGTTGGTTGAATCACCTCAGGTCCCCCATACCCAGCAGACGGGAGCTTTAACAGAGAGCCAGGCACACCAAAATGTCTTTTTTTTTTTTAAATCCCTTTGGTTGAAGTGTATTTAGAGGTAGCAACACCCAATCCTGTCCTGGTAGAGGAGAGGCTTTTTTGTCTCCCCAGAGAAAGCCCACAGAAACAAGTGCCTTTAGTGCTAGTTGACTTTTCCTTAGAGGTACATTTCACAATCTTAGTGAAGATACACCAAGTATTTTGCAGTTTCATACAACTTTTGTTGAGGCTTACCATTTCCTTTTCTTGAGGGGAATGGGATGCCCGTTGAATTTTGTGGAGAAGCTATCACAGGCTGCAGTGTTTCTGTAGGCCACAGCTTTGGTAGTCAAAAGGGACTTGACATATGGGATTTCTGTACCACAAGTCAGAAGGAGCTACCTTCTGAACTGTGGCTGTATTTGTATCGTAGTTCTATAAACACTGTGATTTTTGTGGCCTTCAGGAAATATAAGTCATTTTTTTATAAGTCATTTTTTAAGTGCTTACCTTGACTAAGTTGATTTGTTTGTATCTAGTAGGTAAAAGCTAACTGTAATTTGCATTTATTAATCCTCAAAACTTTCAAGTCAAATATGCTTTTAGTAACACTGGAAAAAAAAGGTATTTGTCATTTCCATAAATTACCTGGTTGCAATGTTAGTTTTAAGGTCTTTTCAGGTTATGTCTGTATCTAATAAGCATACATTACAGGGTCTTACGAGACATAGGAAGTCATTTTAATAGTATATGATGATTCATTGAGGTCTTTTGTTATGGAGATCTGATTGGAACCATTTTTAAATTTTACCCCCCCCCCTTTTTTAGAGAACAGCTAATCTTGCTTTCTCTATATATAATGTGGCTTTTGGGGTGATAGTACAGCGAGTGAACATTGTGGGATTATTTAGCAATGATGTTCATTTGTCATGTTTTAAAGTCTAAGACCCACATAATGTTATTTCTTCCAAGAAATTTATATTGGCTTTGCTTATATTTATGAGTGACAGCCCTTCTTTCCAGCCATTCATTCTCAAGATCAACTGAAATTTGCTGACTGCTTGCTTTGGGCAAAGCACCACACTAGAAATGTCAGGGGGAGTTTAGAATTAAAATATGACAAGTCCCTACTGCTTAAGGAGCTTGTCATCTAGACCCGCACTGTCTGATGCATTAGCCCTAGATCCCTGTGGTTTTTGAGTACAGCATCGCGGTCAGTCAGAATTGGGATGTGCTGTGAATGTGCACTGTGCTAGGTTTCAGGGACTTAGTATGAAAAAGGAAAGCAAAGTGTCTTCATAATTTTTATATTGATTACAGTTTGAAATGGTAGTATTTTGGATTAAATAAAATATTGTTTATTTCATCTGTTTCTTTTTATATTAAGGCGGTTATTAGAAAATTTTATTTTATTATTATTTTTTTAAGATTTTATTTATTTCTTCATGAGAGACACAGAGAGAGAGGCAGAGACACAGGCAGAGGGAGAAGCAGGCTCTATTCGGGAAGCCCGATGTGGGACTCGATTCCAGGACTCCGGGATCACGCCTTGAGTCAAAGGCAGATGCTCAACCGCTGAGCCACCCAGGCATCCCTAGAAAATTTTAAATTGCATATGTGACTTACACTGTTTTTGGACACCGCTAATCTAGATAGTCTCCACTTTCTTCTAGTGCTATCTCCAAGGGAAAGTATCCATCTCCCAAAAACGATTCAGTATTTTCTCCATAAATGCTCATTTTATAACCACAATAAACAATAACAATCAAAGACTAACAGGATAGGAAATCAGAGTACTATGGTTTTTTTATTCGCCCTTTAACCTATTATTACGTAAACAATGTAAACACGGTGCTAGATGGTACAGTTTGTTTCTGTCATGGTATGATACAAAAAAACAAAAACAAAACCATGAAACCAAAGTTCCCGGGTGCTTAGAATAGAAATATAAGAAAGGGAAGAGGTAGGGATGGGAAGGAAAGCCATCCTTCTCATGTATAATGATGACTGCTTGATGTGGGTAAGGATGTCCGAGAAAGCATAGCTGAGGCTACCACTTACCTGAGAGTGATACTGGCAGCAGAGGAAGCTGTGACCAAACCCTTGTAAAATGCTTGTCTTAGGAGAGAATGATGATAATGTTAGTTAGAATAGTAGTGATAAGATCAACCACATTGATTACATTTGACATTGACCGAGGGTATCAACAACTTCAGTAAGCATTTCTATGTTATGTGATTTCTACATTGTTTAATACTGAGCAGCAATCCTAGGAAGCAGGCACTGTTACGTAGTCCATGTTTCAAAAGCAGCAGACCAGAGTTAGTTACACAGAAAGTGGTGGTGCACACACCAGCCCTAGGCCATGGCAGCCAGACGAGACCCTTGGAAGCAATAGACACCATGGCCAACCCGCTTTCCTTTCTTTATGAGGACAAAGTGCTTATCCAGTGAGCTTTTAGAAGGCAGCTCTGTGTAATTTTTAACCATTTAGATGTGTGAGATTAACTTGGGGATGGATTTCAAGTAAGCTCCTTTTCCTCTGTTCAGCAATCCCAGTAAATGAGACCTGAAGATTTGTAATGGAAAAGTCTTGGTTAAGTCTGCCTACATAGTGCTTTCACATTTAGCATCTCACCCATGCCTTACCAAGCCCTTGAAAGTAATTAAGGCCAAATAATTACTTTCCTCATTTCATGAAATCAGTGACTGAAGCTTCAAGAGGTTTACTGACCTTCTGAGGCCTGCAGCCAGTCCCTGGGGACCTGGGAGAGCTCTGCCCTGGCTGGCAAAGTAGGCCGGCCAGGGCAGTGGGAGGGACCTGGCTTTGCATTTAGCAGCTACAGCTTTGAACACTGAATCACTTAGGCCCAACAAACAAACAACGGCATTTTTTTTGAGAATGTAATCCAGAGAATTATTGCAGGTGCTGGAAGAACCACAAAGCCAAATGAGGGGATTGGTGAAGCCAGCCAGAGATTAGCAGCAGCAGAAAACCATCCCTCTGGGCAGGTTGGAGAGACGGTGTAGATCGGTCCCTGAGTCCAGGAGCCATGGGGACCTCAGAGGGAATGTGGCCTTTGCTAGCCCCTCCCCTGCAGAGAAAGGAAGATGGAAACCCACCCAGCCTTGCTCTTCCTCCTGCCCAGGGTCTGGTTCTCTGCCACAGCTCATGGAAGTAACCCAGCGGTCATCCGGCTGACTTGGGATCCAAAGAAATCTGCCCTGAGGGCTGGCTCTCTGGCTGTGCAGAGTAGAACAGGGTTGGAGAAGGAAGCCATCTGCCTGGCAAATCACTTAACCCCTGAAATGGGGGTGACAGGGCCTGCCTTAAAGTTGAGGATTCAAAGAGATAATGTTCATAAAGTACCTGTGCATGACAGTAGCTCAACAGAGGTTGGCCCACCTCCCCTGCCTGAGGGAACAGCTGCAATTAGGGTGGACAGTAGTTACCATGTGACCTAAAAAGTGTAGGTATGTGACATGTGAGCATGAAATCCTGATGGTCTCTCTGAGCACTACAGACAGCCACGGATTATTCCAGTCACTCTCTACCCTTGATTCTCTTCATTGTATTAACTACATGAAGGACACTTCCCATTTTGTCTAGGGCTAATGGGCTATGACTGTGACGTAGGTCTGCTCAGAGGGAGCTGATACAGGCCATGTAGAGAGTTGATTTCACCATTTTTCTAGACCCATCTTATTCTGAAAAGCCCTCAGTCTCAAGTTTTAGTCTTATTAAATTAAAAACTGCTCTACAGTAATGCTTTTAGACACACAACTAAATTACTTGAAAAACAAATTTATAATTGGAATAAATTTGGTTCAGCTAAAATTCCTCTTTTCAGAGGATAAGATGTGATTTCTGTATTGCCATTATAATTTCCAGTAAACCCAAGTGAATTTTGCATCATATTTGGCTTGGGGGAAGAGGGGAGATGCATCAAATCAGATTAAAGGATAAACTTTTTGCTGATCGAATTTTTAGATGCATTTCTTAAACGCCATGAGCCACAGACTCAACTGAGCAACCTTATGAAGGATTTCTGAACTTGGAGAGTTGAATTATGAGGTGGCTGGGATAGAGTCCTACTTTGTCAATGGTGACACATATGATGGTGAGGATGTTATATGTGTGTAATAACACTCATGTTTTGATTTAAAATGAGAGCTGCATAACACATGTGTGTTTGGAGGGGAGGGAGCTGCGATCAGATCTCCAGAAGAGCTGATTTATTCTTTTTCTTTTCTTAATTTAAATTCGGTTTGCCAACATATAGTATAACACCCAGTGCTCAGCCCATCAAGTGCCCTCCTCAGTGCCAGTCACCCAGTTACCCCATCCCACACCCACCTCCCATTCTGTAACCCTTTGTTTGTTTCCCAGAACTAGGTGTCTCTCATGGTTTGTCTCCCTAATTTTTCCCATTCAGTTCCCCTCCGTTCCCTTACAATCCCTTTCACTATTTCTTATATTCCATGCGCGAGGAAAACCATATGATGATTGTCCTTCTCCGATTGACTTATTTCACTCAGCATAATACCCTCCAGTTCCATCCACGTTGAAGCAAATGATCTGTTCTGATCAGCCATTTCTTTACCTTGCTTCACACCTCACTTCTCTGCTCCAGCTCAAGAACTCACACCCCAACTCCAGTGTCCCCTTCTAGCAACTATATCCCCTTTCTGAAGGGCTCCCTCCCTTTACCTACTCTTCACAATGCTTGCCCAGGCTAGAATATCATAACATCCATCCATAAGAATGCAAGTCTTATGGATCACTTCTCCTTTTGTGGGCTGCACAGGCAATGCCGTGTGATTTGCAAGAAGGCCAGACTGTGGGAGAGTGAGGAGTTGAGAACTTCTGCGGAATCGGAATGGCAACATCTGAGGTTGTGTGGTAAGCCCCTGTCAGTGCCTACAGGGCTGTATGGGAGTCCTGGGAGCCCAGAACTTGGTGTTTAAGCTGAGCAGGTGGTCTCATTGGGCTCCCAGCAAGGTCCATGCAGATGAAAGGGGAGTGCCAGCTGGGAACTGGGCAGGGACTCATTTCTAGCCACGCCGGCTGGAGATGGGTATACAAAGGGACAGAGGGTAGGGAAAACCATAGCAAGCTCAGGAAATAAGGGAGAAGCAGCTATAAGGACTAGACACTGTGCCCAAAGGTACACATGGCTATCTGTCCACTGGTCAAGGTGGTAAGACTAAGCTACACCTCACAAACACCTGGAAATGAGTTCCTGGCCTGGGTAGGATGGGCTCTCACACCGGACAAGGTGAGGCCTACATGCTGGAAGTGTCCAGACAGACCAAACTGCTAGCCTGCATGCCTGCCAGTCAGCATGGGATCATCTCGGTAGCTGAGATTCGACTTTGGCTAAACCTGAATCTGGAGCGCCTGGCACTTAGGAAGGATTTAACACATTATTAATAAGGTCATTTTCAAGTAGGGTGACTATATATTTCGATTTACCCTGGACTGCCCCTGTTTTTGTGGCATATTTATTAACAATTCCCACTTTTCTTTCCAGAAGTGTCCCAGTTTAGATGTCATTCCACCTTAGAGAAATAGAATCCACCAGTTGCTGGTGGTCTGTGGGTGCTGGGGACCCAAGTCTTTACCCTCTTGTTGAGAGGCTTCCATTGGGCACCGCTTCATTCCCCAGTACTCTCTCCCTGAAAGTCTTCCCTGCGAGAAGGTTGGGCTTACTTAGCGAGTCAGTGTGGAGTTGCATAATGGACTGAAGGGTCAGCTTCGACACACTCAGAAATTACAGCACTGCTCAGAAGTGGTAGTGAGTATAGCAGCCTGATTCCTGGAATAAGAGCGGCCTCCTGCTTAGTAAGGGCTTTCAGTGATTGGGTTGCAAGTAGACTCAGAATTAGTCCCTGTTTTTTACTCCCGGATAACTTTAATGAAGTAAAATACAACATAGTTAAATGTGGTATTTAGGTTTACTTTATACAGTCTCTCTTCAGATAGCATAAATCTATTGCCTTTTTCATTATACATTTGACCCTTGAACAACATTGGGGTAGGGCCACTGACTACCTCTCTTCCTCGCCTCCTCAAACAGTAAAAAATCCAGCTATAACTCTTGATTCCCCAAAAACTTCACTAATAGCCTACTTTTGACCTTACCAGTAACACAGTCAATTAACACATATTTTGTTTGTTATGTGTATTATATACTGCATTCTTATAATAAAGTAAGTTAGAGAAAATTTGTTATTAAGAAAATCATAAGAGAAATACAGGATTGTGCTGTAAAAAAAAATCTGCGTGTAAGTGGATCTATGCAGTTCAAACCTGTATTGTTCAAGGGTCAACTGCTATACCTTTGTAGAAAACCTGAGCATGCCTTAGAAATACCTGTATTTCATTTTCGCACCCATATACTGAACCATATTAATGAAAAGCCTTTCTAGTTCCAACTCTCAAAACTTAAAGTTTATGGGATGTACTTTTGGAGGATTGCCTGAGCTTCTTGATTTTTGTTCTGTACAAAATGGAGTAGAGACCCCTATGCACAGTGTGTTCTGGGTTGTATTATTTAAAACATGAGCCAGGTTCAGGAAGCTGTAGAATGAATGTTTTACTAGCCTCACGGAATCACTTGTGCACTGGGGACTTGTTTTTTCTGAGTTGCCAAATCTCACAGCAACGAGGGCTGGGAATGGTGACACAGGATTTCACTGAGGCGGTTTAATTGCTTTGGTCACTGGCCGCATAGGCCATCTAAGATGCATTAATGATGAGATTTTACTGGTTTTTAAAACTGCTTTTCATTTTAGTTTGATGAGCTAATTAATCTGGAAGGGACTTGTGGTTTTAAAAGGGTATAGGGGGATCCCTGGGTGGCGCAGCGGTTTGGCGCCTGCCTTTGGCCCAGGGCGCGATCCTGGAGACCTGGGATCGAATCCCACATCGAGCTCCCGGTGCATGGAGCCTGCTTCTCCCTCTGCCTGTGTCTCTGCGCCTCTCTCTCTCTCTCTCTGTGACTATCATAAATAAATAAAAATTAAAAAAAAATCTTTAAAAGGGTATAGGGATGATTAAGGAAAATGGCAGAACCGGACCTTCTGTGATTCAAATTGGCACTGCTCTGTTTTGCAAATGCTCTAGGCTCAGCATGCAAGTCTTATGGATCCCTGCCATGTAGGCATTGGCTTTTTTATTGATTTCTTAACCCAAATGTGGCTTTTAATAAAAAAAAATATATGGGCATGATATAAACTATGTATGTTGTTGTTGTAAGTCAAGTAGATACAAAGATTGTGAAGATGTATCTGTGCCACCTAAGCTGAGGTTTGTGTGAGAAAATCTTTTATTCGCATAGGATATATCTAAGGAGAAAAGCAGTGAGTTTGGAATGGATTTTAGTTTTAAGAATTTTCAATAATTAAAAAAAATAGGACTGTAACAGTTGCACTGTTCATTTTGAGATAATTGTAGCTGTTTAAAAGTTATTTTAGAAGTTTGCAGGTTCCTGTCTGTTTCAAACAGTACTTGATGAGTTCATTCATTCAGGGGGTTGATAAACTATATAACGTTTAAACACTATGTATCCTTTAGCTCAGTTTTATTAGACTGTTAAGGCCAAAGGGAAACAAATACCTACATAAATGGCTGGTGATTCTTAAAGTTGTAAAACAAATGAGGCTTTTTTCATTTCTTGACCTTTTGGAACAGGTGGTGAGTTGTATTTGCACACATAGGAAAAATGCGCATGATTATCAGTTTTGTACATATTTGTATTTTTTCTGTCTGTGACACAGGAGCACTCACTCCCAAGACTCGGAGACCTTCCCCAGGAGGTGCTGGCTCACATCCAGCCTCCTCTGGCCTGCTTCCCCTTCACTGGCGCCCAGGCCCCAGGAGTGGCTTCAAACCTTGTAGGCTCTTTCCTAAGTCATGTTTTGCATTTGCGGTTCCCTCTGGTTAGCCTTCCCTTCCTTTTCATCTTCCACCAGGACCCAGCTCAAAGGCCACCCTGTGGTGGAAGCTTATGATGACCTCATCTCTTGCTTTCCCAAAGGACTCTGTTCCTTCTGAGATATGTTCCCTTTCTCCTGCATCATTAATTTCCCTTCTTTACAGGGGTGAACCCCTTCAGGAGAGAACATTGCTGAACATTCTTCAGTCTGACTCAACACTCCTCCTCCCTCCCTCCCTTCTTCATAGAGTTAACCACGCTCACTGGCTGTGTTCCTCAGCTCCCTTCAGCCCTCAGTCTTCCCATCTCATTAGACATCACCATCATGTACCAACTCATCAAGTCAGGAACTTGGCAGCTCTCTCCTGTGTTGCCTCCAGTCCGTCAGCTCATGTCCTCTGCCCTGTCACTGACATTGTCATGCAGCCATCCCCATCTCTCCCTACCTGTCGTCACTGCCATGGCTCCAGCTACCGTGGTCCCACCTGGAGCTATCTCTCTGCTGTCTCCCTGCCTTGGCCCTTACCCCATCCTCATCCGCTCTCCACCTGGCCCCGTTCTAGAAGGGCACATCAGACCATGGCACACTCCTTCAAGGAGTCACCCGGAGAATTAAATTCAGCACCTTCCCATAAGATTCTGTAGGATCTAGCCTCTGCCTCTCTGTGGTTTCATCTCCTTCCAGTCTTACCCAGCTAACTATATGTCAACCATGTTGGTCTCCTTTGTGCACCAGAATACTCAAGTTGACTTGGGTCTTGCACTTGTCATTCCTTCTTCCTAGAAAGCAGAGTGGAACAAGTGGTAGAGGGCAGAGTCACCAGGAGTTAGGTTGTTTGAGGGACCCATCCAGAGGCTGTCTGGATGAAGAGCAAGAAGAAAGAGAAGTCATGAGGCACCCACCTCAGCTAGGACCAGCCCTGTGAAGTAGAGACTGAGGATCCATGGAGAAGGCCTGTGGGGTTTTAATGGCTGAAGGCTGCAAAGCAGGGGAAGGAGGGGTCTCCATAGCCTGCCACGCCAAAACACTAAGCTTGGGGCTCATGATATAGAACAGCAGTTGCCAAGTTGACTAAGCCTGGAAGAAAATATTAGAACTTCAGTTTAATTTTGTGAAGATTTCCTAGCAGACACAATCTGTTCATAGCTAGCACATGTATTTAATAAACAAACAAACACATCTTAGAAGCATGCTCAGTAATAAGAGTATGTGACCAGTGTACAAAAAACACTTTGTTAAGAAAGTAAGTGCTTTAAAGTTGTGAAAACCTCCCAGCGCGGAAAGCCCCAAAACAGCGTCCACTGGTGAACGCTACCAAACGGTTGAAGAAGAATTAACATAACTCCTCCTTTGTATTTCTATGGTTATCAGTTGTAATGTCTCCTCTTCCATTTCTGACTTTGTGTATTTAAGTCCTCTCTCTCTTTTTCATGGTAAATGTAACTACAGTTTTGTCTGTTTTGTTTATCTTTCCAAAAAAACAACGCCTGGTTTCATTGATCTTTCCCATCATCTTATTAGTCTCTATTTCATTTATTTCCACTCTGGTCTTTGTGATTTCCTTCCTTCGACTAGCTTTTGTCTTAATTTGTTCTTTTTCCTGTTCCATGAAGTGTAAACTTAGGTTATTTGAGATTTTTCTTGTTTCTTAATGTAGGCATTTATTGCTTGTGACTTCCCTCTTAAACTTCTCTCACTGCGTCCGTAAGTTTTGCTGTGTTGTTTTCCATTTTCATTTGTCTCAAGGTATTTTTTTTTTTTCATTTCTTCTTTGACTCCACTGCTGGTTCAGCCGCATTTTATTTTATCTTCATGTAGTTGTGAATTTCCAAGTTTCTTCATGTGATTGATTTCTAGTTTCATACCATGGCAGTCAGAAAAGATGCTTGATGTGATTTCAGTCTTAAATTTATTAAGACTTATTTTGTGACCTAACATATCATCTGTCCTGGAGAATGTTCCATCTGCGTTTGGGAAGAATGTGTGTCCTTTGGCTTTGGATGGAATGTTCTGTATATATATCTGCTAAATTTCTCTAGTCTAACATGTCATTTAAGGCAGTGTCTCCTTATTGATTTTCTGTCTGGATGATCTATTGATGAAAGTGGGGTATTAAATAAAGGCCCCTACTATTATTGTATTGCTGTCTATTTCTCCATTCAGGTCTGCTAATATTTGCTTTATATATTTAGGTGCCCCTATGTCAGGTGCATAAATACTTACAAATGTTACATCCTTTTGTTGAATTGACCCCTTTATCATCAAATAGATTACCAGTTCATCAAAAGGGGCTACTGCTCTGAGTGCCAGCATTGGTCTATCCAGAGGCTATAGAATGTAAGACATAGCCCATTCCCTCAAAAAAATTTACTTTCTGCTTGAGAGATAAGGCTAACCCACATAAAACAATTAGAGAACTGAATAAGACTATAATTAAGTGTTAAATTATAGGGTAGAGACTTTGAATTTCATACGAGTTTGGAGAAGAGACAGCATTGAATGCCAGACTAGCACAGCCTTGTGAATGACTTGGAACTTGAAATAATATTTTATAGGAAGTGAACTTTCCCTTTTATATGATTCATTATTTTCTCTTTTTTTTCTGATCTAATAGTTCACACACACACACTAATTTCATATGCAAATAAACCATTGGATTAAAAAAGGCCCCAGGAAGAAGTTTGTTTTTCCTATAAGATGAGATAGAAAATAATAAACAAGATGATTGCAGAGTAAATTGTCTGTGAAGCAATTTTCCTTTTAGAATTCAATTTTAAAATATTTGTGGAAATACTAAAATTTCTGATTGAAAGAACTTGGGCCTCATCCTTCTCTGTGGTAGGTGTGGCCCAACACAGCAGCTCTGCCTGCTTACAGGTCTCTGTGAGTCTTTCTTCTTCTTATTTTTTTAAGATCTTGTTTTTAAGAAATCTCTACATCCAACATGAGGCTTTGAACTCACAACCTTGAGGTCAAGAGTTGCATGCTCTACCAACTGAACCAGCCAGGTGCCCCTGAAGTTCTCCTTCTGACTCCTGACTACCCTTAGGTAGCCATCATTTCCCCTCAGTGTGAAGCAATGACAGATTTAAGGGTGAAAAGTGAGGAAAATAAATTCTTCCTCTTATGCTATCCCGAAATAGTGAAGAACCAGCACAATTTAGGTAGAAAAATTGTGATTGAGAAGTAACTATTAGAATTGATTATATTTGCAGCTAAGATTACATATTATGTGATTCAACTTGCATGGCTTTTAAAATTCAATATGATTTACCAAACAGTTATTAACAATTAAAGTTATGTAACCACATCTTGAAATAGCTCTGTAGTATAGGAAGTCAGCAGGCTTTATAATGTGCTGAATAAGGAATTACCATATACACAGTTGAGAAATACTGATAATTTTCACACCAAAGTGGGCCACTTAAGTACCATTATTATAGATCATAAATTAAAATTCATTAGCATCAATATTTTCACTGGAATGTAAAGTAGCACTTGTATAGTTTATAGGAGCTCAGTGTTCACCATTAAGTTTTTCATTACTGTAGAAAAGCGATGAATTTTACTGCAGTTTACATTGGACACAGATGTACATTATGGTTTTGTAAATTTACTTTGAATAAATATTTCAGTGGTAGTGAAAATATTCCACAAAGAGTGTTGTCATGAGTGTATTGTATTCCACCATGGTCCTCTGATTTCATAATTGAAGACCCAATTTTTTTTTTTTTTCAAGGCAGATGCAACCCATTACATCAGATGAGTTGGAAACTTTAACCTGACTTTGGAAACTTCATTTTACAGGAATTAGAAATGTATTTTCTTTGCAAGTAGCTATTTTGAACACTGTAGGAAATAACATAGGCATATGAAGTAAAAGGAATCATCTAAATAATTCTGAGCAGAAAGTGCTTTGAGTGAAGTTATTTGATTATTTTTTAGACAAAAACATGGGGATCATTGCTACAAATTTTTCTTTTTACATATGAATATTCATGTGAGTTTAATTATAATTCTAACTATATTGATGGGATTTAAAATTAACAAAAGAAAAATAAATAAAATTAACAAAAGACTTTGAGAAATGGTTTATTTGTGCCCTATGAACTGTGGGGGTGCAACCCCCTGAAGAGGGCATCTGGCTACTTTTGACAGTTTCCTCAATATATCTTGGGTATCACATCCACTTGGTTGTGCTCAAAAGTCCTACAGCAGCATTAACTAGTAGCCTCAGAGAGGAAATGTGTTCATTCTCTCTCTTCTGGAATGGGACTTTCAACAAATGCTAAGTGATTAGAATATTGCAATTGCACATTTATGATAGTGTTCCCTTTTATTTTGCTTTTGTGAAGAAAGAATTTCAATCTGAAATGTATTTATTGAACAGCATCTCAAAGTAGGATGTCCAAAACTGTAGGCAGCATTTAGAGCACTTTCCAGCTGTGAACTCATTTATTATTATTATTATAACAACCCCATGAAGTAAATAACACGTATTGGGGGGCACAGGTATTTTTTTAAATCTCTGCTTTACAAGTGGGAAGACTGAGGTATAGAGAATATGCAATGGTAGCTCGCCTCCTGTGGCTTACAGTATTTCTGTGGGTCATTCCTAAACTAGAAAGTTTATAAACTATTGGATTATTTTGTTCTACCTTCGAATTAAGAAAACATTTCACAGCTGTAAATAAGAACTCTTTCTGTGACTGATTGATTTAGCTGTTGTTATTAGTGAAATTCTGTTACTTACTTATATCCCCAAAAGGAAATTATGTTGTTACCTTTTGCTTGCCTCTCTGTCAATTTGTCATTTCTCTTTTGGATAGTCTTAAAATTTCCTTGACAACCCTGAAGAACACGTATCCTTTGCCTTTAACATTTAAGGTTGACATTCTCTTTTAGGAAATGATAATCTTTTTCTTTGCCTTCTGAGATTTATGTTAATGAGGGCCAGAATTCTAAACCTCTTAGAGGAAGAGGGATGGGTTTTCATACCACTCTCAGAATCCAATCACAGTCTTTTAAGGCATCTGAAACCCACGTGTGAGCCTTTAGAGACTTATATCTAGGTTAGGGACACCTTTGTGGAAGCATAGGAAAATTTAGGGACTATAGGCCTTTAAAAGGGAATAACTTTAAAAAAGAATTTAGTACATTTGCAAGATGTCCTGTGGTTAGATGTAAGTGGATCACCTGTAATCCACCTGAGTTGCAATAAAAAAAAAAAAAATTATTTATTTCTTTTGAGAGAGAGAGAATTTTTCAAGCAGACTCCAGGAGCCAGATGTGGGGTTTGGATCCCACAACCCATAATCATGACCTGAGCTGAAACCAAGAGTTAGGCATTTAACTGACTGAGCCACTCAGGTGCCCTGAGTTTAATTCTTGTGCTCCTCTGTATATACTTAAAATTTTTTCTTTTTGTATTGTTTTCTCAGCAATTTGACTGTGACATGTCTAGGGTGTGTATGTGTGTGTGTGTGCGCACGCGTGCGTGTGCATGCGTGTGTGTCCTGTAAATTGGATTGAATGCTAGGTATCATGTTTAATAAAGACTGAAGTAAATAATACTTATGCTTAGAAATGAACATGCCTCTTCATCTTCTGGGCCATCAGTGTAGGGGAAGTTGAGCCAGTCTAGTCAATAATTGAGCTGGTTTTGTGTTTTGAATTACCATTGTTACCTTCAGCATTCCACTGGCTTTTAAGTTATTCCACCAGTGGGCCACCATAACCTTGTGTTAGGTGGCGGTTGGCATCCCAGAGGGTTTACTCACTGTTTCTGCTCTGCCCTCAGCTTTCGTCTGTGAATGCCTGTGTGAGAAAGGGGTCTCTCTCCATGTTCTTGCCCCTCCTCCATGGTACACTGCTTATTCTTGGTGCTAGGCTTCTTTGGGGGTCAAGGGGCATTCTTGGTCCTCCTGGTCTAGTTTCACTATCAGGCAGCCATATGCTCCTGTGCATCAGGGATGAGACCTTGCCAGCATTCCTGCCCTGCTCTCCAGAGATCTGCCACGCTCTGCCAGTATCTGTGCTGAGTTTGGGCAGGAGACAGTTTTCTGCTCTCTCCTGGTAGCAGTAGAATTCTGTTTTTATTGGTGCAGGATCCTAAGTCCAAGAGGTTATTCTACCCCTTGGAGCAGCAGATCTTTACCTGGCTATAGAGATCGATGGAGTTCGCTTCTACCCTTTCCCCAGTGGTCCTAGGAAAAAGCGGGCTTGCTGCCCTTCCCTCAGTGGCTCAAGGCTTTTGCTTCAATGTAGGAGGGTAGTCGGGGAAATAGGCAGAGTTTCGATCTGTCCCATATGCCTGTGCCCTACAGAGGGGCTCACTCTCCTGCTCTGCCCCCAGTATTTCTCAGGAGCACCCATGAAGAAGACCTCCAAATGAGTGCCAACTCTGCCTGTATCTGGGGCTCCCAGTTACTGTAAACTGATAAACTAGCCCACACTTGGCCTTTATGAATTCCTTAAAATTTTAGCTGACTTGTCATGTGCCTCCCTGGTGGCCTCTCCCTCCCATGTTCTGTCAAACATGAAACAGTTTCTGTGTCTTGTCTGTCCTTGGAAGGGCTTGTCACTCTTTGGAATTCCATTCCCTTGGTTGCTTTGTGACCACAGTTCTTTGATGAATAGAAAAAAAGTTATGATTTTTTAGACAGTTTTGCTCTTTCTTGTTATGGTAGGAATGACGATATCTCTTGGCTTTCCACGTTCTAAGCTATCCTCTTAACTGTACTTGCTCAAGTGGGTGACACTCAAGTGACCTATAGGTTCCCAAGCCATCAACTGATCTGTGCCCTTGTAGACTCTTTGCCAAAGTTGGACCAGGGTGAGCTCTTGGAATACAATAGAGGGCAGCACGGAAGAGGGAACCCGTGAGGAGAGGAGACTGTGGGTCAAGTAGCTCTCTTATTTGTAGTAAGGGGACTTCCACGTGAGTGGGAAGCAACATTTGGCCATACCTAGCTTTTCTTCAAGTTATTTTATTCTTTTCAGTTCATCTGATTGTACAAAATGACCTTCAAAGTGACCCACTTTGCTCCAGATCCTTTATTTTTTTCCTTTTTGCTCATCTTGGAGAGCACATCAAAGTTTTAACAATGAATGAAAAACTTTGCAAGGTAACTCTGATGTGCCCAGCAGGACTTATTCCTTCAATTCAGAGTTATTGTTACTGAGCTTAAGAATGACCTAGCCTTGCTGTGCTCCTTGAAGAGGCCTCAAGTTGCTTCTGGAGTGTTTTGTTTTCTTTTGTTAAGGATAGAAATTTCTTTAACCCAGTTTATTCCTAGGCCCCCTTCAATCAACATAAAGATCTCAGGTCTTTTTTTAGTGTTATTTATAAATCAAATGATTTGACTCAAAACAAACCAGAAGGACAAAGGGCTACTTTGTTTTCATAGTATATCCGCTTCTTCTGTTGTGCCGTGTCCCAGTCTCCATGCTGGAATCCCTACATTTACCTAAAATTCAGCATTTCAGGGTTGATACGGAGGAGGTGGGGTTTTGAAAGCTAATTTTCCTCCAGACTGAACATTTGTGTTACATTCCTCCTCTTGGTGTTAATAAATGCTGATAGGGTAGCAGAAATGCACCAATGGACCAAGTTTACATTATCTTGTTTTTACCACTCAGAAGCTTTAGATGGTGAGTGCTTAAAATGTAAGAACCAGCTCCGAAACAGCATTTATACTGTTTGAGAAAATATTTTGAGGCACCTTCATGTCAGCAGAAACTTACGTCTTTTCCTCTGGTTTTAGATGATTAGTTCTTATACGTTATATACATTTTGTTTTCTTTAGATAAAAAGACCATATGTGTAGCACTTTTCACTTAAATTTAAACTAACTCACATTAGATAACACAGAAAATAGATTCTGACTCTGCTGCTGAGCAGCTGCTTAGCTCACGCAAGTACAGCTGACCCTTGAACAATGTGGATTTGAACTGTGTGGGTCCACTTACACGTGGAGTTTATTTTTCAATAAACACAGTGAAGTCCTGTAAATGTGTTTTCTGTTCCTGACAATATTCTTAATAACATTTTCTCTAGATTACTTTATTGTAAGAATACAGTATGTAATACACATAACATGCCAAATATGTGTTAACCAACTCTGTGTGATCAGAAGTAGGCCATCAGTGGTTAAGTTTTTTGAGAATCAGAAGTTATACGTGGATTTTCAACTGTGTGGGGGATGGTATTCCTAACCCTCGCATCATTCAAGAGTCAGCTGCTGGCCTGAAAAGTGAAAGCCAAGTAGAAATGAGTAGGTGTGGGATAAAGATTCTGGGAGTCAGGCAAGTTGGGACCCTGAAACTCATGCTATTGAACCTCAGTTGTCCTTCCCTCCCACACAAGGGCTTCTGTCCCTGTCTTCCCTTCCTCTGGGCGATGGGGGACCCTCCTGTAGCTTCCAGCCAGTGATTCTGGTCCATCAAATGGTTAAGGACAAGCTCACACATCTGTTCTCCTGTGTGGTCTCTAAGCAAGCACATGCCTCTGTTGGTGTTTGCCAGTGGCTTCATCTGTTGGGGAGGAAGGAGACCGTGGTGTGCTCCAAAAAGGACAGAATGGGGGGCCACAGACAGAGGGGGAAGAAGAGACAGGAAAGTCTCCAGTATGGGAAGTCCCTGTTGGCATTATACCAGCCTGTGTTTGGGTGACCATCATGTGTGTCTGCAATGGATGCAACTTACCCATCAAAACCTGACTGGCAAAAACAAAAAAACAAAAAAACAAAACCTGACTGGCTTGTGAAAAGCAAGGCAATGTTTTTAAAGCCTCAAGTGTGGTGTTTAAGCCCCTGCCTCTCCCACAGATGAGGGTGTGTGAGCACTTAAGTATGTTATTAATATGATTTGCAATTAATAACAGGCTTTTTCTTCTTAGTAACAAAGAGACCTATGAATCTGAAATGTATCAATTGTAATAAATTAGAAGGTAGTAGATGGGTATTAATCAACATGTTAAGACTGACAGAATAAAAGATTACAGTGTTGAGGAAATGCTATATATATTTTTAATGGATAAGCACCTCCATTTATCTTTGTGACATCTTTTTACTAGTGGCACCTTAGAGATACAATTTATAAAGATTATAAAATTCCCTTACTTAATTAGTATGTTGTCTTTACTACAGGCACATATGTGTTTTTAAAGGTAAAGACAACCTTCATTCTGAAAAATAGGAAATTTATACATTTGTTTCAGGCCCTTATGCATGGCTGATTACAAATTTAATTTCATGCCAACTCACTTAAATAGATAGAACACAATCTATGCTTTAGGGATTTGGAAGAGCTATGATGCAATTCATCTTATGGATACAATTGCCACAGTTTTTATGTCTTTTGCACTTTATTGTTCTGAGGATTCAGTTGCAAAGAAATACTCTGCCTTTTGGCTTTTATGTTTTATCTTGGCATTTAGATCACAAAAACCTCTATAGTTCATTTTGAAACTTTGAGGGAAATGATGCCCATATGATTTAAAGTTTTAGTTTAATTACCTCCTGCAAATTGCTTTTGGAAGTATAGGTAGCCAAAAACTAAGAGTGGTTTTAAATTTCAGATGCAGAGAATAGCATAATCACTTTCTAAAATGTAGAGATTTTTTTCAAAATAGATTCTCTCTCCAGAGCAGGAGAGTTAGAATTGCCTTTTATAATATTCTTCATGTTCTTTTCTTTATTGCCACAAAAGTTATAGAATCTCAACCTCCATGTCTACTCCCTATATATATAATGACTTACTGAAGATTTATCAGAAATGTCATATACTTCCTGAAAGGCAACATCACACTTTCAGTGAAAATTGCTTTGAGGTCATTTGAGCACTTAAAAAAAAGAATAATAAAGGTGTCTGCACAGAGAAGGAACTTAAATACACACAGAGCTGTGGCATCAGCATCTCGAGTTGGGCTTCTGTTACACTGTGTGGGGGAAGTTGAGGGATGTGTCATTGGTGATGTAGACTTCTTTAGAAATAGATGCCATCTGAAGTTTTTCCCTTGATAGTGTTAATAAACTGATAATACTGGAGGTACTTAGGTGACACTGTTCTGAACACTAGCTTGGTGCATGGTGGTAGGCTTTAAAAAATCCAGCTCTAGGACTTTTGAGGCACTCTCAGCTATCCCCCCACCCAGACTCAGTGCAACGGCAGCCGTCAAACCATATCTGACTAAAGTCCTGAGAACCACGACTAATCTGAGGCTCTAAAGAGCCAGGAATTTCTGCTGGAATCTCAGTGTCTATTCATTTAACGCACAGTTTAGTGGTCGGTACTCAGCTGTTTCTGGTCTTTGGGCATATGTTGTTTCCAGAAATAGCCCAGACATCTTAGTGAGTCCAAGTGGTCAGGAAGCGGTTTTCAGATTTCAGGGGCATCCCCATCACTTAGAGTGTTGCCTGTAATGTGAATTCCCGAGCACTGCCCCCTCCAGATCTGATCCCACATGCCTAGGAATCTGCATTTTCATCAGGTAAATCAGGTGGTTTTGAGGCAAGTGGTGTGGTAACAGCCCTTTGAGGAACACTAGTGTGGGAGATGTATTCACACCGAGCCTGCTTCATAGGGATATGACCTGTACGACTGTGTAGGCCCCACACTCAGAAGGGCCCTGCACTTCACTTAATGCTCTTCTGTCACCTTAAAATTCTTAACAATTTTTTTTTTTTTTTGAGAGAAAGAGTGGGGAGGAGCAGAGGGAGAAGGAGAGAGAATCTTAGGCAGCCTCCATACACTCAGTGCAGAGCCCAATGCGGGGCTCACTCTTATGGCCCTTTAGAGCATGACCTGAGCTAAATCCAGAGTTGGACACTTGACTGACTGAGTCACCCTGGTGCCTCTAAAATTCTTAACAATTTTTGAACAAGGAGCCCTGCATTTTCATTTTTACCTGAGCCCTGCAATTTAAGTAGCTGGTTCTCTGTAAAGGATTTTATTGTGTGTTATTGAAATTGTGTTTCTTAAAAAAAAAAAAAAAAGAAAAGAAATTCTGTTTCTTGATACCCATGGATTACACTTATTCAATGATTTTTTTTTTTTTTTTTTTTTTTTTTACCTGTTTATATTAGGCTGCAAACTCCAGGGCCACTTCTAAGCTCTATAAGGGATTGAGTACCATTTGTCATAGAATATTCAACAGGAAATCCTAACAGTATGGTGTTTTTTAAAAGAAATTTAAACTTTAATTCCTAGTCTTGAACATGGAAACCCATGTTTATGTTATTCTTATACTCTTTTTTTTTCCTCCCAGGATGGTACAAAACAGAAGAGAGAACGGAAGAAGACAGTCTCGTTCAGTAGCATGCCGACGGAGAAGAAAATCAGCAGTGCAAGCGATTGCATCAATTCAATGGTTGAGGGTTCAGAACTCAAAAAGGTTCGCTCCAACTCTAGGATTTACCATAGGTATTTTTTATTGGATGCTGACATGCAGAGCCTGAGGTGGGAACCATCTAAGAAGGATTCTGAGAAAGCCAAGATTGATATTAAATCCATTAAGGAAGTGAGAACAGGAAAAAATACAGACATATTCCGCAGCAATGGCATCTCTGACCAGATATCTGAAGATTGTGCGTTTTCGGTCATATACGGAGAGAATTATGAGTCACTTGATTTGGTTGCCAACTCTGCAGATGTTGCGAACATCTGGGTTACAGGACTGCGGTACCTGATTTCTTATGGAAAACATACACTTGATATGTTAGAAAGTAGCCAAGACAACATGAGGACTTCTTGGGTTTCACAAATGTTTAGTGAAATTGATGTAGATAACCTTGGACATATAACGCTGTGTAATGCTGTGCAGTGTATCAGAGACCTCAATCCTGGTTTAAAAACTAGCAAAATCGAGCTTAAGTTCAAAGAATTGCACAAATCCAAGGACAAAGCTGGTACTGAAGTCACAAAGGAAGAATTTGTTGAGGTTTTCCATGAGCTTTGTACCAGACCTGAAATTTATTTCCTTTTAGTTCAGTTTTCAAGCAATAAAGAATTTCTTGATACCAAGGACCTTATGATGTTTCTTGAGGCAGAGCAGGGTGTGGCACATATAAATGAGGAAATAAGCCTTGAAATTATTAACAAATACGAGCCATCCAAAGAAGGTCAGGAAAAGGGCTGGCTTTCCATAGATGGGTTTACTAAGTACCTTATGTCCCCTGACTGTTACATATTTGATCCGGAACATAAGAAGGTCTGTCAAGATATGAAGCAACCTTTGTCTCATTACTTTATAAACTCATCTCATAATACATACTTAATAGAGGATCAGTTCCGAGGCCCCTCGGACATCACAGGATACATCCGAGCTCTTAAAATGGGTTGCCGGAGTGTTGAATTAGATGTATGGGATGGGCCCGATAATGAACCTGTAATTTACACAGGCCACACCATGACCTCTCAGATAGTCTTCCGCAGTGTCATTGATATTATTAACAAGTATGCATTCTTTGCTTCAGAGTATCCTCTTATCTTGTGTTTAGAAAACCACTGTTCTATTAAACAGCAGAAGGTAATGGTTCAACACATGAAGAAAATTTTAGGAGACAAGCTCTATACCACATTGCCCAATGTGGAGGAATCTTATCTACCATCCCCAGATGTCCTGAAGGGGAGGATACTAATTAAAGCAAAGAAGCTGTCCTCAAACTGCTCTGGCGTAGAAGGGGATGTTACTGACGAAGACGAAGGGGCAGAAATGTCTCAGAGGATGGGAAAAGAGAACGTGGAGCAGCCCAACAACGTGCCTGTGAAACGATTTCAGCTGTGTAAAGAGCTGTCTGAGCTGGTGAGCATCTGTAAGTCAGTTCAGTTCAAAGAGTTCCAGGTCTCCTTTCAGGTTCAGAAGTACTGGGAAGTCTGTTCGTTTAACGAAGTGCTCGCCAGCAAATACGCCAATGAAAATCCAGGGGACTTTGTCAATTACAACAAGCGTTTTCTCGCGAGGGTCTTCCCCAGCCCAATGAGAATCGACTCCAGTAACATGAACCCTCAAGATTTTTGGAAGTGTGGTTGTCAGATCGTCGCCATGAACTTTCAGACGCCAGGCCTGATGATGGACCTGAATATCGGCTGGTTCCGGCAGAACGGAAACTGCGGCTACGTCCTTCGGCCAGCCATCATGAGGGAGGAGGTTTCTTTCTTCAGCGCCAATACGAAGGACTCCGTCCCGGGAGTCTCACCTCAGCTTCTTCACATTAAAATCATCAGCGGGCAGAACTTTCCCAAACCCAAAGGATCCGGTGCCAAAGGGGATGTGGTGGATCCTTACGTCTACGTTGAGATTCACGGAATCCCTGCTGACTGTGCGGAACAAAGGACAAAAACCGTGCACCAGAACGGAGATGCTCCCATTTTTGATGAAAGCTTCGAATTTCAAATCAACCTACCTGAACTGGCCATGGTGCGCTTTGTCGTGCTAGATGATGACTACATTGGGGATGAGTTTATCGGCCAGTACACAATTCCCTTTGAATGTTTACAGACGGGCTACCGCCACGTCCCCCTGCAGTCCCTGACCGGAGAGGTCCTCGCGCACGCTTCTCTGTTTGTCCACGTGGCTATCACTAACCGAAGAGGAGGAGGGAAACCTCATAAAAGGGGCCTTTCTGTGAGGAAAGGGAAGAAATCCAGGGAATATGCATCTTTAAGAACACTGTGGATTAAAACCGTGGATGAGGTGTTCAAGAATGCCCAGCCCCCTATCCGGGATGCCACCGATCTGAGAGAGAACATGCAGGTACATTCTTGTGTCTACGTGTTTGCTCAAAGGCTTCTCTTCACAATGCATGTGCACGGCCTATGAATACTCCAGAGGGCTTTGGCTTTTACAGTAGCATATCTGATTTTCAATAATGTGTAAGTTCCAGTTTGTTACTAGAGCATTTATCACTAGTCTCATTTTTTCTTTGTCATTTGATTTTCCAGAATTGCAGTTGGTATTGAACATACCGATAACGTATTAGAGTAGAGCAGTTTTGTTCGGTCTCCCATAACCACATCCTAGTTCTTGTCTGATTCACAGATCCCCATTTTTTTTTTTTTTTCTAAGAGTGTGCATGGGAATCTCTAGTTTTCCCCAATGCTCTTTGGCTGGAGCACACTTTGATAACCTACCAAAATAAAAGACTCACGTTCCAATTCTTTCTTCTGGAGCTGCAGCTCTAGGAAACTAGCAAGCACTTAAAGGAGCTGATGTGTTTGTTTTGAACCGCCTCTTGATTTTAGAGGACAGCTATTCAAGTGTTCAAGTAAAAGACATGTGGTGTCAGTATTTATTAGAAGTCTAAGATAATAATTACCTCTAAACTCTATGATGGCTAAAAACAATCCATTAGGAATTAATGTATGTCATTAAGGATCGTCCATATGTCTAGCAGTATGCTAGGGCCTGCCTCACAGAGAGCTACTGGCCCTGACTCATCCCAGTGTGTGAGAGTGCCTGCCATGTCTGTGGTAGCTGCTTGGCAGGCACTGTAAGATCTATTAAAATATATATATTTGTTTACTAAAATACATATATATTATTAAATTTATTTAGTTGTATTAAATAAAATTTTAAATATGTTAGCTGATTATATATATAAAAATAACTGTTATGAGAAGAATGCCATCAGCGAGTAAAATCTGACTCCTATTCCACAAATTTCAACCCTGTACAGATTTTTACAGATACTCCATTCATTAAAAGACCTTATCACAGTGGAGAAATTTTATTCTCCTCTTTCTCTTCAAGTAAAAGCATAACAGAAATCTGAGGGGTTTTTCCCTGTTTCTGAGGGTGAGAACGGTTTGGTAAACCCTCAGCTCCGAGCAAGGCAGGCCGCCGTGTGCCCCCGGGCTGCTGTTGTGCGTGTGTCACAGCGTTCCCGTGAGGATGCTCCGGAGCAGCGTGTCTCCAGCGCTGTGTGCCAGTGCTGAGCCCGACAGAGCAGTCGGGGGGCTGGGTTGAACAAGCCCCTGTCACGCGCAGGCAGTCGGGGCCGCGAGGGTGCAGCCGTGAACAGCGTGCCTTTAGTTGGGAGTGGGTGGTGGGAGGAGAAACAGACTGTGAGCAGGTGAATGAGCAGATAGGACAGTTGCAGACACAAGCAAGGGCTGTGAAGAAAATAAAACAGGGAGGTGTGATGGAGTGATGGGGAGACCCCTCTGTGGATATCACGGTCATGGTTTGTTGTCACGAGCAGTTGACATCCAAGCGATCTTGAGTTTGATGTCCATGTTTAAAGAGATAGTAATAAAAAGAATCTGTTTAAATATAAAACCAAAGTGCTGCTCATTTCTAAGACTGGAGTGTCTGCAGGCAGAAAGCACAAGACTTGGAAGTGCACCTGGGATAACTCACATTTTGGTTAGAATTTACCAGTTGTTACAGCACAGTGATTAAAAGCATAGCCCTCAGCATCCACAGATTTGAGGTAAAATCTCGACTCCTTCACTCACCAGCTGCGTGACCTTAGAGAAATAACAGAGAGATTAGAGCCGAGACTCCATTTCCTCACCCACAGCGGAGCTGGTTGAGGGGCTTTAGTGAGGTGATGTGCACTAGGTATGCCTTTTGCACTTGGGAGGTGCTTCAAGAATGCAACCCAGGGCATTTGACAGTGTCAAGGGGTTTTCTTTATCAGATATTTTAATGGCATAGCTCTGGTGATTAGAAAAGGGTGGGGGGAGGAACGTTGCAGTCAGTGGACATGCCAATAGGGGAAGGTCTTGTGCTGGGCAGTTCTCTCAGGTAAACTGGGGTGTCCTCAAAATTCCTTTAGTTTTTCTGGTGGTTTACTGGCAGTCTTTGGCATTCCTTGGCTGGTAGATGTCTGCCTTCGCAAGACTTCCAAAGCTAAGAAAGAGAGCAGTCTCTCTTTCATGCCCTCAGAGGAACAAACCATGTCAAAACCTTGATCTCAGACTTCTAGTCTCCATAACTGAGACAATACATTTGTTGTTTAAGCCCCCCCCCCCAAAAAAAAGATCCTTTAGATTTGGAACCAGTATAAACAGGTGAGAGATTTATTTGCAACCCGATTCGATTTTTTTCCTTTACTTTTTTGCATGCAGAAGCCATTCTTTTCGTTTGCTCCTGATTGCACATCAGCCTTAGCACCACTGTGAACTTTGATCTGAAAAGAGGCTTTACCCTTCAGATGAATTTTACTTACTTGCATTTTCTATACTTTTGATAAACTGGTATTGAAAACGTCTGTAACTGTATTTACTTTGGAAAATAGCCATTACTTAATTCTGTTGTGACAGTGCTAATAACGGTTGTATCCGGCGGTTCAAGTATAATCAAGCATATCAAGTAGAATATCCATAAGAAATTAAAACCTCTGGTTAATTACAAAGTGCCCCCTTTCTTTCCACTAACAGAATGCAGTGGTGTCATTCAAGGAACTGTGTGGCCTCTCCTCTGTGGCCAATCTCATGCAGTGCATGTTGGCGGTGTCTCCCCGCTTTCTGGGACCTGATAACACGCCCCTGGTGGTCCTGAATCTGAGTGAGCAATATCCCACGATGGAGTTGCAGGGAATTGTGCCTGAGGTTCTAAAGAAGATTGTAACAACTTACGACATGGTGAGTTGTTCTTTGTACTTTTATGGAGCCTGGGTGAGGAAGATATCTTAAGATAATACACCAGACATACTTAGGCGCTCTTGCTAGGGTGTGCTCTCCTACTTCATGCTTCATTTACCTATGTTGGAACAATTATTCCTCTGACCTTGCTGTATTCGAAAGAGCTTCGGTATTTTATTGTTGTTGTTTTAGAAAGCAGGATTCAGAGACACTTGCCTCGGTTGGATTAAATAGCAGTTAGCTTTCCAAGAATATTATCTGAACTGATTTCTAAAGCATATGCTATCTTCTACATGTATATGGCAAAGAATTTTTTTTTATCTTTCTCTTCAACCAACCATAGATTTGCTCATTTTTATTTTGTATGCATTTTTCAGACTACTAAAAGTGAGAAATTTAATTTTTTCTAAAATAAATTTTAAACACCATTAAAGGCAATTGCTTCCATCACATGATTATAATGTGTGATGCTTTCCTTCCTTGCAGCAGCTGCTCTGAGATACCTATAATTTGTAATCAACTTAACGTTTAATGAGCTATCCTCGGGATACCGAGAATATTACATTTTTGTGCTTACATGTATCTTGCATTTTCATTAATGATATCTTGCTCTTATTGTAACTTTTTGACTTATCATAGCTTTAAGGGAGAATTAGTGGGTAAGCAGCACTGTTCAGAGCCCACAATGTAGTTGAGGCTGTCAGCACCCATGAGTGCTGGCAGTTGCTCTCCAGCCTGTGAGGTTTGGGGTGGGGGGGTGGTCATTCCTCTCCCAGATGGGCCAGACTGTACCACCACCAAACACTGGGCTGCGCCTGATGTAGCGTCTGTGGTTACAGACAGAATGGGATCGGCATCATAAGCCTTGACAAATATTTTTTACTCTTCTATAAGTTGATCTGAAAGCTTTAATTCAGAGGTTTTATACAATTCAAAGGAACGAAAAAACAGATTAGGCCAGCATTTCCCACAGCGTTCAGAGGAACCTTGGTTTCTTAGGATATGAGTAAATGTCACATGGGAGAAAGGGCTCTCTGGTAAAATAATTTAGGGGAATACTGTTTGAACGGAATTAATCATATGTCTTTACTGCAGGACATCTTAAGGCCTTTTCTTTGCCGACACACTGAGGTCCTAAGAGGATGACAGAGTATGCCCTGTTTCACAAATTGACTTGACCAGAGGGTACTGTTTCCAAAAAGGAAAGTTCTAAATAAATGCCTTTTGTTCTTTTTTAATTTTTTTTTAATTTTTACTATTACTAATTTATTATAAAAGGATGTTGTAAAGGATACAAATGAACAGCCAGATGAGAGGTACATAGGATGATGTCTGGAAGGATTCCAAGCACAGGATCTTCTGACCCTGTGGACTTGGGGTGTGCCACCTTCCTGGTACATGTTCATCAGTGCAAACGTTCTCCAAACCCCATTGATTAGATTTTTAACATTAAAAAATTTTTATTTAAATTCAATTAATTAATATATAATGTATTATTAGTTTCGGAGGTAGAGTTCAGTGATTCATCAGTCTTCTATAACACCAGTGCTTATCACATCACATGCCCTTCTTAATGCCCGTCACCTGGTTACCCCCCCTTCCCCCACCTCCGTCCCCTTCAACAACCTTCTGTGTTTCCTATGATTAGGAGTCTCTCATGGTTTGTTTCCCTCTCTGGTTTTGTCTTATTTTATATTTTTTTACCTTCACCTGTGATCCTCTGTTTTGTTTCTTAAATTCCACATATGAGTGAGATCATATGATAATTGTCTTTCTCTGATTGACTTCTTCACTTAGCTTAATATCCTCTAGTGCCATCCACGTCATTGCAAATGCAAAATTTCTTTTTTTTTTTTTTTTTTTTTTTGGTGGCTGAGTAGTATTCAGTTGTATACATATAGCACATCTTCTTTATCCATTCCTCTGTCGATGGACTTGATCTTCATCACTTCTTGATCTTATTCACTCAAGTCTTCAGGCTTGTCGGTTCATTACCTGCCTTTTTCCTTGATTCCTGTGCAGTACCACACATTTTAGCAGGTACATATCAGTCCTACTATTTCTAGCTTAAAATTCATGGCATGGTGAGCGATATAAAGGCCCAGACGGTGGGCACTGCAGGCAAACCTCAGAGGGTGGCAGTCAACCTGAAGGAAGAAGACAGGCTAGGGGCAAATGCATCTAAATACTGGGGACAGCACTGTGCTGGGTGCTGCAGGGGCTGCAAGAATGAGCATGAATGACCCCTTTCTTCAAGGAGTCATCCAGTCGACTAGAAGGTAGTGGAAGCCGCTGGGGAACAAAACACAGGAAGCTTACGCTCTGCTCCTTTGCAGTGAGAAGTGGAAAGATGGGAAAAGAGGTAAAATGGAAAAGTTTGAAGAGCTCTTTCACGCCTGAGGCTGAGGCCACCTGGTTAGTTCCCACCTTCTCATAAAACAGAAGAGGTAGCTGATGTGTATAAATGCTTCTTAAGCTTAAGCCACAAATAAAATCATTAGACATTTTGTAGACCTGTTTTGTTCACCAGAATCTAACATGACTTAGACCCTTGGTGTTTCTCTGGTTTCCATGCCAGTCCCACAGTGACATTTCTTCATGGTAACCTTTTTAACAGAAATTTCCTGAAAGTGGGGGAGCAGCACCCCACGTGGGTGATAATAGGGTGGACTAGACAGGGGTCAGGCCCCAGGACCTAGTCCAAGGGCTGGGTGCTGACCTCGAGCAGGAAGTTCTCAGGGTTCGTGGTAAAGAGGCTTCTAGATGCCGGCAATCTCCCAGCACCCATCACAGTGTTCATAGGAATCACTCAGTGCTCCCTGGTTCCCTGCCCCTTCCTCTTTCTGGGCTGCTAAATGATAACTCTTATTACACAACTCTTGTTTGCACATAGCTTTATAGTTGTGTTGTTACAGAAGTGATAAGACAGGATGTTTTAGCTTGTTCACATTTTTTAAATTACTCTTTAAGAAATTACTTAATGTGGAATTACTCTTACATAATGTTTAATTGAGATAGATAGCTATGCTGCGTAATACCCCTCGCTGTATTGATTTGTTGTGTTTTAACTCCATCGGAAAAACTAAGCCATAAAATATTTAAAATTGAATTCAGATTATTATAATTTGAATTTTAAAAACTGTTATCATGGTACAGCAATAACTCTTATATTTTATAGTCCCCCTTTTTTAGTGACTTAATGGTTTGTTACTTTGTGACGATGAGTTTATTAAAGCCAGCTAAAGGAATTGATGGGAAGTATGCTAGGATCTTGGACAGTCTGTAACTTTAAATATAGCTCTTTATTTTTATAATGTTATATTGAGCTTTACCCAAAATTAACCTTGGAAATAAGATCTTATTTCATTTTGTTGACTTCCCATTTATTGCATGAAGGCTCTAAATGAGAAGTAAGAGTAGTGTGAGAAATCCCCTCCAGAACTCCTGTGTCATTGCCGGTCTATACTGCTGAAGCTTGTCCTGTGGGGAGGACAGGGCTGTGGCATGGTCTCTCCTAAGAGTGTGCAGATATGTATTTATGCTATCATGATTGTGATTACTGTTCAGTGTCTAAACTCTTATTAATAAGCCAGTACATCAGTATGCCAATTTCTTTGTGAAAATGGAGAATGAAAAGAAGGAATTGATCATGGAAATGTGAACAACTTGTCAACCATTCTGGAGGCTAGAAGAGAATGCCCATGTCTAGGGTGGCCACACATTCTGGTCTTCCTGCTGATCTACCTGTAGCCCCAGAATAATTATTAATAGTTCTCCCTTTAACTCCTAGAATGTCCCTGTTTAGGTAATTAGTTGTATGGTCACCCACTCCATGGCCCCTAGATTGTCCTAATGGCTCCTATGATTACCTCCAACAAATAGAACTTCTAAACTGCCCAAACTGTGGTTTTACCCTATGTGTGGTCCCTCCTTGGGGTCGTGGAAGTGGTGAGGTTTAACCCTGGGTCAAAGCCATGCAGGTAAACAAAACAAAACAAAACAAAACAAAAAACCCATGCAGGTGTCAAAGCCATTCAGGAGTAGAGGAAGAAGAGAAATACCGACACATTCTTAAACTAGGCAGATTGGTGGTGAGGGTTGTTGAAAACACAGACTGTGCTGGTACAGAGAGTGGGAATGGCCATGTGTTTTCAGACAAATAAGCCTTCTTTCCCCTTGAGGTGTTTATAGTTTAGTAAATGAGATAAAGTGTATCTGTAGATATAAGATGTTATGTAATAGGTATCTTCAAATATGGAAACAAACTGTTTGGATGTTTATTGGGCAAGAATAGTCAGTTTCAGGTTTAAGGATAAGGAGGACTCCAGGGAAATACTGGCCTTTGAGCTAGACCTTTAAGACTGAGTCACATTTCAATAGCTAGAGGTGATCAGAAGGAGGCTGTTCAAAGCTGAGTTCATGGAGTGAAACATACTCAGAAATGTGGAAGCACATATTCTGGGACATTCACGTTAGGGTCATGGTAGTTCGCGCATATCTCTGAGCGGTACGGAGCCAGGCTTGGACTCAGGCATTACACTTTAGAGGCCGAGAATGAAAGAGAGCCTGGAGACCGTGTGATGAGTGCCTTCATTTTGCTGTTGATAAAATGGAACCCCTGTGGCTCATCAAATTAGTGGTGTAACTTGGTTTAGAGCTTGAGGAATCTCTTTGTCCCATGTTTTTTCTGCAATCCAGGTCAGGGAAATTAGCTATATGTGGTATGTAGATGAGTGATCAACAGACAGATAAAGCCCAGATACCTTCAGTAATAATAATCTAAAGTTGTTTATGTGGGGTTCTCCCAAGTAAGAGGTAACATGTTTTTGATTCTTGTTCCTCATGAAGATGGAACATAGTTCATTTTTCTTTATTTTATTTTTTTATTTTATGATAGTCACAGAGAGAGAGAGAGAGAGAGAGAGGCAGAGACACAGGCAGAGGGAGAAGCAGGCTCCATGCACCGGGAGCCCGATGTGGGATTCGATCCCGGGTCTCCAGGATCGCGCCCTGGGCCAAAGGCAGGCGCCAAACCGCTGTGCCACCCAGGGATCCCCATAGTTCATTTTTCATACTTTGGTGTAGGTTAAAAGACAGATTTGATGAGCTTAAACTAAGGAAGAGTATTTCAATAGTTAGATCAGATTCCACTCAAAGAAATCTGGTTGTAAGTATCTGAACATAGCTTTTATACTATTACTTCAGAAAACAAAACATTTTACTTAAAATTTATATAAATGAACTTGAATGTAGTCACTGTTCACAATAAAATATCAAACTTGAGCTTGTTCTCTAATGCAATTAAAAGCAAGCTGGTGGGAGAAAATAAGGATTATGTAACCTGAGCTTAAGACATTCTAGTGAATAACTGGATACTCTTAAGAGCACACAGTGCTCTTAAGGATACATCTGCACTGTCATTTCAATGTAATAAACCTTCCCCTCCCATCAATATCACTGATCTAATTCATCTTTTTAAATGAAAGTGACTTTTACCATCCTTTTAGTATTTTTTTTCCTTTTAGTATTAATGAAAGTAATAATTCAGCTCTCTACCTATCTTTATTAGTTTCTGATTTCAGACTTAAAATTTCTAATTTTTTGGTGAGATCTGTACTAAAATATAGAGACTAGGGAGTCAACATTCTTCTTTAGAGAGAAGACATTGGAAATGTTGCATAAAATGAAGGTTCCCTTTAAAATTTTTTTTCACTGGACATTGAGGACGATTTTCAAAGTGAAATAAGCCAGACATGGAAAGATAAGTACTACATGATTACACTTATGTGGAGTATCTAAAAGAGTCCAATTTATAAAATCTGAGACTGGAATGGTAGTTCCCAGGGGCCAGAGGAAGGGAGAATGGAGTTATTAATCAACAGGCATAGTTCCCATTAAGTTTGATGACTAAGCCCCAGAGCCCTGCTGCCCAGCTTCATGCCAGTAGTCAACAGAAATGTATTGTACACCTAAAATTTGTTTAAAAGAGCCAACAACTTTTTTTAAGAAAAAGGTTTTTTCCTTGATTTTGCTGTGATTTTCTGTAATATGGAATACGCTTCAGTCACAGTAATTAAATTGACAGTGGAATGGTAGGGAATGAAACGAGAGAAGAAACAGTAAAGAAAATGTTGCCCGATTCTGTTCCAGGCAGTAGGGCTGTTCATGTGCACAGTGATGGACACTCGGGCAGCCCCCATCTGTTCAGAGATTATACAGGACTTCATTCTTACCATTGCAGTACCTTTGTATCTACTTTCTATTTAAAATTAGTTTGTTTTGATCTTTTACAGCTTCACAAAAATCTTGATTTTAATTGCTTTCACATTTAATTAAGAAAGCATACTCTGGGGAATCCATTTATCCAGTAGAGAATAGTATTTTTTTCAGAGTTATTAGCCTGATGCTTTGTCTAGGAGGATGTTATTTGCTCTCTGAATGTTTTTAGATAAATTACAGAGTAGTCCCTTCTAATTCATTACTTTAAATATTTCTTAAAAAAAACAAGTTTCTTTAAATAAAATATGTGAAATGAAGGGTTTCTTTCATACACAGACATGTTAGCAATTGGCATGCAACATCAGAAGCCCTCTGCTTTATTTTCTTGGTGTGATTTCATGTATTTTGTCTTGCCACTGATTAGTGCGGTGAGGAGATAAATCACACTTCATAATTAATGGAGTCGGCCCATCTGGACCAAGCCAGAGATGATCTATAATAAGGCTGCTATTGATCCCTGTCTCCTTTGTGGCTCCTTTTATCACTCTACTGCCTCAGAACTTGACATTAAAAGCTTCTTTTAATTGGAGGTGTCAACCTTCCAAACTTTTGTAACTATAGAAAAAAGACCAGATAAATTATTATGCTTTAGGATGAAGCTGAGCTTAGATGTGTGTGTGTGTGTGTGTGTGTGTGTGTGTGTGTCTGTGTGTGAGGGGGGGGAGGGAGAGAGAGGGAGGAAGGGAGGGAAGGAGGGAGGGAGGGAGAAAGACAGAAAGATGGATATATCCTGCAGAGGGAAGATCAGAAACCCAAAGGCTATATAGTCTAATTCACTGACGGGGAGGTCCAGCCAATGATGTGTCCAAAAGCAGTTTCCCTGAAGTCATCAAAACCATATAGCTGAGCCACTCCAAAACAGTTCAGGCTGCCAAGCCAATGGAAAGGAAAAGAAATGTTAAAGATACAGTGTGATGACAGCATCACATTGTGATTAGATCAGATGTAGCAGGCTACCACTCAGTAATCAGATGGAGGGAGATTCGAGAAACTTTTGGAAGATAATGTTCAGGATGTGCACACAGTGGTGATTATAGAATTTATTTCTGATCAGTTTTCTAGTTTCACATGTCTCCACAGAAACCAAAGAGCACATTTTCAGAAGTTTTCTTACACACACACACACACATACACACACACATGCCCCAGATACTAAGCAATGAGCAATCGAGGAAAGAGTAGCATTTTTTAAGGGCTGACAATCCCCTTGAAAGAGACTTCATCATATTGCAGTTTTTATCAAACTGAGCTACATTTGATACCTAGCTCCAAACTTTCTGGGAAAACAGACATGAAAACCTTAATGGAGTTCAACATGTTGTCAGATGGTGTCTTCAGGCAAGAAATGATAAATGGTATTAAGCAAGCCACCGTGTCATCTAACATATCAGCAGTCTGATTTAAAATTTCTAAGTAAGCTAGGAAACAGTGATATGGTTGGTGCTGTCCAATCATATTGGTAAATGAGAAATGGGAGCCTGTGCTTGGCATCATTTCTGTTCTGGGGTGGATTTCGTTTGAACCAAGGCCATCTGGGGCACTGTTACCCCGCAGTGGTTTAGGTCCGTGTATTTGGTGGAGTCTCTACTGTTTTACTTCTCTCTTTAGAGTCTTTCTTTTTCTTTTTAAAGGTGGCAGAGCAAGATTTATTTTTCAAACTGAATTTATTATTTTAATATTTTTATTTCACTGAATCTGGTAGAAAATATTTATAAAATATATCTGAAACCTAAAGCTCCAGAAAAGTTAGGGAAATTCTTTCTAAACTTATGCTTTATGCAGAAGAACACTACTGCATTTTTGATAAAACTAAGATCATTACGGACGCCTGAGTGGCTCAGTGGTTGAGTGTCTGCCTTCAGCTCAGGACGTAATCCCAGGGTCTAGGATCGAGTCCCATATTGGACTCCCCTCAGGGAGCCTGCTTCCCCCTCTGCCTATGTCTCTGTCTCTCTCTGTGGGTCTCTCATGAATAAATAAATCAATAAATCTTTAAAAAAAAAACAAAAAACTAAGATCATTGAAATACTGTGATCTTTTTTTTTTTTCTCTTTCCTGCAAGAGCAGGGAAATTCCTTGTTCCCATCAAATCCTACATTATATTTTGGATTTTGCTCTTATATTCCTTCAGAGTTTATTTTTGATATAGTCTCTTCTTGACCAGAAGTATTTTATGTTCCTGCATTGGGTAAAGGTAGATAATTTGCTAAGTTATTTTTTCTGTCAAGGACCCTTCCAGGAGATTTTTTTTTTTAAAAGAAAGAAAGGAAGGAAGGAAGAAAGGACTGCATACATATTTAAAATGCTATCCTTGCTCTGTAAATAATACAGTTCTTTTGGTTAGTCACGAGGTACATTGGTGACTTTTCAAAGCTGTGAGGAAGTGTTTAGCTTCCTTATCCTAGTTTATTCATAAAGTCTTTGTCTCTGTTTAACTTTGAATAAATAAAAGTTCATCCAGTGGAGGAAGCCACGCTAGTCTTTGCCCTCGTGTGGCCAGCTTTCTGGCTCAGACCTTCCATGAGCTGTGCCTCTGGGGTAGAGTCTGAGTGCAAACCTCTCACTCAACTCAGAGGGCAAAGAGAAATGTAGCTTTTCTCTCTCTCTCTCTCTCTCTCTCTTGTTCTCTCAGGACAGAGGTGGGTATTCCCCAATTTCTGTTCAGTTTGGTGAACTCAATCCATTGCATCAATTTACATTATCCACTTTGGCCTGTAAATTCTCAGCTCTTTAGGGAAAATTCTCAGTCTCCCAGACTTTGTCTCTTTCCCTCTACTTCTGGAAGGGAACGGTTGCAGGAGGCTTCTTCCTGTGTCCTCACTAAAGAATATCATTCTAAACCTTGTCATCCTCGCCTTCACCCCTATTCACCTTGAGACTCATCCATGCAGTGGAGGGGTTCCCTAGCTCCATTTCCAATCACTGGAGACTACAAGAGATGGACTTCTAACTTTTCCACTGTTCCTTTCCTCCTCCAGCCCAGCCTTGGGAGGGGAAAGGCCAGTCTCCTCTGCCCTATGGCATGAAGCTTTGTGATCTATGGGGTGATTCTTCCTATGTTAAAATAATTTGGAAAATTATTTCTCCTTGACAAAAATCTTGACTTTCAAGCCTGTAATTCTGGTGGGAACCCAAATAAAAGTCTAACTAGACCTTTAAAACTGAGAAGTATTTTTTTTAAGATTTTATTTATTTATACATGAGAGATAGAGAGAGAGGCAGAGACATAGGCAGAGAGAGAAGCAGGCTCCCTGCGGGGAGCCCGATGTAGGACTGGATCGTGGATCCTGGGATGGCTCAGTGGTTGAGCATCTGCCTTCCGCTCAGAGAAGTATTTGTTTTTATAAATGAGTTGCACTTTGCCCAGAGCTTGAAAACTAACCATTTGAATAGGTGGAAAGCCCCCAGGGCAAAATGGTTTCTAAAATATGGCAATATATATGGGAAAAAACAAAAACAAAAAAACAGCTTTACACTCTTCCCAAAGCACCTGTGTTCCTGCTGCAGTCTCCCAGAGGTCAGCATTCCCTCCCCACTGCAGCCCATCCTCTGGATTTAAAGATAGATGTCCTGAAATGTCAGCTAGAGAGAGACCCGGGTGTTTCAGAAAGGAGTCAGAAGGTAGAGTTAGAAGTATGATGTGACAACTTTAAGAACCCCACCAGCAAAAGGGATTATATTATGATCATCAAGAGAAATAGAGCCAGATTGTTCTCTGTAACTTTCACTATTGTTAGGTGAATAACATTCTTCTTAGAGCATCTTGAAACAGTGGCATCTGTTTGGTGTGTTTGGATTGATGAAGAAGTTATGTTAAGCCTAGTAATTGCCAAGCAAGAAAAAGGGGCGAAAAAAATAACTCTAAGGACATGTACTTCATGCCTATGTACCTCTAGCAATTAAAGTATTCCAGAATCAAAATTTTTGATTTGCTACTAAAACATCCACCAAACACTATTAATACTATACAGCTCTTTTTAAAAAAAGAAAGTTTTTACAACGTCCAGAATCTGACATCTTAAAGTTTGGAGTTATTTTGTAGTATCCACAGAATGGTGTCATCTCTGCATCTAGTTTTATAATGTGTCCTCTTATGTGGAAATCCTTTTCAAACAGAAAAGTGATGATCAAAGAAGCAAAGAACCTAATTGGCTTTCAGTGCATGGTAATTTATTTGTATGTCTTTATACAGCTTATGAGTTCCAGATCCTTTTGGATTCACTGAGATGAAGATTAGCTGACCTAGAACCTAAAACATGCCCTTCATAGCTCACTGATGCATTCAGCCTGCTTCTTACCTTGTGCTTGGGAGCCCTCTGGTCCTCTCACTTTGGACCCAGAAGATGGCTGTGTGTCTCCTCAACACTCTAACCTTTGCTGTTGGCACAGAGGTGGCTTTGGCAGCTACTTTGGAAGAGAAATCAATGTGCTCATCGTCATCTCTGTCAGGTTGCAGAAACCTGAGATGAAAACCCTGGAGCTCCCCGAATGTGGGTTCTACTTTGAAACACCACATACTACCTGAGCCACACTCCATTGGAGGACCCAGGAAATGCATTTTCACTGTTTAGCTTATTAGTTTTCCCAACAGTGGCAATTTCTGACCAGGTAGGGAGTTGGGGATGTGAAGCCTATGGTGGTTCTTCACTGTACTTAGAGAAGTGGCTGCGTTTGCCATCTGAGCCTGCAGTTCGCCCTCGTGTCTGGCTCCATTTGGAGTTCAGAATGTTCTCCAGCCAGTTAAATGGAAATCATTTGCCTGAGTGATTATTTTACCAGTGCTGGCCTCAAAGGACTGGCTACAATTAACAAGAATCACACATGTGAATTTCTTTTCAGAAGTCTTTTTGTCAAAGATTGATCAAAAGGATGGATTGTTTAATGTTTCATTGTGTCCCACTGTTGTCCATATTCAGGTTAGAGTTTAGAAAACTTGTAAGTTACAGTGAAAATATAATTTTATTGTTTAGCATTTTGATGTTTTTTATATCATACCCTGACTTTCTAAATGGGAGATCCATTCACAGATTAATTTGATTTATTACTGCCCATTTTTGTGTGGTTTAGAACAGCATATGCTCTTCCCTTTAGGACTTAGTAGTGTTGCAAGTATAATTTGGAGTTGAGTTTAAAAGATTGAAATTACATCAGATATTTGTATGAAATTGTTAGTGGTAATATATAGATTTGTTTGTAAATGCAATGATGAGCGCCTCTGTTTTTGTGGACATGTACTCTTTGGATGGATGTGCTATCACGGTTTAGAAGACAACTCTCTAAGAAATAGGATAATTTGTGTGGAACCAACTCTGTGAAATGAAGCTATTGTGATAACCAGTTTATATTAAAAATTATATATTTCAGAATTGTTTCTGAGAAAATGTGATGGTAGGCACTTACTCGAACCACCCTGGCATCTTTTCTTGGGCAGTAGTGTGTGCTCATTTCTGACCTTTCTTTGAAAAAAAATCTTTTATGTCCCTAGTTATGAACTAGAAAAAAATTTTAAAGGTGGTTTTCTACAGCCTTTTGAATAATGAGGTGGTGATTTTTCTCCACAGCTAGTTGTGTTCCTATAAATAACATTTGGCGCTACATAAACTTTGAAGCCTACATCTTGTTGATGTGTTACATTTGACCTCATACTCGTGAGAGGAATAAAATTCAGCCCTGCCTGGGGATCCATTATTTCCTGATTTGGGCATGGGTAGGAGTGCTCCACCCTCAGCCACCAAACCGCTCTGGTCTGCAGGTCTGCAGGGGGCTGGCTGGTGACTGCCCTCCGCACAGCAACTTCTCCCTCAGTGGGGACTGCAGGATCTGTCACTTGTTACTCTATTTTAACAGCTCCTGTTGTTCATTCTGTTCACTTCTATTCTCTCAGATTACTGTGAAATAATTAATGCCACTCACCCCATGTAAATAACCACCTTTAATACCAGAAATCTGATTTTACTACCATCTGAATTTATCAGGAATAAAAATAGCACTTAATAATGGCTTTAAAGGCTTTTCTAACTTAATTAGGGTATTTTAAATTCTGAACCATAAGAAAACTACTCTCACAGTAAACTCAGTGGGTGGACAATATGATGTGTTCAGAGTTAAGTTTAACTCTACAAGCTTAATTACCAATTAACTTAAAAATAACATGTTAGGTAGTTTAAAATATTTATTTCCCTACTACGTTTAGTATTAGTCAAATCTTTAGAGCTAAATGGTTTAGATTTTTTATTGAGATTTTTATATAGGAGATCCTTTATCAACTTATAGAAATCTTTAATTCTGGAATTTTCTTTAAAATCAGTGTTGGTCATTCTAGTTTTCTTTATAATCATGACACTCCTACACTAGGGGGTGGTCATATGGAGTCACACCATCATTTATGTCATCCTATGAGCACAAAATAATTTTAGCTTTTAAATCACTTATCTGGTGCCAGAAGCAAGCAAGCAAGCAAACACCCCCCACCCCCCAAAAATCTTATCTTTTAAATAGAAATGGCTATTTGGGTATTTAGCTAAATGGAAGTGGAATGGTACTTAAGTAATTTTTAGTTGATTTCCTAAAATGGAGCCCTGTTTTTGTTCTGAGTCTATGGAAATCTTTGACCAATGTTAGGATTCTCCATAACCAAATCTTTCCTTTGCCTACATATTTCATAATATATGTTTACCCTTTGGAAGTACTAGCTGCACTTGGTTTCTCATGTCTTTTTTAAAATGTGCGTGTAGCATATCAGGCTGTTCTCTTAGATACATTTTGTCCAATGTCACCAAATGATGCATCTTGTAACTTTTTAGGGTAAGGCTTGGGAGACTGGCCCATGGGCCAGTCTGGCACCACTTGTTTTTGTACAGTCTGTAAGCTAAGAATGGCTCTCACATGCCAAATGATTGAAAAAGTTTAAAAAATAATATTGCATGACTTGCAAAAACCATGTGAAATTCCAACCTTAGTATCCATAAACAAAGTTTTATTAGAGCACAGCTATCTATCTCCCTGGCATATTCAGTGACTGCCTTTGTGCCACAACAGCAGCACAGAGTTGTCCAGACGGAAACTAAACCTAAAAGCCTAAAATATCTACCATCTGCTCCTTTGCAGAAAGAATTGGCCAACCCCTCAAAAAGAGGATCAGAGGAAAAGTCCCTAGGATATTTTAATGCACTGGTTCCCATATTCACTTTCACCAGTTTAAATTATATTTTTAAAGGCCTTTCTTTCTCCCCTCCCTCCCTCCCTCCCTCCCTCCCTCCCTCCCTCCCTCCCTCCCTCCCTCCCTCCCTTCCTTCCTTCCTTCCTTCCTTCCTTCCTTCCTTCCTTCCTAACATACTCAGTGCATTTTGAATTTTGATCCATAAGAACATCATATTACTTGTTAACTTGGTAGGAAGAGAGTGCTGCTAGAGCATGAGTACTCCTGCCCTGGATAAGCAGTGAGCCTCTAAAGCAGTACTACTAACTGTTAACATTTTGATGGTCAAGAATCTATAGACACTAGAGGTGGAAACTGGAAGAGAAAAGCCAATGAAAACGTTTTCTCTGGTTGTTTATAGTGCTCCTGAGGCAAGTTTGCCACGTCAGTGGGAATGGTGACAATTACCCAGAGTTTTGTTATAATCCAGTAAAATTTGTAACTAACTTAACTTTGCAGTGAGTGTATAGTCCTGCTTGTGCTGCTTGGTAATGAGGCTTTAAAAATGAGCCAAAGAATGGAGTTTAAGTAGTGCTCCTTTTATCAGCCAAATTTTCTTGTCAGGAGAGGGTGCAGGGGGTGCAGAGAAGGGGAAAATTGGGTGGAGTTCCCAAGCAGGCTCTGTATCTTCTCTGAAAACCCCTGGTTTCATCTTATCCTCCCCTAACAGGGAGCAGGGCTTTCTTTCAAATGATCAGATCCAGGCTGTGCTCACCACATTCTATTTAAAGCAGTCTCATCAGGGGAGGGATTATAAAGGTGCTGAAGAAGGAGAGCAAACCTGTGAAACCCTCTCCCACCTGGGGAAATGGGAAGGCTGCTCTGAGGGCCCTCTGCAGCTTCTCACACCCTGCTACTTTATGCTGTTCATTTCCTCCTCACACCCATTGCAGCTTGTTATTACACATTGGTTGGTTTGTTTTTTTTTTTTTTCTTTCTTTCTTTTTTTTTTTTTTTTAAAGATACCTCTCTCCCCCTCTGCTGAATCAGAGCCCCAGGTTGGCAGGGACAGAGTGTGCCCTGCTCACTACTGTGTTTCCACTGCAGAGCAGGTGCAAGGAGTAGATCTATAATTGGTGAATGAAAATGACCTTGAGCTCCAGGACACAGATCAGGAGTTCTTCCTATCCTATGTCTCTGCCCCACAGTGGCTACATTTTCCTGAACTTGCCTGATTTATATCATCATGACCAGTAGTTTTCCCCAGGAGGGTTAGGTTTGCGGGATGGCCAGGTGGTGGAGGGTGGGGCTGCCGCTCTTCCAGGCTTGGTACTAGATGGCAGCTCCCACGTCCTGAGGCAGTAGATGGAACCTTTGTAGGTCCCACAAGAAGAGGACACCTGAGATGCCTGTGGGAGGGGTAGGCTGGAACCCAGAGGCTCTGGACTAGAGCAGGGGGAGAGGGGAAGGTAGGCATGAGGGTCCTCCTCCCCAGATCATTCACCTCTTGTCCGTACCCTCAAATCTCCCCTAACTGGCCAGAGGACTTTGCTGCGTCTGAAATTCCCTACTTGAAGATTAGTATGTCCCAAGAGGAAAATAGAGCAGAGTTGAGGAGTGGAAGGGAGAGTCCTAGTTGTTCACCCAGCCAAACAGAACAACAGCTTGATTCAGTGAAGCCACCCTGGGATGAGAAAGTTGTTCATATATGTGTAGTGTTCTAGGAGTTCCCAAAGCATGCTCATAGATGGGTTGTCGTGTGAGCTAACAGGTGGATGTAGGCTCCTGGTGGGCTAAGCAGAGAAATACTTGAATAATACTTGAATGTCAGACAGCTACTTCTCTCAGTTGTCTTACCCTCTTCATTTCCAACACTCACTGTCCCTGCCAAGTGGCTGTACCACACTCCTGTGCTCCTGGGGGAAGAAACCTGACTTTCCCTCTCTCTCTCTCTCTTTCTCTCTCTCTCTCTCTCTCTCTCTCTCTCACACACACACACACACACACACACACACACACACACACTATCCACCAGCTCTTACCCCACCTTGGTAAAGTCTTTGTCCTTATCTCACCTGCCATCATGAGCTGAGTCAGTGCAATGGCATCCAGCAGAAGATAATGCCCTGGTGTATTTTGCCAAGGGTACCTGTCAGTAAGTACAGTTGTAGATTCACAGAGACCATCTGGGAAGGTGTGCATGCGGTGTGAATACCCATGTGCAAAATTGCTCTGTAAAGACACCATGACTAAACATTGGGGGATGAAGGAGGAAGTATACACCCTAGACCCTAGGAAGTATATGAGTGGGTTTTGGGAGCCTGGGCTGTGCTAGCAAAGAATATGAGCCCCAATGATGAGATAGTCCCTGCCTCATGCTTACTGTGTGACTAAGGGCAAGTCCATTTCTCTGTCTGTAAAATGGGCATCATATCACCACCTCAAAGGATACGAAATTAGATGTAAATAGCCCCAGACCATAATAAAGATCAATAAATGCTAGTCATTATCATGTTATTATGAGTTTTCAAATTCTAGAAACCTGCAGCTCTTGAAACTTTAAGACCTTTATGTGTGTATATTTTAACATCACTCCAAACTTCAGAGCAGCAGCTTTGCTGTAGAGAGAGCATGCCTACTCCATTTCAATTTCATAAAGGCAGGTTTAAAATTACATAGTGAAAAGCAGAAGATAAGGTTTCCCACCACCTTAATAGATGAGTTGTCTCTCTTCTCTGAAAGGGGAAGGCAGGGGAACATGCGAGTTATGTGATCAACACTAGGAAAAAATCCTGGATTTATACAGTAAGTACACTAGTAGCTGATCAATTGTGTGGTCTTCTTTCCTGCTCTGTCATTCCTGGAATACTGTGGACACTTCACTGTGCTAAAAAGAGAGAGAGAGAGAGAGAGAAAAGAAAAAAAAAGAAATATTGTTTTTCATAACAGAGAAGCCTCCAATTGCTTTTTTTTTTTTTAACTAACATCTATACTTAGTTACACAGACCTGAAAGAAACTAATGATACCTTACAGTCAGACTGTGATTGAATTATCTTCTGTTAATTAGGAGTTTCTAAATCACCTTGATCCCCTTGGAGAAAAGGCTTGATATAAATAGACAGTAATAAAAGTGGTACTATGTTTAATTCTAATTGTATCTTTTGAAATTTAATTAATATAGTAATAATTGTTTTAAACAAGCGTGTCAGAATTCAAAATGGTCCTTGGTGACTTGAAAGAGTTAATGTAGCATCCAGAAGTTCCTAATCTTTCTCCGGAAGTAGCTTGCTCACTGAATAATTGGGTTTAATGAGCTCAAGTTCCCCATTCTTCCTGCAGGGATGATTCTGGCCACGTTTTAAGCCATTCTTATCAGCTCCTTGAAGACACTCCCCTCCATCCAAGATGTAGCCTGTGAACTCACCACGATCCCTGAAAACTTCTGGGACCCAAGAGTTTTACAGTGGTGTATTGCCCTTCTTTCCAGCTTTCCAGGCATTTCCTGGAGCCAGAGGGAGTGGCAGGCTGTAGACTGTGTCCCCACTGGACTGTGCCTGGCTGCCCCTCAGGCCCAGCCAGAGGTCCCTTTGCAAGTAGCTGAGTCCCTCTGTGCTCCTATCCCTTCCTTTTCTCCTAACCACAGAGGACACTTGAACACAGCACTTAGATTTCATGCTGCCTGAGATGATCTGAGGCTGTCATGCAAGCACATTGTTATTACCCTTTGGGAAAGTGGGAGATGATGGATTTTGCAGCATGAAGAGGCTGACATGACATGACCAAAGGCCTGGAAAGGTTGGGGTTTGCGTGTGCCTCCTTGAGGCAACCTTGGTGCATGGTGACTCATCACACGCTGCAGAGTAGCCTGTTGAGTGTGAGAATTTGGAGTCTTCCCACAGTAATTGTGTAAACACCAAGTAATGCTGTATAGCACACCCAAGTTATTCCGTGGCCATAAAATGGAGAGATAAGAGCTATTATAATTTAAAAGCATTTGAACTTAACTATATATGTATTCTCCATACAGAAAAGTACAGCACAATATATTATTAGATGCACTAGTAGGAATTATAGAATTTTTCTGGAGAGTTTTATAATTTCAGTGGAGTTCCTTTTCAGAATAGCTTAGGTTCTGTTTTGCTTCATTTTCAACAATTTTTGTTTCCTTGAAAGATAGTATTGTACAGGACCAGAAACAACCAAAGATCAAAATCAAAATTCAACTTTTTGAAATTCTGTGTACTTCCTGAAGCTAAAAGTATTCAGAAGTTTTAAAACTTTGCCAACGGTTTATAGTAGGATAAACATTTAAAATCTGTATACTGGCTTTATAACTAATCCTTTGATCTGTTAGATCCCTAGGTATTTCCAGAACCCTTTTCTGTTTTCCCTAAGCTAGTTTGCACAATGAAGCTTATCCAGCTCCTGGTCTATTTAAACATGTTTGGGAACATATGGAGACCAGTAGCAATGCTAAATCCCAATTCATCTAGAAATGGGAGTGAATTTCTTTTAAATCAAAGTTTGTGACTTTATGGTTTATTCAGTTGTCTGCATAAAATGAAAGTTTTTAATCTGATTTAAAATATGATTTTTGATAAAATAAATCACCCCAGTGCATTTATTGTTTTAATTCCTCTGAGCTCTGCTTCTGTGATTTTGTCGTCTTTTTTTTTCCCCCTTTTATTCCTGGATGTAGCGCCTCCTCAAACCCAATTTTCTCTTTGTGGTGTTTTCTCTCATCTCTCCTCCTTTCTCCTTTCTTCCAGACCATGAAATGTGTATAACTAAGGACTTCTAGTGGCTGACACTGGAAGTGCCACTCAGAAGCACCCAGACGTGTAAAGGTTTGGGCCCTCCCTGTGTGCTGGGTGCCACAGCAACTGGTAGAAAGAACAAACCTAGGGCAATAAATTGGTTGTTTTGACTATGTAGATAGTATTTGTTTTCATGAATTTTATACTGAATCCAATTTCTTTTTAGGTGAGTACAAGAGAAACCTATATATTTATTAGTCTGTGTATAGTAAGCATAATGTCTTCGTCTTACTGACATTTAGATGGTGATTCACTTAAGAATCTGCAATTTATTAAACCTCGAGGTTTAATCTGTGAAATGCAGCCTTTTCTAAGTGTTGTGAATTGTGATGATATATTAAATGAAAGTGAGAAGTGGTAGATGGAGAAAATGATGGCGGTGGAGAAGCCTTTATGGCATGTGAAAATTTGACTAGATACTTATGCATGAGATACAATGTTACTTTATAGGATTTGATCTGAAATTTTGGGCATAAGAGATTCATATTGTACCAATGTTCAGATAAAAGTTATGTAACAGGAGAGCCACATTCATTCCTTAGGTACATGCCACCCTAGCTCTGAAGTAAACTTTATGAAAAATCAGAGCGTATTGAAAAACTAGAGAATTCTTGGCTTCCTAAACGTGGACCCTGGGTCACTCATAACTCATAATTTGCTCCAGATTTATATAGCACTTGGCATCCACTCTCTGGCAAAAAAATGATTGTTAAAATAGCTGAGTACCATGTCGAGGCAGGCTTATACAATGCCAAAACCATGCTTCAGTTGATATTGTAGAAGCTGAGACTTTAACTATGTACTTCAGAATAAAATTTCATGGGAAATTTTGAAAAAAAATATTTCAGAAAGGTTTTGAGTAGTCTCCCTGTTATAGTCCCTTAGCTATAACACGTGTTTTGAAAATGCAAATTTATTTGAATGTGATGGATACATTAAGGAACAATTTTAACCTAACTCAAATGTTGTGTTTGGCTGTGCACAGTTTGGACCACAAGAAACTAGTGAACGCAGAAAACTTACCCTGGCTGAACTGCATGTACACACGCACGTCAGGCAGCACGTGGCTCCCCCAGTTAGTGAGGGAGTCTGGAGCTGTGCCCATCCACATCTCCTGTTACCGCCTTCATCAGACCTCACATCACCTCCTGTAACTTAGGATCTGCAACCCTCAGAACACCCCTTGCCAAGCAAACCTCAGGTCTTTCTCAAGGTCAGTCACCACCACCTGCATAATAGTAGCTTTGCATTCCTTAACTATTTAACATATGCAGAGCTGAGCTGTCACTTTTATTCAGTTCCTGTCTTTTCTTAATGTGTCACTGCAAAATTTTTGAATGTTGTGCCCCAACTCCATTTTCCCCACAAACGTTGTGCTTTTACTGCATAATTTTGTATAGTGCAAGTGATTTTTAGGAACTTGTACATCCCATTGTAGCGGAACTATGAGTATTGCAGTTATATTCCCCACAACTACCAAGTGCCCGAACCCAGAGCTTCCAATGCTCGGACGCACCCTTCTTCCAGAAACTCCTCACACATCTGTAAATGCTTAATATCCTGGTTTTCCTCCTTCCCCTCTGACGGCTCCTGCTGTATCTCTTCGACTAGTTCTCTCTGCTTATTAATTTAAGTGATTCTAGAGCATCACTGTGATGTTTTCATCTCATATATTTGTAAAATTCCTCCCTTGGAGATGTATACATGTTTTCATCTCAGTTGCTACCTTTGTGCAGAAAATCCCCAATTTTCCAAAGCCAGAACCAAGCGTCCACAGTTTCTGATTGCTGCTGCACAATTTCACCAGACTGTTCCATTGTGACCATAGCTCAACTCCACCACTAGATGAGTGAACACATTAAAGACACTGTAAACTATGAAATGCTTTACAACCATGGGGGTGTTAAATTTTCCTTGTCTATCCAAGGGGAAAGAGTCTTTGGCCCTTCCTCTGCCCACAGCAAATCAGTCACTGAGTCCTGCTTTGTCCCCTACTCAGTCTCCCACTTTCATCTTTCCTTTCCCAGCCCTTCTGCCACCTTCCATGTCCCTCTAGTAGCTGTGGCTTCCTGCCTGCTTCCTGACCCCACCTTTGGGTCCCCTGCCCTGTATTTCTTCCTGCACCTTGGTCTCTCCTCAAAGTTGTAATTCTGTAGCCCATCCAAGCTGACCCATCACTCCTTTTCTAATCACATTTCTCTGTTTTCTTCTAGCCTGATGGAAATGCCTAGAGAGCTGAATGATATTTTACACTGATTTATATCCTGCCCCACTCCACACCATGCCTGCAGTGGGGCCCCATATGAGGTAGCAGCCACCTATGCTCCTCTCTATGTGTTTGTTGACAGTTCTGTAGTGGTTTTCATCCAACAGAGCTTAAGGTTCTTTCTATGACTTTTCTATGATATTGGGTTTTTTCTATACTTTTCTATGAGTTGCATAATGGAAAATGTGAAAGTGGAAGTGAGGTTTCAAGAGGAAACCAGGACAAATTACTCTGGAAACTGTTTGTTATGTGGAAAGTGTTTTTATAGTGACCTTGCTGGAAGGGATGATGACCGCAGCTATTAATGACGTGGCATGTTTTGGCCCCTGAATGGTGGCCAACTCTCTGCAAATGTGGCCACAGCCCTCCCCCTGTGTGAACCGCAGAGGGGGCTGGGCTTAATAGTAGCATGAGACCCCCGCCGTGATACAACTCTTATACCCCTGTTCAAGTATGTAACTTTTATATTATTTTCAAGTGTTAAAAGCTCTGTTGTATTTTCCAACAATAACTTCATAAATGGTTTCGCTTCCATTGGTTCAACCCTGTGACATTTTGTTGTACTTGGACGCTTTACTAAAAGAAAATGTTACTTCTGAATTTCAGTTTAGAAGGCCTGGATCCCAGTGTTCTTGTATTCGATTCTAAAATTCTTCAAAGTTCTAAAAACTTCTGTTTAAAGTAATAAAAAGAAAGGTAGTGTTATTAACTCAGATACTGCTTTCAAGGGCACAGAAAGAAGCACTGAAGCTTACAGATTCCTGAGAGAATTTCCTTCTTCTCTGTCCCATTCTCAGCATTAGCAAACTGACTCAATTTGTAGGGCTGTGTAGGACAGGGTGACAGTCCTCTGGTCACACTGAGCTCTAGAGACATCCATACAGATCATTCTGATTTGGGGAACACTTCTTTGGATTGAATTTGGTAGTTTTTTTTGAGGACCTCGATCCTTGATTCACATTTGCTGTTTTGCTACTTCTTCCTGGAGTCCTGAGAGGCAAGTCCTGCTTTGGTCCAGTCTTCCTTGGGTCTTTCCTGAGCCAGGCAGTACCATACCTGCTACCTAGGCATTCACTGTCCACCATGGCCTACCATGGATCTCCATGACCACATTGGAACCCTGAGGGGTGTTCAGAGGTGGGAGCAGGTGTATCATTTCTCTAAGTCCATTGGCAAGTTTGAGAATGATGCTCAGTTACTTGAGTTACTTATATGTCATACACACAATTACAGAATCTGTAAAGGAACAAACCTTTTTTTGTTTTCTAGATGTTCCCTTTTGTACATTAGCACATTAGCACATTAGCACATTCTCAGACTTTGTAACTTCATTAGATATAGCTGCAGCCAAAGCAGCAGCAGCAGCCATGTGTGAAGATGGGGACAGACAAAGCCACGTCTTAAGAGGGAAGCATTTTCTGTCTGCAATTGAGGTCAAAGAAGGATACAGGGAAAAAGTAGAACTCAGAAGATGTTCTTATTGTTATTATTGAACTTCTTTCCCCAAGGACTTGAAGTTATTGGCAAATTGTTTTTGTGAATATCAAAATCTGTGTTCCTGGGATGAAAGGAGATGTGGTATACTGTCCAAAATCAGATATAACATCCTTACATAAAAGATCCTTACATAGACTTACTTATCCTGAAAACAGAATTTTCCTACTTGATGTACAAATTTCAAAACAAAAAACTAAGAAGCAATCTATAGAAATCTAGTGATATAAAATATATTAACATAGTTACAATTCACATTAACCATATCCATAAACAGAGAAGTTTGCCTTATAACTCATATGGGGAGTTACTTTCAAAATGGAACATTCTTAGGAAAGGCATTTCTGGTTTCTGTCCAGCTTAATAAAATACGAATTTTTACTTGCCTTTAGTTGAAACTTCCTGCTTTTCATCTGCTTAAGTCCTATATTAAAACTCTACATTAGAGTTGATCAAATTTATGAAATGGGTTCCTGGGCTATGTTAAATCCATAGATTTTCCTAATGCATTAGTTCCAGAAATTTAGGGAGTTACTGGTAACTGGACACTAATAGAAAATCTATTAGCAACAACTACACAAAAGCATCTTCTATTTCATAAACAGTATGAGCTGTCCGTGTGGTAAGTTACTACAGTTAGCAGCAGGATGATCTGATTGCTGAGCCAAGACCCATACCTCTGTGTTTAAAGGGGATCCATGGAAATGCATTTGCATTAGTGCAAATAATGCTTCTAAAGCCAACCACTCTCCTGGGCCTTGCATCATATTGACACATTCATGTAATATATACAGAGAAAATAAGATAATTTGAAGCAGTTTCTCCCTTTGACTCATCTCTTGATGTCACTCCCCACTTACTTGCTTTTGTCTACTCTGAACTGCTTATTCGAGTAGTTTCATGTTAAATGTAAATGATTTCTCTCTTGTAATGATGAATTGTTAAGTGGAGCCAAGCAAATTGTTTGTTGTCATTTTAAAAGAAATGTTTTCCAAAAGTGCTTTACAGAAATATTAAGGTGGAAGGCAGTAGTCGAGATTATACCACCTACTGTGTGTAGCACCTGTCAGGAGTCACTAAATTCCTTTCTGCCTATGTGTCTTTCTGGCTGGAATGCCCTTTCCCCAGTGCTCCTGGTGCAGGTGCTACTCGTATGGCCAAGATGTGTCATGGTGCTGTGGCAAAGCAGGGGCTTTGAGGTCAAACAGAACACATCATTTGCTAGTTATAGTTCCTTTGCCTCTCTTACCAGAGGACCTTGGGAAAGTGGCTTAGCCCTCAGGGTGTCAGTGCTCACACCTATAAAACCAACACCATCAATACGTATCTCATATGGGTTTTGTGAGCTTTAAATGAAATAGAAAGCACCAACTACACACCTGATGCAGAGGAGGCGTTCAATTACTTTCATTTTGATTCACTCAACCAACACTTGTACTATTTATAATCACAGCTTGTTGTAGCACAGCAGACCCAGGCAGAGATTAGTCCCCACTAGATCTAATGCCCCCTCACCCCCACCCCCACCCCCGTGTGGTCCCTGCTGTATCCTCAGTGCCATGTGCCCTGCATTCGGTCACAGTTGTTGGCTGAATGAAGCATGACATCAGCCAGCTGAGTAGGCAGGCAGGAAGGCCCACTGCCTGGCCTTGCCCTCTCCGATGGCTGGACCCTTCAGGTAGTGCACTTACAGGAGCTCACAGTCTGGAGAGCTTGCTGACCAACACCTAGCAGGGCTCTTTCACCCAAAGAAAATTTATTCAGATACTGCAAGAGTTGAGGATCAGTGAACTCACTCTGTGGACAAGAACCATAAACTGTTTACTATACATTAATGTAAGTACCCACCCTAACTGTAAATATGTACCCTAAAACTATAAAAAGATATAAACTGGCAGTTCCTCCTCCCCAAGGAAGTGGTGAAAACATTTAGTAACAGGTGTGGCAAGATGAATAATCTCTGCTAAGGTCTGGATATATTTTCTTCCTGCCTTCTCTGAGTTCTACTGTTTATTGTTGTGCTCACCTTCTCTGAGGCTGATTCTCTCCAGGATACCCCCCCCATAGGGTCGGTGAATACCTGCCACTGTTTACTTCCAAACCTGAGAGAAATGGCTTTTCACTGTGTTTGCATTCTCCACCCTGGTAGATTAGCCACCTTCATGTTTTATATACTGCTCATAAGTAAGGGGTAGAGTGTATATTTCAAGTCCAGTCCACAGAGCATCAACAAGACGCCATGACACCACGAGTACACCACCATTAAATATCCCATCTACCTCCTGTGGCTTAGGGGTATTTAGCTTTACCACACCCAATAGCACATGGACTACAATGGCAATGCCACATTTTGTTGTGATTACTGTTTGCTCATAGTTCTGGGTCAGCACCTATTCTTTATTCATTCACAGCACTTAATTCAGGGTCCCACACTCAGAGGACCTCAGTAAGTGATTGTCCCAAGAATAAAGGATTGATCATTCAAGTATAGAGCAAAGGAGGCAGGTGAGCTCCTCTCTCCAGACCCTTGAAATACATGTGCTGTCCTTAAACCTTGCATTATATTTTAAGCTGAAAGTTGCCTAACTATGTAACCTTTGGTGATACTTTAAACTGGAAGAAGCTTCTAAGAATAATGATGTGATTTGTTGTTTCTTTGAGCTTCACCACACCAGGCTTTTCAAGTAAAACTAAAATTAGTAATGAATGTTTGAAACATTGACCGTGAACATCTGAAGGGAAGGCATACTCATACAGCTAATCTTGGGCTACCAGCAAATGCTCTGGGGAGGCCATTGTCACATCTGTTTGCAAGTGTCTTCATTATGATAGTCACGTGCATCCTTTCATTTAATCCTCACAACATTATGAAGGTAGTGTCTTTTATTAAACTCATTTTATAGGTAGAAAATTATGGCTCCATGATGTTTAATATCCCAGCCTAGGTGACAAAGCTAATGAACAGCAGAAGCAGGATTTTAGCCCATATAAATCTGTGCTCTTTCTGTCCCCGCGCCACCCCCAGTAAGAGTGTGTTTTGACCACCTCTCCCCCCACAGGTCATCTATATGCGTGACCCTGTGCCTACTGCTGCTGATTTGTTCTCCTACATTCCTTCTGTTATTGCTCCTGTCTTGCCCATCTGCTTCATGACCAGGTTCATTTCATTGCTGCTATTTTTTTCCTCCTTTTTCCTGTTTGAGTGATGGAGGCACAGTTGGCCATTTCTTTGATACTGACCTGTGACAACCACCATCCTTGCTTAAAGAAGTCCTTGCTTCTTCGTATCATTCATTTGGCTTGACATCAAAGCTGAAAAAGGTTACTGATGACGGGATAAACCTTTTCAGTATGCAAATGATGTCATGGTACAAATGACTTTATATCAATGTAATTGAGCTCTTAACTATTCATTTTTATCATTGCCTGTTCAATATGTCAAGCTGTAAAATAGAATATTTTAATTTACAAGCATGACTCAGATCTTGAAGAATAAATGTGAAAATACTGAATTCCAAAGTGCAGGCTCTTCCATTGGGATGTGGGCTTCCTGAAGATAGAGGCTATATCCTGTAGGTCCCTGTGTCCCCAGTTCCTGCTCTGGGCCATGGATAATGAATGAAGGCATGAATGAGCACCTGCATTGGCCTTAAACCTTTTAGTGTTTACTATAATTTTCTCAGAACAGTGGACAAGTTGATAAATACCGTGTGACTCATTTGAAGAATCTGGTGTACTTCTTAAGAGGCATGTTGATTATGCTTTGGTTTAAATAAGTGTAACTAGTCAAAATAGGGCGTTCCTTCTTTGAATTATACAAATAATCCAACCTACATATATTTAGTTTCTATAAAATAATGATTGTGGCAGTTAGTGATATGTACTATAAAGAAAAACAAAGCAGAATTTAAAGAGATGGAGAATGAGGGATTGCTGTTTATTACTTAAAAATGGTCACGTAAAATGGATGAGTAATATTATAATGCAAAATATTGGGACATTTAAATACAAAATGTTGAGATCTATACTTAAGGCAAGCATCATCAATTGTACCCATTTGAGCTATGAGAACTGAATCTGGCTACCCCGGTTTCATAGTGATTTTAGAGCCAAAAAGATTACTTCAGACAGATCTTTTGGTAAGTAAAATAATTGATCAGCTAGCTATGCCCTGATCTTTTTTTTTTTTTTTAAATTCAAGCATGGCTGCTAAAACAAACACATGTAATTTGGAATAAGAACTCAAAATTGGATCTTTTATTTTTATTTTTTTTCAAAATTAGATCTTTTAAAATCATTGATAGGAACATTAAAAATACTAGTGTAAACATTGTTTTAAGGGGTGTGGGGGGGTTCAGTCGGTTAAGCGTCTGGTTCTTGATTGTGGCTCAGGTCATGATCTCACACTTGTGAGCTCAAGCCCTTTGTTGGGCTCTAAGCTCAGAGGAGAGTCTACTTGAGGTTCTCTCTGTCTCTCCCTCTCCTTCTGGCCCACCATCCCCTGCTCATGCTTGCTCTGTCTCTCTCTCTCTCTCTCTCTCTAAAAATAAATAAACCTTCAAAACAATAAAATAAATGTTGTTTTTTGATCCTCATGGTAAGTTTTAAACTAATTTTCAGATGAAGGCATTTTAGCCTAAATGAGTAAGGTGTGTAGGTGGCAGAGCTTTCTATAAGATGAAGTTGAAGATTTTGTTAAAAACAAATGATGGAAAATATAATTTAAAACACAGATGTGTATACATGTTTATTTGTAGTTTCTCATACTGAAACAAACTCCATTCAGTATTGACTCAAGGTTCAAATTCAGTGTTGTACAAGCCTGACTATGAAACATAATACTCCCAACCTGTGTGAACCATTACATGGAATGCAGGATTTCTCATTGCGCGCATGCACATTTGAACTGAGTGGTGGGAAGTGAGATAAAAGAGCATTTCACCCCAGCACCTCAACCTGTTTATAGAGGAGAGCCTAATGCACGTGTGTAGACTGGGACGTGGGTGTCAGGTGTAATCCCGTGTCTGGGTGTTCTCTTTGCAGATGATCCAGTCTCTCAAAGCCGTCATTGAAAATGCAGATGCTGTGTATGAAAAGATTGTACACTGTCAGAAGGCAGGTAAGCCAAAGTTTGTTTCTCCTCTTTAAAATAAAATCAGCCACATCATCTATTTAGCCTTTCAAACTACTGTGTCTTTTTGACACTATGTCTAGGAAATCAGATATAAAAATTATTTTTTCCAGTGTAAGGAAAACACTCATTCACGGCTTCTCAAGGCTGGATAACAAAATCACCTGGGAGAAGCTTTTGAAATATCCTGACATAGGTCTGGGGTGTGGTTGCAAAATTCCTACCTGTTAGAAGCTCCCAGATGTTTCTAGTGAGTGGCCAAGACTGAGAGCTGATACACTGACGTCCTTCCCAGTGTGCCCTGCTGCTGACCCTCCTCTAGTCCCCCATGACCTTCTGGCAAAGAGTGGGGAGGGTGAATGAGGCTTGAGCAGAGAGAGAATAAGCTTTTCGAGAGGAGAGTGGGCATTCGTTACAATCTCTTGACACTTTTCAATGCACTGGCATGCTCAAGTGCTGATGAATTCATCTATTTAATATCAAAATGTTATACCGCATTATAAAATGCTACCATCGAATTAATTTTAGTTGAGATAAAACCACAAACTCAAGTATTCTGCATTGTAATAAGAATAGACAAAATGGAATTCTTTGAATTTTTACGTTTTGTTTGGAGCATCATTTTGGAAGATGTTACTATGGAGAATATTTGTAATGTACAAATAACTGTATCTGTCCTAAGTTCTAAGATTTCTGGTTGCCATTCCTTTTTTTTTTTTTTTTTTTACTTAAAAAAAAAAAAGTTTATTTTTTTGTAATCTCTACACCAAGTGTGGGGCTCCAACTCACTACCCCAAGATCAAAAGTCATATGCTCCTCCAACTGAGACAACCAGGCACCCCTGGTGGCTATTCTTTAAAATTAAGAGACTATAAATATCATAAGTGATGGGGCTAAGGCCTGGAAAAAAAAATCCTCTCTTTATCTCAGAAATGAACTCGTTAAAAATAGATCAAAGAAAAGATACATGTGACAATTTTCTCTTTTTGGTATTTATTGAAGGAATATGCACATTAGTGACTAATCAACAGGCAAAAATCCTCATCTTGATTTACTCACTTGTTCTTTCTACTTTTAGTCCTTTTGGGGCTAATGCTCCCTACAACCACAACTAGAACAAGATACTTCAAACACCATTTTTATCCTCTCACTTTGTACACAAAACCATCCAGTAGCTGACCAGAGTCTGTTGTATCAAATCTAAACTTCTAACTTCCCATGCAAGGTTACCTACTTACCAGCCAACCCATTTTGCCAATACTGTATAAAATTTGTTAAATCATCTGTTCATTCATTTAATAAATATGTTTTGAACTTCTACTATACCAAAGGTACTTGTAAGAGCTATCACATATCAAAATATTAAAAAATAAACAGGATTAATGTTTGCCTTCTAGAACCTTCCAATCAAGCAGGAAATATGAAAATAATCACACATACTCAGATGTATTGAGTACTTATGCTGTGTTACTCCGGAGTCTGAATTTGGTTTGTGGAGCCGTAGGGAGCCATTGATTTTTGAGCAGAATGGGAGAGAAATTGAACTTTAAGGTGATGATAGCTGTGTGCAGAGAATTTTCATGGGCAGAACCCAACTGGGAGGCTGTTGGGAGCAGTGAGAAGGGGGAAGTGATGGTGTGCATCCAGCCTGGCCTTGAGCAGCTCTTCTGCCTTCCCAGTGTGTTTCTCCTTAGTCAGATTTTCACAACCCTCTCCTCTGTCTGCCAATCTGTACATTTCTTCATTTTGTCCACAGTCTTCCAGGAGACCTTTTATGATTGCAGGAGTTATGTTACCTAAACATTTTATTCAGTCCTGCGGAATGTGTTTGGTTCAGCTCTCAGACGTTCAATTCCTATATGTTTTATTAATATCCTCTTCTAAACAGGCTAGTAACCTGCTGTGCCATAGGTTTGCATATTGAGTTACTCTGCATATTGAGTTTGCATATTGAGTTGCATCTTGTAGTTTACTCATGACACCTGTACTAACATTCTGCAGAATAGTCCCTGGAATACTAACTGACTAAATGTGATTTGACTTGTATTAAGGATTTAATTCTACTAAATGCATGAATTATCAGGAGAATTGTAGACTGTTAGAATCTGAAGCTGCATTTATCAGAAAAAAATAACTATTAACAATTTGAGTTATTGCCAAGTCTTTGCAACTTCACTGGTTTGCATTTGACCATTTCTAGCATATGCAGCTTTATGTTGTTGTTCTGCTTAATTTTAGTAAGGGATGTATTTGCTTATATTTAAAAAGCTGAAGAGTCTTATCTATTAAGAATTTTGCTTGGAGGGCAAAAAAGAATAACCACTGTGTAATGGTTCATGTTGCTCTGGGTTTGAAGATCTTGAGAAGCACGTAACGATTATCTTTTGGTTTCACAGTTACTGCTGACTGCCTACACAACCCTTCTGTTATCCCAAGTGCTTATTTTAGAGTCCTTGATCTTTTGTTTCTCATATTTACAGTTATCGGAAGGGCATATAGTCATTAGTCATATGAAGAATTGCTAATTTGTATTGCTCAAAAACATTTGCATGAGATTTTACTTCTGATAAATAATTGCTATTGTGCTTGCAGAACTTTAGTCTGGCAATGACAAAATGAAGATACAGGTACCAAAGTGCTGTAAGAGAGGATTATTTTAGAAGCATTTCAAACTCCTAATCACAAATTTATATTCTTACTAGATAAACCTTCCTCTAAACAGCTAAGTGAAGTGAGGAGTCACGCTGCCACCTCCAGCCACATGTTAAAAAGCGTGCCTAGTTTGGACAGGTTCAGACTCCCAGCTATGTGATTCTTTTTTTTTTTTGAGATAAAAATATGTTTTGCCAATGGTGTTCTCAGGAAGAAGGGGATAAAGCAGGAGAAGAATGCTGAGAAGTGAAGACCCACCCCCAGCCAGGGTGGGCTAGGAACTTAGAGGCCTCCGGATAGGCGGGCAGATGGCCTGAAGGGACCCTGGAGCAGACAGTGAGAACAACCAGGAGATGGGCAGTTCGGGCAGCCTGTGGAACCTACTCTCTTAAGGGGAGAATATTGCCACAGAGGGCTGGAGGGTCAGAGGGAAATCTTTATAAGAAAGCCATGTCCCTAAAAATAGGAAAGATCTACTGAGGAAGTGAAGAGGAAGACATGAAAAGATGAGACAGAGGGTAAGGAGGGAAGAAGTGAGGAGGGTAGGAATCCAGGACAGTCAGGAAACACTTGACCTCAGAAAAGGGGATGGACCCCTCTTTCCAGACACTCCAGAAAGCTGTGATATTCAGACAGATTCCATCGGGCAGTGGATGAGGACATAGTGGACATAGTGCCCTAGAAGGGCACTGGCTTTGGGAGTGAGGGAGTGAAGGGGGCGCCCAGGGACAGGGGCAAGAGTGTGGGAGTGCTCTGGCAGGGTCACACACTCTAGTGCCAGTAGAGGGACAGATGAGATGTGGGATGGTACAGGAGTGGTGTGGGGCAAGGGGGTCTGGGCCGACGTGTGAGGGAGAGAAATGGGTAAGTAATAAACTGCATGGCTACACAAGCATGAGTATGCATAAATCCATGAGCATAGGTGAGCACACTCACACTCTCTCTCTCTCCTAATGTAATGCATGCTTGTTCTTCCAAGAAATAGCGAAGTAGGAGATGGGTGAGGAACACATGCAGGGGAGCCAAACAGGAACCTACAGAAGAAGAATTTGCATTAAGAAATGCTTCATAAAAGTTCTTTAGAAAGTTTGTAAAAAGGTAGCTAGGTTCTTTCTGGGGAAAAGTCTTTTTCACTGTGTAATATTTATCTCTTTCTCTCTTACACTGGCCAAAAATGGCAGGCTATCTTTGAATTTTAATTTCCTCTTTAGTTGCTGCATTGATCTGCTTCGTAAAGGATAGAAAGATGATGTAGAAGAAAACGCTAACTGCTTTGCTTCAGTGAGTTCGATGTTTTTATCTGGTGAATTTAAATGGAAAATAATTTGCTGTCTGGAAAGGAAAAAGAAATCAATGACATACTTCTTGTTAAAGATGGTGAATTAACACATGCACCTCATTTCCCCTCCCTTCTGAACCTCATTAAAATGGCAGTAAGGGTTTTTTGTTGTTGTTGTTTTTTTTTTTTTTTTTTTAAGGCATAAACCCATAAGGACAAAAAAAAATGTGAGGAACAAAATTTCTGAAACTGAAAAACACTGGAATAAGTGATAATTGACTTAGATGACACAAGAGAGCTGAATCTGAGGCTGATTAGCTGGGCACGGGCAGGCAGTCTGGTTTACACTGCAGACCACCTCCACCTGCCACCTGCTCAGATGCCCCTGCATGTTGGAGTAAAGGTAGGGATAAAAGAGAAATGTCCAAAAGCTGGGTTAGGGAGCAATTAGACCCCAGAAGGCTGGGAGACTACATGTGTCCCGACAGTGGAGATGTTAAAATAGCAAAGTTTCCATCCTTCATTTGGGAAGTTAAGTAGATAGTGCTCAGGAGGAAAAAAAAAAGTCTAAACAATATAAACATGTTACTTAGAAATATGGACATACACATTAAAAAAAGGAAACAAAAAACTGAGCTAGAAGGATTGAATATAACTACTTCTAGAAAGGGGGAATGGGTAACAACTATTTGGCTCTTTAAACCATGTGCATAATTTTGATAAAAATTAAATTACTAATAAATTTAAATTTAATTTAAATGATTAAAGTAAAAGAAAAAAAAAAAAAGAGGAAGGAATCAAGGACCAGAAGCTGCCACAGGAGTCCCTGACTGAGGATGTTCCAAGAGAAGACATGGGCCATAGTCCCAAGGCATGAGGGGCAGCATTGAGTGATTAGGTGAGGTTTCTGCCAAGATCTCCAGCCGGCCCCCCTGGCAGCATGGGTGGGCACAGTGCACAGGTGATGGCTGGGTGTCTTGGGGCGGGCGGGGCAGGGGGAGGGTTGGGGGGGCGCACGAGAGCCTGGTTCCTCTTCTAGCAGGAGAATTGGTTCTGCCCTCTTTTTGAATGACAGAGGAAGATCAAGCTCTCAATGAAAGAAACCCCTGCCCACCCTAGAGCTATTTAAATAGAAGTGCCTTTTCTAAAAGCTCTGTGGGCTTCTCATGCATGGCAGGGTCGCATCATTACCAAGTGGGATATAAGCTAACTTCCCCAAATAATGAAAGCTTTCATTACCCTTCGTTTTAATCCTTTTAATGGAATACTTTCTATAATAGATTCTGTACATCCCTGCTTCCTTAAATTTGGTTTGGCAAACAATCTGAACTTTGGTGACTGAGGGTCGTTTTGAGAGGCTTCTGTTATCTTGCAGTTTAATGGCAAGTCCCCCAGGAGCCTGTATGTCCTGGAGGGCCCCTAACCCTCTCTGTCGGCTCAGATCCTGTTCAGGGTTAATGGTTTATTTGTTACTTCCACTCAATTTTCACTTCCTACTGCTAATTTGTACTGTATCCGACTGCCTATTAGTACCCTGGACTCTTTCTTTCCTTTCTAATTTGCTGCTTCTAGTCTGCTGAGCAGTTGGCATCTCCCCTGTGGCCCAAGCTTGATAGATTTGTCTCACTAAAAGCAGGTGAGAGACCGACGCACTCCCACACGGAGAGAACAAGCAGAGCATCAGACCAGGCCTGGGTTTGATTGCTCCTTTTTTATTTTGCAAACTCCTCCCATCTCAGTGTGTTCCTAGGGGCTGGGGTTACCAGATAAGCAACCTGTCACCATCCATCACGTGCTTTGTTCACATCAGTGTCTTACCCAGCACAGGAAACAGAAGTATCTATAAGATTTATCCTGAAAGCACCTCACAAATGTTCTGTTTGAAAAAGTTTGCAAATAGAGACCTGGGAGCCTATAACTTTTGTTTTCATTTATGTCAGGATGTTTTGCAGCTGTGTCTTGACAGAAGCAAGAGGTTCTTCCCTGGGGATCCAGAGACCTGTATTCTTGTGTTTTGCTGTGTGATACTGGGTTAGTCACTACCCCTTTCTGTCTCTATTTTCTCCTTCTAAGGGACATTGGAGTATTTGATCTTCTCCTGACCACTTCTAAAATCTTCTGAAATGCAGTGACCTAAGACCAGTTACCTAATTACCAATTTTGGAATGGCTTGATTACAGTTACTTAAAAAGATTACAAGATTAAACAAGTAATCCCATCCAGGGGCATGGGGATACTGAAAGTGCAGCCCATCAGCATGAGTTTCAAGAGGGAAAATCAATGCCTAACATCAAAGCCGAAGAGTGACCTCTCTGAAGGTGGGATACAGACCTGGAGTCAGACCCCATAAGTTCTCTGGGACTCTCAGCATCTGTACTCTTCTTAAAGAATGGGTGTTGAATTGCCAGATCCTCCCCCAGGCACTTGAGTTAACTCACAGTTAGTGAAGCCATGGGAAGCCAAGAGGTTGCAAGGTCCGCAGTGGCCAGGCCAGTCTGCCCTACCTGCCCTTTTGTTCCACCAAAAGGAACCTTCATTGCTGATTAGAGAGAATAGAGAGAATGATCACAAAGGTGACAACTAGGCCAATTCAGAACAAAAAAGTTTCAAAATAAGCACTCCGTGTCTATAACCCTCTGCCTCACCACACCCCTCTGTTTCCTGTACCCATCACCCATCCCATTTTAAGATCCCCACATCGTCATATTAATGGTATTTCTAAGTGTGGTTGTGGTCACAACGAAGCACATGGTGTAAATAATAAGTACAATGGAAGTTTAAAGAAAGGGGTAAGCCCGGAAGGTTTTGTTGGTAGGGAAGGAGGTAGACTTGAATCTAGGGACTTGAGGGCATGGAGGATCCATGGAGGCAGAGCAGAAGGGACAGGGCTTTTGAGGCTGGCCAGAGTGTAGAAGTTCTCATTATCAAGGTGTGCTTTCTGTGCGCATGAAATCTATTGTCCTGGCTAACGGGAGATACTTGTTTTAGGTAGCCTCAGAAATTAGGAGTGGAACTAGAGCTGGCTTCAAAGGATGGAAGCCTTTTAATTCAAGGACAAAGTATTTGGGATTGACTTTCTAGGACAGCATTTCTCAAAAATAGATTCAAGGAACACTAGTCATACTTCTCAGCAAAGGATCTCATCGTCAAATTCTCATAGCAAAACTGATTCCTCTTTGGAGATTCTCAGTACACATTAGCATGCTAAATATCTTCCAGGTTAACTCAGTGTGTCCTGAAGGTACATAGTTATAAAGCCTTTGTTTCAACTCCTGTCAATGTCTGGAATACTTTAGGAAACTGCTATAGATGGGGGTGCTAAATAGTTTGGGACAGGCTTGGGGACTCATTGGTCTGGGGACTCTGCCCTTTGCCCTATGCTTTCAGATGCTCCCTCTGGCAATGGAATGGGAATGCTTGCAATGTCAGAATAGGAAGGAGTTGATTGTGAAGGTCTGTTTCAAGTTTGGTGAGCATGATCACAGTAGGATGGCACTGCTATAACAAATACTACAGACCGGACAGTTTATAAACAACAGAAATTTATTTCTCCTAGGTCTAGAGGCTAGGAAGCTTAAGGTTATGGTGCCAGTAGATTTGATATGGTGGCGGGTGACGGTCCTCTTCCTGGTTCATAGATAGCACCTTCTTGCTGTGTCCTCACATGGTGGGAGGGTCTAGGAAACTCTCTGGGATCCTTTTTATAAGGACACTAATCCCATTCATGAAGGCTCCATCCTCATGATCTAAGCAACTCTCCAAAGCCCCACTTCCTAATACCATCACATTGGGCATTAAAATTACAAAATATAAATTTGGAGGGGGAAGCAAACATTCAGACCTTAGCAGATGATCAAATGGAAAAAGCTAGCAAGTGTTGAAGCAACTATAATGAAGCTTGGGATGGAGTCAGGCTTACAGATAGAATTGGTGTCATCCATATGGAAGTTGGATGAGTTCTCTCAGGAGGAAAGAATTGGGAGGAAATACTGAATATTTGAGGAGATGATTATGAATCTGTAATTCAGACTGGTTGTTTTACTTTCCCTCAAGTCATAAAAGCATTCCCAGCACACCTGATACCATACAGTTCACTTACTGTATATTCTTGCAACTTGAATATAAACTACTTGAAGGCAGGAGTTTATTCATCACGTATCCCAAATTCCAACAATAGTGCCTGATACTGAGCAGATATATGTTGAGTTGAATTGAAGGTTAAATGCTGCATTTATTAGTTCATTCCTTTATTCACTACTTATGAGGTCCTTACTCCCAGTATGGCAGAAGCTGGAAACTTGGCTCCTTGTCCCTGGGGGGTGGGGGGGAGAAAGAGGGGGCTCCAGGTGGAGTGTTTGGAGACATGCCTGTGAAGAGAGCCCCCCTACACAGCGTATGTCATGCAGTAGTAAGAGGACACTGCTGTGCAGCCACAATAGCATGCCCTGTGATGAACTCTGTCGGGGGTGATCAGGGAACCAGATCTCAGAACAGGAGTTGAGTCTGGCAGGTGGTTTGTCTGGGAGCAAGGCTGGTTGGGACAGGAATTCCATGCAGGGAGAAGAGTGCACACAGGGTGACACAGGATAGCCCACGCCAGCAGTGGCCGTAACAAAGACGGGAGCCGCAAATGAGGCTGGAGGTGTGGGCAGGAAACAACACAACCCAGAAGCTTGAACATAACATTGAATGACAACAAAAAACTTGACATATTAGACTGCATGAAAAGAATTCTATATAGCAAAAACTATCAGGAGCAAAGTTCCAACAAAAACTACAAACAGAAAAAGTGTTAGCAATACATATCACAAAGAGCTAATGTCCCTACTATGTAAGGAACCCCTAAAATCAGTAAGAAAAAGTCCAACAATCCTATATTCTTGCAAAGAATTTGAACTCTTTATGGTAAAGAGAACTTAAAAGACTAAAAACAAAATGAAAAGATGTTCAGTCTCATTTATCAAAGATGCAGATCTGTTCCAGGGACAGTTATGAACAAAAAGTCTAAATCCCTGCCTTTGTGAAGCTGAAGTCTAGTTGTGGAAGACAGAAAATAAACAAAAACCAAATAAATAAAACATTTAGGTGTCAGGCAGTGGTGAGCGTTTCAGAAACAAAGACAGAGAATGGGATTGAGAGTGCGCAGAGTGCAGGCAAGACCGCTCTTTTAAATAAAGCGCTCTTGGAGGACCTCAGTGACTTTTGACAAAAGCATGATTGGAGGTGGAGAGCAAGCTTTCTAAACATCTGGGAAAGGGATGATCCCAGGAAGACTGAACACAGAGACCTTGAGGTGAGAGCATTCATGTGTCAGCGGAGGAATGAGTAGGCCAGCGTGGCTGCAGCGTCTGCAAGGACAAGGAGGCACAGAGGGGTAGGAGCCAGCATTAACAATGAGCTGGAGTTAACAGTAGGCCAGACACCTGGGCTGGCTTTGTTCTCAGTGAGAGGAGAGGTCTTTTCCTAGGCCTGAGAAGAGGAGTGGCTGCAGCAGAACATATGAGGATAGGGCATGGGGTGAGAGCAGTGGCTGGAAGACTATTCAGGAGGCTCTTGCAACAATCCAGCCCAGTCTGTGGTTGTGGTCGGATGGATGGTAGTTGGGGTGGAATGATGTGAAATGGTTACGTTCTGGATATTCAGCTACATTTTGGATATGTCAGGATTTATGGTAGATTGGATGTGGGGTAGGAGGAAAGAAAGAAGTCAGTATGACTGCAGGATTTGGGGCTGGAAAGAGGACACTGCTATTTACTGAGGTGGGGGGAACTGAGGAGGAGAGGCTCGAGAGGGAACGTTAAAGATTTGGTTTAGACATCTTAATTTATGCCTGGCTGGATTCCATGTCTGGTAAGAGGTCCAGACTAGAGGAAATGAGTTTAGAATCCATAAACGCAAAGGTATCTTTTAAGGCTGGAGACCCGACGTCACCTAAGAAGTGACTGTGGCTGGAGAAGACGGAGCCCTGTCCCTCCAACATTGAGATGTCAGGGAGGAGATGTGTAAGACCAACCACACGAGGTTAGGATATAGCCAGGCAGGAAGGAGGAGGACACTGTGATCTTCTAGAAGTTGAGTAAATGAAGTATTTCAAGGAGATGCCACTTTTCATGCATCAGATCCAAGTGTTTATATCCAAGACGTCAGAGTTATATCACACACGGGTCATGATGGATTGGTGAGGATATAGGGGAAACCAATACCTGTCCCATTGTGGGGGGGCCACGCCTAGGGAGGACCATATGGCAGTGGACATCAGATTTATAAGTATGTGCAATTTGAACCAACAATTCCATTTTTTCAGAGTTTATTCTACATATATGATCACATACTTGGGGGAAGGACAATATGTACAGAATTTTCTTTGCATTACTGAGAACAAGCTTAACATTACACCCTAAATGTTCAATAGGAGGGCCCTTGTTAAATACATCCTGATAGAGCCACATAAAAAAACATTATGCTACCATAAAAGAGAATAAAATATAAACCTGTATATATACGTTTACCTGCACCCACACATGCTACGTACTACACTTATATAAGGAAGATCTTATATATACATACAGGAGATATATATCCTGTGTGTGTGCGTGCATGTGTGTGTATTAAAACATATTATTTTCAAAAGCAAACAGTGTGTGCTATTTGCTAAAATTTGTTTTAAAAGGTGGGGTAGGAGAATAGGGCCTGTGTGCTTATGAGGACATCCGTCTGGGAGGATACCTATGGGGGAGTAACAGCAGTTGCCTGATGGGAAGGGAGCAAGGAGACTGGGAAAGGAAAGATAAGACTTTTCAGATTGCTGAGTCATATCACAATATTATCTGTTCAAAAATTTAGATAAGAAGAGGTACAAAAAGCAAGGGAGGTGCCAAACTGTGGTAGAGAGGAAGGATCCGATTTAAGAGTGGCAATACAAACAAAGATGTCCTAGGTTTAAAAAAACAAAAACAAAAAAACACTAATCTTTGAGTATAATTAGGGGGTGAAGGTGGCCTTTTTACTTCTCAATGAAATGAAATGGAGAGGGTCCTGCTATAACCACATCATTGCTCCTGTGACCCCACCCCATGTGCATCAATCACATGGCCACGTGTTGAGGATGGTGGCGTGGCACTTGGATTCCACCAAGAACTGAAAGTTATACAACTTCCTCTCACCTAGATTCACCCAGATGGAGCAGGCTGGCGGAGGAAGGAAAACCTCCCTCGTGCAATTCATTCACAAAGTGTACTGCTGTGGATGTGGCATTCTGGGGATCTTGTCATCCATCTGGGTTTCATGGATATATTTAAGAGACCTGGTTTATCTCTTCCACCTCGTGTGGAACGGGATTTAACAGCTCAGAAATCCATCTTAAAATAATTTGGCTTTTGTTAATGCCAAGATAGGAAAGAAGGCCAAGAAAAAGAGACTACCAACTGGAGCTATATGAAAAATAATTAGGCATTTCCATGTCTCCATGGGGATTATGGTGTAAATGCCCACATGTCAGCAGCACACACAAACTTAAGACCCCTGTGGTTTTGGGGCAGAGTGTATAGTTTACAAAGGCTGTATATTTTAATGGGTGCTATATGTAAAGTAGTTGGGAAAATAACCAGATACAGTATTTTGTTTTTAAGATACTCTGAAGTGCCACGAGACACGGGCAGACTGCACTTATTAGGTACTTTTAATATTGCTAATGAATCATCCTCTTGAATGAGGTCCCAAATAGACCTGTGTTATATGGAATTCCATCTTCCAGGAAATATGTCTCACTACACCTACTTTAGGAAATTTGAAATAAATTAAAATATAAATAACATATTTCTTATGTCACCATTTGAAAGATTTTGCCCTTGCTTGTGGTTTCTATTTTCAACACATAAAAAAAAATATTTTCTCACTGGATGTGTTTGTGAGCTTTTTAGAGCAGCAAAGTAAATTTTCTGTTGAAAAACTAATCTTTAAGTATTTAAGTTTAAGATCAATATGTCTCTCTTAGGAGTATTTTTTTAAATTATACTTGTTTCTAAAAATATTTAGCCTTGTGCTGCATGTTGTATTTTAGATTCATATCATTTAGATTGGTAGAGAAAATCCCAACCAGAATGTTTGAAAGGTCATCTGCTTTATGTTTGGCAAGAAGAAATGGCATCCATTTCAATCGAAGAGGAAATGATGCCATGTTTCTGACTGAGTCTCCCTTCCCTTCCAGGCAAAAGCTTCTTTTTCATATCTTAGTATTTATTGTATATATCATATATTTTTAAGTTTTTATTTTATTTTTATGGCTGGCTGGTTTTCATCTAAGTTTATCTGTGATAGGAAGCAGGAAACTTAATAGAGGCTACTTCCTACATCCCATTCTTTGCAGTTTTATAGTAACGTGTTTAGTTAATTTAATTATATCATTCTGGAAAATTTACACTCAGTTATTAATTTTTACAAACATGATACTTAATCTTTCAGCTTTACCTTTTATTTTTGGTCACTAAGCTTTAAGCCCTTCCAGAAAGAAACTCTTTAAAATATTTAGGTTATAAAGTATTTTGAAATAATAATTGGAAAATAATGTGAAACCAATACCTACCAATATAAAAAACTTAGCTGTTTAGATTTTCAAGAGATGACATGGAAAGAAATGACAGCTCTCCAAAATGTTCTTAACTTTAAAAACAAATCATATACTTTTGTGTGGCCATACCAATTTTTAAATTTAATATTATAGTTATATAAATGGAAAGATTAAGTGATTTATGCAGTCCCCACCATAGACACATGGCCCTGTTTGCTCACATGGCCTGTGTCTTCCATTCCCTTAGACCAGAACTGACTGTACTCTCACAGAAATCACCTGAGTGATTTCTCTGCTGTTGGATGGCCAGCTATTCATTTCATTAATTCTCAGGTTCATTACCACCAAGAAAACTGAGCAGATTTTCTTCTTGGTTAACATTCTTGAAGAAAAATGACTCAGATCTTTTCCCTGGGAACAGAAACTTGGGGTCATGGAGTCAGAGGAACCTAATTGTAGGTGCTTTGGCACAGAGTAGCCAGGGCTCAAAGACAATCCTTTTGGCAAAAGAGTGGTCACAGCAGACCTGGCCAGCTCTGTGCATGAAACATGACCATTTGCTGCTTTCTGGATTATTTCCCCCAGGCTTTGGTCCGTGTTCCCATGCACTTAATTGGATTTGCGTAATATATACTCACAGTCTTCAGATTTTAATGCCTTCAGACACATCATGTATTTTGACTCTTAAATAATATAGCCCATTGCAATTATAAAGCATGTCATACTTTGCAAAGGTCAGTTTACCTAGTTAGCATTGGTTTTTCAAGTGAAGTTCATTGAAACTTACAAAGATTTCCATTTCTTTGAGCAAAATTAACTGTTACCTCTTGTCTCACTTGGGTGACAACATCCTGGTGGAATTGAGGCATCTTGATTGCTTCCTCTACCTTAATAGTTGCCCCTAAATGTTACAAATGTTAGCCAGGCTGTGTTTTATTTGAGGCTCTTGTAATGCTACTTAGTGTAAATCAGACAAGTATATGAGACATTACTAAAGAAAGAAAATACAAGATACTGTGAACAACCACACATGGCTCTAAAATATACAAATTTATGAATAAATTGTGTTAGTAAAGTATTTGGAAGATGCTGGAAACACAACTTGTTCATGAAAGAAAATACGACTTGTTCCTGAAAGGAAAAAAGATCCCACTTCTTATCCCCTCCTTATTATTGGCCCGGCATCTATTTTTGAACCCATAGATTGTTTTCACAGTGGGAGTTCTTGTCACTAAGCAGCGGTAGGACACGTGCAAGGACCTGCTGCCTCACTTCTCTTCAGTGCCTGCCTGTGAGCTTTCTGTAAGTTCACTGCAACCCTCAGGCCACAGAAGCTAAGAGCCATGTTTTGTAAGAATATTAGAACCCTTTTGTCTTAAATCTGCAATTTAGAAACCTCCAGATAATGATTTTCCAGATGGTCACAGAAGAAATTTTCTCAGAATCAATAAAATTCTAATTATTTTCAGAAGCATGTAGATTTTTTTTGTTTTGTTTTTGTTTTGTTTTACCTATGATTCACCAATGAGAAATACTTGGGTTTTAGACTAAAAGCTCTCTCTTTCAGCCCTGTTGCCCCAGGTGAGTAAACAATCTCCACAGCCAGCCATCTCGGTGCTGGTGGGGCCGTGTGTGGCACCTGCCCTCACTCTGGTGTCTGCTAAGGGGATGACAGCAGCAGTGTTCTCCTTTTACTTTCTCAGAAGCTGGTTTGGGTGGTTCTGCATCTTCTTATCCTTTTAAGAATCCCAGAGCAGTGGGGCTTTCACTCTAAAATACTGGTAATATAGACAGGCAGATAAAAGACGCCCTGCTAATTGGTAAACAAGGAACATGCAAACAGTGGCTATTTACTTTGTGTAATTGCAGGTGTCAGTTTGGTTTACAGTGTAGTTGCGAAGAAAACAGAATGTAAAACTAATCTCCGTAGGCTAACACAAGAATTGCTACTAGAAGTGGCCAGGTCTCTAACCAAAGTAAGAGGAGGCGGAGGCATCCTGAGGCCCGGCCTGCACCCTGGGTGGAGTTGAGCTGTGTGCTGGCTGCTGGCATGCCCTGCGTCCCCAGCTCTGTGTGCTACCTGCTTGCTGAGGCTGGGAGTTAAGCAGTTAGCCTCTCTTTAATCAGAGTCCAGTGTTCTTACTCCTTCATTTAGGACACTAAGGCTGGCAGAGGTCAAGAGCAGGAAGTGATGATAAAGGACTCCCTGGCCACCTTGTTATGTAACTTTCCTCTATAGCAATTCTGTATTGCTAACAATTTTACAGTAGGTTCAAGGGTAATCAACTCTACCTTACGGCATATTTATTATCTGCTCATTTTCCATCCGGTCACTTAAGTGAAAACACAGAACAGACTTACTCAGGTTTTCAGAAAAATTAGTTTGTCTGATTTTTTATTTTTCAATCCAGTCTTAAATGATCAGTTGTTCGTAATTTATCCTGTAAAATTTTACATTGTAATACACAGACCTTGTAGCCTCCTAAATCTCCCATGCATAGTGTTTTTTCCTAGTTCAAAAATCCTGCTTTGATAGTGTTCCTACAGAGTTTATTTTTGCATTGATTTAAAAAGCAGCAGTTGTTAGGTACCCTTACATCATCATTTTAATGCTGTCGCCCTGTTTGCTGTACTGATGCCTCTAAACTCAGCCATTGTATTCCAGAACAAAACTATAAATATTTCTTTATGAAGGAGCTGCCAGTGAGTTGATAACGTAAGCACTAGTTCCCGTACCTCAGTTTGTTCCCCATACTTCTAGAAATCTGTTTTTTCACAGAATGGTCAGGAACGGGTTTAAGTGATGGGATTACAGATTTAAGCAATGGGTTTTAATAGGGCTCAACACTGCATATAGCCAAATGACCTACACATGGTGTATAATCAATAAATTATTCTCTTACCAATTAGTGGTGTTACTTCAAGTACCAAGAATTACTTTCATTATCTAAAATGATGAGACCCTTTATATCCAACCATTAAAAAAAAAGAAAAAAAAAAGAGTGGCTAGGCAGTCATTAAAAAAAAAAAAAATAGAGTTTTGACTGTGATGCCTGCTAACCCTCCCGTCTCCCTCACCCTCCCTGCCCGCTACCTTCCTTCAGGATAGATGGACTTGGCAGTGTCGTAATTCTTACATTTTTCTGAAATGCCCCTCAGATCATGGCCCTCTCAGACCTGCTGGACATTCTCTCCAACTTCATCATCACTTTCATTCTCATTCTCATCTCCTCATCCTCCGAATCTGGTTTTCCTCGGAGTGATCCCCAGCCCCCTTGATGGAAATCTTCTGGGGGTACTTGCTAAAAATGTCTCAGTCTGGACCTGCCACAGGCCTTCTGACTGGGATCCTGGGGGAGAAGCAGAGATCCTGCCTTTTAAACACACGCCCCCAGTGACTCTGTTGTACAGTGAGGTTTGGGACCCACTCCCCAGCATTGGCGTGACTTCTCTGTGAAGCCTGGCTATGATCCTCTTATAGGATCCTCCATATCCTTCGCCACAGTGTCTCTAACAATGGAGCCACATGCTCTTAACGCTTCCTAGATTACTGTGACACCTGCCTAACCGGCTCCTGACTCCTTCCAACTGCAGCCACTGAGGTGCAGCAGCTCCTGGCCCACCCAGGGCTCTTCCCATTCCTGGTTAACACCCTGTCTCCACCCCCCTCACACCGTAAATAGAGAAAAGGAGTTTTAAAACAAAAACAATTTGGCTTCCTTGTGGGCGTTGGGGCAGAGGTGAGAGAGGTGCTAACTTAGTCTCAAAAGTTTTGCTTATTAGATTTTCACCAGCTACTTTAAATCTCACTCTGCTCTTTAGACAGAATGGCATAACTTATGGACAGAAAAGAGGTAGTGCTTTTACATTTCTTAATAAGATAAAGACTTTTTCATTGGGCTAATGTTTCCTTGCTGAAAATAATTTGGAAAATAGGGAGAAAGTTACTTAACATATAACCCAGACAGGTTCTTTGTACTCCATGTTGATGTAAAGAACCAAAAAAGACCTCCTGTGACATGTTAGAGTAGATTTCCTGATAATTTAATATCAGAGGAATAATGCAATTTGCATCTAATATAATTAGATTTCCTTGTTATGTATGGACTGACCCAGTTCAAATGCGTAATCTCATTTGCTGTCCTTCCATATTCCCTTAGAACTGGGTCAGTGCCTGTGCATTAGCCCTTACAGCACTCTGCCTCATGGCATGATTACTGGGTACATATAACCATAGCATGAGATCATATTAAGGGTAAGGACTCTTGATTAGAAATAATTCATGGTAGTTGGAAAACCGTGGGGCATTGGGCTCAGGCAAAACAGTATTCAAATCTTTCCCATTTCCTTGGGAACGTACTATGGCTCCTCTCCATGTTTCTTCTGTAATATATGTAAAAAGCACCTGGCCAGTTTCCTCACTGGTGCCCCTAGTCCTTGCCCTGGGCTTTGCACATCACAGGGGAGCAGTGAAAGGTACCGTTGTATTATACAGGCCAAGGTCAGAATCCTTTGATTTACTTAAAGAAAAGCAGTATAGGCCTTGAATCAGTGGATTAGCAGGTGTTTTCAAAGATCAGTCTATAAATTATTAATATAAAAATTTTTAATGAAACTGTTGTGTTATGCAGCAAGCCAAATAATGAAATAAGTAACAGTGGGACCCATAGTCTTGGTCACTTTTTAAAGTTTCAGGTTTACATGTATTTTTTTTTCTTTTTGTTGGGCTTTATATTTTTAACATAATTTTTCCAGTCTTCAACGTGTCACCTTTTTTGTGTGCATTTTCAAAAGAATCTCATTAGTAATACTTTTTGTACTTCCCTATGGACTTTGATTGGACCACTGATATTTCATGAAGAGAGAGAGAAGAGGGAATATGTAGTCTCATTTTTTAGTAAACATGTAAAATAGGAGCTTTTTAGACAGCAAGCATATATGTATTCTGCTACCCTTATTTCTTTAAATGTTTCCCTGTTTCTTCCCTATTGTTACCATTTTTTATAATTTTAACTGTTTTTCCTTGAGTCCTCAGTCCTTCTCAAGGCAGCCTGTCCTTTTACTGCCTCTGGCCATGAGTAGATCTTTCCTTCAGAAAGCTTCTTAAAATTGAGGGTAGATGTTTGTCTAAGCTCAGCATTCCCTCAAAGACCATGCAGGTGTTTATCTTCTTGTTTATAGAGAGCTACTGCCCTACCACTTCTCTTGTGTCTCCTCTCTTTCCTGTATTCCAGTCATGAATTCCATCTGCCACACCTCAGTGATGCTTATAAGGCTATCGTGCCTCCTGACAGCTAGAATAGAAGCATTATGAGTGTTAATGACCCATCCTGAAATCCAGATCTTGCCAAAGCCCAGTATTAAATCTTATCAGAAAGCCAGCACATCAAGGTCTCACTGCTCAGGCTTCACCTGGCCATGTTCTAAGAAGTGGGTCTAAGTCATCACAGCACTCTCTTGGGGGGGGGGGAGGGGGGGTGTCTCCCAGATGAGACCAGGGAAAAAGAGTGTGTGGATGCATTTGCACATGCCCATGCATCCAATTAAATGCTATAGCAAAACACCTGGGTTTTGGAACAAGATTGCTACCTACTCATGGTTATTTCTGTTTGTTTTTAGGGTTTTGTTTGTTTGTTTGTTTTTGCAGTAAGCTAAGCCAAGTACATTCAGTAAAAGTCAGAACAAGATTTAGGGAATGCAGCCTGCTATCTGAGCCAGGTCGCCATCATGGTGGAGTGGGTTTAGTTAATCAAGTTGGGATGTTCTCAGGTACCATCACTGGCAAGAGAGAAATTTGGGAAAAGGAGAGTGGTTAGTGTGGTAACTTTCTAAACAATATAATGAATTTTACTGTTCTTTCTTGAAACCAGTTATGTTCTTAAATTTTATTAGCAGGAATTAGAACCATCGTTTCTATTCAGTGAGGGTGGGGGGAGAAGAAAAAAGACTAAATTGGCAGCTTTTACTGTATTTATCATATGTATCAGCTTTTGCTTACTGTTTAAAGACACTAAGAAATAAAGTTGCTGTCAATCACAGTATAAAGAGTTGCTTTGAAATGGTGTTGCATAGAAAGGGAGTTAGAAATTGGAATGCCCAACTGAATAGTAAGTGTTCACAAAAGAGCACAGGAAATGTCTTGTAGAGATTACAACTGCTACGCATTATTTGTAACAGCAAATGCTTTTGAAACAACCCGGTATCCATCGGGGAGCCTGGTTAAATAAATGCTGGTTCATCCACTCAAGCAGTCCACGTAGCTGTTAAAAAAATGAGTGAAAAAAAAAAAATGAGCGAAGGTGTGCTCTCCACATTGACATGGAGTGATCTCCATCCACTATGTAGTTACATGAGGAAAAACCAAAGTACAGAACAGGGTACTTCTAAACAGTGTACAGAAAACAAAAACCAAGTACGGAAAATTTTTGTGCAAGAAAGGAAAGATCATGGATATACATACACAGTTGCATATATTTTCAAGGAGAAACAATACAGGAAAAAGGTAAATTAAAAACTGCAAGAAATGTGTAGGGGGAAGGGAGGAGTCAGGGTGCAAGACACCAAGAGGAAGCAACGCTTACCAGAGCACACTTGATACGAGGTTTGACTTCAGAATCATGTAAAGCTTTGACATGATCGTAAAACAAATTACATCCATAAAAGTGCAGCCCCATCACACAAACACAGAGAATGAAAAAAACCCACAAAAAAAATAAATGAACCTAATTGGACTTTGTTAGTAACATAACGATATGGAGAAAAGAATTATTTGGACTGATCTTAGAACACAATATTCTTACTGTACATTCTTAATGAGATACTCTTTGAAGACCTTCTCCCCAAATGTAGATTTTAAATCAGATTTAGTAGTCTTACTATTAATAGTTAGGTTGATGTGGTTAGGAATTAAGATTTTCCACCTAAAAGACACAAAATAAGCATAAAATTTTAAAAAATAAGTAAAAACCTTGTACACTTAAATTTGTATTAGAAATATTAGCAGGCACCTGGGTGGCGCAGTGGGGTTGAGTGGCCAACTCTTGGTTTTGGCCCAAGTCATAATCTCAAGGTCCTGCGACTGAGCCCTGCATTGGGCTCCACACTCAGCATGGAATCTGCTTAAAAGATTCTCTCTCCTTTCCCTCTGCTCCCCCCAGTCCCCGAACTAGTGCTCATGTGCTCTCTCTTTCTTGAATAAATAAATCTTTAAAACATAGAAGTATTAGCAATATTTTATTCTTCCCTTTTAAAAATAATGTGTCTGAGATCAGTCCAATGAAAAGGCCTTAGGAAACAATGAAAGTTCCATAAAAATGGGCATTCCTAACACCCAGATTGTGGTCTTTAAATATCATTCCCCACTAAAAGAATCAAGAGGTCCTTGGAGAAATGTCTGGCTCTGGGGCCAAGGTGGAAAATGTACTTGGTAAGTCTAGAGCATCTTGTGCCAGAATGCTGATTAGTCATTCAAAAGGACTTAGGAACCAGTCTGAAGGGTTCCCATTGTCCAGAGGTAGTATCATTGACTGCAGTTCAATAAATAAAATTCCATGAGTTGTAATGGTATGAAAACAAAAGAACCATCATACTACCTCCTGCATTATTGTATTGTTGAGACTATTTTGAATGACAATAGGGAATGTTCATTTGATTAGCTAAATTATGGTAAAGAGTCATAATGGAAATGCAGAGTCAAGGTTGGGGTCCTTGTCCCAGTCCACTCCCCTTCATAATAGGCATGCTGTCTAACCTCAGATTGACTCTCTGTGGCAGGAAGTACATTACTTTGCATTCATTTCATCTCCAGTTACCAATATGGTGTCAGCAGAGCTGACATCTGCCTTCTGAGGTTCCAAAGACCTGGCTTCTAATCCCAGCTCTTCCTCTTGCTCCCCCCACAGCCTCCCATCTCTCACCCTTGCCAAGCCTCAGATTCCTCATCTCTAAAATAAGAATGAGAATGAATGTGCCCTGTTCACCCTTCAAACCCGCAAGGAATGATTGCTGACCTCTAAGAAGCCTTCCGCCTTGCTGAGACCGCGAATTGTCAGTGTTTGCCCTCAATTATTACTTTCTTAACAGGTGCATTTGTGAACTTGCACTGGAGATTGGAATCCTTTTAGCTATACCAAGAAAAATAAGTATTGCCAGTTCATTACCGCAGGTTGGACGTGGAAGTAAAAATACTTTTGTTTCTTTCAGCCATGGAATTCCATGAACACTTGCACAGCATCGGCACCAAGGAAGGTTTGAAGGAACGAAAACTGCAAAAAGCAGTGGAGAGCTTTACTTGGAATATCACCATCCTAAAGGTACGTGGCCACGCTGTTTCCAGTGCTGGTGATGTTGCCATCTTTCTCAGCATGTTTCCCCTTTTTAGTTCAACATATCTTGCATCGTGCGTCCTCAGCCACTGGGGCGATAGCACCCCACAGCAATCCAGTGAGATCTCGGCCCTCAGGAGAACCTGCAGGCACGTGGCTGGGCAGTGCGGCATGGAGACAGCACCGGGGCTCTCATGGCTGGCACACTGTGGCTTCTGATAGGAAGGGAAAGGACCTTGGCTTCTATCCTTGAAGCATCGTCAGGTTTAGAAATGCCTGCTGTATGTGAAATGGATGGCGTGATTACAGTGGGAATGATTGAGAATTTAGATTCTAATTACTCAAATGTCATTTAACTCTTTAAAGTATAATCACAGCCTTAATATTAATATGATCCCAGGACAAAAATAGGAAAGACTTATGTGGGGCATAATTTAAACAAATATGTAAAGGAATTGCCGTTTAAAATAAATTTTCCTTCGAGAGAAAAGCCATCTGTTTGCCTGGCTTGCTTGCTTCCTTCCTTCCTTCTCTCCTTCCTTCCTTCCATCCTCAGCGTGACCATTTTTAAGATGTTATTTTTTTATTATAAAAGCAATACATTATCATTGTTGAAACTGTCAAAATAGAAATGCAAAGATGAACATAGTCCCACTGTTCAGAGGCATTTACCGCTGGCCTTTAGCCATACATTCTCCCTTTTTCTCTGTGCTGCGTATGATGTGACATGATTTTAAAAATAATGCTAGCTATGTACCTTGAAACTTCTGTTAAGTTTTGTCTCAGTGGTCTTTACTTTTCTTCTTCTTAGTGTTTGGGAACTTGAGTAATCTAACACAAAAACATTATTTCACTCTGGATCTTGGATCGCTAAATCTAAAGTACTCTCTGGTATTCACCCTCCAAACTTTCTGCTCCCTTGAAGTCAAAACTGTAAAGACGTTATCACAGCTGTCTCTTTTAATTTCCCTGTTCCCCCTCAAGTTAAAAGATCCATTCCTGGAGCTGACAACAGTTTTTGATGTGATTTAATAAAAAGTCACCCTTCCAAAGCTAGCCAACTTGCATTTTCTCACGTTAAACCTCTACTCATTTTTATAATTAAAATCATTTCTTGACTTCTTAAAATGCTTCCCTTCCTTCACATGTGCTTTCTTTTGTAATCTTTCAATCTTCTGCTTAGAAGTTAACTTTGATAGTTTGCAGTTCAGTAAACAGCAGATAGAAGAATTTACAGTGAACCCGAATTTGGCTTTGTAATTTGCTGACTCACTCCCACTCAGAGATAGGGGTACACAATAAATTTCCTGCGAACCTCAAGAAAAAAAGCACAGTAGTTTAAGCCAGTGGTAGAACAAATGCTCATTTTGCTTTTGTTTTATTATAGGCAAAAACAGACTTTTTTTAGGCAAAAACAGTGGTAGAACAAATGCTCATTTTGCTTTTGTTTTATTATAGGCAAAAACAGACTTACTTTGGTCCGTAAGTCCAAACTTTAACCTGTGAACTATCTTTGTTATTACTCGTCTGTGGTCTAGGAACTGGAAGCCTGGGAATCACCTGGGCGCTTGTTCAAAACGCAGACTCCCAAACCCCACCCCAGATCTACTGAATCAGAATCTGCATTTTTACAAGAGCCCAGGGGATTCTTGTGCACATTAAAGTCTGAGACGCACTTGGCTAAGAGCCACCGAAAATGGGAGCCTGGTGCACATATTAATGAAAAACAGCTGACATAAAGTAATATACCAGATTTTAGAAATAAGTAATTGAAGCAAATAGCTACACTGAGGAAACCTATTTTCTTTTGAGTTATGTCCAGGAGAGAGAATTAACACCTCAGACTTATGTTCATATGGAAACTAACATATAGGACAGGATAATAGATCTTTTTTAAAATTTCCAGTGTATTTGCCCTTGATGGTGTTTGAGTTTGGTAGAACCTGAGTGATTAATGGGGAAGAACTAGAGAGATCTGTGTGTCATTTCCAAGCAATGAAAGGGCTTTTTCCACTCCTGGGTGTTTCACAAGTTTTAATTTTGTTTAAGAGAATCAGTGACCTCTTGGACATGAATTTAGGTCTGAGTTGAGCTACTAGCCTTTTTGGGGCAGGAGGGAGTTGGATCCTTTGGATTCCTCTGACCACTTGTTCTTTGTGGTGAGCTTGGAGAGGTGGCAGCCCTGTAGGGGATGATCTGTCACCCAGAGTGGAGGCCTCCTGCCATAAATTCCTTTCATGTAAGGACATTCCTCCCAGTTCTTATGAATTTTTACTTGCTTTGTTTAGTTTTGCAATTTTAAGAATTGCTTTAAAATACATAAACGAACAAAGAAGAAATGTCCGTTGTGATCACTACACCCAGAGTTATCTACTATTGACACCTTGGCATATTCCAGTCATTTTTATTTTGAATAGAAATTATTCATTTGTTTTTGTAAATGCATCTTCATTTTGCAGAACCTTTTTTAATGTAGAAAAGATAAAAGTTTTAAAATGACCTCAAACCCTCTGAGAAATAACTATTATTAAATGTAGGTGACCTTACTTTGGGTAACATTTTAGATGCATATGGATGATAAATGGATGGATGGAGATACATTTATTGATTCTGAATCATACTTCTTTTTTCTATTTTTGACATCTTTGAAATTGGTATGTATCTTACAGTCCATGACATTTGTGTACTGTATCCTAGTTCAATTGGCAGTGACTTATTTTCTTAATGGTACATCTGACAAGAACTAGTGTCTCAGATATTGTGAAATAAGATACTCCAGTAGATGGAATCCTACTGTAATTACTCTTTTTAATTTTTTTAAAAAGTACTAAGTTTTACCTAGTTTAACAGAAGTAAACCATAAAGAAGCTAAATGAATTTATAAGAAATAAATATCTCACAGTAAAGATGATTCAGCAGTTCATTTAATTTCTTTCATTTAGCATGATGCTTTTTGATATTCATCCATGTTGAGGTGTGTTTCAGCAATGCATTCCTTTTTATTGATGAACAGTATTCTGTTTGATGGCTGTGTTACTCTTTCATACATTCACTGGTTGATGGACGTTTGGATTGTTTCCAGTTTCTAGCTATTGAGAATAAAGCTGCAGTGAGCATTCACATGCAGATCTTTGTGTGGACATGTTCTTGTTTTCTTGGGTAAATACCATGAGTGCAGTTGCTGGGTCATATGGTTAAATGTATGTCAGACTTTATTAGAAATTGCCAAACTAGCCCGTTTAGTATCCTCTCCCCCAGCAGTGTTATGAGTGTTCTGATTATTGCACATCCATGTCAACGTTTGCTATTGTCAGTTTAGCCATTCTAGTAAATGTATAAAGGTTGAACATCTTTTTGTTTGGATTTTTTTAAGCTTTTTAAAAGGATTATTATGAGTCTTAGTCTGGTTTTCTTCATGTTTTTTCTGCTTACTATTTGTTGAGCTTCTTTGTGTGGAATTATAGTTTCCATTAAATTTGGAAAAAAATTTAGCCATTTTTTTCTTTAAATCTTTTTTTTTCCTGTCTTACCCTTTCTCTCCTGCTTCTATAACTCCATTTATACATATATACTGCTTGATACCTTCCCAGAAGTGACAGATACACTATTCATTTCTTTTAAGGTCTTTTTTCTTTCTTTTTTTTTTTTTAAATAGTTTCTGTTAGTTCTACATTTTTTAGCAATATTGCTATATCTTCTGCAGCATCTACTCTCTGCCATTAATCCTGTCCAGCTTCCCACTTCTCTCGTCTTTGTGCTCATCACATCCTCTATCTTCGTGGACCTAGGTATTTACAGTGACTGCTTAAGAGGCCTGCTACTCTGTCCCTCCCATCCTAGCCGCCGTGCCTCCCTGAACTCCAAACTCCCATCTCCTCAGCTCGGTGGGGCCACTGAGCTCTGCTTGGGCTCCACCCACACTGCAGCTGGGAACCCCTCCAAGTAGACACAAACCCTGTTTGTGTGTGTCTTCCCTCAGAACACCCTGTGTTGCACTGTCTGAACATCATTGTTTAATATATTGAATCCAGTTTTCTCCATGTGTGTCAGACCTATTCCTAACTTGTCCCTTGTCACCTCTTTCATCCCACCCTCTGTCCCATCATCTCTTCTGCTCCATCAAACAGAAGTAAAAGAGAAAAGGACACTCCATTTGTGTCTTTCCAATCTGATTGGCTATTGGAAGTTTCAGGATTTTTATGAATTGCCACTGTGAATTCTGTGAATTTTAGAAGTTTATTAAATTGTGTCATACCCTTTTGTTTGTTTGCTGCTTGTGTTGTGTGTGTGTGTGTGTGTGTGTGTGTGTGTTTGCTAATTTTTGCTCCTTTCGTCAGGAATGTGGGAAGGAAATTCTGTTAATACATTTTTCCACCCACCAGTGTAATCAAGATGTTCCTCTCCTTTTATTTTCCATTTGCTAAAATATTCACTGAACTGGTGATCACTTTCATTGTTTCTATTTATAACAATTCCCAAAATGGTAGAATTTCATGATAGAAGAGCCCCTCTTTAATTGTTTCCTTTTGGTGCTAAGAAGCCAAACTCCTGCAGGCTAGCTCACAGAAAAGGGATAAGATGCTGGCTCAAGGAAGGGATCATGAAAGTCAGGGAGCCCTGAGACGAGAAGCTGTGGTCCAGCCTCACGGGAGTAAAGAGGTCAGGAAGCCCAGCAGCGCCTGGGCAGCTCTCTGGGGGCCTGTGGCCATCTGCTTTGTCCTCCTCCCTCCGCCAGAGGCTCCTCCTGCTCTGTGACTTGGTCTTGCCTTGGTCTGGCCCTGACTGTACCTTAGCATTTTTTATTCTGAGTCCTCAATCTACTCATATTTCCTAGTTCAAATTACAAAGAGAGGAAATCTCATCGACTTGGCCTATCCTTTTCATTTCACGTCCAGACCAGTGATCCTAAAGTTATAAGCCTCCCCTTTTATGAAATTCTTCTTGGATCAAGTTCTCTACCTGCTTCAATCCACTGTGCCCAAAAAGGTACCATCACACAGCACAAAATACAGCCGTCTTGACTGGCCACTTCAGTTCTCTGTTGCTGTATAACAAACCATGCCAAAACTAACGGTGTAATACAACTTCCTATTTTGTATGACTCTGTGGGCTAGCTGAGCTCAGCTGGGTGGTTTTTCTGCTCCCCTGGTGTTGATCAGGATCACTTATGAGGCTTGGTTCTGGTGGGAGGTGAGCTGGCCTGGACGATCAAGAAGGCTCCACTTACATGGCTGGCATTTCACCAGTGATGGCTGGAGTGGCTAGGTCTCTATCCTCTCTCTCTCTTCCTCTCCCACATGATCCATCATCCTTCAGTAGACCAGCCCCAGCTTCCTAAATGGCTGCGAGATTCCAAGAAAACAAAAGGAAAAGCTGCCAGGGTCCTTAAGACCACTTCCTCCGTGTTTAATTGACCAAAGCAAACCAAGACCAATCCAGATTCAAGGGAGGGGGAAGTGTACTCCTCCACCTCTTAGTGGATGCAGTGGCATGCCTGGACAGGGATGGGAGGAATTACAGGAGGCTGCCTTTGCAGATGGCGTACTGCAGTGGCAAACCGTGAGAACGAAGCATTTTCCCTCAGAAGGGTAGAGGCTTGGCGACACAACACTGTGGAGTCATCAGATCCACCTTCCTGCTGCTTCCCCTAGATTGCCAGCCCTACTCCACCATCATGCAATTTGAGTTATGTTCAGCCATCCAGTATATAGAATCTGAACCCTCTGTAACTTTGCTTCTACCTGCTGGTTACAGAAATACCCTCAAAGCAGCACAGAATTCTGTTCCCTCTTCCTCCAACATCCCTTTACACCTTTGAGAACTATCATTATCTTCTCTTAGACCTCCCCAGTGCAGGTCAGACACGCTCAGCCTATGCAGATTCCAGGATGAGATGGCATCTGATCCCCTCCCCGTCAAGTCCTTTGGTCTTCTGAGGACACTAGTTTGTCAGTGTCCTCCATAAGACAGGGTAGCCAGAATTATCCCCATACTTTGGATGCACAGTGCTCTAATCACCCCAGGGTAGGAGTCGTCAATATGATCTTGTGCATAGTCTGAAAATGATCATACTGTTAATACAGGCCAAAATTATGCTGGATTTTCTAGCACCTGTGTCATATCCTAGACTCAAACGAAGCTTATTATGATCTGCGGTGTTTTCCAGATGAACTGCTGCCAAGCTAGCTCTCCCTGTTCTGGGCCACTCCACCCTCAGAAGTAAGACGAAAAACTAAACCCTGAAAGCAATTAGAGATTTCTTCTCTTTAGGAACATAAGACTTCTGCCAAAAATAAATAATTAAACCAGACGGTTTTTGCACCTGGTAAAACATTAATCTCAATTTCGTTTTTACCCGAGGTGCAGTACTTACCTTGAAGACCTGAACACTAACATTTGTTTCTTGTCCGAAAATTCCTGTGATGGTCTTTGTGTAACTCCTTTTCTTTATTGGTGGTATTATCCTTTAGTTATTTTATGTATTATAGGAGGTATATTATGTTGGCTGTTTTCCTAAAAATCTATAACTGGCTGAAAGCCATTCCTCTATTTGGTGTGTGAAGACTCTTCAGCATAGCACAGAAAACCACGCTACAGTAGTGTCTGTCATTAGGTAGGTTGTGCTTTCTGGTCCATTTAAAACACAGTAAAACCTCAGACATTGGATCCCACTACTGTGGAATTTGTGATCTCTCAGCTAATGTTTAATTATTATGCAGGAGCTGTACTTAAAAGATTAACAGTGCAAGGGAAGTGCTTGTGCATGCTGTTTTTACTAATTTTTCAGGAGCTTCCACGCTCATGATCCTGGCCCTGCTGATTCCTCAACATCCCCTTACTCTGTGCTTCCTCTCTCTACACATCAGGCATACCACCCTCCCCTCTGCTCTGGGTCCTGTTACCTGGAACCCTCTGTTAACCTCCTGTCTCCTGTGCTTAAGTCATGGCTCACTTCCACTGTCTAGAGCTCCCAGTGGCAGCTCCTAAAAACCTTCACCCCACCTCTGCCATCAGACCCACCAGCTCTGTGTCAGATGAAGTTATATCCCACTGCAGGGGGCCAGCGCTCACCACTAGCATGAATTTTTTTTTTTTTAAACACTCAGACAGTATCTTTTATTTTATTTTTTATTTATTTTATTTTTTAATTTATTTGTGATAGTCATACAGAGAAAGAGAGAGAGGCAGAGACATAGGCAGAGGGAGAAGCAGGCCCCATGCACCGGGAGCCTGACGTGGGATTCGATCCCGGGTCTCCAGGATCGCGCCCTGGGCCAAAGGCAGGCGCCAAACCGCTGCGCCACCCAGGGATCCCACTAGCATGAAATTTAAACCTTCCTATGGCCATTTCCATTCTCAGAGAGAGAGATGTAACCACAGTTGGAGCTCAGAAAGCTTAGTACTGTAGAAATCATGCTACTAAGCTATGGTTAGGCCTCAAAGGCATCATTTATTAGAGTCTTAGAGTCACATGTGGAAGTCAGTGTCCTCCTTAGCCCTCTGGCCTGCTGAAATCCTTTCCTGCCCATCTGTCCGGGCCCAACTCACACACCACACCGTTTCCACGGTGTTGCCTGGGAGCCCCTGGGAGCTCTCCACCCTCCATCTTTGTTGAGTGAAATGTAAAATTGCTTTTGAGGTGAGAGACATCTCAATATAAATTGCATCTTAAATGTAAAAATTTAAATTAAACTTTGTATAAACCTTTGAGCACAGCCACCGTGAAATTGAGGAACCGTTGTCAATGTGATGAAATAGCCAAAATATTGGCAAGGGGGAGGGGACCGAGGTGCAAGGAGAGTCTTGGGATCCACCCACCATACCTGTGTGATCCAGACAGACACTGCTTCATACAACTGAAACATCTCTTTGGATTAAGGGAAAAACCAAGGGTTCGGAGCTATGTTTCCAGAACTGTTCTCACACCCTGAGAGCCCCTCATCCCCTTGGCCAGTACCTGTGAACCCATTCTGCTGCAGAGAGATTGAGTTTATATACAGTTCACATTCCACCCCCTTCAACATGTGAATGAACTTGGGGGAAGCCAATAGGACAGGAGAAAATCATGAAACACTCAAGATGAATTTAATGTCCCAGAAAGAGGCATGTGCCACTCTGCTCTGTTGCTCTAACTTGAGGTGACTGATGATCCGGAGATCTTTTTTCAGGTGTAAGACTCACTGAGACTTCAGTAGGAAAAAGGTGTTCTGTAACTCGGATGAACGTGCTACAGCCTTAGCCAGCCACACGGGCTTCTCAGGGGGAGCTGTCAGAGTGTAATGAGGCAGCTTAGAGCCAGGAGCCCCACCTTGTATTGTTCACTCCCTCCTCATTCAGCAAATACGGATGGAAATCTGTATTTCTGTGCTTGGGTTTGTGCTTGGGTTTGAGCGCAGGAAGAGCAAATCATCTGTGGTGATGAAGTGAGTGCATTAGGGATGTGATAGACCTTCCTCTTGGCTGGTTTTAAAGTGTCACAAGGAACATGTGGAACTCAGCTCTTTAGTTTGGGCCCAGTGGTTTAGTTAGTCCAAAAAGAAAACAGAACACACGGAGAAGAGATTGTGTCTGTTTAAGTGTAATTTTCTGTGTAGACTCTGCCTTAGGCAAAGCCCTTAATCTAACTCTAAACTCAGTTTGCTCATCTATTAAAATGGGAATAATAAGAGTACCTCTGGCATAATTGAGACTCTCATGAGATAATGTTTGTGAAGGGCTTAATACAGTGCCTGGCACACAGCAATCATTCTGTTACCAATAGATGTTTTCTGGTCATGAGATGGCGTTAGGGTTTTGCAATTTCCATTCTCTGGTTTGGGTTGCAGAAGATGCTTTGGTGAGAGGCAGCAGAAGAACCCTAGAGCCTCATGCCATCGCCTCTGAGTGATGTACAGGGTGAAGACGTACAGGGTGACAGGAGAAATGAGGGCACGTGCATAGCATAAGGGTCCAGCCTGTGGGTTGGTGCTAGGCTCACGCGGGGTGGCAGTCTTTCTTCCTGCTGACCCTTGGTGCTCTCTAGGTGTCTGTCCTTTCCCTCTGTCCCAGAGTTAGCTTCATCTCTTAGGGGAGCAGAAGGGAGTGAAGGTACCTAGAAGCTGCTCTGTTCCTCTCCGTGTTCTTCAGTGGATAAAGAAGCAGGAAAGAGGCAGCCTAGTCCATTACCATCCAAGCGAACCTTCTTGGGTTGGGGATTTCCACCTTAGGGCAACCCAAAAGTCAGTGTGGGCCTCAGACATGCTGAGGTCAAACCAGACACTGATAATTTACATTCTTCTTTGCATGAAATTGAAAAGTCTTTGACTACCTTTATGCCACCTTCGGACTCCCCAACTGGTTCAAGTGTCCTCTTTTTTCCATCCTTCCCACTGCTTGTAATTTGGAAGAAACATGTCTGCTAACTTCCAGGGAGCGGCAGGTGGCCGTCTTGCCCACTTCAGCTCTCAGCCATGTGGCTATTGCACGGGTTGGTGGTGGAGGTCAGGGGAGTTTTTGTGGCCATTCCGGTCACTCAACCTCAGAAGGAAGGTAGCTCTGTTCTTCTCTAATAGATAGTTGGATTAAAAATTTTTAAAAAGCTTTGGAAAAAAAAAAAAACTGAAGTATAGGATCCCTATTGTTGTAGCTCTAGGTCTAAATAAAAGCAGGAAATTGTGATTGTTAATTTTAGATTCAAACACTATGTAGCACTAACAGATGTGGAAGTATTTTTGAACATATGTGACAAGCTAGGACATCTTTTGTGGTCAGACAGAAAGTTTGGTGCCTGTTGGTGCTGAGTGTTGAGTATGGCTGGGGTGCTGGCTCTGGTGTCTGGACCCGATCTCGGGCAGCCAGCAGCAGGGCCTGAAGGAGCACAGTCAGGGCAGACTCTCAGCAAGAGCCACTGGGATCCAGCCCTGCCCTTAGCTCTGTCTTTTAAAGATTGTTATGAGTCCAAGTAGGAACCTTAAATATTTTGACCTAAGGTTGTTATAACTCTTTCAAGATAAAAACCAAATAGAAGGAGTTATGAAATTCAAAACAGAATGTGTGAAACCAAATAGAGTTTGCGTCACTTAATTGGAAACATTGCAAAGCCAGTTTCGTAGGAGTCTTCAAACCCAGATACCCTGTGTCAGTGGGCGGCAGTGTTTTAAATAGCCTTTGCTCTTTTGAAGTCTTTTGAGGCAATGGGATGTGAACACTGCTATAGCAAACACCATCACCTCTTTCAGAATTGTTCTTTACTCCTGCTGGATGCCACAATCCCGAAACATATCTGACATGCAGTTTTAGATGCACAGAACAAAATACAAGTGATGCAGATAAAGCTCAGCAGCTCTCCAGCCTGGGTTTATGGCCGATAGGGGTCCTTTGTGTCTCCCTGGGCTAGCGCTGAATGCCTCCACTGTCCAAGATGCGGTAATGACCTGTCTGAACTTGGGAAACATAAGATTCAACTAGATAAAGAATTATGTTATTACCACATTAATTAACTTATACATCTGGGGATTTTTGTATTTAAATGCCCCATCATCCTTGGCAGATCTGTATATACTGACGTGGAAAGATTGCCAAGACATGATTTTTGGCAGAAAAAAAAATGAAGAATCTGATTGTTTGATTCCATTTCTGTAAAAATAAAGTAAAATAAAATAAAATACCTATCCATAATATATAGATATATAAAGGCAGAGAAAAGGGGGCAGCACAGGTTTGGGGCACAGCTGTGAAGATTAAAGAGGAGTAAACAAGGTGAAGTGATCAAGGGGGTGAGGACAGCTCAGGGATAGGACATCTAGGGCTGTGGGAAAGGACTCTGATTCTCACTGAGTTATATGAGGAGTCACAGAAGAGAGGACGTGCTCTGAGTGCATTTAATTGCATCTCTCTGGCTGTCATGTTGAGAAAGGAGAAGCAGGATGACCAGTTGGAAGAACATTGCCATAAACTCAGAGAAAGGTGATGGTGGCTCAGGCTGTGGTGGTGGCAATGAGGGTGGAAAGAAGTGCCGAGAACCTATATATGTGTATATATTTATTGAAGATAGAGGCAATGGAGACTACGGAAAGTGAGGGGAGGGGAGGAGTGCAAGGAAAGGAGGAGTCAAAAATGGTACTCTGGGGCCTTTAGTCTTAGTCACTGCAAGAACCAAGTTGTCTTAACCCAAGAGGAGCTGGTTAGAGAAATAGTAGGATATCGGGAACTCAGTTTTGGACAGGTGAAGTCTTAAGAGGACATGCCAAGTAAGCATTTTGAATATAGACCCACTAATTTTTATTAATAAAAATATGAGAGCAGGAATCAGTGAAACTAAAATCAGGAAATTGATAGAGAAAATCAACAGAACTAAAAGCTGGCTCTTGGAAAAGATCATTAAAATCAGTAAGACTCTAGCCAGGCTAACTAGGAAGGAAAAACAAAAAGAGGACACAATTTACTAATATCAGAAATGAAAGAAGGGATATCACTACAGATCCTATGGGTATTAAAAGGATAACAAAGTAATATGATGAACAACTCTATTCCCACAAATTTGATAACTTAGATGAAACATCAATTTCTTGAAATGCACAATCTACCAAACCTCACACAAGAAGAAACAGGCTATTGAAATAGACCTATCTCTATTAAAGAAGTTGAGTGAACAATGATAACCTTTTAAAACAGCACCAACGTACATGGGTTCACTGGTGAATTCTATTGAACATTTAATGAAGAAATTATACCAGTTTTTTTGTTTGTTTGTTTTGGTTTTTTACAATCTCTTCCAGAAAATAGAGGCAGAGGGAATATTTTCTGGTACCTTCTATGTGGCCAGCATTATCCTAATACCAAAACCAGACAAAGATATTACAAGAAAAGAAACCTACAAATTAGTATCTCTTATGAACACAGATTCAGAAATCCTCAAGAAAATACTAAAAAATTGAATCCAGCAATGCATAAAAAGAATTATACAGTATATCCAAATGAGATTTATACCAGGTATGAAAGGTTGGTACAATAATCAAAAATCAATTAATTTAATCCGTCACATCAACAGGTCAAAGAAGAAAAATCACATGATCATCTCAATAGATGAGAAAAAAGCATTTGACAAAATCCAATGCCTATTCATGATTAAAAAAAAAAAAACTCTCAGCAAACTAGAAATAGAGAAGAACTTCCTCAATTTGATAAAGAACATCTACAAAGCACCTATAACTAGCAACATACTTACTGGTAAGACTTCAAACCTTTCCCACTAAGATCTGGAACAAGGCAAGGATATCTCCTGACTCTACTGTTTTTCAACATTGTACTAGAAGTCCTAACAAATGTAATAAGACAAGAAAGAGAAATAAATGTATATTGGGAAGGAAGAAGTAAAACTGTCTTTGTTCATAGATGACACGATCATCTACATAGAAATTCTGAAAGAATTGACAAAAAACTCCTGGAACTAATAAAGTTATAGTAATGTTGCAAGACACAAAGTTAGTGTATAGAAGTCCCATCACTTTCCCGGATAATAACAATGAACAGGGTAACTTGAAATTAAAAACATAATGCCACTTATGTTAGCACCTCCAAAAAATGAAATACTTAGGTATTAATCTAACGAAATATGTGCAAGATCTATATGAGGAAAACCACAAAACTCTGAGGAAATATATCAAAGAAGAAATGAGTAAGTGGAGAGACATCTCCTGTTCATGGTTAAGAAGACTCAATATTTTCAAGATGTCATTTCTTTCCAACTTGAACTATAGATTCAACACAATCCCAATCAAAATTCCATCAAGTTATTTTGTGGTTATTGACAGATTGATTCTAAAGTTTATATGGAGATGCAAAAAGACCCAGAATAGCCAACACAATATTAAAGAAGAACAAAGTCAGAGGAATAACACTACTTTGAGATTTATTATGAGGCTACAGTAATCAAGACAGTGTGGTACTGGTGAAAGAACAAATAGATCAATGGAACAGAATAGAGAGCTCAGAAATAGAACCACATAAATATAGGCAACTGAGTTTTGACTGAGGGGAAAAGGCAATACAGTGGAGCAAAGATGCTCTTTTAAACAACAGTGCTGAAACAACGGAGTATCCACATGCAAAAAAAAACGGGGGGGGGGGGGCGGGGGAACCTGGACACAGACCTTACACCCTGCACAGAAACTAACTTAAAACAGATTATACACTTAAATGTAAAATGGGAACTATAAAACTCCTGGAAGATAACATAGCAGAAAATTTGGATGACCTTGGGTACCATGGTGACTTTTTAGGTATAACACCCACAGCACAGTCCATAAAAGAAAGAATTCATAAGACCAGGCTTTATTAAAATTAAATCTCTGCTCTGCAAAAGACAAGTCATTAGAACAAGAAGACAAGCCACAGACTGGGAGAGAATATCTGTAAAAGACACATCTGATAAACAGCTGTTGCCCAGAATATACAAAGAACTGTTAAAATTCAACAATAGGAAAATGAACAATCTGATTTGAAAATGGGCAAAAAGACCTGAGCAGACACTTTACCAAAGCAGATATGCAGATGGAAAGTTGGCATGTGAAAAGTTGTTCAACATTGTGTATCATTAGAGAATTGTAAATTAAAACAAGAATGAGACATCAATATTTAGCTGTTAGAATGACCAAAATCTAAAACACTAACAGCATCAAATGCTGGTGAGGATGGGGAGCAACAGGAACTTTCATTCATTGATGATAGGAATACAAAATGGCCCAGCCATGGCAGTATGGCAGTTTCTTTCTTTCTTTTTTTTTTTTTTTTAAGATTTTATTTATTCATGAGACACACACACACACACAGAGGCAGAGACATGGGTAGAGGGAGGAGCAGGCTCCCTGCAAGGAGCCAAATGTGGACTCAATCCCAGTACTCCAGGATCACACCCTGAGCTGAAGGCGGATACTCAACCACTGAGCCACCCAGGCATCCCAGTATGGCAGTTTCTTACAAAAGTAGACATACTCTTACTGTATGATACATCAGTCATGCTCCTTTCATTATCTACCAAAATGAATTGAAAACTCACACCACAAAATTCTGCACATGGATGCTTATAGCAATTGTATTCATATTTTCCAAAAACTTGGTTGTAACTGAGATGTTCTTCAGTAGGTGAGTGGATAAATAACCTGTGGTACATCCGGACAACGGAATATTATTCAGCACTAAAAACAAAGGAGCTATCAAGCCATAAAAGACATGGAGGAAAGTTAAATGCATAGTACTAAGTGAAAGAAGCCCATCTGAAAGGGCTACATACTTTATGACATTCTGGAAAAGGCAAAACTATTGAGTTAGTAAGAAACATCAGTGGTTTCGGGGATTGGGGGGAAGGGAGGGATGAATAGATGGAGCACAGGGGATTTTTAGGGCAGTGAAACTACCCTGTATGATACTGTAGTGGTAGATACATGATAGTATACATCTATCCAAACTCATAGAATGTACAACACCAAAAGTGAACCCTAATGTAAGCTGTGGGCCCTGATAATGATGTGCAGTGTCGCTCATCAGTTATAACAAATGGATGTCCCACAGTGGGGCAAGATGTCAGTAGTGGAGGTGGTTGTGCCTGTTGTGGAGATGGGGGCATATTGAAATCTCTGTGCTTACTGCTCAGTTTTGCTGTGAACCTAAAACTGCTCTAAAAAATGAAGTTATCAATTTTTAAAAATGTTTGGAATTTTAAAGCACAAATGAAATATCTAGTTACAGTCCATTAGCCATAAATATATGTAGCAATCCCACATGTAAGGGCAAATAAACTATTTAGCAAGAAATTATATTTTTGGCATAATATGCTATAATTACATACAAAAACCTCACTGCTTATAAACTTTCAGTATATGAATTCAGTAGTAGTAAGAATGAATAAAAAATGAAGCTCCTTCAGTTAAAATACGCAATGGAGCATCTATTTATAGTTACTAATTAAAGGTCTTTGTAAAGCAGAAAGATCATGAACAGTGAATGGTAAACAGCAAACCATTCTGCGGATTCTGGCCTCATAGGGACTTAAAATTATATTGCAACTTGGTCTCACCAGAGACTGAGATTTGATTTTAGTCTAGTTGCCTCCCAAGCTAAGTCCTTACCTGTTACCCTTGCCAGCTGGCCCCCAGCTTTTGTTGTACAGAAGTACTTGAACAAGGGTGCACATTGGGAGGGAATTAAACAAAAAGGGAGAAGGAGGAAAGTACCAAGAATGCAAGTATGACAAGAAAAAGCCAAACTATGGAGAAATGATAAAGAGAATGATAGAAGAAATTTAGAGCTCAAGGGAAGGAAAAAAAGCAAACAATAAAAATAAGAAAGAAGGAAATAGTATAAGTAGAAAGAACTATTAATGGGAGGCGATTAAAGATAGGAAGAAAAAATAGAACAAAAGACCAAAGTAGGATCGTTGGAATTTACAGTGGAGAACCACCTCATCTCTTCTAATCATTAATCTTGAAATGATCGGCTGATATATGGGCAATTTCAACCCCCCAGGGGATATTTGACATCTGCAGACATTTTGGTTATCACAGCTGAGGGGGTGCTACTGGTCTATAGTGGATAAAAGCCAGGGATGCAAAAAAAAAAAAAAAAAAAAAGCCAGGGATGCAGCAAACCTAAGATGCACAAGACAACTGCCCATCTACCCACCCAGCCAGCAAAAGAATACTCTGGTCAAAATGTCAAGAGTGATGAGGCTCACAGACTCTGCATTGACCCAACATCAGCTCAAATTCCGGGCTCCTAGTGACCAAGCATCAGTCTATCCCATTGTGTTTTGACCTATATCTGTTAGACTGCATATATGCCAAGTTGATGCCATACCCCATAAAAGAAATTAAATTTAGCTAAGAAAGTGCATCTGAAGTAAAGAATTCCTTCCTTCCTTCCTTTCCTTTCTTTCCTTCCTTTCCTTCCTTTCATTCCTTCTTTAGCAAGTAGTCAGTGAAAACCTGCTGTGTGCCTAACTGCCAAAGCTTGCTTCAAAAGTAAATCTTTATAAATGGAGAATAGACGTAGGGCTGTCCAGGGGCTAAGGATGGTGGGGGGATGCGTGGGACTATAGTCATGGTACCAGGGAGATCTTCGTGGCAGCAGACTAGCTCTGTGTGTTGATTGCGGTGGTGGTTACCTGAATCTCCCCATGGTCTGAAGTGACGCAGAGCTCTAAGCTTGCATTGCCCCGAGGTCAGCTACTGGCTTGCATATTGTGCTACAGTTATGTAAGATGTAACCACAGGGAGAAATTTGGGATAAGGTATATAAGACCTCTCTGTACTATATTTGCATCCTTCCATGAATTTATACTTACTTCAGAATGAAAAGCTAAAAATGAAGCAAATCTTCATTGGGAAAAACCAAGATGGGCCAAACAATTTAGCAAAAGATATAATTCTAACCAGGGTAGACAGCAGTGGTCCACACACGCAGAATTCTGTTCAGATTTATAAATAGAAAGGACTGAAGAGGCAGCGCTTGGAGTTTGGTGTAGAAAACAAACTTGTTTTTTATTAAAATTGACCTATTTGCTTCGGCCCAGGGCATGATCCTGGAGTCCAGGGATCGAGTCCCACATCGGGCTCCCTGCATGGAGCCTGCTTCTCCCTCTGCCTGTGTCTCTGCCTCTCTCTCACTCTCACTCTCTCTCTCTCTGTCTCTCTTGAATAAATATATAAAATCTTTTAAAAAAATTGACCTATTTGGATGCAGAACCAGTATCAAATAATCTGCCCTCTCGCGGCATCGAAATATTTCTATCTCAGTGGAAGACCTATGTTGTCAAACTGCAACAGGAAGTCATGTCACACCTAACATTTAATTGCGTGTCTTGTTACAGGGACAAGCGGATCTTTTGAAATACGCAAAGAACGAGACTTTGGAGAACCTGAAACAAATCCATTTTGCTGCTGTTTCATGTGGGCTGAATAAACCAGGCACAGAAAATGCCGACGTTCAGAAGCCACGCCGGAGCCTGGAAGTCATACCCGAAAAAGCAAATGATGAAACTGGAGATTGAAGGAATTTTCTAGAAACCATTATGGAGTTTATAACTCTAGGACCAATTGTAGTCAAATGGGACATTTGCTTTGCACTCACTAATGAAAATAATATTTGGGATTTTAAAGCACAACTGGAATAGCTAATTACAGTCTATTAAAACTGTGAATGTATGTAGCAATTCTGCGTGTGAAGGCAAATAAACTCTTTAACAAGAAATTATATTCCTGGCCAAAATATGCTATATTTGTATACAAAGACATCATAACCGTTCCAGTGTGAACACCAAGACTGTTCGTTCTAGTTCCATTGAGAAAAAATGTTTTCCCTACCTGAAAACAGTTTCTTAGGACGGAAATGGATTGTATTGTCAAAGTAGTATTTATTGGAGAGAAACCTAATCTACGCATTTTGCTTATACATGATTGCCAGAGCCTCTGGGTTATAGATGATTTTGGTGGCATGCCTGCTGAGCCATAATTACCAGGGACAATGTAAGTGGAGAGATGCCCCGAGTCCCCGGGGTCCTTGGAGAGCCATCGAATACAAGGAGAACAGGCAACTGGACTGAAGCTCCCCGGCTGAAGACACACGCTGGGGTGACACAGACGATGTAAAAGCAACCAATCTGAAGCGACACACTGTAAATAGTTTTTCATTGTATGAAGTCGTGTTCACATTAAAAAGATGTTTTATGATATTTCTCCAATAGCAGTACATGTGTTTAATGAAACTTTAAATTTTAACATTTCTGTTAAGAATACTCTACTCTTCAGAGTAGCCAGTGGTTGTGGAATAGCTTTGTCAAAGGTGAGTTGCTTGTCTGGCTTAACACTTTCATTTCAAGGAAGGTGTTTACAACTTTGTGCAATGGCCCCTGATGATGACCCAGACGCCTCTTTCCCCTTCCAATTCGCACTGCCCTGATGTGTGCCTGGAAACAGTGCAGGGAGGACCTCAGGGGCAGATAGAGGGGCTGGAGCACTCATAGCTGTCCTCGGCCAGCTGGGATTTTAATCCAAGCCTTTCTTTCCTAAATCAGTGAAACTTTGTGCTATTTTTTAAAAGATCCCAGACACTGCAGCCTAATTACTGCTTCTCCCAAAACAAACTTGCTTTCAGATTTTGGAAGAGTAAAAGCTACCAGCAACCCTTCTTGATTTGTCCTTTTTGGTGATTCAGGCCTGGGAGCTAGATTAAGTATGAGTAATCTGCTACATCCTTAGGAAGGTGCTCAGGCTGCTATGATTAATTTGTTTCTGCTCAGATTCTTAAATATCCTCTTTAAAAAACGCTTTCTCTACTCAATTCTTGTCATTGGCATGCTAACAGTGTGCATAAATTGAGGCATGCATCTCCATGGCTCTCGGCTACATGTAATTCTAGCTAGAAAATTAAACCTATCTGTTACATGAATGAGAGCGTGGTTCCCTGCACATCTCGGCAAACAACTGGCCGATGGCTTCAGCTCTTAGCTCAGATATGACCTCTACACAGAAAAAAAGGAAAGGGAATGTAGCAAAGAATTAAAAGTAGTTTTACAGAATGAGAAATAAAATAACGTATGATTTAGACTATTGTTAACAACCCTTGAATTTAGCTGGTGAGTAATAGCAACATTCAACTTTAAGTGAAACCCAGAAATAATAAAAAGTGACTTTTAAACTATGATGGAATTGAAAAAAAAAATGCTCCATTTACAGTCATGGCAGGCATTATTATCACAGGTGTGACTTGAATGAGAGCAAGGCACTTGTGATTTGCCATATGTGGTTCATACAGGGGTGGAAATGGCAACTTTAGGACAGAAGGAGCCTGAGAGGATGGCATGTGACATTTTTCCAGATGCGGGAGTCACAGAGAACGATGTGATGTGCTGCCCCATGTCACAAAGCCTGACAGGGCAGTGTTGGCACCGCACCCAGTCCCGAATTTGCCCACTTTTTCCTAGATTAAAAAAAAAATCAGCTTTCTTTTTACTCATCTTTTCAAAGGAATTAGCCACAGGATGGGGAAAAGGAGTCACACTTGAGTTAAAGCTGCCCTGTTCCTCCGCCTGCCTCGACCCTGCCCAGCGAGTCCCCCACCCTCTGTTAAAGATGATGGCTCCAGCCAGCGGAGCATGCATTCATGGCTCACTGAGCTACTTACTCTCTCCTGTTCCTCACTCATACTGAAACGGGAACCACTTGTCACATGGGCCAAGGTTATGACCGATGACCTTTGTAAGCAGTTTGTTCTTGTAAAGGACTCGCTGGTCTGCTCTGAATTGAACCCATTAGTTAAACAAAAGTGAGACATAGTCCTGAGTTCATCAGGTGTGGCGACAGCAGTCAAGTCCTGGATGGGGAGAGTCCTCTGGCTTGCAGTCTTCATCATGTGGCCTCCTTTGGTATATTGAATAGTTTGTGTTGAATCTATAATCAAGGGTTGAAATAATATAAATGCAAATTTGAACCTAGTCAACAGCATTGCTCCCTTGTACCCATCCACTGAGTGAGAAAGCCCAGGCTAGATTTTGCTCTACCATTTTCAGTAGGTGCTCGTGTCTGAACTAGGGTTTGATATGAGTAGACCTAACATTTACCATGAGTTGGAAAAGTTTCCGTTTGTTATGTTTGATAGTGGGACCCTTTGTTGGGGCTGTGGTTAGGGACTTTGCATATGTCATTCCATCCTCTCAACAACCGGTAAGGTACTTATCCAATATTGTAGATGAACAAATGATGACTTTAGCCAAGGTCACAGACTATTCAAATCAGGATTTGAACCCAGATCTGCCTGTTCTGAAGCCTGTGTCCCCCAAACACTATACTCTTTAGAATTCCAAATATATATTTCTCCTCTAAACTACAAGGTGGGTACTATGTCATTAAGAATAATGAGGTAATTGGCATTTCATTCCTCTTTCATGCTGAACATGAGCTCCCTAGAAGCCACTTGAGATTTACTCACTCTAATTTTATTGATCACATTTTAGACACCAGGGATCACCATAAACAAAAGCAGACATGGTCCCAACCCATAGGGAGTTCACAGTTTGATTTTGAGGAGCAGGAGAGGAGACATTACTCCAAATAATTATAAAGATGAGATAAAATTCAAACCATGGCAAGGGTAATGAAGGGGCTACACGGGCTCACATCCTAGCTGAGTACTGAAGGGAAGTGTTCTTAATCTCTGCTGCTTCTGTAACTCAAGGATTGAAAAGGAAAAAAAAAAAAAAAAAGCTTCTTTCCTGCACAAGATTCTTGTGAGGACTGAATAAGATGGTATTTGTAAGGTGCCTGCCTCGCAGTGGACTTGTATTATTACCATTAGTTATTCTTGAAAGACAGGGCCACGAGAGTATACAGAGGGGCCTCACCCTCTTGAGAAGATGGACTGAATATGTATGGCTCTGAAACACAACCCTCAGAACTTAAGACAGTAATTATATCTTTTGTGGTTCTGTGGGTTGGCTGGACTCCCTTCAGTGGTTCTTGTTTGGGGTCTATATCATGCAGTTGTTGGCAGATGTCAGCTGGGACTGCGGTCATCTGGCAAGATGGCTCCCTCACATAGCTCTTGGCAGGGCACTGGGCTGGGTTGTGAACCAGAGCATCTGCATGTGGTCTCTCCATGTGACTTGGACTTCCTATAAGCAGGGCACTGGTTTCCAAGAGTGAATGTTTCAGAAGACCTGTATGGAAGCTGTGGGTCTTCTTGAGACTTCTTGAGCCTGTCCTCAGAAGTCCCAGAATGTGACTTCTGCTGTATTCTGTTGTTCAAGTATGTCACTAAGTCTGCCGAGGTTCAAGGGGGTGGAGAAATCAGCTCCCTCTCTTGACAGGGGAGTGGCAAGGTCACGTTGCAGAGGATGTGGGATAGGAGATATAAAGACCACCTTTGGAAGATACAGGCTGCCACAGAAGATTTCCTGAAGGCAAAAATTGTCAGCAGAGGATGAATTTAGGCAATTTAGGCAGAGAACCCAGCATGTTGCAAAACCCAGTGGTAGGAGGGAGGGTGGCCATGCTTGAGGACATAAAGAAGCAAAGTGAGACCAGGGTGCAGACAATGAGAGGGAGAAGGTGTGAGGAAAAAGTGGTGAGGGTGCTGGAGCCCACCATGAAAGGCTCTCTGTAGGCTTTGTCAGAGGTTTTGGCCTTGTTTTCCTAAAAAAGATAGTCATATTAATCCACCTGTTATTCGTTTTACTTAATTACAAAAGAAATATATGTTCCTTGTTACCAAAAAGGTCAAACATGGAGATATTCAGATGTCACCAACAAATGCTGTCTTCTCTCTGATAAGTTCCCACTTTTACTGTCAAAAAAGATAGAACATTCTAATTTATTTTTATTTTTTTGAAGACTTTTATTAATTTTTTTGAAAGATTTTATTTATTCACGAGAGACACAGGAAGAGAGACAGAGACACAGGCAGAGGGAGAAGAAACAGGCTCCATGCAGGGAGCCTGATGTAGGACTCGATCCTGGGACCCCAGAATCATGCCCTGAGCTGAAGGCAGGTGCCAAACCCCTGAGCCATCCAGGGATCCCCTCCAGAAAGATGTTTTACTCTAAACCAAAAATCACAAAAATTATTTGGAAATGGATTGTTGTAGTCATTGAGATTATTGAGATGAGCATTCTGAACATATATGATATAGATAATGAATATTCAAAACATTGAAAAGGTATTAGATGAAGAGTAAAGCCTTCTTTACATTTCCCCCTAGCCTCAGTGCCAAGAGCTTCTCATGCTTAATCCTTTCTGGTTTTGATTCTTCTGATAATTTTCTCCCAAACTCTAGACCAATGCTGTCCAAAGAACTTTCTATGGTGATGGAAACATATATACCTGTGCTATCTAATGCAGTAGCCACCAGTCACATGTGGCTGCAAATTTAAATCTTAATTAATAAAAACTCAATGAAATAAAAAATTTGGTTCCTCAGTCACCCTAACCACATTTCAGTCATCCCATTGCCACATGTGGCTCACGGCTACCATAATGTACAGTGCAGCTACGGAGAATATGCTCCTCCCTCTGCTTCTGCTTCATCAACTGGAAAAGACCTGTGACTTCACACGAAGGCAAACAAAAAATATAGCTCACATCACTGTTTCTTCTCTTTGCCCTCCCTTCATTCCCAAGCCCTCCTAGGAACATTTTAGTTTTAGTGCTGTTGGTTTACTATTATAGCTTTTAGTAATATATTTTATACTATTTCTTGATACATCCATTGCTGTCATACTTTGATCCACCACCATGTTAGGTCAGGACGTTAGAGTTCTCCCCTATTCCCTCCACGACAGCTGCACTTGCAGCTGCCAACCACCACACCTCTCCCTCTCCCATCGGCAAGGTCTCTGGATAGCATTATATTCTAACCTGTAACTGTAAACTTCCTGTGCTTTCTTTAAGATTGGTTTTAAAATTAAATAACTAGGCTTTATAATGTTATAATTTCATATGAATTAATTTGTTCTAGAAATAGTGTGACTAAACCTGTCCAGAAGGAGACATTTGGGAGCCCAGGCCACCAAACCTGTGCCATTCAAGGTGAGTAGAACTAACTTCCACTGCCAGCCGAGACAGAGTAATGGGGAATACATTTGCCTTCCTGCAGAAAACAGCCAAAACCCAGAAGGCAATGGTTTTCAAGACATGGGACCTCAAACATAGAAAGACACTGATCTTTTAGAGGAAGTAAGCAAACCAGGTGAGCCCTGTGATTGCCCCAGCTGATAACCTTGAGAGAGCTTGCAGGCCCTATGCCAAGAGAGGAAAGCGAGGCAGAGCCTAGAAGCCACCCTCCCCCTCAAACCCAAGTCCAGGAAGTGGAGCTGAGGGACCCAGGAGATCAAGATGGCTAGAGTGTGTGTATGGGACAGGGTGCTGGAGGTGGGGGAGCTGCAGAGGATGGGGGTTCGGCAGAGTGCCAGTAGGCACAAACGAAGACAATCCCTGAGGCAGAGAAAGACCCACTCCATCATTAGGATAGAATTTCTCGACTTTTTAAGATTATCAACTCCCTAATGAGTCATTTTAGACATTTTTTCACAATCATTCTCTCCCATGAGATTTAATACCACACATATACATATGTATCTATATAGCTATTTCTGTACTGTATGCACATGTGTGTATATGTGTGTATATATATGTATATATATTTATGTGTGTATATATATGCATATAATTATGTATATTTCTGCTTTATATATAAACAGAGTGAAAGTTAATTTCTGAAAATTAAATATTGCTCCTCTGGGCTGCTTGCCACCAGCCAGACTGGAGATCCACATAATGCACGGGACCCCAATGAGAGTACTCAGAAGGGTTTTGCCTCAGTAGTGGGAAATAATTCACTCCAGAACAGACACTGCTTTGACCCCACCTAAACATCTTAAAAGTAAGGCCTAGGGGATCCCTGGGTGGCTCAGCGATTTAGCGCCTGCCTTCGGCCCAGGGTATGATCCTGGAGTCCCGGGATTGAGTCCCGTGTCGGGCTCCCTGCATGGAGCCTGCTTCTCCCTCTGCCTGTGTCTCTGCCTCTCTCTCTCTCTCTCTCTCTCTCTCTCTGTCTCTCATGAATAAATAAATAAAATCTTAAAAAAAAAAAGTAAGGCCTAAAAAAGTCAAACTTTTCCAGCAACTGAACATCCCTGAACAAAGCTAAGAATATTTATAGGAATACAAAAATATTTAGGACCCCAAAAGGTAAAATTTGCAACATCTGGTACCCAAAAGAGTTATGTGGCATGCAAAGAAGCAGAAAATTACAACCTAATGAGGAGAGAAATCCGTGAATGAAAACCAACCAGAACTGACACAGATGTTAGAATTAGCAGACAAAAGTATTAAAACACTTATTTCAGCTGTATTCCTTATGTTCAAAAAATTACGTAGTTGCATAGATGAGATAGAAAAGACCAAGACTGGATTTCTGGAGATGGAAACATCAGTGTGTGAATGAAAGTTACCATGGATTGGATTAATGGCAGATTAGACTTTGCAAAAGAAAAATTAGTGCACCTGAAGACAGCATAATTGAAACTCTCCAAAATAAAGCACACATAGGGGGAAAAAAGAAAACAAATGAACAGAACGTCAGTGAGCTGTGGGACAACTTCAGGTGGCTTAATATATGTGTGACTGGGGAGTGTCCAAAGGCGAGGAGACGATGGGAAGGATCAAAAATGAGATTGAAAATCTAACAGTCAGGGGCAGCTGGGTGGCTCAGTGGTTGAGCATCTGCCTTTGGCTCAGGTCGTGATCCCGGGTCCTGGGATCAAGTCCCACATCGGGCTCCCTGTATGGAGCCTGCTTCTTCCTCTGCCTATGTCTCTGCCTCTCTCTCTCTCTGTCTCTCATGAATAAATAAATTTTAAAAAAGAAAAAGAAAATATAACGGTCAAACATTTTGTACAATTGATGAGGGCTTTAAGCCCACAGGTGCAGGAATCTCAACAAACCCCAAGCACAATACACAAGAAAAAACTGCATCAGAATCAGATTGCTCAAAGCCCACAGTGGTAAAGGGGAAAATCTGAAAAGCAACCAGAAAGAAAAAGACATACTATACAGAAGAACAAAAATGAGAGTGACAAGCAGATTTTGCAGGTGGCAGCGATGCAAGTGAGAAGTCAGTGGAGTAACATCTGTAAAGGGCTGCCTGATAGAAAAGTAGCAGTCTCCCTGGATTTCTCTGCCAGCAAAAACATCTTCCAAAAAAGGCAAAATAAAGCTTTTTTTCAGGTGTACAAAAGCTAAAACAATTCATTACCAACAGACCTACACTACGAGACACCACTTTAAAAAAAAAAAAGGTTTATTTATTTATTTGTTTATTTATTTAAGAGAGAGAGCAGGGAGAGGGAAAGGGGCAGAGGGAGAGAGAGAATCTCCAGCAGATCTCCACCCAGTGTGGAGCTGGATGAAAGGCTTGATCCCTTGACCCTGAGATCTTAACCTGAGCTGAAACCAAAAGTCGGATGCCTGATGCCTAATTGACTGAGCCACCCAGGTGCCCCAAGACATCACATTTTTAGGAAGTCCTCAGGAAGAAGAAAGTAATAGGAGACAGAAATATGGATCTGCACAAAGGACTGAAGAGTTTGGGAAATGGTAACCACATACGTAAATATATAGGATTTTTTCTTATTATTTAAATATCTTTAAGAAGACCGTTTCAAAAATAATGATGCAACTTATGTAAATGTAAGATGTATAACAACAAGAACACAAGATCCTCGAGGTGAGAAATAGAAATATTTTACTGCGAGGTTCTTATGCTTTGTGTGAAGTGACATGACATCAGTTCAAAGTGTAGTGTTGGAAATAAAGACGTATGCTATAAACCCCTGGGAAACTACAGAATAACAAAACAGAGTTGTAGCTCACAGTAAAAAATGAGGTGAACTAGAATAGTAAATCTCAAAAGAAAAGGAAGAAAAAGGGGAAAAGGATACATAGATGGAGCAAATAAAACACAACTGGCAAAATGAAATATGAAAATTTGATAAACCTGACTTTAACATTAGCTTCTGGGATGTTTTGTTTGTTTGTTTGTTTGTTTGTTTTGAGATGCTATTGAGAGAATTGAAAGTCAGGCTGGAATAAATATTTGCAACATTATATTTGACAAAAAACTTGTTTCCAGAATACACAAAGAATTCTTACAACTCAGTAGTCAGAAAGCAGGCAATGTAATAAAAATCATAGATAAAGGACTAGTGACAAAGAAAATATAATGGTCAAAAAGCTAAGAAAAGATATTCTGTGTCATTAGTCATTAGGGAAATGCAAATGAAAACCACAGTGAGATACCACAACATACCCACTAAAATGGCTAAAATTAAAAATATTGACAATGCTGCATGTTGATGAGAATATGGAGCAACTCTAATTCTCAAACCTATTTTGGAAAGCAGGTGGACATTTTTTGATATAGTTAAAATTATACTTAATTTATGAACCAGCAATTCCAATCTTAAATTTTCTGCAGAGAAAAAAGAACATATATCCTCTGTAAGTCTGGTATAAGACTGTTGACAACAGCTTTACTCATAATATTCAAAAACTGTAAACTAGCCAAATGGTCATCAGCAAGAAGATGGATAAACAAAATTGTTTATCCATCAAAACAAAATTGTTCAAAACTTCTCAGCTCTAAAGAGATTGATGGTGCCTGCCACAAATATAGATGACAGTTAAAAAAAAAATCTCATGCTGAGGGAATAAATCTAGACACTGAAGAGTACCTATGGTGTGGTTCCATTCTTAAGGATTGTAGAACAGGCAAAGCTAGGACTCTGTAATAGAAGGGATTGTGGAGGATGTTGCCCGCAAAGGGAACTTCTGGAAAGATGCAGATGTGACGTGCATCTGGTATGCAGACATACCATTTTGGTTCTGATTCTTTTGTAGGTAACCAGTATCATTTTCTTGGGAACTTATGGATCTATTCTTTATTTTTGGTGTTCTAAAATGTTGTGATGAGTTACAGATAGATAGATAGATAGATAGATAGATAGATAGATAGATAGATGATAGATAGATGTTTGGTTACTCATTCAACAGATACTTATTGTAGATATTGATTTCAAGGAAGCCTAGGAGCTAGAAACAGCAATAACTTCCCCATTCTCATGGAGGTTACATTCTGGTGTGGGAAAGAGACGATAAAATTAAAACAAGTAGATGAGATTTCTGCAGATACTGATAAGTACCAAGAAGAAAATAGAACAGGAATGAGGTAACAAGATGAGACAGGATAAGGGGTGCTTTAGGTGAAGCAGTCAGGGGAAGCCTCTCTGAGGAGGTGGCATTAAATGCAGCCCTGAGTAATGAGGAACCCTGGGTCTATCTGGGAAAGAACATTATAATAAAGGGAACATGCTCCCAAAGGACCAAGATGGGAATGGACTCACAGTGTTGGGGGACAGAAATAAGACAGGGTGGCTGGAGAGTTAGTAAAGGTGAAAACCACAGGAAATAAGGACCAAGGGCAAATAGGAGTAGACTCTGCAGACCCAGTGTGGATCTTGGATCTTACCCTAGGTAAATTAAGGAGTACTACAATCTCATTTATATTTTTAAAAGATCACTCGGCTATAAATGAAGCAGGGGGTGGAGGGGCTGAGGGGGGTCCAGAATAGAAACAGGAAGCCCAGGTAGGAAGCTGTTGCTGTAAATCAGGGGCCAGGGATGGTTGGGAACAGAGTGTAGAGAGGGGGAGACGTGGGCAGATTGGGGTTTTAATTGGACGTGATGTGGCAGGAGAGAAACAAATCAGGAATGACTTGGGTTTTCATCTGGGCAACTAGGTGAATGGTGTGCCTTTAACTGCGAGAGTGGAGATGTGGGGAGCAGAGGTTTAGAAGAGAAAATCACATCTAAGTTGAGATGCCAGAGAGACCATTGGTGTCCAGTGTATGAGCCAGACATCCGGGACAGGTGAAGGGTTAGGGAGGCTGATGTGAGAGTCTCCAGCGTGCAGCTGGTGTTCAGGGCCCTGTGTGGTAACTGACGGGCCCTTTCATTATGAAGTCTGTGTGTGAATTGCATATCTTCAAGTCCAGACATTTTTTTAAATTTATGTCCCCATACCCTCTGCATTCTACCTATCTTCTCTTTCCAGAATTTCTATTAGGTGGATGTTAAGTTCCTTGGACCAATCTTCATTTTATTATTGTCCTCCATTTTATTCATCTCTTTTCCCTTTAATTCCATGTCTCTCTTGACTTTTTTCTGGCTGTTATATTGATCCAGGTGATGTTGGCTTTAATAATTTTTTTATTTCCAAGACCTCTTTGTGGTTTCCTGATTGTGGTTTCTTCTTCCAGGCAATCTGTTCTTATTTTGTGACTAGAATCAGGACCCTATTTAGATCTCCCATAAGTGCATTTCTTTTCCCTGTATTATTTCTTATGTGATCAGCTATTCTGTTTATTTCTCTTGGACCTTCTCTTTTGTACTGTGTTTTTCATCAAGTGTCAGGAGGGCTGTAGTGTTTATGAATGAAAAATTACTAGTGTGGTCAACATGACTGGGAAGGGTTCCATGTGTGTGTGTTCTCTTTGTCTTTCCCTGAGTGGGGACACCCCGAGAGGATGGAGTGTGTCTGTTAGCAGGCTTCATTGCAGCACATCAGCAAGAACTGCCAGTCAAGCATGTATCTCAAATGCTTGTAAATTGAATGTAGCATGAACTCTTTGGACAAATTGCATTATAATCTAGAAAAGAAGTGGTGAACAGAAGTTACCCCTGAAAACACAAGTAAATGTTACCAATTAATCAAGCCTCTTTTCGCGTGGTTGATCAACTAGTAATGCCTGCCCTGGATGAGGAGGGGCTCAGAGCAGGAGGCTCTCCAGTGTGATTCCTGCTTCAGACCACAGCACTGCCAAAGGGTCCTAGCTCCGGAGTCTTTAGCTCAGACTCAGCCTGGATGAGATGCTCAGGAATTTGTCCCAGCTTTGCGAGATAGTGAGGCTAAATGTTAATCAGAAATAGTAAAGAGAGGCATGATGGTGGAATAAATGATGATCAAGAGAGGGAAATGGGTCAGAGCTGTAAATATAAGTGCTTCCAGAAGCCAGAAGCCAGGCTGATAGTATAAATGTGTGAAATAGATGGAAGGGTAATAGGGAGTGTGAAGTCTGCAGCCAAGGGGAGAGCTAAAATCACCTCCGCAGACACTACTTATTCAGGTTCACCACCACCACCAATGTAATGCCCAGTCATACAGAAAATTCTCAGAACCCATAGCGTACTGTATTTGTGGCATTGTGGGCAGTAAGAACCTCTGTCCTAGAACTGTTGCCTCATGAATAGTCGGGGCAATCGTCCACCTCTGGGGTGCTTGTGACTTGTGATGGTGCTTCGAGTTACCCAGCCGCTGCTATTTTGCAGTGCTTCCAACTTACTTCAAAATTACCTTTAATATAGAGAGCATTATCCCCAGAATCTCTATTTATTTGCAAGGACATATAGGAGAAGGAAAAGAATTGCCCTGATTGGGGTGGGGTTGGGGTGGGGAATCTTCTTGCAATTTTCCTCCCACATCTGCCGTTGGCTCATGGCATTCACTATGAACATGAATATTCATATGAATATAATATGAATGCTGATTAAATGAAAAAGGCAAATTGAGGTCATGTTCACAAGATTTGGGGGAGCTGATGAGACTCGCATCTTGGAAATTTATAATCTTTGTAGGAACATATCAGGGATAAAAATGTGTCTCCTTCGGGCTTGAGGAAAGGAATTGGATGACACCATAGTATTTTAGATCTGGCAACAGCTCCTGGGTTCATCAAATCTAATATATTTTTCAAAATGCAGAAACCAAGGCCAGAGATGTTAAGAGAGTATCCAAGGCCACAGAACTAGCCAGGGTCAGATGTATAAGACCAGATCCTGGGAACTCTGGTTCCAAATGCAATTCTCTTTCAACTCTGTTCCTATCATTTTGTTTAATTTTGAGATGATGCTTAACAGTGATTGTATCTTCTCTGGAGATGACTCCATCGTACATGTAGGTCACCAATTTGAAACATACCAGTCAAAGCTATGGCACGTGTCATTTAGGTGATTCTCCTCCTGGTTGTTCTGAACCCAGCACCTAAGCAGTAGTGGTAGAAATGACGTAGGGTGTAGCAAACTTTGGTTCTTGAATTTTGCAGTCATCTTCACTTAGGAATTTTAACAACACATTTTATTAGTAATAAAATCGCTTTTATTACTAAAATGATGTAATCCTGTCTGCTACCTCACTTAAACAAGAAGTAGAAATTTTGGTCTAAAAAATAAAAGTCCATATCCCTTAGGATAAATACATACCTTCCTACTGTGTAAATTATATCTGTTGTTAAGTGACTCTAGGAAATACGAGCTTTATCTTATATACAGTATAGTTAAGATCAGCTTTTGAAGATAGTGGGAAAAGGCTGATGATGTTTTTCTCTGAAAAAGAACCTGTACAAAAATTGACCTAGATTTGAGTATAGAGCATTAGTGAAAACAGTATAAGAGAGATAAGTATTTAGGGGAAAAAACCCTCAAAAAACAAAAGTAAATATGGGTATGATGCTCGAGATTCTGCATTTATAACAAATTGCCAGGTCATGCTTATTCTGTGTGTGCAAAGATCACATTTGAATTGCAAGAGTCTAGAGAACAGCCTGATTATCTATACAAAGACAGTTACAGGAATTGATTCTGCCAATAATACATACGAGGCATTTAAATTTGCCCAGTGATTTTCACTGGAAAAATTGGAAGGTTGGGGGAAATTGGGTGGATTTGTAAGAGAGTATATGACATACTTAAAATCACCACTTAAATTTATCATAAATTTCTGTGATATACCATATATATTCACCATAATCTGTAATAAGTCATTAGTGAATGTGCATTTCTATCCTGGATCTTTCCTAAGTTCAGTAAAATCTTAGTGTTGGCTCAAGTGAGCAGGAGAAAGCTTCCCCAGGTGTTGCCATGCCTGTGGCCAGGAAGGGGAGCACCAGGGACCCTCCCTCAGACCAGACCCACAACCCAGAAGGATTGGTTAGAGCCACCAATGCAGGAGCCCATGGGTTCCACAGAGGGGACTCAGGGCTGCCATGGGGAAGAAGCAAATGTAAACTATGCCTCGATTTTTAAAACTATGAATATTTAAAAGGGAAGTTTGGAAACCATGCCTTCCCGATGAAGAAATTGTGGCCTTGAAAGGCAAAGTGACTTCCCCAGAGAGATCAAGCCCCAGCCCTGCCCGTGTTCTTATCAGTTCTGTTCTCACAGCACCGCTTTCCCCTAAACTACCCCGACTCTCTTTGTCATTGTTGGTGCTTTCTTTCTGAGAAACAGGTACTGTCTCAGACACATGACCAGAGTTCAGGATTCAAATTGATTCCTCCCCTATGGTCGATCCTACCCACTCTACTGTGCAGTGTGAACATGGGCAAGGGTCCTAGAAATAAGAATGCCTGGCTGTAGGCCTCAGCCAACAGAGGTTCTTGCCTCCTCAGTGTCGGGTAATTTGGCTGAACTGAATTAGGTAATCAAGCAGGACTGAGCTGTGGTCACACAACAGACCTTTATAAGTGGACTTGGTATGTCACACATACACACACAGCAGCCACCCCCTAACCCAGCCCCTGCCTTCAGGGTCTCGGATGAAGAGTTTTTTGACTTCTTCACCTAAGTATTTTTGGGACCCCTCTCTTTTGATATCTCTATGACCTAAATGGAACACATCTTGTGTAAGAAATATATCAGCAAGAAAATGCTCACAAAGTATGCCTCATAAGTGTGCACTTGTGGCAGGATTCTTGTCCTTCCTAATCAGCAACAAATGAAGGCATTATACAGTCTGCATTCATTCTGTACTTACTTATTGAGCACACATATGTGCCAGGCACTGTTCTAGGTGCTAGGGAAAGAGGACACTAGTTGACGCTGATAAGGGTCAAACAACAAGTAGACGGACATCTGAATAAATGGCAAGCTGTAGTAGGAGTCAAGTCAAGAGGTACGTTAAAGAATGGCAGGAGGGATTCTAGTACAGGCATAGGTGTCAAGGAAGGCAAGGCCTTCTGACTTTGAAAAGATTGGATTTACCCAAACAAAGAGTGGTGGAGCTAACATTCTGGGCAGAGAGAGGGATGCATGTGAGGTGGGGGAGCTCAGTATATTGGGGAGTAAGAGGAGACATGCGAAGGAAGAGTGACCTAGATGAGTCTGGAGAGACAGGCATGGACCAGATAACATGGAGCTTTGTAGGTCCAAAGTGTGAGAGAAAGTGAGTTTTATTCCAAATATGATCGGACAGCTATTGAAGGGTTTTAAGGGTCTTATTCCATTTTTGTTGTAAGATCCTTTCTGTTGGTTGGTGGAGGAGACAGTGGAAGGTTGCAAGAATTGTAGCAGAGGAACCAGAGTGCAGATGTAGTAATTCATGGTAAGGGGGGTGGTGGCCTCCATTACAGAGGTTGCATTAGAGGAGAGAGGAAGGTATACGTCCGGGATGCATGTTGGTGATAAAGATTTTCTACACATGGATGGGTTGAATGAATAAAAGGAGGGATGAAGGATAACCTCTAGGGTCTGACTTAAGAAACAGTACCTGAAGGATTAGGGGAAAAGCACATTTTGACAAGGTCAAGAGTTCCTTTTTGGACATGTTGAGAGCCCATTAAACATCTGAGTGGAGATGTCAAGTAGGCAGGGGGATATATGGATTTGGAGTGTGGAGGGGCAGTCAAGGATGGGAAGATATATTGGGGAGTCACTAGCATACATACATGGCGTGTATTACCAAGGGGGTCGATGAGAACATCTGGGAGAGGGTGTTGGTAAAGTGGTGGACTCAGGACAGAGCTGTGAGGAGCCCAACATTTAGAGCTGACAAGCGGCTTGTTGCTTGGAATTCTCACCATTGACATCATTGCTTTTTCTTATGGTATTGGGTGACATTGCCTTGAGTCATGTTTCCCACATACTCTTCAACGGCACAAGAGAAATTTTATATGAAGAACCAAATCTATCACTTTGGAGATGATGTAGGAGGCAGGAAACAGCAGAGTTGCTCACCGTCAGTGGATCATTACTGGCACCATTTGTATTTTTTAATCATTTACCTCATCGACATTGCCGTATGAGAGGAAATGACACAGCAAGATTTGTGTGTCGTGGAGAACAAACAACACTGTAACATAGTGTGTTGTTTGTGTCTCCTTCAGAATGAAGTCCAAATGCCTTCACAGGCAGAGCCCTCTGTGGGGAGTCAGGCCCCTTGCCCAGCCTCCTGCCCCCCTCCCTGGAGCACCCTTTGCTCCAGCCACACTGATACTGATCCTTCTGCTGACATGTATGTCTCTCTGCCCCGTCTTCCACCCTTTAGGCCCCATGGCCACCTCCTTCTAATCCTTTATTCATCCCTCCAACATGCCCTCCTTGGGGAAAACATTCTTCCCATGCCCAGATGCTGGCCCAATGGTTCTCTCTGCCCCACCGTGTCACTCTGGGCACCTTGCATTAGGTGGGATGATGTATGTGAGATTCCAACCTGGAATTTGTATTCCCATACTGCTCTCACCTCCCGCCTGCCCTTCCTCATGCTTTGCCCTACAGATTTTGGACTTGCCAACAATCACTTTAGCCAGTTCCTTGCAATACATTTCTTGGTATATATCTCCTCCTAATTCTGGACTCTGACTGTTACAGGCAGGTTTCCAGTTAGCTCTGGCTGCATAACAAATCTCAATAAGACTATGTGGCTAGACTAACCACCAGTTTATTCTCTCTGTGGAGTCTGTGAGTCAAGCAGTTGGAAAGGGCACAGCAGGCATTTCTCTCTCCTCTGTTGATGGCTGGGGCCTCCATGAGACGACTTCAATGGCTGTGCGGGGTCGGGCATGGGGTGGGGCAGGATTCAGTAGACTAGGGAAATCAAGGCTGAGATGACTTCCTCATACATACTCCCAGATCTGGGGCTAGGATGAAGGGAGGCTGGACTCAGCCAGACCGCTGACTAGAGCACCTCCATGTAGCCTGTCCTGATGGTGGTCTCAGGGAGGTCTAGCTGCTGAAGGCCCAGGTCGGGAACATTCTCCAGTGACAAAGAGCTGCATGGCCTTTTACAGTCTCACCTCAGAAGTCACATAGCAGTACTCCTGCCATAACCCCTTCCTTGAGGTAGTCACAGGCCCAACCAGGTCAAGGGGAAGTGACATAACCCCAATTTCTTCATGGGAGGAATGTCAAGAATTAATGGCCATATTTCAAAACTACCACCAGCAATCAGCCAGGCCCCAAGTCCCAGAAAGATGGGCCCGGATTAGGCTTAATCCCCCACAGGATCCCTGATGTGGACAGATCCCCAGCACATCCATAAACCCAAGAGAGATTGGGTGAGACTCTGGGCTCATGGCTGGCATGGAGGTGGGATGGAGATCCCACTTAGGGAAAGACATCTCCACTTCCTTGTCTGTTCCTGGTTGACTCTCACTCCCACTAAGAACAAAGACATCACCTGGGTCTGGCAAAGTCTCATATTTAATACCATCTTAATAAATGCCATTGAATGAATGAATCAATGCATACATGAATAAATGAAAAAAAGTGAACTGTAAGTAAAGGTAAACAGTTAAGGCGGGGTGTTTATTCCACCCCTGCTCGGATTCTAGGCTCTATCTCCTTTGCATACCGTTTCTACTGTCCAGGAAGGACAGGGAAACAAATGCATAAGGAAAATAAATGCATGTGCTTATTTATCTTGTCTTTTACTTTCTAGGCATTGGAGTCAGGTTGCCTGGGTTTGAATCCCAGCTTGGCCATTGACTGACTGTGTGGTCCTGAACAATTTAATTGACCTTAATTTCTGTACCTGTAAGTGGAAATCATTGCAGCACCCACCCCAGAGTGATGTTGTGAGGATTGTATGAGCTCATACATGTAACATGCTTGGCACCAGGCCTAGGATGTTTAAGAGCTGAGTAAATGTCAGCTATTATGGTCCTTATCAGGTCTCCATTGAGAGTATCATTACTCATGTTCTTGGTAGCTCTCTTATCAAGGATCAAATTCAGTCATCAAAGTAATTCTCACTCCAACTGTCTGAGGAGGCAGATGTGATATTTCAAATGCTTAACAACTGGCACCATGCATGATGGATACTGTGGTGACGTGAGGCGGTCCCAGTCTTGGGGGGCTGGTAGCTATCACAGGTCTGCAGGCCAGGGTATGAGCACAGTACTAGGTACCCCTTCCTCCCATCAGGTCCAGACTTGCATTGGCCAGAGGGTCAGAGGCTGGGGCATGGGAGCTGTGGCAGGCTGGCAGGCTGCTAGACATCCAGAGTGGCCCCAGGCAGGGCCTGGGGGGCTAGGGAGGAGGGACATACAGGGCAGTGGCTACTTTCCTACTCTTATGGAAATACACCAATGGTCTAGCAACAGGTATGATCATTCCAGCATGGGTCTGTGACCTTCAGCCAGGTGGGGACAAATGGACTGAACACTGAAAGCCCCACCCCATCACTACCTCCTCCTGTGTACACTGCCCAGGTACCAATCTAGGTTTATCTGAAGTCAACTGGCTCAGGTTCAAAGAATGGGGCTTGGGCCAGGGTTTGTGGGGAACCCCAGTCATGCCTGCTCTCCGTGTCTGTTAGGACCTGCAGAGATCAAGGAGGAGCCCCAGAGGTCCCAGAGCCAGCCTGAGGTGGCCCAGGGCCTAGCTGTAGGACCAGCTCTGGGTGCTGACACCAGAATCAAACCTTTGAGGGCTCCTGGCTACCCAAGTACTTCTTGTTAAGTAGGCAACAGGAAATGTATAAATAAATTGTGATATGTTCACACAATGGAATGCCTTAGAACAGTGATAAACACAATACCACAACTCCACCACATTAGGTGTTCATGGGTGTAACAGTGAGAGAAGGAAGCCAGACCCAAAGCCATTCTTACTCAATACAAGGTACATTTTTTTTCTGTTCTTCCTCTTCTTCTCCTCTCCCTCCTCCGTATCTTCTTCCTCTCGTTCTCTTGCTCCAGCTCCTCCTCCTCCACCTTTCTTCTTTTAATTCTTCTCATTCATTGGCTTTGGATGCCCCTGGGATTCCGGGCAGAGCGCCTGGGGGCCCTGCTGTAATTCAGCACATTATTGGCATGAAGCCCCAGATGACAGTCACAGCCCCGACTCAGACCGTGGCCCGCTCCTGCTCCACGCCTTCTAACGACAGTGCATCGTACCTGGAATAAGCTTCAAACTCATCACTGGTATTTAAACCAAGGACTGGCAAACAACAGCCTGTGTGTCAAATCCCACTTGCCATCTGGGTTTTTTTTTTGTTTTGTTTTTTTTGGTGTGGAAGTTTTTTTTAATTTACATTCAAGTTAGTTGACATGTACTGTATTATTAGCTTCGGGGTAGAGCTTAGTGATTCACCAGTTGCATATAACACCCAGTTACCCTCCTTAATTTGCGTATTACATCAAGTTACCCTCCTTAATGCCGATCACCCAGTTACCCCATCTCCCTGCCCCACTCCCCTCCAGCGACCCTCAGTTTGTTCCCTATATTTTAGAGTCTCTTATGGTTGGCCTCCTCTCTGTCCTTATTTTATTTTTCCTTCCCTTCCCCTATATTCATCTGTTTTGTTTCTTAAATTCCACATATGAGTGAAATCATATGGTATTTGTATTTCTCTGATTGACTTATTTCGCTTAGCATAATACCCTCTAGCTTCATCCACGTCATTGCAAATGCCAAGATTTCATTCTTTTTGATGGCTAATATTCCATTATATACATGTTATGTTTACTTATATATTTATAATGAATAGTGTATTTATAATATATATCATTATATATGTTATATTATAAAAGTATACACATACCACATCTTTGTTATCCATTCATCCATTGATGGACATCTGGGCTCCATGCCATATTTTGGCTATTGTGACCATTGCTGCAATAAACATTGAGGTGCATGTGTCCCTTTGAATCACTATGTTTTATCCTTTGGATAAATACCAAGGAGTACCGTCTGTTTTTATCAACAAAGTTTTATTAGGACACAACCATGTCCAATCTTTACATATTGCCTATGGCTGTTTTCAGCTCCAACAGCAGAATTGAGTAAATTTGATAAGAGTCTCTCTGACCTACGCAATCTTCAACATTTATTACCTGGCCCCCTCACAGAAAAAGTTTGCTTACCCATTGTGAGGATATCCCACCTGAAGTGGCCCCAGCCCAACCCCAGCCTCATCTCCAGGTTCTTCAGGTCCTGTCTTCCTCTTTCCTGCTCTCTACCCGCAAACTGTGCTCACCCTCCTCCCAGCACTTCCCAAGACCATCATTCCAGTCTCAATCCTAATGTTCCTAGGGCCTTCTTTGGCCACGAGATATCATTCCTCACTCTCTACCTTCTCTATCGTACTGATTCTTTCCAAGACTTTTTTTATTTGTATACTATCTCCCTCAGTGAGAGTGTAAACACTATCAATGGCCAAGATTTGATCCATCTTGTTCACGGGTTTGTCCCCAGCAGTCAGCACCACAGCCCATTATAGGGGCTCAGTAAATATTAGTTTAACAAATGAATGGAGGAGTGAACTTTTTCTAAAACACAACACTACACAGTGAAGACCGGGTGTAACAGAGCATAATGTGTGTCAGGCTCTTACCATCCAGTGATTACATACTCTGTGAAGTTTAGTTCCCTTTAACAGCCTGTGCAGTAGGCAGTATTATGCCCATTTTATAGATGAGGAAACAGAAGCTCAGAATGGTGAATCAGCTTGCCCACAGTCACACAGTAAGTGACAGAATGAGATCAAACCTATCTGAATTTAGTGCTCAGACTTCTCCGGTAGTCCTGCTGTTGAACCCAGCCCAGAGGGCTTTGGCTCTTGCTAATACTTGAAAGGCACCATCCTCCCAGAAACTTGCTTCTGTGGATGTAGCCTCAGAAGGGCACAGATTCCAGCTGGCAGATATCATCTTAGAATTTGAGTCCAGGCTGTACATATGCTATTGATCTGCTACCCTCATTCATTTAAAAAAAAATCCAAATAAAAATGAAGCCCAGCAGTCAATCTGACTTAATTAGCTTCTCTGGCAGCTGCCATCTGAGAATTAGGGATTATCCTGAGCCAGTAAATCCTAACTGATTCTTTTTTTTTGCGGTGTCAGATTGGATTAAAGGAAACGTTGTGGGTAAAATTAAATGCAACGCCTTTCTTATTGCTTTAGTTGCCTGAAGATAAATGCTTTTCATGATGATAAATATACCATAAATTCTCGTAACAATAACTGAAATTCAAATAAATAGGCTGTGTAACCCCATGTGACTGTAATTTTCCTTTTATAGTCAGCTTGTTTACTGTTTATTGAAGAGAATGCCTGGTCCTTGCCTTTGAGAGATTTTAAATCAAGGGTTAGCCTGACCTCTTAAAGAAAGTGCCAAGCCAAGCATCTGTCTGTATCTTTGATTATATTCCCTTGATTAAGAGATTTCAAGGTCACAAGACCCTTGACCCAGAAAGTTGGAATGGGCACAGAGGTGTAAATGAGAGGGAAAGCAAGAAACAATCCGGGCAGAAGTCAGGAATCCTAGGTTCTAATTTGACCTTGACCCACTTGCTTCATCCCTTTATGCCCCGGTTTTCTCATCTATTAAGTGAGGTCATTAATAACTGCCCTGCATGCATCATAAAAGTGTTCTACCCATACCTGAGATATTGGGTATGAAAAAGAACACAACTTGCTTCTTGGTATCACAATGAGTGAGTAGCTTTGCCTGGTGTCCAAAGACCACTTTAGACACCTGGATCACAATCTACAATGACAGTAATGAGGCAGAAATCACCAGGCACTGGCATTTATGAGTTAAATGTTACCTACAATAAGCAAAAGGTAAAGTGAAACTAATAGACACATTTCTAGGAATGTAACAGCATGTTAGTTGGAAGTTTTGACTAAGGTACCATAACGTAGTAACTATGAAATCCCCAAGATTCAATCTACAGATTCAGTACAATCCCTATCAAGTTCAAAGGCATTTTTCATAGACATAGAAAAAAATACTAAAACTCATATGGAACCACAAAAGACCTTAAATAGCTACAGCACTCTTGAGAAAGAAGAACAAAGCTAGAGGCATCATACTTCCTATCTAAAAATATATTACAAAGCTATAACAATCCAAGTAGTATGGTATGACATCAGAAACAGACACATAGGTCAATGGAACAGAATAGAGAGCCCAGAAATAAATCCACAAATGTATTGTCAACGATCTTTGACAAAGGTACCATGACCACATAATGAGGAAAAGATAATTTCTTCAATAAATGATGTTGGGAACACTGTATATCCAACCACAGAAGAAATTGGACCCCATCTCATCCCATGTACAAAAAGCAACATAAAATGGATTAGAGACTTAAATGTAAGACCCAAAACTATAAACTCCTAAGAAGAAAATATAGGGAAAAATATTCCTGACAGTAGTCTGAGCAATGATTTTTTAAGATATGACCCCAAAAGCACAGACAACAAAACTAAAAATAGACAAATAGGAGTGCAACAAGCTGAAAGCTTCTACACAGCAAAGGAAACAATCAACAAGAGTAAAGAGACAACTTACGGAATGGGAAGAATATTTGTAAGCCATGTATCTGATAAGGAGTTCATATCCAAAATATGTAAGGAGCTCAAACAACTCAACAGCAAAACAACAACAAAATTACATTAAAAATGGACAAAAGACCTATTCAGACATTTTTCTAAAGAAGACATAGGGAGATGGCCGACAGACACATGAAAAGATGCTCAATGTCACTCATCATCAGGGAAATGCAAATCAAAACCACAATGAAGTATCACTTCGCACCTGTTAGAATGGCTGTCCTCAAAAAGACAAGAAATAAAAAATGTTGGTGAAGATGTAGAGAAGGGGGAACCCTAGTGCACTGTTAGTGGATGTGTAAATTGGTGCAGCCACTAAGGAAGACAGTATGGAGGTCCCTCAGAAAGTTACTAAGAGGGATCCCTGGGTGGCGCAGTGGTTTGGCGCCTGCCTTTGGCCCAGGGCGCGATCCTGGAGACCCGGGATCGAATCCCACGTCGGGCTCCTGGTGCATGGAGCCTGCTTCTCCCTCTGCCTGTGTCTCTGCCTCTGTCTCTCTCTCTCTCTCTCTCTCTGTGACTATCATAAATAAATAAAAATTAAAAAAAAAGAAAGTTAATAAGAGTTCATTTAGGGCACATGCAGATTGGCCAGGGTTAGCATGTCTAGGATTGTCCTGCTTATACTTGTGTAGTCAACTGTTGATCTTGTCTGAGCCCCCTACGAATCTGGGACAAATTAGCTGACTCCATTTTGCTCCGTGTTGTCTCTCATTCCCCAGCAGGCTAGACTAGGTTTGTTCGCAAGACAGTGGCAGAGATCCAAGTGAGCAAACACAAGTGTACAAGGCTTCTCCAGGGTCTATGCTCGGAAAAGTACATCCTAACCTCCACTACATTGTGTTGGCCAATCAAGTCACTAGACCAGCCAATTTTCAAGGAAGGGAAAATAAACTCTGCCTCTTGCTTGGAGAATCATTGAAGTCATGGAAAGGGGTGTGACTGCAGGGTGGGGTGGAGAATTTTGGTCAATTTTTCAAGAGTCTTCAGTAGATTTGAAATAGTGCCGTTATGGCGGGACATTGGATTTAACTTCTTGCACCTGACCAAGAAATTTTAAGATTAGAGAATACAGTTACCTCTAAACAGTCACCAGCAGAGAGAGGGAGTCAAAGGCTGAATTTGGGAAGTCACTGCGCTGCCACTTAGAACAGATGAAGAATCTGCATTAAGTTTCTTATGAGTTGGAGACAAGTCACCTAAGAGAGAGATACCCTCTGGCACTGTGCAGAAGGACAGCAAGGAGGAGCAAGTGGACTCCAACAGAAAGAGTTCTGTGCTGGAGAGACCACTGAAAAACCAGGAGAGGGGGCAAGGGAGAAGCAGCTGGAAGAACAGAATTTCCCTTCCCTGTCGGGGACTAGTGGATCCCAACAAGGGAAAGTCTGATAAATCCTTGAACATGCTCATGAAGGAATTGGCCTTAAATACTCACCAGACCCCCAGAGTTTGAAGTACCATCATCATAGTACCGGACAGATAAGAACTTTCTCTGTCCCCAGTCCTGTGTAACTCTCTGAAAAGACCAGAAGCTACTTCCTTAGCAAGTAGAGAGGAAAGGTGAGGAAGAAAAGTGGAGTGATCACACACACCGCCCCCCTTCCTGGTCCCCTGGAGTCAGGCTAGCTGGGGGAGGGGAAGGTTTAACTCTAAATCAAGTTGGGAATTTTGATTATTCTGATTCCGGAAATCTAGTTAGCAAATTGAGCCTATGTTTGTAAGTGATCCTAAGACTATCTGATACCTACGAATGAGCAGAAAAGTAACACCAGAGTTTCCATCCCAGGCAGGGTGGAAACTTGCCCCACTGAATGCATTTTAAAGAGACAGGGTTATGTTTTTGTTGTATCCTATATGTTGATGTGTTCACTGTGTCAGTTACAGTTTTTAATATTTTATGCTTCTTTACAGTGACAGAAATTATTGTAGAGGACATTGTAGGATTATACAGTGATGTACAATAATACACATAGTTCCCTATTGTGAATATTTTATGTTTTAAGTTTAAATTTCCATATATTAGACTCTGCTCTTTCAGAATAGTAATATTCATGTTTCTATAGAATAATAAAACTAAGAAAAATATATTTAACATCACTAGTAATCAGGGAGAAATAAGCTAAAATAAGATACAGTTTTCCATCTTTGAGCAAATACAATCCCTATCAAAGTTCAAAGGCATTTTTTCATAGACATAGAAAAGGTATTAGTATTTTTTTTCCATCTTTGAGCAAGGCTAAAAAACAATAATGCTCAGACTTGGAGCAGGTGCTGTGAAGAGGGCAGTCTAGTACACTCCTGAAAGGAATGTGAGCTGTGGCTATATTTTGGATAAACAATCTATTCTATCAAGAACTTTGTATCTATACAATCTGTTGTATCAAGAACTTTAAAAATGTTCATAATTCTTTGACTCAGCCATCTCATTTGCAAAAAGCATGCCAGGAAATAATCAGAAAGATACAGACAGATGTATATATAGCAGAAACCTGGAAATGACGTCAATGGCTGTTAATAAGAGATTGATTAAGTACTTATTTCATGCACTGGACTTCATACAGCTGCTAAAATTATGTCATAGCAAATTATTGAGTGATATGCAAAAATGCTTATAATTGAGGTTAATTTCCATGTAAGCTTATAACACTTTTAAAACAAGAGACTATACCACGTTTTTTTCCTACTATTTATATATATGCATAAGGAGGTTTTTTAAAAAAAAAACAGTCAAAATGTGGTTTTGTTTTTGTTTTAGTCAAAATGTTAACAACATTTATCTGTGGAAGTTGGAAATAATGTCAGTTTTTTCATTTTCATTTGATTTTCTGAACTTTCTACAAAGTGCACGTACTGCCTTCCTTAACAGAAAAAGGTACTCATCGTGTTTGCCAGGCTCATCCACACTGTTGGGTATTTACCTGCAATTGGAATTGCTGTGTGTGTATGTTTATTTAGCTTCAGTGGGTGATGGTAGTTTCTGAAGAAATATACAGTAAATATGACATTCTTCACAAACATTTTTGCATTCGAGGTTCGGTACAGGGGCACCTGGGTAGCTCAGTCAGTTGAGCGTCCAACTCTAGATCTCAGCTCAGGACTTGATCTCGGTTGTGAGTTCAAGTCCCAAGTTGAGCTCCACACTGTTGGGCATGGAGCCTACTTAAAAAAAAAAAAAAAGCAAGAAAAAAAAGTAATACAAAACGTACGCTCTGATCAGCGCTTGGTATTATCAGTGTTGTTGATCTTAACCATGCTGGTGGGTGTGTGGTGGTCACATTGTAGCGCTAACTTTCAACCTGGGCAGAGGGACCCCTGCTCTGTGGCCCACACTTCAGAGAGCCTCCGTTTCTTCCTAACACTGTCAAGATCTCAGAGAACTATTTCTGCACATTTCTTGCCCTGTGTCCTCAACAAAACTTAACTATGTCCAAATTTGGTGAAGGTGTGTGGGTTGTGCCACAGCCACCGTAGGGAGCAGCACTGCCTTGGGAGGCAGGGGGGTTAAAATGGAGGAAGCACTTAGCAAGAGAAAATCCACTTAATTAACTTGTCAAATCTAGCTTGTCCCTCAGCAGGGATGCAAGAGTGGAGTTCCATTTCTTCATTTCTTGCTTTTTTTCCTTTTCCAATTTGTGGTTCTAGAGGTACTCAGGAATTACTGCAGTGTTCACAGCCCTGTGCATTGCAGCTGAGCAACTTTTGCTGCATTAACCAACCAGTAACCCTCTTACATTTGCAATTATGTTAAGTCTAGACTGAGCTTTTCAATCCTGGGACTATTGACATTTTGGGTCAGATAATTCTCAGTTGCAGGTGTCCAAATGTAGACTGCTCAGCAGCATCCCTGGGATCCACCTGCCAGATGTCAGCAGCACCAGCATCTCAGTTATGACAATCAAAATTATATCCAGACATTGCCAAATGTATCCAGAATAGCCACCGGTAAGAATTACTGGTCTAGCCACAACGAACATGATGTGGGATACTAGTCCTTTACGTGAGCAGTAGGTGGACATTAAAGGCTATAATGATGGATATTTAATTTATTGAAAAATACTAAGATTTAATTGATTTAAAAATTAAACTTTTTTAAATTCAAAAGGATATCTGAAATAATCTTATTTTTTATGTTTGTACTTATCTTAAATTTTCAAACAATTAATAAAATTATATATACATTGAATATAGTTTTAATCCTTTAGATTATTACTGTTAACTGAATAAAAATCATATGAAAACATTATGATTTTGCTGAAATTAGTGATTTGGCTGAAATGAAGGCAAGAAGAATAACTTTTGTGGAAATAACATATACCAACATTTATGAATTATTATGTCTTTATTTTACTACCCATCCAAATACCACTGGCCTGGTAATGAACACAGAGGTAAAATATCTTTTTTTTTTTTTTTTTTTTTTTAGAGGTAAAATATCAATTAAATTCAGTCACTTTTAGTATTTAATGACTGAATCAGTCATATAAAAATTATAGTTTTATTCATATTTGCAAGGTTGTCTTTATGAAGGTCTATTTGTTTTTTGTTTTTGGTGTTTTTGTTTTGTTTTGTTTTGAGAGGGAGAATGTACGTGCATGAGCCTGGGAGGGGCAGAGGCAGAGAGAGAGAATCTTGAGCAGGCTCTACATTCAGCACGGAGCCTGACACAGGGCTTGATCTCATGACCCTGAGATCATGACCTGAGCTGAAATCAAGAGTTGGTAGTTCAACTGACTGAGCCATCCAGGTGCCCTGAAGGTGTATTTGAAGGTATATTATGAAGATTATAACTGAATGGATAAAACATATTTTTATTTCATTTTTATAATTTTTAAATATTTTATTTATTCATAAGAGATAGAGAGAGAGAGAGAGAGACAGGCAGAGGGAGAAGCAGGCCCCATGCAGGGAACCTGATGTGGGACTTGATCTCGGAACTCCAGGATCACTCCCTGAGCCAAAGGCAGGTGCTAAACCGCTGAGCCACCTAGGGATCCTGATAAAACGTATATTTAAACAGTTTTCCCAGAGTAATAGAAAACATTTAAATATTTAGATAAATGTACATGGGCCTTCGATTCTTCCTCTCTCCCTAGGAGAGCTCTTCTCCTTTTTCATTTATATTTTTCTGATTACTAATGGAGTTGGAGCCATTTTCATAAGTCTATTGGTTATCTGGATTTCCCTTTTGTGACTATAATCAAGACCTTTGCACATATTTCTGTGGGCTCTCTGACCCCTTTATCTTTTCATTTTTAATTATTTATTTTTTTACTGACTAGGCTTTCTCTGTGCATTCTGAATATGAGCCCTGTCTGGACTCTGTATCTTGCACATATACTCTCCCACTCTCTGGCTTGGATTGTTCCTTCCAGATTGCCTCTCCATCTCTGTATAGACTTTGTTCCCAAGGAGGCATCAGTCTGTGCCACTTTAGCCACCCAGGCTGTCCTCTCCATGATTCCTCTCCCAACCTTCCCTGTTTCCTTCGTTCTATTGAATTGTGAGGCAGTAGTCTTGGCCAAGAGGAGTGCTGGTCCCACTGCCACTTTGGAAGAGTCCTGAATACTCTTAGGGGTCAGGAGGGCTTGGGACCAAGAAAACAGTCAGTGGTGAGTAACACGCAATGGTGGGGCTAGTGGCAATGGTGGGGCTGGTGGCATATGGTTACCTCAAATTTAAAAAAAATTTAAAAACATTTTGGCCAAACAAACACTGTAGACCAGATTCAACCCATAAGCACTGGTCTGCAATCCTTGGTTTATAGCGATTCTTCCCAATTTTGGTACACATTGGTATTTACCTGGGAAGCTGGTAAAAATACCAATGCTTGGGTTTCAGCTCCAAGATTCCGATTTAGTTTAGGATATTAAAAATCTCTTTAGGTGATTCTAATGTGGAGATATTGCTACGAACTCTTGGATTAGTGGAAGAGCTGTTTTTCACCAGCTTTGCCCATCAGAATCTCCTGAAGAACTTTTTCAAAACGAAGTTTCTGTCCCAACACTGGGGTGTCTGATTGGTCAGTAATAGGGTGGGGTTCACACAAGTGCATCTTGCTTTCAAGTTAAAGATCCAGGGATACCTGGATGGCTCAGCAGTTGAGCGTCTGCTCAGGTTGTGATCCTGGAGTCCTGGGATCGAGTCCCGCATCGGGCTCCCTGCAGGGAGCCTGCTCCTCCCTCTGCCTGTGTCTCTGCCTGTCTGTGTCACATGAATAAATAAATAAACATCTTTTTTAAAAAAAGTTAAAGATTCAGCATAGAATAGGGTCCAGGAAGAGAACCGTATCATTTTGCAGAAATGGGCTGATGTCTGCCTGGCACTAACCCCTGGAGTGGACTCGGAGTGGTGGCCCCAAAGGCGGAGTTGCAGCCTAGCTAAGAACCAGCATGGAATCTGCCCTGGAGAGCAGGGCCGCACAGGGACTTCACTGAGGGGATGGAGCTGTGGACAGAGAAGGGAACGCTGGCCTGGCTGGACGGACGGGTGGCTGGTTAAGGACGGGGAGCGAGGTGCAGAAAGGTGGGGCATTGCCTCGTGTGCCACACGGGCCCGAGATAACACTGCAGGGCTGAGGACGGGCCCTAATTTCCTGACTAGCCCAGTCGGCCTGGTTCATGGGCTGGGGGGGCGGGGGGGGGCGGGGGGGCGGGGGGGCTGGGAGCCCGTTAGGGCTCAGTCGGGCACCTCGTGTCTGGCTTGGCTTGCATCTGCTTAGACCAGGGACAGCTCAGACACGCTCGTGAGTCCCTGGGCTCTTTCTCACTGCTCTATCAGAAAACGAGCCCTGCCTTGAGACCCTCAGAGACCCTTTAATGAAACATTGTTCCTACAGGTGTCTGGGCCTCCAGGCCTTTCCCTCCCTCTCCTTCTGGCTGACACCCCAGCTTCCAGCCCGCATCTCTCCGCCAAAACCCTCTGGGACTCCCCAGCTTCTTCCCAGACAGCAGACCTCCCGGCGTCAGGATTTTGGCCACTTTCCTTCTTCCCCTACGGGGAGAGGCTGACTTGTTCTTTTTAAGTTGACTCATCTGTTTAACTTCTTAACTCAAACCTATTTTAAAAGAAATCTAATCGGGCTGCCCAGGTGGCCCAGCGGTTTAGCGCCGCCTTCGGCCCAAGGTGTGATCCTGGTAGACCCGGGATCGAGTCCCACGTCGGGCTCCCTGCATGGAGCCTGCTTCTCCCTCTGCCTGTGTCTCTGCCTCTCTCTCTGTGTCTCTCATGAATAAATTAATAAAATCTTTAAAAATAAATAAAAGAAATCTAATCACCACAATAAGTAGAAAGAAGTGTTCGCCACGCTGAAAATCTCGCCTCACCTGTGTCTACAGGTGGGCAGAGCACATTCTGCCTCCTTTTCTGAGGAGACTGGGCCCCGGAGGTGGGGTCATCAGCTGCAGTGACATGGGGCTCGCGCTTCGGTGGCTTGATACTGTACAGCAGAGGCTCGCAGACGTCAGCCCCGAGGCCTGCTGCCCGAGCCGTGTCCTGCGGGGTCGCAGCCGTGCCCCTGCCGTGCCCCATCTCTGGCTGCTGGTGTGCGGCCGGCAGAGCTGAGTACTTCGAGCAGAGACTCTACGCATCGCAGAGCCTAATGTAGCCTCTTGTGCCCTTTTCGAGAAAACTCTGCAGACCTGCTCTCAAGGTATGTCTCTCTCTGTGGTCGCGGTGTGTTTGGGTGAGCAGGCCACCCATCAGGTGCCAGGAAGGGAATCTCTTTCCATCCTCGGTTGTGACTTAGTGCATTGCCCCAGAAGCAGATCCTAAAGAGCCCGGGGAAGCTCCCCTGGGGAGCGAGACAATGAGGCAGGGAGAAGCAGCAAATCCAGGCGCCCTGCTGAGCACTCCTGGCTGTGGGACACTGGCGCCTGGCGTGCAGGCCGTGGGGGACTGGACCAAGGCTCCCAGTGCTCCCCCCGAGTGGCTTGGGCCACGGGGCAGCACCCAGCACCTCCATCCACCAGAGGTTGGGGCCTACTCCCTGCCCCCCCCCGCCCCCTCTCCCCGGCCAGATGGGCTGAGTGTGACCCTCGGCCCCTGAGAGCCCTTGGACCTGGAGTAGGAGCTGTGAGTGGCATGAACAGGGACAGTGAGGCTGAGGGCACACAGCGGACACCAACAGAGCATGATCCCCTCGGGTCTTCGGCATCCCCTGCTTCAGCCTCTGCCCTGGGCCAGCTGGCAATGTAGAGCATACCAGCGGCCATCGTGGCCGGGACTAGAAGGGGCATGCTGCCCTTCGCCCCCTGCCACTGCGCAGAGCCTCCCTCCACGGTGGGCTCCAACCACAGCGAGGCTGGGGATCGTAGTCAGCTTGCCCAGGACTCGGAGACAGCAGGCACGAACTTCTAGCCACTCTTGGCCTTAGTAGCTTTTGTGCAAACTTTAGTTTCAATGAACTCATCAAATCACTGGTGTTCCTTAAATGGCCACCGTTGGTTGGAGAAGTTGTTTCTGGAATACCTGTGTCCAGCCTCCCAACGGTCTCTGCACAGGCTTCAAGATGTTTTCATTGCATTCTCTCTGGGAGTTCAGATGCTTGGAAGGTTCTTGGTCATGTCTGACTGAGGGAGAGAATGGGGCCCTGGGTCTGGCCCGCAGGCATAATATCAACATGAGGTGGCATTTATGGGCTCCCAGCTCTGTGCCAGGCACTTGCCGCACCATCTCATCGTAGCCACACGGACCTCCACACGTGGAGGCGCCCTTACCAACGCATCTATAGTTTAGGCCTTCGGGTAGGTAAAGTGACTCACCCAAGACCCAACAGCCATTCAGTGGCCCTGCACCCAACCCCAAAGGACTCCCAAACCCAGCCCACGATTGCCAAATGTAAGGAGGACCTCAGCCCCACTTCATGCAGCCTGGCTAGCCCAGGGTCACTCTGCTAACTCCAGATCCTCCCCCACCTCCTTTACTCCCTCCTCCTTTGTACTGCCCCTTACTCTCAACCCACTGCCGCTTCCCAACTATAAGGCTGCTTGCTATCACTTCCCACAGGTCCCACAGGGATATGAGCTACCAGCCTGCAGGGACCACTGCTTTGGTGGGATCTAAAGAGCTCAAGCATCATCCTCAGATGACCTGCATCTGGAAGGGCTTGGCCATTCGCCTAGGTGATCCAGAGCAGGTCACTTACCACCACTCTGGCTCAGTTTGCTCGTGTGTAAATTGGGAGTGATAGACTGCCCACTGGGAGTGAGACACTGCCCAGTCAGCGGGTTACTGTGAGTGCTAGATAGATCATGGATGGAAAGATTTAGTATGGAGCCCAGACCCAGGGCCATGTTGGGACCTTTGTGAACACTTTCTTCACAAAAATGTATTAACCATCTGTATATCTTCTTCAGAGAAATGTCTGTTCATGTCTTCTGCCCATTTCTTAACTGGATTACTTATTTTGGGGGTGTTGATTTTGATATTTTCTTTATAGATTCTGGATACTAGCTCTTTGTGTGATATGTGATTTACACATATCTTCTCCCATTCCATCAGTTGCCTTTTAGTTTTGTTGATTATTATTATTATTTATTTTTTACTGTGCAGAAGCTTTTTTCTTGATGAAGTCCCAATAGTTCATTTTTGCTTTTCTTTCCCTTGCCTTTGGAGACATGTCTAGTAAGAAGGGCAAACTGGTGCAGCCACTCTGGAAAACACTGTGGAATTTCCTCAAACTGTTAAAAATAGAGCTACCTATGACCTAGCAATTGCACTACTGGGCATTTACCCCAAAGATTCAGATGTAGTGAAATGATGAGACACCTGCACCCCAATGTTCATTGCAGCAATGTCCACAATAGCCAAATTATGGAAAGAGCCCTAATGTCCACAGACTGACAGATGAATGGATAAAGATGTGATATGTGTATGTGTATATATATATATATATATTACACAGCCATCAAAAAGAATGAAATCTTGCCATTTGCAATGACTTGCATAGAACTACATGGTATTAATTCTAAGTGAAACTAAGTCAGTCAGGGAAAGACAAATACCATTTGATTTCACTCATATGTGGAATTTAAGAAGTGAAAAAAATGAACATGGGGAAGGGAAGAAATAAAACAAGATGAAAATAGAGAAGGAGGCAAACCATAAGAGACTCCTAATTAGAGAAAACAAACTGAGGGTTGCCAGAGGGGAGGGTGGTGACGGCAGGGGCTAAATGGGTTATGGGGATTAAGGAGGGCACTTATTGGGATGAGCACTGGGGTTACATGTAAGCGATCAATCGCTTAATTTTACTCTGGAAACCAATATTATAATGTTAACTAATTCAAATTAAAAACATATTATCATGGACAATTATGTTGCTCTGAAGATAACTTTGTTAATTTATATGTTAAAACATTTTCTTTGACCTTGAAATTCAATTTTCTCTTTCTAATTTTAAAAGAAATTAAAACATTTTTGTGGGCCCCTAAAAGTATCATGAGCACTGTGCCTGCCTTGCCTACTGCGAAGGGGACCCTGCCTGGCACGGCAGGGAGTGTGTGGGAGTCCCTGTGCTGGGAGTTAGGGGCAGGCTGCCCACAGAAAGGGCCAGTGGGCTCTTGCAGTTTCCTGTGTTTGAGTGGTAAGACCACAGCTTTCACTGACCGTGATGAAGGCCCAGAACCCCTCATGCTGCAGCCAGAACATGAGATGGTCGGGCACTTGTTCCTCGAGGCTCTCCCTGGGCTGTGTCACTGCACCAGGACAGCGCAGGCCAACGTTACCAGGAGTAGCTGTGTGTCCTGCCTGGTATCCACTGTCACACCGCTATTCTTTTTTTTTTTTTTTTTTTAACATTTTATTTATTCATGAGAGACACAGAGAGAGAGGCAGAGACACAGGCAGAGGGAAAAGCAGGCTCCCCGCGGGGAGCCCAATGTGGGACTCGACCCCAGGACCCCAGGATCACATCCTGGGCTGAAGACAGATGCTCAATCACTGAGCCACCCACGTGCCCCTCACTGGTGTTCCTTCTATGGGGAGCAATTTCTATTGAATCTCAGCTGTGAGGCATATGGACACACCCCTGTGGATGTGTCACTTTTGTGTGAGGCCATGACTCAACAGGCATGAGTGATTGGGAGGAATTTCCTTCTGGTTCTTACTTGATTTTCTAATGGAGGGACCCTGGGAGGTGCCTCAGCAGCCTTGCCAGGCGAGGCATGGTGCAAGTGAGGAAATGAGTGGTTAAAACCAACTATTGAACAAATAGATAACGTCACGCCTCCAGGCCAGGACCCTTGGAGTTCTTGGCTTCTTCCATTCCAGCAACAAGTCATGTTCAGATGCTGTCATTCTCCCTCAGGACGCCTCCATCGCTCAGATACCACCTTCTGCCTCTCCTCACATGATGAATCCCACAGTGTCACAGGCCTGTTTCAAGCTCCGGGTCGTTGCCCTCATCCTGTCTTCTGCCTAAACATCTTCCTCTTCCTTGGCCACCTGACAACCTGCCACCCATCCTTCAGACCCCTGCTCCGGCGTCCCTAGCCCCTATGGCCCCTAGCACCGCCCCCCCCCCGCCATCTCCCCCGCCCCCCCCCCCCCCCCCCCGTTCCTCCCCTGGGAAATACACCAACCCCCAGGGGCATCTGGGCCCTCAGCAGCAGGTGCCTCCGGGGCTGTCAGGCTGTGGGTTCCCAGGCCTCCCGCTAGGGACGCCATGGAGCACAGTGCTCAAGAGTCTGACCACCTGGATTCAAACCTGGGTCTACTTCCTCATCTGGAAAACCAGGCAAGAATGGCACCTGCACGATGTGATGTGGAGACAGGGTGTTGACATTCAAAGCACTTAGCGCAGTCCCTGGCCCTGGTAAGCCCTCAACCACAGCTAGCTCTGAGATTCTCAGCTTAAAAATGAAACTGGAAAACCAGAGTATAGATTGATTTTTATTTGGCTTCATATTTCTCTAAGTATTCTTTTTTTAATGTATTTATTTATTAGACAGAGAGAGAGCACAAGCAGGGGAGCAGCAGAGGGAGTGGGAGAAGTAGGTTCCCCACTGAGCAGGGAGTCCGACATGGGGGTCAATCCCAGGACCCTGGGATCATGACCTGAGCCAAAGGCAGATGCTCAACCAACTGAACCACCAAGGTGTGCCTCTAAATATTCTTAACATCGACATAAAATTGATTTCTTATGACTCAGTGAATTCCTTATGAATCAGTTCCTAAGGCGTAAGGCCACAGTGTGTGGTTCTAGCCAGACCCAGTTGGATGCTGGAGATGCAGGAGGGTTAAGGCCTAGGGAGAGACCAGAGTGTGTTCTGCTTCCAGGGAGGGGGGCTTTAGAAATTCCCTGAACAGACCCCCCCGCCATCTCTGGCACCTCTAAAACTAAGAAGAGACCAGTGAGAACCTTCCAACAGTAGCCTTTGGGCACAATGCAGCTGTCAGCTGTGCTGCCATGTTCCCAAGGGGCTAAAGGTAGGGGGTTGTGAAGCAGTACACATGCCTGGAGTCAGAGAACCAAGTTCAAATCCAGTCTCTGCTTCCAACCTGTGTGACCACAGGCAAGTTGCTTTATCTCTCTGAGCTTCAGTTTCGTTATCTGCAATAACAGTACCTCCCTTGCAGGGGTTCTATGACGGGGACGTGCCACTTAGAAAAGTGTCCAGCACATGGAAGTTTGACTAAAATGTTACTTCCCTTCCCGGTGAGCTTGAGGGAGAAGAAAGTGTGTAAGTGTTTTTTTTTTAAAGATTTTATTTATTTATTCATGAAAGACACAGAGAGAGAGAGGCAGAGACACAGGCAGAGGGAGAAGCAGGCTCCATGCAGGGAGCCGGACGTGGGACTGGACCCCAGATCTCCAGGATCACACCCTGGGCCAAAGACGGCGCTAAACCTCTGAGCCACCCGTGATCCCCTGTAAGTCTTGTTGTTGTGGTTGTTGTTCTATTTCAAGCAATTATAACATGCATTTCCTGTTATACACAGCGTATATTTTATTTCTGGCACTTCCTCCTGCAAGAAGTCTTCCCTGATGCTACCAGACTAGACAGGGCACCCTGTGCATCTGTGGTAGTCAGGTTGTGCCATTCATCCCACTTTCCCAGTTCTTCTTCCAGGCACGGGGTAGGTCTCCAGTCCCCCACCTCCCTCCGGTGGGGCGAGACCACATGATTCACTTTGGCCAATGGGCTGATGCAAGTGGAAGCGATGTGTGTCCTGTCTGGGGGGAAGCTTTTAAGAACCAGTGTGTGATTCACTCTTCTCTCCTTCCAGGCAACCTGCGATGGGGGGCAGCTCTCCCAGCCTGGTTCCCAAGCGGGGAGCATGAGCAACAGAGCTCTGCTGTTTGATGCCTCTGAGATTTGTTGTTACTGTAGCATAACCCAGCCCAACCTGACTGAGCCAGCAGCTGTAACATGCCCCACAGGCCACGAGCAGCTCTTTCAGGTCTCACCCTGTCCTGTTTCCTTTGGTCCGCAACCAGTGGCTTGGACCTGGAAGCGCAGAGGACTCGACCCTCCTTCTCCTTCCCCCATTCCATTTCAATGGACCCATTTTGATGATCATAATAACCTGTGACCTTCTGGTACCTCCTCCAAATGTTTGTTCTGACAAGCAGTTGAGCCTGTCTCCCTGGCTTCTCAATGCACATGACCTTATTGCTTTTTTTTTTTTTTAATATTTTATTTACTTATTCATGAGAGACACACAGAGAGAGAGGCAGAGACACAGGCAGAGGGAGAAGCAGGCTCCATGCAGGGAGCCCGATGTGGGACTTCATGTCGGGTCTCCAGGATCACACCCTGGGCCAAAGGCAGGTGCTCAACTGCTGAGCCACCCAGGCATCCCTGCTTATTTTATTTTTTAATGCTACAGACTCATGGATAAAAACAGCAGTTAATGATCACTATGTGCTCATATGTTAACTCATTTAATCCTCAAATTGCTTAAACTCCTTGTTCTTCATTTTTATCATGTTAATTGGGGGAGAGAATAGCTGTTCACAATATCCATTCTTCATTTCTTCCTTTCTAGTAAACCTTCCACCACCAACACCACCACTATCACCAAGTTTTAGCAGCACACCTGCCTTCCTGGGGATAATGAATACATTTTTCAGGTTTCTTTGAGGCATGTAAGTAACTAAGTTCTGGAAAATGGGATCCAAGCAGAAATGTCATAGGCAACTTCTAGGGGGTGCCTCAAGGGAGCAAGTATGCCCTTCAATTATTTCTTTTCCCTGCTAGCTCAACTATGGATATGATGGCTGGTTCTTGGGCAGGAGGAAGAATCTAGAAAATGAGGGTGGAAGAGCAAAAGGAGATCATCAAGACATATGTCAGCCTAGAGCTGCTTCTCTTCGAACATCATTTAACCGGCAGAGAAGTTAACCACTATCTCATTGAGGCCTCTGATGCTTGACCAGCAGCATTGGTATCACCTGGGAATTTGTTAGAAATACAGACTCTTGGCCCCCACCCCGACTGCTGAATCAAAGCCTGCATTTTAACAACATCCCCAGGTGATCTGTGTACAGAGTAAAGTGAGCAGCACTCACAGTTTTGAGCTATGGTTATTTGGGCTGGGCCTGTGGCCCACAGCTGAACTCTAAACCAACTAGACCAGCACCCACTGCCCTGCTGGGAAGATGAAACAGGTTCATGAAGGAAAGGCACCTAGGACGGGGCTCTGCCCAGAACGGGAGCTAGAGTTTGTGAGTTGAGTTGCCTGTGGATTCTGTGATACAGCGTAGGCTTATGGTGCCATTGCCATCTGCCCCTACGTGCCCAAGGACAACCCCTGATTCTGTGAAATCTTGGACAAAGAGCAGAGAGGGCTCAGTGTTTATTGAGTAACACTTACTTTGCATCAGTCATTGATTTGGGACCAGGGAAGGGAGAGGTCCTGGGGTGGACCTTACTGAGCCTGCCTCACTGCCTGACCCCAAATGATACAGGCCTGGGGGGCCAGAGGGGGAGGAGGTTTCAGAATGTTGTTGCCAAAGCCCTTAGAGCGGGGTGGGGGGGGTAGCCCTAGGGGGCACAAGGGACCCCTTCGTCCTGTGCTCCTGCATGAGAACAGCCAGCTGTGGCCAGCTCTTGCAGGGCGGCGCCTCGGCTGCAGAAGGAAAAGCCTTCTGGACGGTGACTGCTTCTGCGGCTGTGCTTAGTCTCAATTTTCCAGCCAGCCAGGCTCATTCCCTCCTGTTACGTGGCCGGCGGAGCTCTCCGCAGTGCCCCTCGTCACGGTCTGAAGGACACAGCGGCCTCGATTCCGCGGGGATGCAGGGAGCTGCTGCTGCCCAACCACAGCGTGCGGCCGTGGTGCTGGGGAGGGATGGTCTCTGCGGGTCAGGACATAAGGGAGGGGGTCCTGAGGCCAGGGGCGCTGAAGAAGTCCTGGGGCTCAGCTGGTACACGGAGGGCCCGGAAGGGAGAAGAGCAAAGCCTGGATCCTGGTCGGGCCTGTGTTTCTCCAGCTGCTCCCCACCTGCTCCTCTGCTGGCAGGACCTCACCAGACCCAGACAGGGGGGGCTGCATGTGGGTGGGCGCTGCTGCTCACGGTCCGTCCAGGTGGCTGGATCTAGCTCAGGGCGCCGCGTGTGTGTGTGTGTTTTCTTTCTTTCTTTCTTTCTTTCTTTCTTTCTTTCTTTCTTTCTTTCTTTCTTTCTTTCTTTCTTTTTTCCTTTTCTTTCTTTTCTTTCTTTCCTTCTTTCTTTCCTTTCTTTTCTTTCTTTCTTTCTTTCTTTCTTTCTTTCTTTCTTTCTTTCTTTCTTTCTTTCTTTCTTTCTTTCTCTTTCGGATTTCATTTATTCATGAGAGAGAGAAGCAGGCTCCCCGCGGGGAGCCCAGTGTGGGGCTCCATCCCAGGACCCCGGGATCGTGACTGAGCTGAAGGCAGACCCTCAACCACCGAGCCACCCAGGCGCCCCGTGCGCATCTTTCTGTATGTCTCCCCCATCCCTGCCTCCATCTCGCTGACTCCCCCATTCCTGCACACAGAGCCCCACAGCAGTGAAGAGGTCCCTGGGGCTAGATTACCTGCCACATTCAAAACCCCAGCACACCCCACCCCCTGGCTGACCAGCGGTAAAATGGGGATTGTGGGGGCCTTGTGAGAATCAAATGAGGCACAGTCCTCACTCCGAGCCATAAACAGATCCTAGCTGCTGCTCTTGACACTCTTGAGGGGTCAGCGGCCCCCTCGGCCGGCCCAGCAGGGTTCTGCACTGTCCTTTCCCCAGGAGGACAAGCCCAGGAGCACTTAGAGGACGAGGCTGGGCGCAGGGAGCCTGCAGAGCGGGCGCCTTTCTCTCCTGCTCTGAGTAAGTCATCAGGAGCCCCTTCTCCCGTGAAATCCCCTTAATTCCTTACACTTACAAACAAAAGGGGAATCTGTTCCCCAGGAGCCACTGATCCCTTAATTAGCTCTCCTGGTTTCTTATTAAGGTTACTTGGGACTGAGTCACACACCCTCAAGTGACAGATCAGCTTCAAGGAAGTGATTTGCAGAGTCGAGGTCCCGCGCCTGCCGCCAGCCTTCTTGCACCAGCGCTCTGCTCTAATCTCTTTTTTATTATTATTTTCTGCTTAAATCCAGTGTTGCCGCCTGGGTGCCTCTGACATTTAGCAGCTAAATGTCTTGCCAGAAGGCACCATCCTGTCTTTCAAGGCAGGAATTCTTTGTCGGGATTTTGCCCGGGACCGAGAGGGAGAGGGGTGCGGGCCGGGTGGGGGCGAGTCCCTGGGCAGAGGGCCTTGCGGCTCAGCTGTCACCGGCGCCCTGAGCTGAGCCTCCGCCCCTCTGAGGACAGGGAGGGGAAGCTGGGTGCCGCCTCCCAGAACCACTCTCTCCTCTCTGAGTAGTGTCCTGGCTCCTCTGGGGCCCTCTGTGCTTTGGGTCATCCCAGAAACTGACTCTAAGACAAGGATTCAAGTGCAGGCAGTTCCTTTAGGGTGATCCTGGGAAACAGGGCAGATCTCAGGATCCAGGGAAACACTAGAGACAGGGGAGGGCAGGGCATCAGCAGGCTGGGATGTTGACGGCTCCCCTCTCCATCCAGGGCTGCCGCTGCTTTGGGGACAGAATTCCCCAGCCTGTCAGCCAGCCCTGTGATTCCTGCAGGACAAAAGCCCTCAGAGCCTTTGAAGGGGGCGGTTTGCAGTGTGCGATCTCTGTCAGTAGAGGTGGTTGTCCATCCCTGAGCTTGGAGCCAAGCCTGATCCGTGAGCGTGCATCCATGTCCCCCGACCCCCACCCCCACTCCTACCCCTGCCAGCCCCCCGCAGGTTGGGGAGGGGGGGCTCCCCGGTGGGCATATGACCCCAGGTGGGCAGCTGGTGTGGCCCAGGATATGGCTGTTTGCATGGGTCAGAACAGCCCACTGGTGTGTGCGGACTTGCTGAACTGGAGGGGGTGGCCTGGCCACTTTGTCACTGGGTGGGAAGAGACTGCTTTGCAATGAAGCCAACAGCAAAGCAGAGCTGAGAGATCCTGATGGCATTGTTTGAACTGCTCATTTCTAAAAAGATTTATCTTAAAAAAAAAAAAAACCCTGTAAAATATACATAGCATTAAATTTACCATTTCAACCATTTTTAAGTGTACAGTGCTGTGGCATTAAGTACATTCACGATGTTCAGTTTTTTTTTTTTTTAAAGGGTTTTGAATGTTTGTTCTTAGTAAGGGCATAGCAAGTATGATCTATTTTGGGGGGCAGTTGGTGCATCTGTTTTCACGGTTGGTCAGCAGACAGGAAAAGTGCCCTTCGGGGAGGAGTTGGGAGCAGACATGGGCCCACAGCCCTGCTGAACCGTGTGGTGTCACCCCGCCAGCTGCCAGTGCGGCCACTTTGGCCTGCAATTGTGACTTGGAGAAACACTTAATCCCACGCTTGAGGGACGTGCTCTGTGTTGCTGGTGGAATTTCTCTCTCATCAGGGGCCAGCATTTGTTCTAACCCTGAAATAGCTCCCTGGTCGGAACCCATGTGGCTCCAGGTTTATTTATACCCATCCTTTCACATGGCTTCCTTGGGGCAACAGCTGTGGACAGACGGACAGGACCAGTCAGGCCGGGATTGAGACCGGGACCCCCGAGTCCTCTGTCTTCTCTGCCTTTACTGTTGAGCCCAGAACAGTCCTGCCCAGGACCAGGACCAAGGGCCACTGGGGTGCTGAGAGGTGACGGGGCTCAACTGTGGGGTCTTGGCATCTCCCTGGCCCCCTCGGAACAGGGGGGTTTCTGGGCACCGGGTTGTTCACCTGGGGACTCAGCCTGTGGCCACTGTCCCTCCATGCGGCCTCAGCCGTGTCACGCTGTCGGCAGAGGCCCGAGCCTGGCGGCCTGGTCCCGGTTGGGGGCGCGTGCCCGGCCAGGACTGTGGAGACTGCCCTGAATTTCGCGATGCCCCTTCCGAGGAGGCACCTGGGCCGGGGGCTGGGTTTGGGTGAGAAGGTTTTTAGACCCACGAAGAGCCCTCCGGGGGGCCTGCTAGACACGAAAGGCCGGAGGAGCCCCCTGATGAGCGCTCTGCACCACCGCCAAGGGGTTTTCTGTTGGTTTCCTGCAGATTTTAAGTCTTTCCCTCTTCGGCGATGTTTCTTCCTCTCCCCATCCCTGCGTCTGCTTCTCGGCGTGTCTCCGTGTCTCCTGAGCACCTCAGCAACTCGCTGACATTCTGGGTCTGTGTGTGCCTGTGTCTGTGTGTCCATCCATGTCCGTCCCTCTCTCGCTCTTTCTCTGACTGTGTCTCTCGGCCAGTATTTTCTCTTTCTTGGTCTGGCTCTCTCGATGTCTGTTTATCTCTGTCTCTTTCTCTGTCTTGGTCTCTCGCGCTCTCTCTGGTCTAATCCAGATACCTTGGCATGGGGACGTGGGTGAGCCAGGACTGGCTCCACCTGGAAACCACAGGGAAACCAGCCAGGGCTGGTCTGTCTGAAGGGGAACCATCCGTTTACTTCCTGGAGAAGCCTGGGGGTACACATGGTCCAGCCCCCTCTGCCTTGCCCACCCTGGGGACCCCCGGGGGAACATCGGTGCCAGTCATCCCCACCATGGGGGCCCCATCATGGGGCTGTTCCTGGCCTGTGCCAAGCAGCTCTGTACTTAGACTGGGTCAAACCTAACAGGGAAGAAAAGGAGCACAAGACAATCCAGTCTCAAGAGATGCTTAGGACTTATGTGCAAACAATCAATAAATAAAATATACAGGACATTTGGATAGTTTCACTTGATCCCTAAATGTCTAGATGGTCACAAACAATCCGATAGATCTTACTGCGAAAACTTTATATTTGGGGGTCACTTACATTTGAGCAAAGGTGGCCTTCACATTTGCCTGAGCATTTAGGGGATGTGGGGACTGGCATGTCCACTGGGGAGCAGCCCCTGTACCCCAAAGACCTAGGGACACCAAGTGGCAGCCAAGGCGCCGAGGAAAAAGACCTGTCTCCAGCACACCCGATTCACACTGCCCATGACCCCTACCCTCTGATAGGCTAGATGTGCAGACCTCTCCTGTCAGCCTTTGAGAGGGTCTGGCCTTGAGACACCTGATGGGGTGCTCCTTTCCTCTCTAGCCCTACCCCTAGGTGGTCACAAAAATAAGGACAGCAGGGACAGTGTGAAGGTGACAATGTGTCCACAGGGGCAGATCAAGGGCAGAGTGACGGGGCTGCCGACCAGGCGAAGGCTTAGGTAAAAGCCTGAAGAACCTGCAGTGGGAACAGGTGGGGATTAAGTGCGGGAGGGAGGTGGGGGAGTGGCCTGTGGAGATCAGACTTGGGGTGTGAAAGGTGCTTGAGCAGCAGGTGACGTGAGCAAAATTGTATCTCCTGCACAGAAAGAAACCTGGCAGCTCCGGGATCGCTGGGCAGGGTGGGCGGCAAGACTGGCAGCTAGAAAACAGACTGTCAAGTGACGCCCTCATGAGCAGGAGCTCATCTAAGGAGGTTCAGCCCAACCCCAGAGACGTAGTAGTGGCTTGGGCGTGTGTACACACCCATGCATGCTTCTGGGTGTGCACCTGTGTACGTGTGTGTGTGGACGTGTTAAAGCTGGGGAAGGGGATGAGGGTCAGGAAGACAGGGCCTGATGTGCACCCTCTCCTCCCCCACGAAGGTGAGGGGGTTAGAGATTCCAGCAACCCCCCAGCGCTGCTGGTTCATGCATCAGTGTTATTGGCACCAAGAGCGCCCAGTGACTCAGCTGAACACCGGCGGGAGAATGGCTGTGCCCCATGTGATACGGCCCCACCGTGGAATAAAAAAGAAACCACTGGGGAGACCTGCAGCGATGGGCAGTCTCACCGATGGCAGGTTGAGGGACGGAGGATGGGCCCTGGAAAGTGCACCCTGTAGGATTCATCCCTGGGAAGTCCCAGAGCAGGTGAGAGCAGCCCTGGTGCTGGAGGGCTCATCAGTGGCACCTCAGGTGGGGGGCGGTGCCTGCGAGGGGCGGGAGAGCTTTCCAGGCGAGGGAAGCGCTCTCTCTCCATGAACTGGTTGTTAACATGGTGCAACCACCTGTCAAAACTCACTGACTTGAATCTTTAAGATCCACTTTCCTGGATGTAAATTCTAATTCAGTTAAGAAAAAAATAGGCTGCCAGTTATTATTATTTAAAAAAAAAAAAAAAAAAGGAAAGCAAAGGGGAGGGAAAGGGAGTGGAAAGAGTAGGATGTGGCTTGGCTCCTCAAGGGTCCACTCAGGGTAAGCTGAGGCACCCACCAACCCTAAAAGCAGGCCTGACAAACACAATGCGCAGCTCAGCTGCTGCGGCCGCCTGGAGGGGCAGGCGTGGACCAGGGGGTGAGGCTCCTCAGACTGTGCACCTCGGTGCCTCCTTGGCTCACTAGCTCTGGCCTAGGGTGGCCCGTGGGCAGAGCCTCCCAGCCTCAGGAGAAGCTGTAAGTCCCGATTTTGTGTCAGATCTCCCTGTTTTTAGTGTTGGCAACAACAGCACTAATGGCTCATGGGTGACCAGAAGCCTTCCTGCTAGCGTCATCACTTCAGACATATTTTGTTTGTGGGGCACCCGGGTGGCTCAGCAGGTTGGGCATCTGACTCTTGGGTTCATCTCGGGTCATGCTCTCAGGGTCATGGGATGGGGCCCCGCGTTGGGCTCCGCACTCTGCAGCGAGTCTGCTTGAGATTCTCTGTCTCGCCTTCTGCCCCTCCCCCTGCTCGCCTGCGCTCGCTCGCTCTCTCCCTCTCTCTCAAAGACCTATTTTGTTGTGTATCATATGCTGCATTCTACGATAATACCTCACTTTTTCTTAAGACTTTTAAATATTAATTTCTAGCCTGTTGGTTTGTGAGTTTTTTGAATTGTTGCAAACCTCCACCACCTTTTCCAATATGTTTATCGAAAAGAACTCCGCATGGGGGTGGCCCCCTCATGGTTCAAGGCCCTGTTGTTCATGAGTCCGCCATGATGCCTCGGCTGCAGATCAGCGGGCCTCACCAAGCCCTCAGCTGTTGCCTGCTAACCACCCCCTCTTAAAAGTTTCGCCCAGGGAGCGTCTGGTTAACAACGGGGCTGGTGAGGGTTCCCACAGGTTTGAGGCACACGCGCTGCGCACTGCGAGCTCCTGATGTCTCCCGAGTCCAGCAAGCGGCAGAGCAGTCTGAGGCTGGGTTGGGAAGATGCCATCTTGGGCTGAGATGTGAGGAGTGGTGAGTGCTTCTAGAAGGAAAGGTCGAGTGCGAAGGACTTCTTAGAGGGAACCTCTTAGAACCTCTCTGAGAGCAAATGTGTATTCGTGTGTTTCATCTGCTGTGGATTGGAGAAGGGGCCAAGGTCCGGGTTTGGCTGGAATGGTGGGTCCCCAGGACGGCGCTGCGAGGAGAGCCCCACGGGAGGCCTCCCTGAAACAAGGCCCCTTCCCTGCCATCAGGGCTACCCCATGCTATGCCACAGCCAGGGCCCTGTGCCCCCTGTGCCCCAGGCCTGGCTGCTGCTGGGCGCCCTCCCTCTCTCCTCAGCCCTTAGCTCTAGTGCCCACCCGGCCCCGTGGCCTCAGGGTTGCAATGCGAGCTCCAGGAAGGGGCCCCGGTGCTGGCTCCCTCCCACCCCCCGCTCAGCTCCTTGCCTGGGTATCACCACAGGTGCGAGGACTAAGTGAGGCCTTGTCTGCAAAAGTAGGAGTGTGTGTCCACGGCAGAGGGCCTTCTAGCAGCACGAAATCAGAGCTGAGGCTGCTCATGACAGAAACCACCCCGAGTTGGGTTGGGGGTATGAAGTAGGGCCCTTCCCCGCTGCCTGCTGAGCACTGCCACAGTCTTTCAGGATTGCCCCCATCCTAGGCAGGCCCAACGGGGAGAGCCCACGCACGTTCTAGAGGGAGCCAGTCTGGTTCATATCCTCTCTATGCCTCTTGCTCACTGTGAGACTCTGGGCCAGTTATTTAACCTCTGTGTGCCTCAGTTTTTTCCTCTCTAAAATGAGGTAACACCACCACCAACCTCACAGGGTTGTTGAGGTGATTACTTGGTTAATATATGCAAAGCACTCCCACAAACACTTGCTAAATAGGCCTTTTCCTGCCGGGAAAACAATTTAAGGCCAATCATAGATGGATGTTAATAAAAGACTCTTTCCTGCAAGTAAAGAAATTGAGTATTCATTTTTAATTTGAGTCACTACAGGTTAATAATGGAGAGATTTCACCCTCAAAGAGGATGTGGGTGCAAATCCCAGCTCAACCACGTACCACCCAATGTCAATGGGAGTATTGTTCTAGCTCTTCCCACCCAGACTCCCTCCCTCATCCCACTGGGTGCCTACTCCCCCTCCTACTAGGTCACGTGCCCTGCTTTGGCCAGTGGGCTGCTGGCAGACATGGTGCAAACAGGTTGTGCCTGCACGATGGGGCTTACTCTCTTGCAGGGCCATGCGAAAAATGTGTCCTTGTCTGCTAGTGTAGGGAAAGTGACATTTTAGAGAAACTTACATAAATGATCTCCTTTAATTCTTACCACTATCCTAGGAGAGGGTCTCATCATCCCATTTTATAGATGAGGAAGCCGAGGCTCCCCGCCCCCCCTTAGGTACCAGGAGTTTTATTCCAATTACACGCCTGTTTGGCAGCACCAGGAGACTTCACACTTTTGGACTCAGGGCAGAGCTTGGGATTTGAGCTTCTCCTGAGCAGGAGTTTCTTCAGGATCAGATGCTCTGTTAAAAAATCCCATCCCCTGCGGTAGCCATGGGTAGGTTCCAGAGCAGCAAAGAGGGTGCCCACGTTTTCCTTCTCAGGCAGATGGGCATTGAGCGGGTTCTCTCAGAAAGAAAATATTTGCCCCAATGAATCTAAGTAAATGGTTAGTGTCTGAAGGGAATGAGCTGCTTCTGACTGTCACTGGAGGTTGAAGATAATTTCTTAAGAGGCCAAAGGTGCCTCCAGGAGCCCTCCGGTCTCCAGAGAGGAGAGACCGTGGAGATGGAGAGAGGGGGTGTGGACAGGCATCCTGGGGTCGGGGAGTGTCCAGCAGCCCTGAGTCAGATTCCTCACCAGCCAGCTTGTCCTTGAGTGTCCCAGAGTCCATGAAACTCACAGCCTTTGATGTTGATGGTGGGGAGGAGTCAGATGGGGAGGGACAGAGGGACACTGAGGCAGGAAGTGGCTGAAGACAGAGATTTCACAGCTGTGACCAACTGGCCTATTCACACCCACATCAAGGATGATGGGGAGTTGAAACTGCTTCAAGGGAAAGTTCACACATGAAAGTTGTTACTTCCCAAGACCCTGACATGCCCCAGACCTTCATCCTATCCCTTTCCCATTATGACCCCCACAGGTATGTACTGCCACTCCCCATTCATTGACAGAGAAACCGAGGCTCGGTGAGATTCAATGACTTGACCAAGGTCACCCCGCTGAGGTATAATATCAGGTATAATATGTGACTCCAGAGCTGACTCCAGTTCTTTGGGAAAAGTTCAACTCAGTTGTTGTCTCTGCCCTCCCTATAGGCATGAAGCCTATGTGCGACTCCTGGCCTGTGTTCTGTTGGGATGTCATTAAAATCAATAACGTGATACCTTATTTATCTGGCATTAGAGAATGTGGTATTCTTCAAGTCTGGTTTGCTAGAGCTGACTACTTGAAGCATTTTGATTTCTGTAATTGTCAATGATTTGAAAATCACTCCAATGCATGCCACTTGTTGTCTTGTGAAGCATACGAAGCATAGTTCAGTCTTTTCTAGAGGATTCTAGTAACCCTCATGAAGGGTGCTCAGCTGCAGTGATGCAGATGCCCTGCGAATTGGTGACATGAATTGAATTATTCATCCTGCCCAGAACGGCCGTATTTTCAGCTTTATGGGGTGGTTCTCCAGTCCCCCCTCGCCCCCCCCCGCCACTGTCATACTGTCAGCTGTAACTCCAGCTGCCGTCAAAAGCCCCCTCTGTGCTTTCTACATTGATGTGGACAGGAGACAACATGGCCAAGCCGTTAGGTGGGTGTAAAATATGCATTAAAAAGTGTGGGGCGATGGCTGATGGGCGTTCTACAGAGACTCCATGACATTTACAAATTACTGTTGATTCTCCATGTCTTGTCTGCTTTCTTCCTGACTCTCAGTTGTGTTATAGTCAGTGTCGCTACATATATTACATCCAGATGAGTGAAGATTTGTGCATGGGTGGTGGAGTAATATTCACAAAAGTGAATATTGAGGTTGGAGGCGAGCAGAGAAAGTAGTCTGTGCGTCAAAGGCCTTTTAAGAGGCCTTACACCAATGTAATTAGCAACGGTATTTGTAACAGCCAGACACTACCGACAGCCCCAGTGTCCTTCAGTGGATAAGTGGGCAAACTGTGGTCCATCCACACCATGGGAATCTCACGCAGCAACAAAGGGAGCAAATACTTGTCTATGCAACTTGGATGGATCGCGAGAGCATTAGGGCTGAGTAAAAAAGCCAGTCCCTAAGAGGGATCACCTGCTCATTCAGTTTATAGAACATTCTCCGATGAGAAAATGATAGCTATGGAGAACAGGCCCCCAGGGGTTCAGGGGGCAGGGAGGCTGCGGCTGTGGTGGGAGCGCGGGGGAGCTCCTTCTCCATGTCCCAACTGGGGCGGTGGCTCTGCGAATCTGTGTGTGGGGCGACATTTCACGGAACCTCTCACACCCACACAAGAGTGCATGTGCAAAGGGGTGAGGTCTGAGTAAGATCTGCAGTTTGCTTGATAGTAATGCACCAACAGCAGTGTCCTGGTCATGAGAACTGCGCTCTCGGTGCTAAGATGTTAGTGATCGTTGGATGGAGCAGGGCCAGTGTGCATAGGAACTCCCTGTGCACCATTTTGGCAATTTCTATGTGAGTCTAACATTATTTCAAAATAAAAAGGTGAATTTTTTTTTTTAAGCCTGTGAAAGATGGGCACCTGGGTAGCTCAGTCGGTTAGGTCTCAGACTCTTGATTTTGGCTCAGATCATGACCTTAGGGTTGTGAGATGGAGCCCCCCCCCATCCCCGTTGGGATCTGTGCTGAGTGTGGATCCTGCTTGAGGTTCTCCTCCCTCTGCCCCCCTCCCACCTCAAAAGCCAATGTAAGAGAGCCAGTGGAAACCATTTCTGGATTACCTTGTGTTTTTAACTATCTCTCCCATCCTTCTGTCTAATTGTGAGCTTTCTATTTATGTATGATGTTGAAATATAAAATCACTTCTTCCAAGTTCTTTATGGCTTATTATGATGATGATTATAACCATAATTATTATTTATTGTGAACTTTTTTTGAGCTCTTTCATTTACCCAAACTAATGACCCAGATTTGTAACATGTATGAGACCAGAGGAGACTGGGGTAGGGAGGGCGCTGGGGAGGATGGTGACATTAGACTGTCACCTCCATAACCTTGTATCTGATGTTGTTTTCTCCCCCATTACCACATCCCTAGTGCCTAGAATAGTGTCTGAAATGCTCAATAAACACTTGTTGAATGCATGTACGCAGGTCTTGTGGTAGGTGTCCACGTGACCATAGGATAGGCATGTGTCCTTTTCTTGAGTTCTTGCAACTATATTTGTCTATTTGGAGATGGAATACAGTTTTATTGAGAGGAGGGAAAGGGGGGGCAGGACAGGGGAGGGAGAAGAGGGTTTTTACTGAACTCCGTGCAGAACCTTCTCTCAGGCCTCTTCCCAGGCAACACCTGCTCCCACAGACTGGCAGCAACCATTGTCTGAGTCTGTCACTATAGACTCATGTTTGTCTTTTCTTGAACTTTGTGTAAATGGAATCCTAGTAGGTGTTCCTTCTCCTTTGGTTTTTGTCACTCACCTTATGTCTGTGAGACTCCATGTCACCTGTGCCACACACGTTCATTCCTTGGCGCTGCTGAGTGGCTCCCCCTTGCATGGCTTGTCCGTTCCCCTGCTGGTGGACATTTGAGTTGTTTCCAGTTTGGGGCTCTAATTAACAAAGCTGCTGTGAGTGTTAATGTGTAAGTCTTTTTGTGAAACCTGTATTTCATTTTTCTTGCGTAAATACCTAGGAGTGTGACTGTGAGGAGTGAATGTTTAACTTTATTAGAAAGAAGCTGCTGAACTGTTTTTCAAGGTCATCACACCAAAAAAAAAAAAAAAAAAGTCATCACACCATTTTTATTCTCCCTGGAGATGGATCCTCCATCTTTGCCTCCCTGTCAGGAGCAGCCTGTTGTTACAGGAACAGATTGTAGATCCCCTCGCTGGTGGGCTGATTCCTCTCCTGCTCCCTTCTCCCCGCTGCAGCCACTTGTGCAGTGGCCAGATTCCATGCTGGGGAAGGGCGGGGAAGGGCGCCTGCACCCTGTGCTCTTGGAGTCCCCACTGTAGACCCCTGCAGGTGACTGTTGTCGTTACTACCTCTCACTCCATCAATAAGGAGACAAGACTGGCCCAAGGTCACCCGGTGAGAAGCAGGGCCAGGGCGGAAACTCAGATCCTTCTTATTTCCAGCTCCTGTTCCTTCCTGACACCAGAATGTCTCTCTGGACTATCTTTCTTTCCTTCTTTTATCCCAGCTTCTCTGCCTTTGCTGCTGCTGTTCTGCAGCAGTGCCAGTCTCCCGAGGTTCCCATCTGAGACAGCCTGACTGTCCTGAGGTGGTTCCTTAAATCTGAGCTTTGAACATCAGCTTTGAACCACAGATTTTCTAGAAGTCTTTACCTCCAACAAACACAATCCCAGAGTGGGAAGAAGGTACCAGAGAGGCTTTGGAGTCCTCAGCCCTTGCAGAGGGAGGGGACGGATGGGGGGACGCTCTCACTGAGGGCCTCCCCCAACAAGGTACCTCCCCTGCTCCCTCCCTGCTCAGGGTCTCCCCTCTGCATGTGCTGTTGCTCCTCCCACTATCCCGAATATCTCCCCCCAAAACCCCTGTCAACTCCAAGTTCCAGCTCAACACTTTACTTCCTTGGGCAAGCCCACCTGCTGCCCCTTCTTCCTGGTTCAGGGCACATCACATCCCTCCTCTACTGCCCTTTCCAGATTCACAAGTTGTCATACAAGTCCCTGAGGTCAGTCTCTTGGCTGACTGTATGGCCCTTTGGATGCACCACAGTCTACCTCACACGGGTTCCTCGTGTGGCCTGCCATGCCATATAGAAGGGCCATGAAGTCTACACCTAGAATATAAATGTGGTTTTGTGGTCCTTCCTCGTGACTGGGGGTTGAGGGGAGACAAGCCAGTGTCTGCTGAGCACTCCCCATGAGTCATGCCCTTTCCTTCCTTTAACTCACCTGCTCCTCACACATGTCCTGAGAGGCAGGGAATGTATCCCTTCCCAGGTAATAGGAGATTGAGAGAGGTTGTGCAAGTTGTTCAAGGGCACGTAGCTTAAGTGGGGCAGAGGCCCTTCTTGAAACCAGATCCATTGTCTGCACAATCCCATTTCCCTGCCCTCACACACCTTTTCAATGGAGAGGCTCATTGCTCTGGGTTCATAACAGGATAGTTGCACAAGGTATGTGCATGGACCAAAATTAGTTGGAAGTTCTGAATCAGATCTATACAGGAAAATCTAGGTCACTCATTAAAGGCTGATTTGTCTCTTCAAAGAAATGGGCCAGTGTCTCCAGCATGACTTTGGGTCATAGACGTCATGAGCTGAGTCACAGTTATGGGGCTCTTTCCCAGTTGTTTCTGAGAAAAGACCTCCAGGTACAGAAGTTTGGCAGACCTGTCAGAGCTCAGGACACCTCGGCAGTGAGCTAGGGCAGACCCGACCTTCCCTGGGGGTGGGGAATAGAGAGAAGGAGAGGCGGCCTTGGGGGGATACCGGGCCCCTCAGTGGGGGATGCCATATTTCATGGCAGGTGCTAAGATTCCTTCTCCAATGTTCTAGTGACTCACCATTGCCACCTAGCTGGAATTTTGTCCAAAGTGCATGCTGGATCCCTGTCAGAAGGAGGCTTGGAGTCCGCATGTCCCTCCTCCAAACCTGGTCTGGAATTTGCTTTGGAAACCACCCTCCTGGGCCTCCAAGTACACTTTCTGCTCCTGGGTATCTGACTGGGCCTCACTCCTCTGGGTAGGAGTTCATCTGAATTTATTGCAAGTTGAAAGCCACTTTTTCTCATGGCGTCATCCCCTGAATGACAGCCGTGGTTTTGAGCAGCTCTCTTTTAGGCTGAATTAAGTCCTTCAAGACAGGTGGCCACTCAACTCTGTACACGTTAGAGTTGGATAATATTATGGTCCTCTCTTTGAGGAATCAGCTGAAATTTTAAACTGTAGGCACTGACCCAGTAGTGGGTCATGGGATTAATTTAGTGGGTCACGCACAGCGCTAATGAAACAAGGCAGAAGGTATCAGAGTCAGAAGGCATCACATGCGGCATGAGCGAGTTTGTTTCATGAACCTTCTACTTCAGTTGTGTGTGTGAGTCCAAGGTGTGGCAGAGGCAGCTGACTGGCTGCCAGGTCTGGTCTCCCCTCCCACAGAATACGGGTGTCCCTAGGGAGGGGGTGCCCTGCTAGCAGTGATGTTCCAGATTCCCGCCTCTAGGCGGGGCCCCTGGCTGACTTGCTCTCACCAATGGACCGAGATTGAAAATGACTTTACTTCCGGGTCAAGGTGGCTGGTTCCTGGATCACTGTGTGGAGGAGAGCCACCCACCAGGAAACCTCACATTGCAGTTATGTGAGTGAGAAATGAAATTTTTTTTTTTTTTTTTTTTTTGTTAAGCTACTGACATCTTGGGACCTGAGCTATAGCACTTAAGGTTACCCGGTGTAATATGCTGTAAAATGTTTTTCTTAATGTGGGTTATGATCAAAAAGCCTGTCAAAAGGTACCTGACTTAATCTAAACCCCTTTATTTTTCAGATGGAGAAATCAAGTATCAAACTGTGAGGGGCCCCTCCCCCAAAGTCTTCGGAGCGAGCTGGGGCCAAACCTTGCCTAAGCAGGAGGATGAACACTGCATGGCCTGAGTGGCCTTTGTGTATTGCTTGATGGAGCAGAGCTGAGTGTTGTGGCTGCAGACTCCCGGGACAGTGCTCTGCCCACACCCACGCACGTCTGGGGGCATGGATCTGACCTTTGCGTTTTGCTGCGGACCTCTGCCCACAGCTGGAGACAGGAAGGCTGAACTCTGCGTGGCTTGCTGAACTAACTCTCACCTGGCTTCTGCTCAGGCTCTGTGGTTAACATCTCTGTGGCACACAAACAGACTTTCTCTGAAAGTCTGAGTTTCTCTGAATCTCTGAGGTACAGGATTCTGAGAAACCCAGCGGCAGCCTGGCCACCACCATCAGAGCACCCGGTGAGTCGCCCACACACGCCCAGGAATGATACCTCCATGTCTTACCACACAGTGAGTTTGGGCCCTGGTACTGATGCCGACGGTGACCCGGGTGGGTGGGAGCACACAGAGGCCGCTGCACTCCTGTATCCCACAGACCTGCAGAGCCTGGCCACCCTGGGGCTCGAGGCCACCTCAGCCCTGTGAGGCTTGGGCCCTCCCCATCACCTATCCCCAGGAGGTTATTGTAAGAGTTAATAATGCAAGTGGCAGGTGGACATAGGACCTGGCACTGACTTGATTCTACTTGCAGCAACCCCTGAGAGGTGGCCAAGCTTGGCATTCTTGTTACAGGTAAGGAGATGGAGGTTCTCAGAGCTCACTGGTCACTCAAAGAACCCTCTCAATTGGTGGTGAGTGGGCTGAAGCCCTGGCATCTTGAGAGTTAAGATGGGCAGGGCTCAGGACACTGGGTCTGGTGACACTAAAGTCTCCTCTGAATGAATGGAAGTTGGCGAGGAGAGACACTTGCCTCCATCTCCCTCCAGTCTGTCAGAGCCGGCTCTGGCTTTTTCCCTACGGGTAACATTTGTGGGAATGAAAACAACGGATGACAAAGAGGCTTAGGAAAAATCTAAGACAGGCTAGATCTCAAAATCTGGGGAGAAAGGAGTTTCCCAGCTCCCCAACTCCTGCACTCTGGGGCTCCTAGGATCATCTACTCATTTCCTTCCCCCCTCATCCCCATACACTGCTCTTGGGTCATCACCCACATCCAGTGGTCCAAGCTCAGTCACTGCAAGGAAAGTGTGGTCCTGCTGTGTCCCTATCCAGGGGTTAAAGGAATTGGACTTCCTGAAGAGTCTCTGCTACATCCCTCTCATCTGGAGTTATGCCTTTTGTTCACTCATCAAGGCAACACATTGAATAAGAAGGCAATGCCTATCTCCCCCACTGGACCCCAAGCTCCCTGAAGACAAGGATCTTATTTTTCTTGTTCACTGAACGTCTTCAGCCCCTAGAACATAGTAGGTGCTCAATAAATATGGGTGAATGACCTGCTAAAGCTCAGGCCCTCTTTTCAAGGAGGGAAATGCAAGTTCTGGGCTTGGAGGGCTGAGAAAGACGTACTGTCCCAAGGTGAGGGAGTTTAGAGGAAATGAGCCCTGCAAGTCAGGATATCAGGGAAAGTTACCCCAATATCACCACCCACCCCCAAACTTAGTGGCATGAAATAACAATGATTTTGTTTGCCCATGATTCTGTAATTTGGGAAGGTTCAGCTGGTATACCTTGTCTCTGCTCCGTAGTGTCAACTGGGACCAAAGGATCCACTTCCTTTGGTGGCTCACTCTAAGTTGGCTGCTGGCTGTTGGTTTCACCTAGGCCTCTCTGCAGAGCTGCTTGGGCTTTCTTGCACATGGTGACTAAGAGGGAGTATACCAAGAGACAGGAAGTAGAAGCTGCCTGTGTTTTTAAGGTCTGGGCCCAGAAACTGGTATTGCATGATGTCCACCATATTTTACTGGTTAAGAAGTCACAGAGCTAAGATTCAAGGGGCTCCTGATGGAAAGAATGTCAAAAAGTTTTGGGGCCATGCCTTAAAATAATCACAGAAGGCTTCCTGGAGGGGGAGTGAGCAGCTACAAACACTAAAGGTTTGAATGCTACCTGTAGCTCTCTTCCGTATGGCTGGAGCAGTCGTGGTTTCCTGCAGCACAGCTGAGGCCTTGTTCCAGCTACCCTGAAGAAGCCTCCAGGCAACGGGCATGACAAATTATATTCTCCAGAAGTGGCCATAGCACTTCCTGTCTCACATGTGCTTCTAGAACGTGGTCTACTTCATCAACAACTGGAATCTAGGGATCCCTGGGTGGCGCAGCGGTTTAGCGCCTGTCTTTGGCCCAGGGCGCGATCCTGGAGACCCGGGATCGAGTCCCACATCGGGCTCCTGGTGCATGGAGCCTGCTCCTCCCTCTGCCTGCGTCTCTGCCTCTCTCTCTCTCTCTCTGTGTGACTATCATGAATAAATAAAAATTTAAAAAAAAATTAAAAAAAAAAAACAACTGGAATCTATTTCCCTTCCCCTTGAAACCAGATGGACTTGTGACTACTTCACTGGATGGCTGCCAAGCCTAAGTCCTAACAGGTCAGGTGACTTCCACTTGGTGCTCAGTATGCTCACCTCTCTCTACTCACTCATTCTTGGAACAGAGGCACTTGCTGCAAGGAAGCCCAGGCCACAGGAAGAGGCCACCTGTCGGTGTTCCAGCTGACAGCCCAAGGTAAGGTCCTAGCATCAACCGTCAGGCATCTAAGTGAGCCAAACTTCAGAGGATTCCAGCTCCCAGCCTTTGAGTTTTCTTCTACCTGAGGCCCCAGGCATCAGAGGCACCAGTGACCAACCACGTTCTGTCTGCATTCCTGACCCACACAGCTCCTAAGCATACCAAATGGTTACGTCATACCAACCTCTGGGTCATTGGTTACACAGCCATAGTAACTGGCACAGTGGGCAAAGTGAAAGAGAACACTGGGACCTCCCGAAAGCAGTTCCACGGCAGGAGTCGTCGGGTGGAACCCACCAGAGCAGTCTGGCCAGTGAAGCTGGCTTCCACCAGGTATGCACTGCAGAGCAAGGGAGGCGTTTTGGACAGAGGAGACAGCTTGATGAAAGGGCCTAGCACGGGGCCAGTGGACGAGAGCACAGCCCTGCGGGGACGGGGTGGGTGGTGCAAGGGGCCGCCTCTCAGCCTGAGCACTTGGAGGAGGCTCCTGGCTCAGCTCTGCTCTCAGGCGAGGAGGGCAGATGGGTAGGCAGAGGCACAAGGCCCCTGGTCAGGCCCAGCGAGTAGGGACAAGGCCTCTGCTGTGGTGGGACGGGGGGCAAGCGGGCCTGACCAAGCCATGGCCCAGAGGCAGTGCTGGACCAGGGGCTCCTGACTGGCTGGATGTGGGGCGAGGAGCAGAAGCTGAGGCGGCAGGAGGGGATACCCATGTTGAGGGACAAGGGTGCCACTGGAAGGGCAGTGTACGATGCTCTCCTTTTTACAGCATGGCCTTTGCCAGCTGTCCTTCCTCTGGGAAGATCCCCTGGGGAGGTGACATCTACAGCAGCCCCTTCCCCCTCCCCCTACACCCTGTGACATCTCCTCATTCCTCTGAGACATAGACACACAGGAGAGTTCCCGCTGCTGCTGCTGCTTCCTCACCTACGGCGGCGGGGATGACGTCAGGCCCTCAGGATCCTGATGGGCCAGAACTGACGGGACAGCAGCGAGCCCACATTGCAGCACGTGCCTGCTTGGTGGCTGTAAGTGCGCCCTCTACTCCAATCCGCTCCTAGTGTGTGCTGACAGGAAGTGGGACGGCCTTCCCTCACGCAGGAGGAGGGCTGGCACGCTGGGCTGAGCTCGCTGGTCTCCCCTCAGAGCCTTCCAGGGCCTCCCTAGCCGGAGGATTTCCCCTGGGCTCCCTTGGTCCTGAAACCTTTCCTGGTGTTCCTAGTATAGACGGGGGTCTCCTCCCCGCTCTTTCCTGGCAATCTGGGGGCTCTGGTGTGGGTCAGCAGCTGCGCAGCCTCACACTTGGAGGGCGTTGGGTGGAGTCTGCTGACCCAACAGTGGGCTGATGCTGGATGGAGTCTCTGGGTCAGAACTAACCACCAGAGCCTCCACAGTCTGTCACCTCTTCGTGAGAAGGGTCCTTTCTCACAACAGATGTGCCTCTTAGGGTGCATTAAGGGTGTCTGTGTCACCAGAAATTAAGAGGCAAAGGGTGCTGTCTGTGACGGAGGCAAATTAGAAAGTTAAAGCTGCAGCCATGGGTACTGCGCACTTCGGGGAGTCGGAATGAGGGTAGGGCAGGGAGCAGCAGCCCCCTCAGAGGCAGCACCGGCCCTGGCTGGGACTGGGGAGACCCCTCCTCTGCAGCAGGCACCTCTCTGCACAGCAGGTCTGCGAGGACGGAGGACCCACCTTGGCCACCTGCAGCCTCGTCCCGCTCCCCCATCGCCCTGGCTGAGGAGGAGCCAGGGGCATGGCTTCTGCCTGCAGGACGAGCCCTGGAAGGAAGATGTGTAAGTGCGATTCCCCCAGAAGCCTGCCCTGAGAGACGTGTGAGAGTGTGGCTCGGTTCAGCGACACCACACGGGGGTGGGGATTGAGTCAGGAGAGGGAAGGCACCGGCACCTGGACTTCAGCCCGCCCTCACCTCTCCTCAGCCAGTGGGGAGCAGCTCCCGGAGCGCTGCGGGCAGGGCAGGGGGAGGATCCCGCAGCCAGGGGTCGTCTTCCCGAGGGCCGCGGGGAGGCCCCAACCTCACCTGTGACAGTCTCCGCTCCCGGCGGCCGGTGAGGGATGCCAGTGGTCGTCCCTGGTCCGGGGAGGCAGGAGCACCAGGACAAGTGTGCCCGGCCCTCCGGCCTTTTCACGGCAGACCTGGTGGATAATAGAGTCCCTGTGGGGGAAGGGGTCGTGACTCACGGGAGGGACACAGGCCTAGGCTAGGGACGGGTCCAAGCACAAAGTCGGGCAGGGGCACAAAGGCACCACTGGCCTCGTAGTTCTCTGTAAGCTATAAGGATCCCTCTTACGCTTCCTGTTTGCCAGTTAGGACTTGGGCGTGCACTCCCCACTGCGGCCTTCGTCAGCTCCCCTCCCGTCAGCTCCCCTCCCCGTGAGCTCCCCTCCCGTGAGCTCCCGTCCCGTCAGCTCCCCCGTCAGCTCCCCCCCCCCCCCCCCCCCCCGTCAGCTCCCCTCCCGTGCTGCGGAGCGCGATTAGCAGGACAAAGCTGGTGTCGGCCGCGGAGAGGGAGTGGCGAGCGCCTGCGGCCTTGCCCCCAGCTGGCTTCTTGGACCGGCAGCAGGGCCCAAACTGGGGAAGAGACCTAGGTACCTGCCTCGCAGTGACGCGGGTGAGGCCGGGGTGGGGGGTCGGGGCGTCCTGCTGGCCGCACCCTGGTCGGGTCTCCTCTGGGTCAGGCCCGCTCAGCACCTTGCCCTGAGCCCCGCTTGGAACAAGTCAGGCTACATTCTCAGTTTCACATCAGTCTTTTATTATAACCGTAGGGAATGGGATCGCTTTGCCAAAAGAAGTCGTTTCTTAAGTCAGTGTGAGTAACAGCCTGAAGACAACGAGAACAGAGCAACAGGATATGATGGCACAACAGGGTATTCCATGAGTCACGTGAACTGTGCCGTCGTGAGACAGATGATGATGACAACTTCTACATCAAAGCGGTCTCCAGCCTGTTTACAGGAACTTTTTATTTCTTTTCAACACGATAAAAAGAGCTTTTGAAAGTAACACAGGGGGGAGCAGTAATGGCCTGTGAGAAGGAAGCCCGGCTCGGCTCCCCAGGTGCTGCCCTCAATTCATCCTGGCCCTCTCCCCTGCTCGGGACACACGGGAGGCGGGAACGGCCACCCAGAGGGCCCCTGTCCCCCCCCCCCCCACACACACTCGGGTTCTGTAACAACCCCACCGGGCGGTTTCTTAATAAAAAAAGAGTAAATGTGAGTCAACTCTGGCAGGTGACCTATCAATCATCCACAGACAACGTAACTGCCACCAAGTTTTAGGTTTGCTTTTCGTCCCTGACAAAGTGGAGGAATCGTACGCGTGGGTGGTGGGCAACCTGCCCCCAAGGACCCACGCACGGGACTGCGCTTGGTCGGATGCAGAGACGGCAAAGCACAGGGAGGCCTGGGTTTATTTTTAGTCACACTCAATCTGCAGTGATATGATTTCTTACCAGATTGCAGTTAGTGGTGAGCATTAGCAGGAGGCCATCTTTGGAAGAATAATCCAGTATAATTAAATGTTTAAAGTGTTATCATGACCCCTGGGCATATACAAAAGGTAAGGCAAAGTCATGACGACTTTCTTTCTCTAATCTGTAGCTCTCAGACGCAATGTAGAGGTAAATTTTAACTCAAATTTCCAAACTGATTGGAGAGGAATGCATGAAACACAGGCACATGTATTAAAAAAGTGGATGACGATGAGAATTCATCTAAGCTTTACACATATAACATATTTAACTGTTAATAATCAAAACATGAGAGGGCTCCACTGATTATACTTGTTAAAGGAAAACAAAAAGGTTTCATATATTCAGGATTTTAAAAAAATGTGCATTTAAACGTTAAGTACCTGATAAAATAATAAAAAAACATTCTTTAATAGCACTGTAACTAATAAAAATGCAAACGATGCTCAAGTATGCAGAATAAAAACAAGTCATTCAAAAAGATTAAGAGAGTAATACAATTCTCAAACCCCCACGGACCTATGAGGATTTGAGGGTGGCACTGCCCACCTCCCACCCACCCTCGTGTTTCTTTCCTCTGAGGAGGGAGGGGCTTGTTGGGGACCACAGAAGCAACACCTCTGAGTGACCCCACTGGGTCTCACGTGGCACCAACATGGAAGCACAGAATGGAGGGACCCGCCCCTTGTGTGCTGGAGCACTGGGAGATTTCTGGGACCACTAAACATCTAGCCACCTGCAGGGAAGGAGCCTAGAGCCTCGTCAGGTTGGCGGGTGTCTGGAGGCTACTGTGTGCCCGGTGACACTGGACTATCAGGACTCTAGCTCTCAGGGTGAAGGAACTGCTGAAAGTGAGCAGATGGCTGTGACCCACTGCCCAGGGACAGCCATCTCCATGGCCCTTTCCAGCTCGGGTCTTGGAGCGCTGGCGAGGGCAGCCCCACACTTCTCACCTTAGAACTGAAAACACAACTTGCCGAGCCAGGTCATCTGAGAGAAAATAATGGCAACTGTGCGCAGCTGCAAGGCCAGTCACTGTAGGGGGGCCTAGGAAGCGAACAAAGTGTCCTCAAGGCGAGCGACACATACTTGGCAGTAACTAAGTCAGTGAGTCACCCCCAGGGCGTGCTGAGCAGACCACTCCATCAGGGAGCCAGGGAGCTCAGCAGCAGGTCTTGGAGGAATCACGGAGAGCCCAGCAACCCTGTCACTTGAGCAAAAGCAGAGTTATTATTCATCTTCCATGCTCACGTGTTCACAGATTCTCCCGCTAGAGGCTGAGAGCAAACTGTAGAGCTAACTGGAACCTTCTGTGCAGCAGCTGACTCCGAGTCATCACTGCATTCTTGGAGAGCACATGGGGAATCAGGGTGTTATCAGACTGCGGAGAACTACACGGTTAACGGGAAGGACTGTAAACGGTGTGTGTTCTTCCAAACTTAGCTTTCCACTGGTTCGCATGAAAGCTTCCACTGCCCACAGGCCTTGCCGTCCTTAGAGGAGAAGCCCCGAGCGGAGCAGTGGTCACTGCAGGGCGGGGGCTGCCCCCAGGGGAGGCGAAAGGGCGCTCCGGAGCTCCTGTTAGAATGCCTGTTTGAGCAAAGCACGGGACAAGTGTCCTTTTCATGGCTTTTCTTCTCAAGGAGAGAAACCACTCCTGGGACTCTGTCCAGCACGATTCCATGAGCTGCCGACCAAAAGGGGGAAATCTCTATCATGTGCTGAAGCGTGTGAGAGCTGGTCCTGCCCTGGCGGGGGTGCCTGGGACACAGGGCGCAAGTGAACCCACGCCCTGCAGCTCCTGTGCCTGGCACCCAGCGAGGGAAGGGCTGTGCAGAAATCCTGCACCTTCCTGACATCTGGAGTGTTCTGTGGGAAGCCCTGCTCCCCCAGAAGGGACTCCTATTACTGTTACTTTAAGGCCAATGGGAGATCCTGACTCTGGATGGGAAGGAGCTTGGGTTTTTCCCTCTCCTTCTCAACTGACAGGTGACAGGTGTGTTCCAGCGCCAAAACTACAGAAACTCTACCAGAAAATTACTGAGATGTCTGTCCCACAGTCAAGGTCACATTTTCTCCAGGAAGTCATATTCTTATGACTTTTGAAATCAGTGCAGCAAAGACTGGCTTAATGTGACCTTGTTTTCTGGTTGTAAAAGATACTAAAGGGTGAAATACAATCATCTGAGGAGGGACAGCGATGGCCAGAGTCCATCTGGCCTGAGGTTTGGAAGTATACTCTTTAACAAATGAAGAAATCTAGACCCCATCACACCTAAACAGAATTCCTAAGTTTAACCCTGTTTCTAAAGATCATTGTAACTTTCTGAGAGGTCAGTGACGGGTTTTCTCCAGCCCTGGAATCCACCAGTTGTGGTCCATTCTGTTGTATTTGGCTCTGCTGTATGGCTTCCCAAAGGAGGAATGAAATAGGCTGAGATACAGATTTCCAGAGAGAAAGCCTTCTTGATGTCAATTTTCCTATGCCTGATGGTCCGAGGGAGGGAAGATTTGAAACCAACTCTTCTTCCTTCTTCTAGTTATAACAGATGGGGCTGCCATACCTAATTCTTAGCTGGGGAGAAGGGGACAGAGGAAAAGTGATTCTCATTTGGTTTGGTCTTTTTTTGACAGTGAGCCTGATACCGGATACTTAACCCCGGTCTACCTCAGACCAAATGTGAGGTGGGATGCAGAAAGGGCCCAGAAAGCCCTGTCTGCATTTGGGGACCATCAGCCTGTGTGCTCTGTGGCCATCTGCCTCTCTCTAGAGGGTTCCGATGGGTTGTACTAAGGCCACAGGCATGCTGAGAAAGGAGTGTTGGTTTCAGAGGGGTCTCCTGCTGAGGAAGCCTCAGCTGGGCCCTGGGGCTGTTGAGGGGGGCGCCCAATCCCCACAGAAGAGACCAGGGGCCCTGTGGTCAGATGTCCAGGGGGCTCACAATAGTGAAGCCAGAGTCCTTGCTGTTGCTGCTGCTGTCCTCATCAGGGCTGGAGCTGGGGTTGCTGGAGGAAGCCGAGGCGGGGCCCATCAGAGGGTCAGAGAACACCAGAGGTGAACGGGCCAGGGGCTCACTTCTCCCACAGGTGCTGCGGAGGGTGCGAAGAGGCTGGGCCTGGCCTGAGAAGGACCCCTTGGCACTGCCCCCCTCATCTTCTTTGGAGACCAGGATGAAGTCGTCTGCACTCCCTCTGTCCATGTGCCCTGGTGTTTCTGAAGAGGCCTGTGAAGTACAGTCAGAAGAACAGTTGGATGAAAGAAGAATCCAGTGAAATGAGAGAACTAAGGAGCAACCCTATGAGCTGGGAGCTTCCTGGAAGTTTAGGCCCTGTGCTCTTCCTTGGAAAGCTATGGTGTTTGATCTTGCTTCCCTGAAGCCGTTGGGATGTCCCAGTGCTGTGGGGCCAGTTCCTCTGAAGCTGGATGCTGGGTTCCCAGGGCAATAAAGTAAACATCCTACTTGGTAAATTAAGAGAGGTCGGCTCAGGAGGTAGGCGGCAGGCTGCACATGGAATCCCCACCAGCTGGGGCACCTGGGGGACAGATTCAGTTGGTTAAGTGTCTGCCTTTGGCTCATGTCATGATCTCAAGGTCCTGGGATCAAGCCCCACGTCAGGCTCCCTGTTCAGTGGAGAGTCTGCTTCTCTGGCTCCCTCTGCTCCTCCTCCACTCATGCTCTCACTCTCTCTCCCAAATAAATAAAATCTTAAAAAAAAAAGTGCCAGCTTCATGTGGCACCTTGCCATGCGAATCACTCATCTTCCTTGGACTTTCATTTTCTCACCTGTGAAATGGGGACAAGGACAGCCTCTCTGACCTAGCATGTGGTCACCATGCAGAGAGATGATGTGTGGACGTGCACAGGACTGGCTGTGAGCCTACATCTACAGTGATTCTACTACCTGCTTAAAGAGCTTCAGGAAGGCCCAGTGTAGGTGTCTCCTAACCAGCTCGTCACGGGCATGGATTTAGGGGTCTCCTGGGACAATGGTGGTAAACATGAAAACCAGGAATAGCAACTGCAAATTAATGGCAAAAAACATATAGAGATAATTGTTTTACAATTATCTTTCCTTTCTTCTTAAGCAATTATGAGTAGTGTTTGTTTTTTAACTAAAGCAGCAATGTCCACAATAGCCAAACTGTGGAAGGAGCCTCGGTGTCCATCGAAAGATGAGTGGATAAAGAAGATGTGGTTTATGTATACAATGGAATATTACTCAGCCATTAGAAATGACAAATACCCACCATTTGCTTCGATGTGGATGGAACTGGAGGGTATTATGCTGAGTGAAATGAGTCAATCGGAGAAGGACAAACATTATATGGTCTCATTCATTTAGGGAATATAAATAATAGTGAAAGAAAATAGAAGGGAAGGGAGAAGAAATGGGTAGGAAATATCAGAAAGGGAGGCAGAATATGAAGACTCCTAACTCTGGGAAACGAACTAGGGGTGGTGGAAGGGGAGGAGGGCAGGGGGTGGGGGTGAATGGGTGACGGGCACTGAGGGGGGCACTTGACGGGATGAGCACTGGGTGTTATTCTGTATGTTGGCAAATTGAACACCAATAAAAAATAAATTTATTATTAAAAAAAACCCCCAAAAATAAATAAAAAAGGCTGACATCTATGAACACCAGTAAAGGTTTTGGGTTAAACCCAGAGAAGCTCCTGAACAGAAGAGGGACACCTGGATAGGTGTAAAGCTACAGTATGACCAAGGACGTTCCAAAACCAGCCTGACAGAAAAAGTGCTGACATAAGCTGACATAATCCCACACCTGCTCAAGCACCCACCTGCCTACTCTCCCACAGCATGGGTAGGGACTGGCACCAGAGTCTGAAGTCTGACAAGATGTACAGAGCCTCCAGGCTGGTATGGCCTAGGCCATCTGTGGGCTATGGGCAGAGCCCGGACAGGTAGTTGGCAACATTTCCAAGGGTAATCTGGGCCTGCCAGTCTTCTCTCTGAACTACATGTTCTTGGTGTCATGGCGCGAGTGGGGTGCAGGGGTGGTGAGTGGCTAAATGATGGTTCGGGTGCCTCATCCTCTGACCATTCATTCACCTTTAAGATCTTTAATTGGGAGAAGAGAAACCGAATTAGCATTAAGATCACACTGCTGAAACAATAGGCCTTGAGGCTCTTCATCTCAAAATTTAAAGCTGTTTACATTCTAGCACCACATTAATGCTTACAAAACTGAAGAGCTACACAGAACATGGCACTGTGGTAGAAGAGGACGTGATCATAACTGGCACCAGGACAGTTTGGTAGACAAAGGCTGTGCCACCAGAAGGTGCACTCGGGCCCGGCTGTACCACCCTGCAGAGGCTGGCTTGTCCTCCCATGCATTTGCACATGGGGTACACAAAAGGCTGTGGGGGACCTCAGCTTCAACCTTCTACCTCCAAAGTGTGTACACTACTCCTAGGACTGCTGTCCTGAACTGTAAACTGTAAGGTGAAAACCTTCACTTCTCAGCCCATACAAGGTCTCTGGCTAAGAGTGCTGCTTGGTAGAGCTTATCTTAGTATGAAAATAAAAACGGCATGTACAGCAGGCCCTATTTCCAGAGTGGTGTCTCTAATACAGAAATACCATCATCACTTATTCTCCTTTAACTTACAGTGAATACATCACATGATGTTGAAGAGGAGAAATAGGTTACAAAGCCTTGTGCCTGGAAGTAAAGATGGTTCCCACTGTCACTATTTCTAGGAAAGTATTGAAGTTATAAATTCTGGGTAACCCCTCCGCTCCCCATTCCCAGATAAAATCATGGACCGACTCAAAGCACAGTACTGCAGGCCATAAAACAAAGCCCATATCAGAAGTATGGTGGTTTGGCCAATGTCACAAAGCAAATGAAAAGATCTCCCTCTTCTGGACTCCTACCTAGAACTTTTTTCTAGACACAAAGATGTTTTCTTTCTAGATTTCCATATAGCCTTAGCTACTACCTGGTTCTATTTAGATCATTTTGGAAATTCCTAGGTCAATCCTCTCTTTTTGCCAAACACAAGATGTACTATACAATGAAAGAAGTTTTCAACCTGTCAGTCTTGTCTAAAATTGGCCAGGACCACAATATACAGCACAACTCCCCCTAACCCTGCTAATCACCCTGCTTCATTTCTTACCCTGAGTCTAAGATCATGGAAGGTGGAAGCAGGTGAGCCCAACTACAGACCAGCTGTTCAACAGACACATTCTATAGTGATGGAAGTATTCTCCTTCTGTGCTAATACAGTAGCACCCAGCCACACATAGTTATTGAGTACTTGAAAGGTGGCTAGTGTGATGGAGGAACTGTATTTTTAACTTAATTCTATTTAATCTTAATGAGTTTGATTTTAAACAGACATGTGGTTACTGGCTACTGAATTTAGACAATGTAGCTACAGACCATACAGATAAAAATAGGGGCCCCAAGCCGCAGGGAGGCATATTAGTTAATAGGGGCTGGCTGACTAGTGAGTGAGTCCAGGTCCTACAAGTCCTGGCTTCTACTGGCATAGATTTGAGTCAAGCTCAACAAAAACCTCCCAGAGGAGTATGTGAAGGAAAGACTCTTGGAGAGAGGGACAGAATGTGGCTCTCTTCACTCTACAGATGACAATTTTGCACCTATCATTTTTAGAGCTGGACATAAGATTTGTCAAATGGAAAAAAAAGTATTAGTCACATCCCCACCAATATGCCAGGGGGGAGCAGGGTACATGTATCTCCAAAGGAGCCCTTCTGAAGTTCCTGATGGGGAAGGGCACTAGCAGGGGGACCCTGAGCCACCTGCCCCAAGGCAGGTGAGCCTGGTCCTCTGTATTATTCTTCACATGTAATTTAATGCTAAATCAAGAAAGCAAAAACATTTCTAAGTTAGGAATGAACTGTAGTACAACCTACCACAGACCCAACATTGTGGTGATTACATCTCCAGAAAATGTCACAAAAGCCTGCCTAGCACTGCCCCACCCTCAGGCCCTCCATTTAACTGGAAGCTCCTGAGCGGAGGCTACATCCCATAACCCTGACTACCCAGTACCTGGCAGAGCAAAGACCCTCAGCTCACATCTGGGAGGCTGGAGGGGAAAAGCCTTCAGAATCCCATTGGGTACCATGTTCCTATCCAGAGCCCACCCCTGTCCCCACAAGCAGTGAGAAAGTCAGCCAGCCAGCTCCGAGCCCTGTCCACCACCCAAGGCTTGGGAAAGGTGGTGGGTCGACTTCCTCCCAGGGCTGGGGGGCTGTGTGAGTCTAGTCCAGATCCCTGGGTGCTGCAGCCCAAAGCCCTGGACACTCAGCTTTCTGCAGGAGTCACTGCTTCACCTGGGACTTCACTTGCCTTTCCTCCCCTGAACATGAGAGGAGAGCACTGCTTCCCTACTTTTCCCTTCCTCATGTAAAACCTCTTTCAGGAGGACAGATTTTTTTTTTTTTTTTTTTAATAAACTGCTAACACCCTTGAGAAAGAAGCCATGGCAGGAATGAGAAAAGAAGAGCCCTTTGATCTGCCCTTTCCCCACTCTTCTCCTTTTCCACTTAGCCCTACACAGGAACAGAGATGCCCAAAAGGCAGCAGTGGGGTGTCTGGGTGAAGACTGGGTTGATTGTGTTTGAGAAGGACATGCAGAGGCAAAAGGCCTCTTGGATGCTGTACAGGAGTGCAGCACTGCCTGCCCAAGGGCATGTCCTATTTCATGTCACCTACATTTCATGGCTGGTGCACCCTCAGTATGCACATGGTGACAGGCAGGTTCTTACAGATATGAGAACCTGGAAAAACAATGGCAAAGTATAATCAAGAAGCTTTAAATTTGCTAAATTTAGCAAATTCAGTAGTGTTCTTGAAAGGTAATATTTCAGTAACATTTGTATACGTTCAACTAAAAAAATCATGCTAAATTTTAGAATAAAATTATTAATTAAAAATGGTTAGGGAAAAAAAAATGGTTAGGGAGGTGAGCCTAAGCTCAACAATATTTGAATAAAGAAATAATTACTGAAAAACTAAACATCTGTTTAGGGAAGGAGAATCTGGAAGAACTAATTAAATTAAACTTGCAATGTTAATTCCCTATCTGTGTGGTCAAACACGCAGACTAATGGCTCTGAAAACTTCTTTTAAAAGCTGGATGAAATTAACCACATAAGGTTCCCTCTTCTTGAAAAGTACTCTTAAAACTAAAGATAATCCCATTCTAAAATATTTTTTTTTAATTGTAAAAAATAATCTGCAAGCATCTGGATACTAGTTTTTGAAAAAAGAGCCTTAGATGAGGTTTTGGTAATGTTCATTTTTCAAGATGAAACTTTGTAAGCTATTAAAAAGTGTATTATTAGGAATTTTTAGTCCTATCAGATAAAGTATAGTGAGGAAATATGGTGGAGCTGGAAGCTTGCTGGATTGGGATAGGAGTTCTGAAAACGTGATGCCTAGTGAATCTGTGTACCTCTTGGGCCTTCATTTTCTCACTGGTAAAATAAGCAGACAAGACTAAGTCAACAAGGAATTTCTTGGATCCTTTCTCACTGGAAAAATCTGTTTCTATGTTAGAATAAATTACACACAATGTCAACACCTTGAGAGCAGAGGTCAGCAAACTATGGCCCATAAGCCAAATCTGGTCTGTGGCCTCTTTCCATAGGACTCTCAAGCTGAGACCAGCTTACATATTTCTAAAGGTAATAAGAACAAACACACCAAATATAAAAACAAATATGTGACACAGACCATATGTGGCTTATGGATCCTAAAATATTTACTATCTGATCCTTTATGGAGAAAGTTTGCTGACCTCATTCCCTTAGAGGATGGACATTAATGAGAAGCCCTTCTCCATGAAGGCAGAAAAGGTTGTAGCCAAGTGAAGTCCACTAAGGACAGCATTAAGAAAGCACAAACAGTACTTCTTGTACTAATAGGGAATGCAGGCATCAGCTGGAGGCAGCCAACGGATAGCTGAGGCAGAGGTCTGACTTTCTAAGGCCACACAGCAGGCCTGGCAGGAGGTTCAGGCTAAAGCTGCTGCATACGGGTATGTATGTAGGTTGTACCTTGCACAAATCTATGGGTTAACAGTCTAATTATTATCATTGTGAATGGCCGGCCTCCCAGGGGGCACTGGAGTACACAACTTGCACAGCTGTATAGGACCTCTGGTTCAGGCCACTGGTGGTATTTTATAGTTGAACTTTGCACACGGTAATTTGAAATGACTCTGGCAGTTTTTGTTATTCACAGCTTTGAAGAACTTGTGAATGTGCTCCCATCAAGTTAATATGACATTGTTCACCAGAGCTCTTATACCTGCTTGGTGGTCCTAGGCATTTGGTCGCTCTGGCCCTGGCCTTGGCCACTGGAGCAGTAGTGGTCATCTGAGATGGTGATCTGTTCATTCTCCTCAGCTTCCAGCTGACTCTGGTTGAAACGCAGGGAACCTTTAAGAATGTCTTTGATCTAGTTTTCAAAAAAGAGGAAAATAAATGAAAGGATAAATTGTTTTGCAATGCTAGCAAAACCTCTAATACATTTAAACTAGACTTACTCACTGACCATCTTTTAATAGCATGGATATGAATATATTACCATAAGAAAGGAATTAACAGGAAAAAAAAAAGCCCCAACTCTATCAAAGCCATGGGCCAATTAATAATGACCAAGGAAAATTTCAGTCTTAATGGCTAGGTTCTCACAGGGTCAGTCTGGGAGCAGTTATCCTAGAGCAGAAAGTACCATTTGCCTACACACCCAGCCCTGCTGAACAGCCCTCGGCTCCCCAAGTGGCTACACCCAAGCTGAGCTGTTAATAACAAAGGCAGACATCTGAGAGCAGTATGCTCTTTTCGTTAACGTGTATGTTCCACTCAGCTCTCCAAGGGATGGGTAAATGTGGTCCTTGTGGGTCTGAGACCTGCTGTGGGTGGTGATGGAACTTGTGTTCCAAGGACAGCATATTCTATGGATGAAAAACTGAACATGCTGCTGGACCACACAATACCAGCTCTAGGTAAGGAACAATGGCTTTGGTAAGTGGAAGAAGCAAGGGTGGGAACAGAAAATTAGCTTGGGCTGCAAGCTAGTCAGACATAATCACTAGTAGGAGCAAGAGGTGTTAAGGAGGTGGTGATTCAGGTTGGGCTGTGCCTGGGAGGGAATGAGGGGCTGGTGCTGGTATCACGGTATGCCATGCCACAGGGTGCCCTCCCCAGCAGGTACTAAAAGAATGGCCAGATCAAATGCACATACCTGTTTTAATCCTGCCAGAGAAACCAGAATTTGATCTTCTTTTTCCAAATTTTCTTGTAATATCACATCTTGAATATTTACTGAAAATAGAAGAATGACATTTTATAACTAATGCTGGGTATAACTTAACCTACCTATCACACCATAACTTGCTTGGAAATTTTTCTGTCCCATTTCATAGCAAGTATTTCCACCAAGGATGCTCTGTCCAAATGCAGATGAGGCAGGTGTGCAGGAGAGGAGAGGAGAGAGCACTGAGCCCAGTATGCACAGCCTTTCCACCAATGAGACACGCATACATTCTTATGATGACAGATACGTCTTTACTTCCACAGGGAGACCAGGGCACCTCCTGCTAACCTCTGATGTGAACAGCCTAGAGCATTCATCCAGCCTCTGGGAGGAAGCGGTTCAGCCTGGGCTTCCCTACACGGTCTCATGGTTCAATGATGGTAACTCACCCCTCTCTCTCTGAAGACCAGGCCCTTCCAGGTAATGAAGTAATCAAGACACTGTCTTTAAAGATTTAAACAGTAAAGCATGTTGTCAGTTCAACAAAATGGTAAGAATAACCTTCTTCAACATAACATTCATCAACGTTCTAGTGATTATGTCTGACTAGCTTGCAGCCCAAGCTAATTTTCTGTTTCCACCCTTGCTTCTTCCTCTTACCAAAGCCATGGACAAGCTCATGGAGCTACATGGTGCCATCGGACAACAATGCCTATGGAATCAGCCTGACTTCACCTGGGGTCTTCACGGGAGTACTACTTCTCTAAGTCCTCTGGGAAGCTTACCCTCCACATGAGAAGTCCTTTATCCAGACCTGATCTGAGAGATCTAGCAAGTGAGCTATGACTGCCAGGCTCAGCACTACACTGAGCTTCCCACCAATAGGGTGAACACACAGTGGTCCTCAGCGCTCCCCCACCGCATGCCTGAGGGATACACACAGCCCCGGGAGTGGTGGGGCGCACTGAGCCTGGATTCTCAGGAGAGCTGAGGGGGAGGAAGCAGAGCCCTCTCCCTACCCCAGGGCGAGGCAGGAGAATGCAATGGTGGGAAGGACTAAAACACACTCTACGCACACCAGTTGGAGAATCACTACAATAAGTAAGCTTACCTTCTATTAACGTCTCCTTTCCTATTTTGTGGCCTTGGATCACATCTTCTTATAGGGCCTTACAGATGCCCCACACTTAATAATTCACTCAGTAAGTGTCCCAGTCTGAATGTGGGACTCCTCAATTCCATGCCTGGCCCCCTTCAGCCACCAGACCTGTGTATCACTCCCTGCTTGCTTAGCCCTTGTCCTGCTGGTAGCAGCAGCAGAGTCAGCACACTCTCCTCCTGGCCTGCAGGCTCATATCCATGCAGACCGGCTTTTCCTCATTGTTCAACTCTGGTCCCATGTTGCCTCCTCATAGCAGCCTTCCCACCCATCTGGCCACTGCCTTGTTATCTCTTTCTCCTGTACATATTTCACTAGGCACTTGTCACCAGCTGGCATTAGCACATGAGTTTGTGGGCTTATCTATTGTCCATCTCTCCCAAGAGGGTATCAGCTTCAAGACTGTCTTGTTCAGGGGTATAGTCTCAGCGCTTAGAATGAGGCCTGGTGCATTTCAGGTATACAGTTAAGTAATAATGGACTCAACAAATGGGGGAAAACACTCCTGGAACTTGCATTTCAAAACACTGCTATGGTAAATATTTCCAAAAGTATTCCCTGCAAAGGAAGAGGCAAAGACTGATACCATCAACATAAGCCTAGCCTGACAATCTGTTGGAATCTTCAACGAGAGTAAATCTCTAGACCACGCTGACAAGTCCTCTTTCATTCCACAGCAGAAAAACAGCAGCTTTTATTTATTCAGAAAACGTGACTAGTTTCTGGCTAATATAAAGGCCCGCTTCAAAACAAGAAAGCAAGATGAATGGGAATGGAATAATAGATATAATTAGAGAGTGAATGTTTTTGGTTTCCTTAAAAGCCTGTAACAATTTGTTCTCTCTCAACAAAAAAACAACACAGAATCCACTCAACAAGACATAAACGACAACCAACTGCAGGGAACTGACAAAAACCAGTTATATAGGTCTTTTAGAGGATTGCAAAGGGGGCTTTTGTTTTTATGACTGCTAGGGTTTTTAAGGCAGATGTCTGAGGGTCTCGGGCTGCCTGGGGCAGCATGGCACGTAGTAGCTGGGGAGTTTGGTGGGGGGGGGGGGGTGAGTTCTGCCCCACTGAGCTGCAAGGTGGGCCAGATTTCCCAGCCTCTGCTATGTAAATGGGGACAGCAGGGGAATAACTCCTGGACCCTGAAGGAAAGCTCACCTAATGGATGCAGGAACACTTGGGACATCTGGAAGAAGCATGGGGAGCTTCTTGAGTCCAAGGAGCTAATGGAGAGGAGGCCACTGGAGGCCATGCCCAACAAACCAGGATGGGGGCAAGGAAAAGAGGAAACATGCACAAACCAAATGTGCTGTATCCTGCTGCCATGACTCTATCTACACTTCCTGCCCACCCCTTTGACAGTTTGCTGTGGAACATATCCTGAAGCCAAAGATTTGGCCAAATTGCCTGGCTGCTGCCTCCAGTGTAATATGGGGCCCACAGTCAACAGCAACAAAGATCAAAGGCCTTTAGGGTCATGGGCTACAAGCTAACAAGGCAGTCAGTCAGTGACTCCAGTGGTGACAGAAGCTGATAACTATGCAGGAATAGAGCTCTCCTTAGAGGCCAACAAAGACCCAGAGGGCACTCAGCAACCCTTCCTCAAATACCCAGGAAATATGAGCCATCCCAGCACCCAGACACCATCCTGGCAGGGAGAAGAGACAAAGTAGAGAAACTCTGTGGGCATTTGTTCAGATGAGATGGTTACTTGTAAGAGACCAAATTTAGGACCAATTGGCAAGTTTAAGCCTTGGACTGCCATTGGTGGGAATGGAACTTTAGAGTGAGACTTCTGTGTACCTGAGTTTAAATATATGATTCATTATCTCACTACATAAGTATCAGTGTCTACTCGAGATGATATAAAATAGTATTGGCCACGTTGCCTGAAAATCCCAGGAAGCAAGTCACCGAAGTGTCCTCTCTTGGATACCACAAACCCGTAATGCTTGAGTGGTGGTTGCACTGAAGGTGGAAGATGGCTGTAATGGTAAGCCAGAACAAGAGAAGCCTCTTGTCTTTCATTACAGGCCTAAGGAATAATGCTCCAAGATCTAAAGGCACTTTCCCCCATACACTCTTGCTGGATAAGAGCATGAACAACCAACAAGCCTGGATGCTCACTACTGTACTGTCTCCTGGGTCTTGAGGTAGCAGAGCTGCTGGTGGGCCACCCTAGTTCCACCTTCCATTCCTTCCTCAACATGTCCCAGATCTCATTCAGGGTAATACCATGTGCATTTACCCTCACAGCCAAGGTTAGTCATGTGACATAGCTCTGGCCAACGAGGTGTAAGAAACATCCCTGGATGGAGCTTCTGGGAAGCTCCTCACGGAGTCTGACTCAGTTTGTGCCTTTTGGACCTTTACACTTCCACCTCTGGTACTTGAAATGCTAGCAGGAGCTCCATAAGTCATCTTATAAGCATGTGGATGAGGATCACAGCTTAAGGACTTTGGGCAGTAAACCAGAGGGAGCTGGGGGCATTGGACACATCATGGAGCTGCTATGCTTGCTTGGACTGCCTACCTCCAGGCTTATTTAAAAGAAAAAACCCACAAAACTTCCTGATTTGTTTATTCTACTGCTTTTTGGGCTTAGGTTTGTGTCCAAATTTCCTTTTTTTAATATGGGCACCAGTCACTGGATTAACTAAGTATCACCTTGTCCCAACTTGAATATATCTGCAAAGACCCTATTTGCAAATAAGGTCACATTCACAAGTTCCAGATGGACATGAATGGGGGAATGGAGGAAGAAAGTGAAGTGGGGATCACTATGCGACCCAGTACACTAGCCAAACTGGTTCACTGTTACACAGGATACAAACCATCCAGTTTCTCTAACGAAAGGGGACTGAGACAGTCCTACCAATCTCCTCTCCTGCATGCAGAGTTCAATTTTACATTCCAGGCTGGCTCCGGCCTGCTATGCAATGTGACTGGCCAAGGGTACCAGGGAGGGAGAAGAGCCCAGAGCCTTAGTATCCTCGGAAGGAGACCCTTACTGAGAATTCTTCAGCCTTACTTTTCAGAGAAGATCAAAGATCACTTTTTTATACAATCTAATGGAAACCAGGACCTTCTACCCTGAAAACCCATACACACACACACACACACAGAAAGAGAGAGAGAGAGAGAGAGAGAGAGAGAGGATGTTCATTTAATCTTAAGGATAAATCTGTTATAATCAACTAAGCTGATTAGACTCAATTTAGGAAATCCAGGGTAGCCCGGGTGGCCCAGTGGTTTAGCGCCGCCTTCAGCCCAGGGCACGATCCTGGAGGCCCTGGATCGAGTCCCACATCAGGCTCCATGCATGAAGCCTACTTCTCCCTCTGCCTGTGTCTCTGCCTCTCTCTCTCTCATGAATAAATAAAATCTTAAAAAAAATTAGGAAATCCAGCGTATAGAAATCCAAATCTGAAACTAATAATAATACATGTTAATTGAACTTAAATTAAAAATAAATAATGAAAGTTTTGAAAAGGGAAAAAATAAAACAAAAGGGTACTTTTGAAGGCTGTTAAATGTTTTGAATACAAGAATTTTGATTTTACTAATAAAGTACTGGCCATGTAAATCCTTTGCCTAATATTGATTTAAGGTGGCATTTATGAACATTCTACGAATATACAACTTCTCAATAATAAATCTACTGCTTGAAGTTGCACCTGCATGTAAAAACAGAAAAACGTAATGAATTTTTATGCCTTAAAATACTGAACGCAGAGATATGAAATGTTTAAATTTCTAATGTAATGCACATTTTTTCTTATAGCAAGAGGCAGAATAAATTATGAGATAAAGGCTCTTTTTGTTTCTCTGTAGAAGGAAGATTACGTTCTTTATAATCTTCTACTTAAGTTTTATAGATTATAAATGTTTCAGCACTGAAACTAAAGGGGGAAATCTCACAGAACTACTTCTGTGGAAATTATACAAAAATCTCATCAACTAAAATCTCATCAACATAACAGTTGCATGGTGACTCCACTTCTAAAGAGGTGTGTCAATGCCACAAAAATAGATCTCTGACTCTAAAAGTAATGGAAACGGCACACAGACTACTTTTTACAATTTCTTAAAAATGTTTTTTCTTCAAAGCTGGAATAAAAGTGTTTTATTTGAATGGTTGGTACAAAAGGTAACACCAGCCCATATTCATTAAGAAGGGTAGCAGAAAGGAGATAAAATGAGAACTAGCATCTATCTTTAGTGGAGGTGGTGGAATTCAGCTTCCTTGTGCCTGAGGGTAATATCAGAACCTTCCTCAAAGGATTACGATGAAGAATAAATAAATTAGCACAGTATCTCACCCACTGTAGAAGCTCAGGACTTGGTCCCCCCTCCCTTTCTAAGAATTTATTTATTTATTTGAGACGGGGGAGAGAGAGAGAGAGGGAGAGAGAATGCACAAACAGTGGGAGCAGCAGAGGCAGAGGGAGAAGCAGACTCCCCCACTGAGCAGGGAGCCCAATGAAGGGCTCCATCCCAGAACCCTGGGACCATGACCTGAGCTGAAGGCAGACACTTAATCGGCTGAGCCACCTAGGTGCTCCAAGGACTTGGTAACCCTTTTATTTTGACATGGCTACATTATCTCATCTGACTATCCCAACGACCATTCTTGATGAGGACCATCATCCAATTACAGAAAAGGGAGCCAAGCTCAGCAATCCCTGGTCCATCATCTGAAGTCTTATGATGGGAAAGTGGTAGAGCTAAGACAATATCCCAGATCATCTGGACTTCTGAGCTCCTCAGAACTTACATACGCAGCACTGATGGAGGGGCCAGAGAGAGACAAGAAGCCAGAGAGGCACAGACCAGGGTCTTGCTACAGACTTGATTGCTTTCTAATGCCAGTGCCCTTTATTTAGTGGTGGAACTGACCTGAGGTCAGCTGGCACAACCTACATGTAAAACAGACTGCTCTATCATTTCTATCAGAACTTTCCAGAGCACTGGGACTAGCATCAAACAGCTTGAACTTTGATGATCTTGGACAGAGATCTGTATATCAATAAACTCAACAGTAATGGGGGCAATGCCTATCTTGAGACTTGCTGGAAAGATTAGACGAGATGATCAAAGTGGTCTACTTCTAACAAACTGCTCACTAATACTATTATTGGTTAGTATGGTTTTTGTTTTTGTTTTTTTTTTCCTTTTCTAGTACCTCAAAGATCCAGATAGGTAGATTCTGCTTTTCGAGGTTCTTGTCTCTGATAGACATTTAGTTACTTTGACCTCAGATAATCTTATAAGGGACTGACCCAGCCTCAAAAGAAAAAATATGCAGGCTGTTACAAAATGGAGGGGTCACATGTAGGGTTGACCTAGGGTCACATGTGTGATCAAAGTCGTACTAGCTGAAGAGGTGGCCATGAGTCAAGGAAGAGGGGCAGACCTGTAACTTGTCACTACTGGCTTTGGCTACACTGTTGACAAAGGAGTTTCTGCTCACAGAGTGTGTGTGCCATTGCTGGCCAGATCTTGGGAGAAAGCAGGTTTAGAAGAGACTGTAGGTGCCAAATTCATTAACAGATCATGTACATTTGTGTGTCTTTGCAAATGTGATTCTCCTTCCAGAAGATCCTCCTCGCCTCCTTACAATAAGACCCTCCTTGCCTCCTTACAATAACACACCCTTCTTTTCTTCAAAGTCTGCCTTAAAACCATGTTCAAGCATTGGCTTCCTATTAACAGTCTTCCCTCTCAAAGTATTCAGTTGTTGAATTCTCTTCTGCTTCATCTTTTACTCTTGCACTGTATTATATATGAGGCTCAAAGATTAAAGCTTTCTCTTTCTCTTTTAAATAAATAAATAAAATCTTAAAAGTGGGGGGATGCCTGGGTGGCTCAGTTAAGCATCCAACTCTTGGTTTCAGCTCAGGTCATGATCTTAGAGTCATGGGACTGAGCCCTGCGTCTGGCTCCATGCTTAGCATGGAATCTGCTTAAGACCCTTTCCCCTCCCCTCTCCCTCTCCCTCCCCTCTATGCTCTCTCTTTTTTCCATATAGATAAATAAAATTTTTAAAAATAAAAAGATTAAAGTCTTCTGAAGCTTCACAGTTTTATGGGCAAATGATGGACTCAAGGTCTTTTGGATCCAAATGTGGTACTCTGTTCATTATATCCCTATTACTCTAGAACTCCACTGGTCCCTGCCAATGTTTCTGAGATCACTCCGGGAGGACCTTGGTTTCATGTGACACTATGTGTCACTTTAGGTATTTCCAATGAGGTATATTTTCCTTGGCACATTCTCTCTCTCTCCACTTTGAAATTTTACTCACATCTTCCATATGCAATGAGCTCAATTTTACAATACCAATCCTCCACTTCATCCCAAACTATGTCTCCTAGAACCTGTTTTTACATCAGAGAGCAGGTACTTAGTAAATACCAGTTGAATGAACAACACAGGGTTTTCCCACCAGCAATAGGGATGATTTTTATGTCCTTAGGAACAGATGTAGGTGAGCTTTTTCTCAGGTGAAGAATTAAGGGATATTAACATGATCAATCAGATCTCAGATCAAGAAGTGGTAGGGGCAGATGAAGGGAAATAAGTTTCACTGATGATTTATTAAGAGCCAAGTACTGAATCAGGCACTTTATGCTCAATATTTTCTTTCAAAAGCAAAAGCAGATCACATAGAAAATATAATCAGGGGTCCTGTTTTGCATCTAGCTGTCAGAATGACTGAAAACTCTAAACTCAGCACTGAGAAAAGAATATTTAGTTTGGAAAATCCAAGGGTAAGACTAAGCAGATACGTGTATTGCACTTAATATTAGTTTTTGTTGTCAATAAATAATTCTCTTAAGTAAACTTAGAGTGATTAGCAGAATTAGAAATCTTTGCTCATCTCTACCATTTAGCATCTGATTCTCAGGATTCACCACTTTGCCAGCTAGGGAGCATCATGGAAGCATGACTCCTCACAGCAAAATCTATCATGTTCATCATATGGCTGAGGGTCAACCAGAAAAAAGACTTTATATATTTTTAAACTTAAAAAGTCTCTAAGCTCCAGTAATGGTTAGATGCCTTTGCCAGAGATGTACTTCTAAAAATAGAAGGAGAAACATTGGTAGAGACTTATTAAAAGGAAATATCCTAGGGTGCTGCCATCAGATCTTCTCATTTGGAAGCAATGACATAGAAGGGCAGTTTGAATAAGACTGTCCTAAAATCACATCAGTTAGTCAAATAAGATCCCGTGAACTGGTTTTAAGGTGGATATAATTTTTTGTCAATTTTAGGCAATAAAAGTTTTGCTGATAGGATGATCTAGTGAAAGTATTTACCACAGTATCAGTATTTAAATTTAGCCCAAGGCAGCAAACATTAGCCTTCCTTGTTTTTTTAAGATTTTATTTATTTATTCATGAGAGACACACACAGAGAGAGACAGAGGCAGAAACACAGGCTGAGGGAGAAGCAGGTTCCATGCAGAGAGCCCGATATGGGACTTGATCCTGGGACTCCAGGATCACAACCTGAGCCAAAGGCAGACAGATGCTTAACCACTGGGCCAGCCAGGCATCCCAACATTAGCCTTCTTAAAGATTTTTTTTTTTTTTATGATAGTCACACACACACACAGAGAGAGAGAGAGAGAGAGAGAGAGAGGCAGAGACACAGGCAGAGGGAGAAGCAGGCTCCATGCACCGGGAGCGTGACGTGGGATTCGATCCCGGATCTCCAGGATCATGCCCTGGGCCAAAGGCAGGCGCCAAACCACTGCGCCACCCAGGGATCCCTCAACATTAGCCTTCTTAACTTGGGTTTCACCCTCCCCTACACACAAGCTCTATGCTTAACATGAGACACTTGTAGTGGCCACAAAATCCTGGAGCTTTCAAGCAATTGGCAGCAAGCTTGTTTCCACAAGATGAGGCAGACAAGTATTTTGTCTATCGGGTCATTAGCTGGAGAGGACCTGTGGATTAGAAGACATGGAGAGGCAGCCTGGTATGGAGAGCTGAGAACAGGCTATGCAGTCAGACAGTTTAAGAAAGATGGAAGATTTGGACATTGTATTTAAAAACAGGAAGAGAGGGAGAAATATTCAGTGTGGGTTCCTCCTACGTGGAAGAGCATGTGGGAAAATGGGAGACAGCCAGAAAGTGGAAAGCAAAATGATGAAAGATTGACAGTCTATACTGAAGCCATGGGTTCAGAGCTTTGGTAGCTTCACCTGGGAAAGGATAAGAGAGTATAGAGTTAGCTGAGTTTTTCTAAACAGGCATAGGGTTGGTACAACGGAGATGTTAACCAATTGTTCCAAGTCTTTTGATAATAAAACTGGGGTGGGGGCAGGAAGAGCATTCTACAACTAGAATAGAACAAGTTCAAAGAGGCTGAAAAAAGAACTGAATTTCAGATGATTGAAGGCTACATAAAAATACCAGGAGAGGTATGTGCTGTCTGCCCACAGTTTAGCTGCACATGTGCCTGAAGAGTAGAGTTAGGAATACATTAATAGGATTTTGAATATATTCATTTAATTCTGCCCACATAATGTTAAGTTCTTTTGCTCTCTGCTGCTTGAAGACTGTCAAGGGCCAGTAACACCATGCTCTACTAGAAATACAGAACCTGAAGCCCCATAGCATACCTACTGAATCAGAAATCGGCATTTTATGATTCTCAAGGGAAAGTATCTTTTCCTTCTACAGAGGACTATGATACTCTCAATTAAATGCAGTATTTAAAATTCTTAAAGTAATTATGAAAACTTTTATCACAGTGTGACTGACAGAGAGGAAGCTGTCTGGTGATCACATTTACCTTCCTTGTATTTCAAATGCCATTAGTTAACTGCCTTATTGAACATTTCCAAAGACACCCACTAAAAGTTGTTTTCATAAACACGAGAAAATTAGATTTATAAAGTTCTTACAGAAGCAAATAAGCTGATTTTCAAAACTGGCCTCCTCTTACAGCTAAGTCTTACATAAATATTATGACAAGTGTAAAATCAGTAACAACGTGTGCAAAAAAATAGCAGAGGATCTGACATCCCACTACTGACTCAAGTGTGGCCCTAGTAGAAGCATCAGAAAGAGAACCAGGGACTGGAATGGGTCTGGATGCATGGTGCTGTGTCACAAGCTAGCTGTGTGTCTCTCTCATCCTCCCTGGACCTTGGTCTCCTCATCTGTGAAGGACTGCTGAGTTGGCTTTGAGAGCTTCCACATGTTCAACATTCTAAGATCCTATGAGCTACAGCACTCTGGGAAACCTAACTGCCCTTAATGCCCTGCGTTTAATCCTGCCATTGTTTGCACAAACCACTCCTGAAGGGGCGAGTTGCTGGAAACCACTGTCTAAATACCAAACAGAGGACTGGAAATACCTCTCCTGGGAGCAGGCAGGTGTGGGCTTCAGGGCCAGCAGGGTGAGCAGCTTGTAGTCCTTGTAAACAGCTGGCAGCTCAGCCCAGCTGCTGAGAGATCAGAGAAGTGTGGGCTGCTCACCCACGTGCAATTATGTGTAAGATACGGCAAGTCTAAAAATAGCCTGAGCTCAGCCACAGAGGTTAATACTGGCAATGGCTTTTAACTCAACTGTCAGGATGACAGGAAGAGGAGTAACTATAGCAACAGAAAAATGAATACGTAAAACAAGTCTTCTGAAGTTGACAGGAAAGTTAGGTTTAATAAAACATGTATTTTCAATTCCTGTCTCTCAGTCTTTGAATTCAAGTAGTTCAATTATGTGGAAGTAATAAAATTAGAATTTTGATAAAACAAACGTTCCTTTAGTTTTGGGTTCCAGGACCGTAAGGAAAGAATCGATTAACTTGTTGATGTTATTAGCTCTATAATTAAAGGACCATTTGAAAAGATGCCTTTATATAATTTTTAACTGAGAGGTTTTTCTCTGTATTTGTTCTATCAGTTATAAAAATAGCTTTGAACTGTACTTGACATTTTAAAATATTACTTCTTGTCTGATGAAAATGTAGGGTGATACAGAATTGTCTTGAAATGAAAGGTACTTAGTGAAAACAATTAACACGAGGAGAGGATCCAGAGAATTAATTCCGAGAGTAAGTTTCTGATGCTGTTCTCACAGCTGCCATTGGTAGCCCAGGGCATATTGGAGGCCCAGCAGTGCTCATGTCAAGGAGAGTCTGTATCATTCTGTTCTGCTAAAGCTATTCTTGATCAAAGAGCTCATGCACCTCCCTCTGAGGACTGGCATATCCCAAATTCCTGTATCTTTCTGCATCATCTGATAAAGGAATATTTAGTTAAGTGCTGGGAAATTTGGTATTGGTCCCACTTCTCCCACTAACTAGTTGTAGGGGCCCAGACCTATCAATACCCAGCACTTTGCTCATGGGTTTGATGAGTGTCTCAGGATCTTCTCTGAAAAGGGACAGTTAGGAGTTATGGGGACAGAGGAGAGAATTTGTGTTGAAAACCCAACTTTGGGCCATGCCCTCTGTTGGGCTTTAAAAACATTAGTCTCGGCAACAAATTGGCAAGTAGATGATTGTGGCTCCACTGTATATATGAAGACATGATCATAAGCAGGCTGAGCCAAAAAGTGACAGAGTCTGATCTCATTCTGTGTCTGCCTGGTGCCACACAAGGCTGCCTTTCCTGACACTACTCCAGATACTCTTACAACTGACTCTTGCCTACAGTTTAAAGATGACCTCCTAGGCGCTTCAGCCATCTACAGACTTTCAGTGACTTTCCTGCATTTTCTAAACATAAAAAATTAGGTCCCCTGGAGAGTCCCTCTATAATCTTCTTTTCATCCAGGCCATCACTGTTAATAAGTATTTTCACATCAAATATATACTACTGTGCTACCTATCTTTTCCTTTAATAATATAGCATGAATATTTCCTTATGTTGATAAAAAATATTTTATTTTATTATTTTTTTAATATTTTATTTATTTATTTAGGATAGTCACAGAGAGAGAGAGAGAGGCAGAGACACAGGCAGAGGGAGAAGCAGGCTCCATGCACCGGGAGCCTGACGTGGGATTCGATCCCGGGTCTCCAGGATCGCGCCCTGGGCCAAAGGCAGGCGCCAAACCGCTGCGCCACCCAGGGATCCCGATAAAAAATATTTTAATATCTAGTATTAAGATTGCATTACACAGTTATAATTAGTCATTTACTAATGGTTTTTTCAGTTGTTCCAATTTTGTTGCCTTAATAATCAGGAAAAATAGAAAACATCATATGGAAAAATACTAGGGTACCAAAGTCATTTTTAAAGGAAGTACAGGAAGCCAAAAAGTAAATCAAGGGCTTTACCTGAATTAGTCTTTGTGTCTTACTCTAATTTTTCCTTGGAATCAAAACTGCCTACGACACAGGAATACCCTTTAATAAACTAATATTATAATAGGCAGGTGAAATGAAATGCATCTGTGGGCCCTGGGGCCAGGGATTCCTTGTAGCATCCTTCAACTCTGCTTTAAAAAGGCAGTCCTGCTATTTATATGGAGAAAAGAAGTTGACAGCTCTATGCAGGGATTCTGGCTGAAAGTGAAACGTACACACAAAAACAAATTTAGTTTTGTGGCTTGTTGAAAATTCACATCTGGTATGGGCTTTTCTTTAATTAAAGTGATTCCCCCTCCCATGCAATGAGAAAATACTCTTACAGTGCTGACTGAGAGACCAAAATCAGAGCAAAAGCTCTTTGAAAATTCTGAGGCTTAAGTAAAGCTGCTTTAAAAGCTGCTATGTGGACCAAACAACTTAGAAATTTCCTAACAGGATTTTCTAGAGTTCCAGTAAATCTTTCTCTCAGTCACTTCTTTGTTCTCCTACTTTGGTGGAAAACCAAATCAAGCAATACAAAGGTCACCCACACAGCCAGGAAAGCAAACATACACATATATACCCGCCCACACACTTGCTTTAAAATTAAAATTATATTTAACTAAAATTAGTTACATAATATATACAATTTATATATAAACTATCTCTCTGGGATGGCCAGGGTGGCTCAGCAGTTGAGCATCTGCTTTTGGCTCAGGGCATGATCCCGGGGTCCGGGATCGAGTCCAGCATCGGGCTCCTTGTGGGGAGCCTGCTTCTCCCTCTGCCTATGTCTCTGCCTCTGTGTCTTTCATGAATAAATAAATAAAATCTTAAATAAATAAATAAATAAATAAACTATCTCTATTCATCACTTCTTTTTGGTAAATTTTAAAGTGGGATGCTATGAGAGTCATGAGAACTTAGTTCTATATGAATTTTTAAAAATTATCATAATGAAGCATATAAATAAACCACTGTGACAGGGTGAATCAGATGTGACAAGGGTAACATTTCTTGCTGATAAGAGACACTACCCTTTTGATCACCTGCTGGGATTTCTTCTGTTATTTCTGCCTCTTGAGTTCTTTTCTCTGAAGGAGTGGTCAGGAGAAGAGAAATAAGGCTGAGGCTAGAACAGAGCCCAGCCAGCTGCCTAGAAGACACTGGTAGACAAGCAGCCACCGAGGTCAAGCACCTCTCCAACCATAAGAGGATATTTGCTCCTTGCTAGAGGCCAGTATGGTTCAGGCTACACTTAAATGACAGCTGTTCTGACCACATGCAGTGGACTCATGGTCTAACGGCTGAGAGATTAGTGGAGTCCAAGGTAGAGTCCAGTGAAGGTCCCAGAAATGGGCTACTCTTAGGACCCCTGCCAGGGGTAGGGGCTTTGGTGGATTCTCTTTGGTTTTCCCTCAGAAGTGGGATGCATCCTGATTTCCTGTAATACTTGGTATTGCCATTTGTCCATACTCATAGAGCAGAATACTGGCCATTTCCATTACAGATTATGTTTTATTCTCCTAATTAGTTCCTGAACTACAGATACTAGATACTGAAGGATGGATAAAGAAAGAATGCCCATAAGAGAACTGAAAAAGTGTAACAGTCTGCATTATAAAGTTCTGCAATCAGTACAGAGTTGCTAAAGCAAAACATACATGATCCAGGAGAGACCATTTTTAATACAAAATACAGGACTTTCACAAATGTAGAGAGTAATGCCTGATGACTTTCTAATGTGACATATGTATGACTCACATGCAAACAGAACTTCAAACTAGGACATTTCTGAGAACATAAGCAGTCAGAAGTAAAAAAGGTCATGTAGTCCTGACATGCATTTTAGGTTGGTGGTTAAACACACGTATTTTTAAAAAATAAAGCACTGTCAAAATAATGATCACATAGGTAATTACAGACAGGTTGGCACAACAGTAGAGCTATTTGATCTCGAAAGCTCAACGTTTCTTTTGTTTTGTTTTATTTTGTTTTAGATTTATTTATTTTTTTGAGAGAAAGAGTGTGTGTGGTGGGGAGGGACAGAGGGAGAGGGAGAGAGAATCTCAAGCAGACTCCATGCTGAGCAAAGATACTGATTCTGGGCTTGATCTCATGGCCCTGAGATCACAACCTTAGCTGAAACCAAGAGCCGGATGCTTAACCAACTGCACCACTCAGGGACCCTTGAAAGTGCAACATTTCATTTTGGTTTGAGGTAGACAAATATTTATAGAGGGGAGTATAGCAGTTAAGAATTGAAATCTAGGGGGATTCCTGGGTGGCTCAGTGGTTTTGCGCCTGCCTTTGGCCCAGGGCGTGATCCTGGAGTCCCGGGATTGAGTCCCGCGTTGGGCTCCTTGCATGCGGCCTGCTTCTCCCTCTGCCTGTGTCTCTGCCTCTCTCTCTCTCTCTCTCTATGTCTATCATAAATAAACAAAAATAAATTGTTAAAAAAATAATAAAAAAAAAGAATTGAAATCCATGGTTAAACTGCTTGATTTTAAGTTTCTACTCTCTTTACTAGTGATATAATCTTGGGATATTTAATTAATCTTTCTGAGCTTCAGTTTCCTCATTTGTACAATGTGGATAGTAACACCACCTCTACCACAGTGCTGCTGTGAGGATTAGTGAGATAATGCATGTGAAAAGTTTAACACAGAGCCAACCGGATACTGTTGTTATGACTATCATTACTTCTAGGGCCAAAGTAACTCACTCACCAAGATGAGTGTCCATCACCTTTGCACAGTATTTGCACATGGCATCCAGGTCATTCAACTGTCCCTGAAGGAAGGAAATCTGGGCTTCTAATTCTTCCTCCTGAAATGAAAGGGATAAAAATACAGAAATTTTATTTATTTATTTTTAAAGAGTAATTGATTTTAGAGAGAGAAAGAGATAGAGAACATGCATTTGAGTGGGGGAAGGGGCAGCAGGAGAGAATTTTCAAGCAGACTCGCCACTGAGCGTGGAGCCTGATGTGGGACTCAATCCCACCACCAATGAGATTATGATCTGAGCTGAAACCAAGAATCAGATGCTTAACTGACTGAGCCATCTAGGTGCCCCATATGGAAACTTTAAAAAATTTAAATAAAATCCCCGAAGTTCTCCAAACGATTTGGACAATTTCAAAGAGGCACAATGTCTTTTCAGTTGTAGACAAACAAAAGAAAATAGCAAATAAATTAAGAGCAAACCCACCACTGTCACCACCAGCAAAATAAGAGAAGAGTAAAGTGGAATTTTTAAAAAAATCTGGACTTTTTCTAATGAATACAAGCTTTGTGCTATGTGTAAATGCTTACCCATACAACCCTGTATAAAAAAAAGGCCATGCAATATCTTCAATAACTGGGCCATACAAACTGGAGAATAAATGCAATTTCAGGCAGATGGGTACAAGAACATTACATTTCCTCATGCACATTTAGAGAACCAGAGACAATGATAATCTCCTAAAATGTAAGATTTCCCAAAGCACTTGGAAAAGCTTTGCCCCTACAGCCCATAAACAGCTGCTCTTACATTTCCTCTTTTGATATGACACTAGAGAATTTTATTTATGTGATTGTTTCTAGGAAAAAATACTCTGGGTTGAATAATTATCTAAATGGTAAAAGACAATCTAACTATAACAGCAACAACAAAGTCATTTTTTTAAGGAAAAAACTTACATGCAAAAAAATTTCCCAAGGAAATTTGGAAGATTAAGAGAATTTTTTTCAGAGCAAGAGAATACAGGGATACCCTAGAGAGCTTATGGGTTTGGTTCCAGAGCACTGCAATAAACAGTATCACAATAAAGTGAGTGAAATGAATTTTTTGGTTTCCCAGTGCATATAAAAGTTGTGTTTATAAATGTAAAAAAAAAGATATGTTTATATCATACTATAGTCATTTAAGGGTGCATTAGCATTATGTCTGAAACAACAATGTATATACCTTAATTTAAAAACATTTTATTATGGGGCACCTGGCTGGCTTAGCCAATAGAACATAAGACTCTTGATTTCAGGGTTTTAAGTTCAAGCCCCATGTTGGATATAGAGATTACTTAAAAATAGAAACTGTAAAAAAAATACTTTATTGCTAAAAATGCTAACCATCATCTGAGCTTTCTGCTGGTAAGGACTCTGGTCTCCATGTTAATGGATGCTAATGGATCACAGTGGTGGTTGCTGACACCTGGGGTGACTGTGGCAATTTCTTAAAATAAGATAACAATGATGTTTGCCATATTGATGGACTCTTCCTTTCATGAGCAACTTCTGTGTAGCATGTGATGCTGTTTGATAGCATTTTACTCACAGGAGAACTTCTTTCAAAATTGGAGTCAATCCTCTCAAACCCTGCTGCTGCTTTATCAACTAAGTTTATTTGATAATCTAAATCCTTCATTGTCATTTCAACAGTCTTCATAGCATCTGCACCAGGAGAAGATTCTATCTCAAGAAACCACTTTCTTTGCTCACCCATAAGAAGCAACTCCTCATCCGTTAGTTTGATCAAGAGATTGCAGTAATTTAGTCACAGCTACAGGTTCCATTTCTAATTCTAGTTCTCTTGAATTTCCACCACATCTGCAGTTACATCCTCCACTGAAGTCTTGAACCTCTCAAAGTTATCCATGAGTGTTAGAATCAGCTTTTTCCAACCTCCTGTTAATTTTGATATTTTTACCTCTTCCTATGCTTCATTAATGTTTTTATGGCATCCAAAAGGTGCCTCCTTTCCAGGTTTCCAATTTACTTTGCCTAGATCCACCAGAAGAATCACTATCAATGGCAGCTAGAGCCTTATGAAATGTATTTCTTAAATAATAAGACTTAAAAGTCAAAATTGCTCCTTGATCCATGGACTGCAGAATGGATGTTGTATTAGTAGGCAAGAAAACAACGTTAATCTTATTGTCCACCTCCATCAGAGCTCTCAGGTGACCAGGTGCATTGTCAATGAACAGTAATATTTTCGAAGGAATTTTTCTTTTTTCTGAGCAGGTGGTCTCGGGGGTGGGCTTAAAATATTCAGTACACCATGTTATAAATAGATGTGCTGTCATTCAGGCTTTGTTGTTCCATTTAATGAGGAAAGGCAGAGATTTGGCACAGTTCTTAGGGGCCCCAGGATTTTCAGAATGGTCCATGAGCAATGGCCTCAACTTATAGTTACCAACTGCATTAGCCCCTAATGAGAGTCAGTTTGCTCCCCGAAGCTCTGAAGCCAGGCACTGACTCCTTCTCTGTAGCTATGAAAGTCCTACATGGCATCTTTTCCAGAGGTGGCTGTGTCATCTACAATGAAAATCTACTGTTTAGCGCAGCCACCTTCATGAATTATCTTAGCTTGATCTTCTGGATCACTTGCTGCTCACCTTGCACTTTGATGTTACGGAGACGGCTTCTTCCCTTAAACCTCGTGAACCCACCTCTGCTGGCTTCAGACTTTTCCTCTGCAGCTTCCTCACCTCTCAGCCTTCACAGAATTGAAATGAGTCAGGACCCTGCTCTGGATTAGACCTGGGCTTAAGGGAATGTTGTGACTGGTTTGTTCTATCCAGACCACTCCATATCAGCAATAAGGCTGTTTCTCTTATCATTCATATGTTCACTGAGGCAGCACTTTTAATTTCCTTCAAAAACTTTCCCTTTGCATCCACAACTTGGCTGACTGTGTGGCACCAGAGGGCTAGCTTTCAGCCTATCTCAGCTTTCAACACCACTCCCTCACTAAGCTTAATGATTTCTAGCTTTTGATTTAAAGTGAGAGATGTGTGACTCTTCCTTTCATATGAACACCTGGAAGTCACTGTAGGGTTATTAATTGGCCTAATTTCAATATTGTGTCTCAGGGAATAGGGAGCCCAAGGAGGGGGAGACAGGTGGGGAGATGGTTAGTCAGTCAGAATACACATTTATTAAGTTTACTGTCTTAAATGGGTGCAGTTGGTGGCACCCCCAGACACTTAGAATAGTAACATCAAAGATCACTTATCACAGATTACCAAACAAATACATTAGTAATGAATGAGTTTGAATGAAATATGGTGAGAATTACCAAAATGCGACCCAGAGATGTAAACTGACCAAATGCTGTTGGAAAGATGGTGCCATTAGATAGGAGTGCTTGATTCAAGATTGCCACAAACCTTCGATTTGTAAGAAATGCAGTATCTGAAAAGTGTAATAAGATGAAGTATGCCTATAATCCTCATTCTATAGGAATTTTAAACCAAGTTCGTTAGAATACAAAGAAAGGATGTTGCCAGAGGTGCAAGAAGCTAGAAAATTGATTTTCCAGTCTTAGGTGCTTGTTCTTTCACATAAAAATCTGTGTTGTTGAAAAGAAAGCAGAAGAAACTTAATGAGATATGCTTTTTTCTTAGCGATTGAGTATAATTTGACTTATAGATGGAAATAAACAGTTGAAAAGGTTACTTGTAGGTGTATTATGTTTTAGCAAAACACAATGCAACACTGAAAGGCATTGTTTTTAACTACTGCATAGAGAATGAGCCCTTAGAAATATGCATTTAAAAGCCTGACACAGGAAACCAAATTTTAGAACTAGCAGTAGCTCTGAAACCAAATTATCGTAAAATGCCCACTGTAGGATATATAAGCACTAATTGTGCTTTACATACAGCACAAAGTGCAGCAGCTTCTACTCTGGTGCTCAAATAATGACCAGAAGACTCAGCCAAGGAAGGATCAGAGGGGTAGGTGGGTAGGCAGGTGCCACCTTCCTAACTCTTTGGCTGGACTTTGAGATGGAAAGGGATGGAGTGTTTCAGGGCATCTTTCTTCTCTCTTTTCTCCTTTGTTTCTGCAAAGGCTTAAGTTTTTCCTAATCTATCAGGGTGCTAGAAAGTATGGAGAGAAGGCTACATCTGCTGGTTGACTATGGTTATGGTTCATCTCTAAGACGGCCACCGTCAATTCCTTCCCTCCCTTTATGTATATGCTCTTCCTCTCATCAAGAGGTAGTAGTAGTATCTGTTTCTCCTCCCCTTGAATCTGGGCTGGCCTGGTGACTTGCCCTGACCCAGAGAATGTAGTAAAAGTCACACTGTGCCAGTTCTAGGCTAGTGTTAAGAGGCTGGCCAACTTCTGCTTACTTCTGCTTATCATCTGCTAGAGGAAAAGAGGTACCAACTTGTAAAGAAGTTCAGGCTAGAATACTGAAAGAGGAGAAAAAATATGTAGAGAAAGGCCATGAGAGAAGCACTGAGGTTCTAGACATGTAAATGAAATTTACCAGGACCTTTTAGCCCAATTCATCTGAAGCAAGCTAAGTGGGCGACTCAGTCAACATCACATGAGGCAGAACAGCCCAACCAAATGCCTGACTGTAATCCCATGAGAAACAGCAGTGCTACTGTTTTAGGGAGTGGAATTTCGGATTAGTGTGTTATGCAGCAATGGATAACTGAAATAGTGCTACAATGGACAGAACTCTAGACTGGTATATTGGTATATGGCACGAGGAAATCTGAGTTCTATTTCTAGTCCCGCCATTAACAAGTCATGTAACCCTAAGTAATCCTCACCCGATTTGGGGCTCAATTCAGCACTCTTTGGAGAACATCTAATACAGACACTTTGCTTCCAAGGAGTTTATAATCTTGTAGCTGGAATAGGAGTGTTATATAAATTAGTGTATGAGATAGAGCACATGCAAGTCCTATAATGAAATAAGAGTAATTCTTTGGGAAATCCTGGTCCCTGTCTCCTGTCACCTCTATTGAACAAGTCACTTTTTCAGTGCTAGACAGACACAACCCCAGCTGGATGAGCTCAAAACTGTACAGGGGCCAGAGGCTGGCAGAAGCCCAAGTTTCTCCTTACATGTGGCTACCAAGTGGGGTGCTGGAAGCCCAGAGTAGACAAAGGGCACTAGGAATGCACTGCCTCCTGGCTTAAAAACATCCCATTTATCTTATATATTAGTTTAGTTTGGATTTAGCAATCGTTTCTTTTAAAATAGAAAAACCCTTGGGAGCTTTAATCTTCGGTAGTCACTCCTATCTAAATGGATTTATTTTGTTTAGTTTGTTTTCTTTTTAAAAGCTGAGAGGGAAGAAGAACTTGAGAGAAGACCCCTTTGAGAAGGGAGGCCTGGTCTGCCGGCAGTGAGGTGTTGGACAGCTGAAGGAAGTCTGCAGCTCAAAGGGGGTGTTTCTATCAAACATTTTACTGTGCTAGCAGGAACATATGAATACTAAAACCGTGGTGAGAGTGGTGTCCACAGGGAAGCCCTGAGAACATGGCAGCTCGCGGCACTTGCTGGATGAGGGTCCACGAGCGTAAGGACGGTGTTTTCCAAGTCAGTAGCTGTGCTTATAGCTCTGGCAGCAAATGAAGAGTGTTTTCTTGCCTTAATCCCAAGTAAACCTCAGTACAAATGGAATCTATACTGTAGAAAATGATGACTTTCATTCCTTTAAAAGTTTTTTTCAAAGGAAGGCCCACCAAATGAGATAAGAGGAACATTCTGGTTGAAACAGGTGGAGGAGCCCAAGAACCTCTTCCACTTGGAAATTTGAAATCCAGTGTATTACCCCTCTAGAGTTTGCTTAATCTTAAAACATTCCTAAACCCTTCAACTTTCTCAGACTTTATAAATAGAAATGGAATTACTTGGAGGCAAAGGGTGGCTTGTCACTTATTTTTCATTCTATTATATAATTACAGATAAAATAAGAGCCAAGAATTGAGTTTCTAAAGTTGTGGGAACCAACTTTACATTTCTATCTTAGCTTCTCATGCTTCATTCCCCATTCCCCCCCTAACCCCCCAACATGCTTTAAACACTGACAGCTTTAGTCATTTGTTTTCAGTAAACTGGTCCTCTGTAATCAAAAACAAATGCTTGGCTAATTGCCGTGAAGTTTTATGGAAACAAGCAGTTAGTGTAATTTTTATGTGTAAATAAAACACTGCAGAGAAATCTTTATGATATTTACTCTGGCATCTACGTTCTGCCTTCCATTACAGGAGGTAGTGTGGAGGATGAGGTTGGAATTCCGGTATAGACACATCTAGGTTCAAATCATGGTTCTGCCAGTTACTAGCCGTGTAACATTGGATAAGTTCTTTAATTTCTTTTTCCCCTCACCTCCACTGGCTGAATTGGTGAGAGAATGAAATGAGAATACAGGTAGAGCATCTGGCACTGAGCAGTTACTCAATAAAGGCAATTATTCTTTTAAAAACTTCATGTATAATCAGGTCAAGACAGTGAAATGGAATTTAACTACAGGGTTTTATGATTTACTGCTGGAAAACACTGGTTCATAGTTTCAAAACTTTATGTGGCTTAGCACAGAAAGACTAATTAGGGCTAAAGGCAAGAAACTGATGGAGGTTTATGAAGTCTGCCACATGCAGACTACTGTGTGTGCAACACGTCACCTACTGTACTTGGCAGCCGTGTAGGGAAGGACCAGAGAATGAGGGTGACTCCACCTGAAGAGAAACACAGCTAGCATCTAACCCTTTATAGCAATTACAATATGCCAGCCACTGAGCTTTGCATGCATTAACTCAATTAATCCTCACAACAAAACTATGAGGTAGATTCTCTCATTATTTTCTGCACGGAACATTGTCTCCTCTACTGTAAGCTACATTTTCTGGAAGTGTATGCCAAGGTTTAGGCAGCTATTTGAGGATCCAAGTCACGTGGTCCACTTTCCTATTTCTTCCCTGGGTACACATTCTTTCTAGGTTTAATTATTAAGGCCCTTCCAATGAATAACCTCACACCTCAGTTTCCTTTAAGAGAGATGCACAAATTAGAATGTTGGGCCCTAACCCCAAATTACTTAATAACGTGTTTTCCTTCGAAAACACTGAGGTATGATTGGCTGTGTTCCATTTTTACTGTTTCAACTGTATCTGGAGACTTTTTAAAAAATTTGCCTTTTAGAAAGTAGTGCTTCTACACCCTTCACCCCCAAATAGCTGAAGTATCATTACACTTCTACTCAAATATTATACATTTCAGCTGTATAAGTTGGATGATAACATGTGGAATTTATATATCAATTTTCTAATATGATTCAATGTCTTCCTGTTATTTCTTAGTTAACAGAACAAGCTTTTATAGTTTATTATTCACTTATTCTAATATATTCAGCAATATATTCGTGTGTCCTCTTAGACCTTGTGGGGAATACAATAATGAATGAGACTTGGATTCAGATCTCTCCAAGTTTAAAGGTAGTTAATAGAGGAGTGAGAAGAGTTCTGTAGAAGATATGAAAGATGAGGCTTCACAATTCTATGGGGAGCAGATGACTTCCAATTCAAGAGGTGGAAAGAAAAGCAGATTTTCTAGAAAAGGCAGCAATTTGGTGGGTCTAAAGAAGTAGGGGGGAATTGGTTCAGAAGAAATGATGAATAAAGGTGTTTTAGGAGGCAGGGGCCCAGGAAACAAAGAGTAGAGTCAGAAGTGGGGGACCTGGGCAAAGAACCCAGCCATTGAATTGAGCCACAGCATGGAGAATAGCAGGAGCTGAGGGTCAGTAGAAAAGCTCCCTTCTCTTCCCCTTCATCTCTATTACATTTTTACTTCAGATAATTATGTTTTAAGGGGTTGCAGTCTGACATGCACACTGCTGTGGCCACTGACCCTAACATGCACCGTGCTTGGGATGATTACAACAGGCTGCAGCAGTGCTGCAATTAATGGACTAATTAAAACCCCAGAGTCCCTGGTTTGGGAGAAAAGTGGGGCAGGAAGAGCACCAGCACAGAGTTCTGCTTAGCTCCAAGGGGTGCCCTCAGAGAGCAAGCAAAGCAGGCAAGAGAACCGACACCAACTGCAGGCAGCAGGAATAGGCTAAATATAGCAACGAGAAGACAGGAAAGACGCCCAGTCTTTCTTGAGCAGATGGGTGAACAAGAAGTGGGAAGTGAAGGAAACGGAAAGTCTCAAGGAGAAAAGTGGGAAGGCCTCGGATGTTCTGAGGAAGCTGTGGTGTACACAAGGGCAAAATACACACACGGTGTGGATGAAATCCAAGCCAGAGCATATGGTATCGGCAGAGGAAGACACCGCTAGAAAAAAACGGAAGAAGAACACAAAGATGACTTTTTAGGAGTATAAAAATAAGTGGTAAGGGTGTGTAAAGCAGCATTGTCATGTTGGAGCAAGCTGGACTAGGATCATGAGCCCTGGAGTCCGGATACGCTATGCTTCCACATACCATCTCTGTGACCCGGATCAGAAGAACAAAGCTCTCTGCCTTCCATTTCCTGTCTGTAAAATTGCAATAATGCTAAACCCGTGTCAGATGATTGTTGGAGGACTGAATTACATTAGATTTTCCATATGAAGTGCTTTGCTTGGTGCTTGGCACATGGTAAACACTCAATAAATGTTCATCTTGTTGTTGTCTCTAGATTATAGAGTTCTAGGAAGTTATTCCAAGGAATTATGGATACATGCAAAAACATAAGTCCCAGGATATTCATCATACATTCAATGGCAACATGCATATACATACATAGTCCACACAAATCCTAAATGTCTACTCAAGATGACTTAGGTAATTTGTGGTACATTCATGAGCAGGATATTATGCAACTTTTTGAAATGTTCTCATAGGAGAACGTTTAAAGATAACATCATATAGTAAGGGAAAACAAGTTACAAAGTAGTAGGTAAAAAATGTTTCTGAAAAAAAAAATAAGATATTTACCAAAATGTTTATATTGGTTATTCTCCAAATGGTGGGATTATAATTTTTTCCCTTTTCTCTTTGCTTATTTTTTTCTGGATTTTCTACAATTAAATCAGATACTTTTGTAATAATAAAATCATTATTCAAATAACAGAATAGAGAAAAAAAAGTAAAAGGTGAATGCCAATAAGAAAAAGATGTTAATATTTTTAAATTACCCAAATTTATTCCAAATCAAACTTTAAACAACACTACAGTCTAAACAAACCTGTACTCTAAACAGTAAGAACAAGTTACATGAAATAACTGGTAAAAAAAAAAAGTAAATAATTACAATATTTTGTCTAGTGTGCAAACCCTGAGCATACTTCCATGGCAAAGGCTTCTTTCTATGAATCTAAAATGCAAACATCAGTGTTCTTCATTTATGTTCATTTATGAATATGAACATTTATGTTCATTTATGTTCTTCTTTCTGACTACCTAAAAGAATGAGATTCTTTTTTTTTTTTTTTAATTTATTTATGATAGTCATATAGAGGGAGAGAGAGAGGCAGAGACATAGGCAGAGGGAGAAGCAGGCTCCATGCACCGGGAGCCTGACGTGGGATTCGATCCCGGGACTCCAGGATCGCGCCCTGGGCCAAAGGCAGGCGCCAAACCGCTGCGTCACCCAGGGATCCCGAAAGAATGAGATTCTTACAGATACTTAAATAAGTAAAGATGGTAAGCAAATTCCCCAGTAAATAAAATAGTTCCTGCTTTCAGACATAATGCAAACAAACCTATTAAATATGAATGGAAATTCTGAACTGAAATCCAAAGCTTAAGGTGTTACACTTTAAGGTAACAGATGATATTGAACTTGCCTTAAAGGTAATTTATTTTGACCCCTTCATTTTACAAATAAACTTTAACATAGCTAGGTAGTTAGCCTGTAGCAAAATTTGTGCTGGAAGACTTCCTTGTTTCTCAGCCACTGAAGCAGTGCTATCTCCCACCACTGAGATGCTGCCTGCAGACACCAGATATTCTCACAGGATAGGTTTTTTGTAACAATCACTGAGACCTCTCCCTCCACCCGTGTTGCGCTACAATGGTGATGTTCCTTCCTGCCTACTGTAGCCTAGAAAAACAAGTACCAAACCCTAAACTCAACATTATTTTATAGGACTTCATACTGTTAAAAACCACTACTCTGAAGACTACGGCTAGGAAGCACCAGGAACCTGTCTCCCCACCTAGACAACAATCACACTGGTAGAATCTGTGTCATGTAACTATTTTAGAAAACTGAAGTCCACTGAAGGCTGACTACTTCCAGGGGAAGGCTTGAGGGTAAAATGAGGTTAATTTTGGTGAGTTTCAGCCATCAGCACAACAGCACAACCCATATCTCACCCCTAGCCCTGTAGCAGGCAGCTTTGTATTTGTTCCCAGAGCAGCTTACATGGGATTTGTGAGATCCAGGCTGGGTAAAAAGGACCCCGTCCTCCAAACATCAGGGATTTGTGCTCTGATCGCTGATTGCTAATTCTGATCACAGAGTTAGAGACAAAGAAGAGAGTAGTCACTATTGTTGCACCCACTAACTTCCAGTGGATTTAAAGAGCTTCCATTCCAATCCCCAGTTCATTTTTTTTCTTTTTCTTCTTTAGAGAGCCAAATATTAGATTAGAACATTCAAAACCTATTACATATACAAGGGAAATAAGAAAGTGACTGCATATACCCCAGGGAAAAGCACAGGTTCAGAAAAGACCTGAGAAGACAGTAAATATACACCACAAGCTGATCACTGGTACAGAGATGGCCTACAAACAAACAAAAGCCCCCAATAACAAAAAACAGTACACCCTGGGAAAAGGGGAGAATTTCCGGAGTTACCATATTACTAGATTAGAATATTTGGTTTTCAACCAAAAAAGTCACAAAGCACACAAAGAAATGGTAAAAGATGACCCATTCAAAGGAAAAACATAATTCAACAGAAACTGGCCATGAAAAGGACCTCATAGCATATCTACTAGACAAAGACTTTAAAACAGCCATTTTAAAGATGCCCAAAGAACTAAAGGAAGATGTGGAGAACATCAAGAAAATGATGGCCGATCAAAACAGAAACATCAGTAAAGAGATTAAAAACCTAAAAAGAAACCAAAAAGAAATCCTGAAGCTGAAAAGTAACAACCTAATTATACAACTTAAGGGACAAATTAAACCCAGAACTAGCAGGAGGAAGGAAATAATAAAGATTACAGCAGAGATAAACAAAATAGAGAATAGAAAACACTAGAGAAAAATCAATGAAACCAAAAGTTGGTTCTTCAAAAAAAGATCAACAAAATTGGCAAATCTTTTGCTACATGGCCTAAGAAAAAAAGAAGACTTAAATTACTAAAACCAGAAATGAGAGTAGGAGCATTAGTACTAATTCTAATAAATAAAAAGGACAGAGAATACTATAGACATCTATATGCCAACAAACTGGATAAGCTAGACGAACCAACTCCTAGACACACAAAATCTACTGAGACCAACTCACATAAAAAAAAATGTGAATAAACCTATAACTAGTAAAGAGATTGAATCAGTAATTTAAATACTCTCAACAAAGGAAAGCTCTGGACCTGACAGTTTCACTGGTGAATTTTAGCAAACTTTTAGAAAGGAACAAATATTACTTCTTTTCAAACTTTTCCAAAAAATTGAAGATAAGAGAACATTTCCCAACCCATTCTATGAGGCTGGTATTACCCCAATACCAAAGTCAAAGACTCTACAAGAAAACTATAAACGAATTATCTCTTTTGAATGTTGATGTAAAAACCAAACAAATTCAATAGCATATTAATAACCAAACCCAATTCAACAGCATATTAAGAGGATTATATATCTTGACCAGTTGCAGTTTATTCCTGGAAAGCAAAGGTGATTCAAATATGAAAACTGTTCAAAGTAATAAACTACATTAACAAAATGAGGGAAAAAATATGATCATCTTAATTGCTCAGTAAATAATTTAACAAAATTCAACACCCTTTTATGATTAAAAAAAACTATCAATAGAAGGAACTCCCTCAACATAATAAGAGCATATATGGAAAAACCAAAGAATATCAAATTCAATGATGAAAAATAGAAAGCTTTTTGTTTAAGTTCAGAGACAAAAAAAGCAAGAGGTCACTTTCACAACTTCTATGCAATATAATACTGGAAGCACCAGCCAGAGCAGTTATGAAATTAAGAAAGAGACATAAAAAAACACTCAAAGTCAAAGGAAGAAATAAAAGTATGTGCAGATGACATGATCTTGTATGCAGAAAAGCCTGAACATGCCACAAAAAAGGAGCCCCACAAGAAAATGTTAGAACTTATTATAATGAGTTCAGCAAAGTAGCAGGATACAAAGTCACAAACAAAAATGAGTTTGGTGTTTACACACTAACAACGAACAATTTGAAAAAAAAAATTACAAAAACAATTCCATTCACAATAGCATTTAAAAGAATAAAATACTTAGGATTTGACTTAAATAAGGAAGTGAAAGACTTGTACAATGAAAGCTTTAAAACATTGCTGAAAGAAATTAAAGACATAAATAAATGGAAATACACACTATGTTCACGGATCGGAAGACCTAATATTGCTAAAACGTCAATACTATCCAAAGTCATTTACAGATTCAATGCAATCCCTGCTAAAATCCCAATGATATTTTTTGCAGAAATAGAAAAACTCATCCTAAAATTCATATAGAACCTGAAAGCATCCTGAATAGCCAAAACAATCTTGAAATAAATTAGTCAGAGAAAGACAAATACCATATGATTTCACTCATGTGTAATTTATGAAACAAAACAAATGGGTATAGGGAAAAAAGAGAGAGAAGCATCCAAAAACCAGATTCTTAACTACAGAAAACACACTGATAGTTCCCAGAGGAACGGTCATGGGGGGTGAGGGTGGGGGTGGGTATGGGTTAAACAGGTGATGGAGATGATTAAGGAGCATGCTTGTGATGAGCACCAGGTGTTATATGAAAGTGTTAAATCACTGAATTGTATACCTGAAACTAATATTACACTGTATGTTAACTAACTGGAATTTAAATAAAAACTTAAAAAAGTAAAAAAGACTGGAGGACTCATATTTTCTGATTTCAAAACCTACTACAAAGCTACCATAATTCAAACAGTGTAGTACCAGCATAATGACAGATACATAAACCAATGGATTAGAATACAGAACTCTGAAATAAACTCTTGTATATATGGTCAAGTTTTACAAGGGTGCCAAAACCATTAAATAGGGGAAAGGACAGTATTTTCTTTTTTTTTTTTTAAAAGATTTATTTATTTATTTATTTATTTATTTATTTATTTATTTATTTATTCATGAGAGAGAGCGAGAGAGAGAGAGGCAGAGACACAGGCAGAGGGAGAAGCAAGGCTCCATGCCGGGAGCCCGACACGGAACTCCATCCTGGGACTCCAGGATCGCACCCTGGGCCAAAGGCAGGCGCCAAACCGCTGAGCCACCCAGGGATCCCCAAAAGGGCAGTATTTTCAATGAATGGTGCTGGGAGAACAATATCCACTTACAAACAAATGAAGTTGGATGCTTATTTAACATAATGTACAAAAATGAGCCCAAATGGATCAAAGATCTAAATGTAAGACCTAAAACTACCAAACTCTTAGAAGAATACATGGGACACTGGATTTGGTAGATTTCTTAAATATGACATGAAAGGCACAGCTAACAATACAAAAAAATAGACAAACTAGATTTCATGAAAAAATGTAAAAATGTGTATTAAAAGACACAGTCAATGGAGTAAAAAGGCAACCTCCAGAATGGGAGAAATATTCACAAATCATTTATCTGATGAGAAATTAATATTCCGAATATATAGAGAGAATCCTAAAAGTTAGTAACAGAACAATAACCTGGTTAAAAATTAGCTGAAGGACTTAAATAGGTTACAGAATAGGTGATGACTTTCCAAAGAAGCTAGACAAATGGTCAATGAACACATGAAAAGATGAACAACACCCCTAATAATTAGGGAAATACAAACCACCACTATAATGAGACACCGTCTCACACCCATTAGAATGGCCACTATCCAAACACCAGGAAATAACAAATGTTGGGGAAGATGTGGCGTAATTGCAACTCTCATGCACTATTGCTAGGAATACAAAATGGTACAGCTGCTATGAAAAACAGTCTAGACATTGCTCAAAAAATTAAAAATAGATTTACCAAATGATCCAGCAATTCTGGGTTATATACCCCAAATAATTAAAAGCAGAGTCTCAAAGAGATATTTTTACAATCATGTTCACAGCAGCATTATTCATATTAGCTAAAATATGGAAGAAAATAAGGTGCTCATTGACCAATGGGTAAGAAAAATGTGGTATATACATAAATGGAATATTATTCTGCCTCAAAAAGGGAGGAAATTCTGACACATGTTGCAACGTGGATGAACCTTGTGGACATTATGCTAAATGACATAAGCCAGTCAGAAAAAACACAAATATTGTAGGATTCCATTTATATGAGGTAATTGGAGCAAAATCATGAAGATATTAAGTAGAATGGCAGTTGCAAGGTGGCAGGGTTGGGGTGGAGGGTGGAAGGTTATTGCCTAATGGATACTGAGTTTCAGTTCTACTGAAAAGAGTTTATAGAATCAATGTACAACATTATGAAAGGATTTAATATACTGAACTGTACGCTTACAAATGGTTCAGATGGTAAATTTTGTTGTCTTTTTTACCATAGTAAAAAGGAGAACACTGCCTCCTTATAATTAATAAAATTAAAAACTGCTTGCCTTAAAATCAGAGTAATTAGGTGAGGCCTGATCTTGCTGCTTCAGCTGGGCCTAGTAGATGGAGACTCTCCCTGTAGTAGCCCTAGGATAGACAGAGGGCAGGGCCACCAAGTGAAATATAGGGAGAAACTTTTATTTTCCATGCAAATCTTTCCTCTCCCAAACTGCAATGTGACTTTTAGCATACCCCTAGAGTTGACCAATTACACATTAAATCCACATTCACTTCATTGCTTTACATATGAAAGTATTCCAAATATCCTTTTGAAGTCAGGTTTTGGCAGGTTAAAGTAATAACCCAGATCACGTGCTTGCTGTGGGTGGTATATATAGGACACAGATTATAAATGATATTTTAAAAATAGAACGTGGGGCTCACAAAATTAAGAGAAATAATTTTTCTTTTATTCAAGTGCCTCTCATAATTTTTATTGAGGTAAGTAAAAAGATCTTAGTTTCTTACCCTATTTTATTCTTTTGGCTCTACCTGATAAGGCTGAAATTACCTATTGTCCATGACTAGTACCTTTTCTTTTTTTGGTATGTGGAGTTAACCACATTCTATCCTTACCTCTCTCATCTACAAAATCAAAGGTAATTAGAGCACTGACCTCATTCAGTCTTTGAGGATTAAAGGACTTAATATATGTAAAATGTTTAAAATAGAGGACATACATGGACAGTGGACTACAACCTTTAGCATAGCACTGTACCATCATCCACTAGAAGAACATGTTCATACTAGGATATATTTGAAACTGGATTTATCTGTAGCAAACTTTAGTTCTGATTTGGTACTCAATTATTCTTAGACTCTTTTCAATCTTTAATATGCACACAAATCACCTGGGGAATGTTGTAAATGCAGTCTAATTTAGTAGGTCTGGGGTGGGGACCAACCTTCGGCATTTCTAATGAACTCCCAGGAAATGACCATGCAGCTGGTCTACCGACCGACCACACTTTGAATGGCAAAGATGCAGATGACCCATCTCATGCCCTCCTACTTCTGAATACAGTTTCCAGTCCCTGTAGGAAATGTTGTGAAACACTTTACTATTTCCCTGCTCTATTTCCCTGCAGTTTTAACAGATGGAAGCATGGTTAGATGCATATTTGGTAACAGTCCAAAAGACCTCTACATGGAGTGGGATGCAGGGAGAAGAGGGGAAGGATGGCAGACAGGTTTCCAACATGGCTTTCCAATCTCCCTTGGTCAGTTCTGTACAGGGTGGCTTCATTATTCTATTTAGAGCTAATTCTTAAGACTATTAGGTATTAATTTATCCCACTGTAGACATAAGCACTTATTTTAAAGCCAAATATAAATCAATTTTGTCAGATTATGCAGGCTCTCTTCTGTAACTTTTGATAAACAGAGGTTGTGTGTAAGTTTCAGAGAACAAAAGATTCAAACATGAATGTAATAAAAAGGATAAAGCAGGACATGTCCATAATCCATGGTATTTAAATTCATTTCTGAAAATATTTTTACAGTAATAAGTAATATTTATTAAATATGTTTAGCCTTTAGAAATGTGCTTTTGTGCCTACTGGCACTGCAACATTGTGAGCTGTTTTAATCTAACTGTACCTTTCTAGAAGTTGTTTACAAAAACAATAAACAGAAAAGAATGGCGTCAGAAAACAGGATCACCTACTACAAATTCTAAGTAAACTGAATAAATTTATAATCCTGAAATAAATATACCGGAAATTAAATGTTTAACTAAGATAACCTCACACAGGTATAACCAGAGGAAGAACAAAACCTTACCTGCACAGTTATAAACGTTATTACTTACAAAAATCCTGTAAGTGCTCCTTTAAATAAATAACTATACACATGTGGTATGTCTTAGGAACTTCCTAGCCTTAAAAAATTCAAAAGGTACAAAAATGAACTATTGGGACTTCATCAAGATAAGAAGCTTTTGCACAGCAAAGGATACAGTCAACAAAACTCAAAGACAACCTACAGAATGGGAGAAGATATTTGCAAATGACATATCAGATAAAGGGCTAGTTTCCAAGATCTATAAAGAACTTATTAAACTCAACACCAAAGAAACCAACAATCCAATCATGAAATGGGCAAAAGACATGAACAGAAATCTCACAGAGGAAGACATAGACATGGCCAACATGCATACGAGAAAATGCTCCGCATCACTTGCCATCAGGGAAATACAAATCAAAACCACAATGAGATACCACCTCACACCAGTGAGAATGGGGCAAATTAACAAGGCAGGAAACAACAAATGTTGGAGAGGATGCGGAGAAAAGGGAACCCTCTTACACTGTTGGTGGGAATGTGAACTGGTGCAGCCACTCTGGAAAACCGTGTGGTGGTTCCTCAAACAGTTAAAAATAGACCTGCCCTACGACCCAGCAATTGCACTGTTGGGGATTTACCCCAAAGATACAGATGCAATGAAACGCCGGGACACCTGCACCCCGATGTTTATAGCAGCAATGGCCACGATAGCCAAACTGTGGAAGGAGCCTCGGTGTCCATTGAAAGATGAGTGGATAAAGAAGATGTGGTTTATGCATACAATGGAATATTACTCAGCCATTAGAAATGATGAATACCCACCATTTGCTTCAACGTGGATGGAACTGGAGGGTATTATGCTGAGTGAAGTAAGTCAGTTGGAGAAGGACAAACATTATATGTTCTCATTCATGTGGGGAATATAAATAATAGTGAAAGGGAATATAAGGGAAGGGAGAAGAAATGTGTGGGAAATATCAGAAAGGGAGACAGAACGTAAAGACTGCTAACTCTGGGAAACGAACTAGGGGTGGTAGAAGGGGAGGAGGGCGGGGGGTGGGAGTGATTGGGTGACGGGCACTGAGGGGTTATTCTGTATGTTGGTAAATTGAACACCAATAAAAAAAATAAATAAACAAGTATTTTAAAATAAAAAAAAGGTATAAAAGTGTTAAGCATAGTTATTATGACAATTGCTCGTCTACTGAACATTTAAAAAAAGGTCTCTCCTAGAAGGGCCTGTGTTTGGTGCATTAAGTGGCATCTGTGGAGAAATGTCCCCATCTTTTGGATTTTTGGGCTCTATCATCTCATGCTGTATTTTTGTAATTAGCCAACCTGACCAATCTTTTGTAGACCAGAATAGCTCTCTCCTCCACCATGCCAATTAGCACAGATGTTACTTTATTTAACAAGGGTTTTTCCCTCTTTGCTTACACGTGATCAGACCAACTGATGAAACCACCCAGCCAGCATCGGGGCCTCCAGCTGAGTTTCTCATACTATTACTGGCTGGGTAGTACCATCTGTGTGCTTTCCCTTGCTGTTCCTGGCACCAAAAAGTAGGCGTCTGCACAATGGCTGACCCAGATAGAAGGGCCTTTACCAAGGTTGTTTTTCTTACAGCAAAGCTAAATGACCCATGTGAGCATGAAATGTGCACCCTTATACCACCATTCTCTGGGCTGACTCCCATAATGTCCCATTAAGGACAGCAAAAAATGGCACCCTATAGCAAATCCAAGGAAAGGATCAAGCGTAGGTTAAGAAATACTTTGTTACAATTGGTAAAAGGAAACCAAGCATTGGAATAGCTTTGATGAACACAAACACTATCAATTCCGAGATGCTAGAGAGAGAGAGAGAGAGAGAGAGAGAGAGAGAAATAATTCTCTAAGTTACCTGGCTTATTCACATGCCTATCACACTTTGCTTAATTTACTCCTTAAACTAATTTATAAAGACCCTATTTCTCACTATATACAAACAATTGCTGTTTAGTTTTTTTTTTTTTTTTTTTTTTTTACGTGGGTTGGTGAGTGTCACCGGGATATGAAGTGACTTTTCAGGCCCTAGGAAAGGTCAGAGTAAAGCCTAATACATCTAAATTCATGCATAGCATGCAAATCCTTCAACAATATTCATTCATAAACATTTACTGAGTGTGAGGCACAATATCTGGCACAGGGGATACTGTGATAGCAACAGAACCCTTATACATGAATATAGGTAGTTCTCTGACAGCAAAGGAAGCATTTGCAGATAATCTAAACACTCCTCTCCCCATCTCAAGATGCTGCTTCTGTAGGTTTGAGGAGAGGCTCTGGAATCTGGTGCCTAGGTCAGCCCATAGCTACTTATGGAAAGTACTTAAAGCTTCTAGAGGGTGGGAAGGAAGACTCCATGGGCCACAAAGTACTTGTGCTGAGACTGGAGGAAACTTGAGGAGTTCAGTAGCCACATAAATAATTCTGGTCAGAAGAAAGAGCAGAGCAGAACAACACAGAGGCATGAGACAGCATGGCTGGTGTGAGGGAACTCTAATAGTTGTGCGTTCCTGAAGGGGTGACAAGGAAATGGAGTGAGGACTGATGATAAGGTTGAAGGCATGAGATCAAGGGCCCTGTAGGCTGTGCCTTAAAATCACAGGATTTATCCCAGGGAGAAGAAACCCCTGAAGAATTCTGGTGGGTAGATACTGAGGAAGACATTCACTGGGAGCAAGCTAAGTGTTCCAAAATACTTGAGATGTATGTGACTATTAATAAAATGGACTTCCTCTAAAATTTCTAATTAACATGGTAGTTACTGAACTGAGAACAAAAAATTAATAAAGTATAGTTTTTCTATATCCTCACTCTCCTGGCCCTAACCTATGACATTCAGAAGCTGCACGTCAAACCCAGATTAGAATTAGTTCTGTGATAACACCTGTTTTGAAAATGTGAATCTGTTCCAACAAGACTGATGGGTTAGGGAACTGAGTGAATTTCACGTTTGCTTATGCACAAATATATCCACACGGAACATCACATGAATGCTGGAAACCGCATAACCAGACATTCAGGAATACAGAAAATGCGTACGTGCACGCATGTCGCAAGTCTGCCAGCTACCTCAGTTGACAGTGTGTGTGATAAGCTACGCCCAGATCCCAAATTCATCTGATTCTAGACAGTCCTCCATCCACTACTTCATGGTAACTCACAAGCTGCAATCTTTCTGAGGTCTATTTCCCCAACCAAGCTTCAGGACTGTATTTATTACAGTATTGATCTATTTGTTAATCATTTCACATGTATAAACCATGCTACCACTTTAACCAGGTTCCTGCCTTTTTTTTTCTTTCAAAGATTTTATTTATTTATTCATGAGAGACAGACACAGAGAGAGGCAGAGACACAGGCAAAGGGAGAAGCAGGCTCCATGCAGGGAGCCCCGCGTGGGACTTGATCCCGGGTCTCCAGGATCAGGCCCTGGGCTGAAGGCAGCGCTAAACCATGGAGCCACCCGGGCTGCCCAGGTTCCTACCTTTTTTTAATGTATCACTGATGAAGTTTCTGAGTGATGTTCTCCAATCCCATTTCCCCATGAGTCCACTAGTTTTGAATGCATGACTTTGCATAGCATGGTAATTTTGGGGAACATATAAATTGCCTCTAACAGAAACGACTGTTCCGAAGATGACTGTTCATTTGAAGATGAATACGTCATGACAGTCAAATTGATGTATTTTTCCCTAACAGTAACTGTAGAAAAGCTTTAGTTGACAGATCATAGTGGCACTCAATAGGCCTAACAGAACTTTGACTGTAGGGAGGAGTATGGGTACTCCATGTTCATATCTCATATCCTCTGCCCCAATAGGGCCCTCCTCTCAAGAAGAAGACATGGTTTATCTTTCTCCTTTATATGTTGGTGAATAGATATGATGCTGAGAACTGCTATAGCTGTCTCACTTCTAACAAAGCCTTTGCTAAGCAAGGCAGGGCAGAGAGGTGGAAAGAACCTGGGTCCTTGAAGACACTGATGAACTGGTTCTAAACCTTGACATTTAAATAACCTGGAAAGTTTTTAACAATTACAAAGTCCCATGCCCCACCTAGAGATTCTGATTCAGTACTGCTGTTCCTGACGTTTTTTTTTTCAAGCTCTCTAGGTGATTCTAATGCGAACCTAGGAATGAGAAGTCCTTTGGACTTATTTGACCTAATAACTTTCCTTATTATTTGAATCAGTTTGAGTCAGGGTTTCTGTTATATTCAGCTTAAAGCATCCTAAATAATGACACTCTCTTTGAAATGAAATGCAAGGTCCAGTATTTAAAGTCTTTAAATTTCATAGGATCATCTCAGGAATTTAAATCTCAATTCCTGGTAAAACAAAATTAGACCCACTCATTTCCTCGAAAAAAAGGTCTTGTGACTGCCAACCTTCAAACCTAATTCTGAAGACAATCATCACAGATATCAAAAAGGAGTTCAGTTATAATTGAGACTGAGAGTTGGTGACTTTGACTACAGACACTGAGAAAAAAAATCAACACTCATTTATCCTGAGCAGTAAAATAGGTATTAGTAGTTTTATTACTGTCTAGCTGGATGGCATTAAAGTTTAACTTTTTCTTCGATTTCACTTTCAAAAGTATTATTATTGGTATTTTATGGAATGTGTATCTTTGCATTATTATGAATGAATAAGAGATCCATGGGGACTATATAACTAAATATGCTTCAAATCCAAAAGACTGTCTAGGATCTTGACTGAGAACACCCTGAAATTAAGCAACTTGGCAGCATTTCTCCCTGTCTATGCTAAATAAATTGGAACATTATTTTGCATATGAGGCCTCCTTCAATTTGCACTGTGTGGGGTGGGTGTACATGTGTATGTGGGGTGGGTGTATATGTGTGTGTGGGGCAGGTTAATGCTATAATTTTCTAGTTCTTTATGCTTTCTTGTTAATGGGACTCTTGATATATCTGAGGGGACATATTAAAAGAATTCAGGTAAATGTTGCAAACTTCCATGATCTTGTTTACAATTCTGTCTTAACTTTGGGGTGGTGTCCAAGAATTTAAAGGTGTTGATGATCAAGAGGTCAGAGTGATCACCTGAAAGAGACCAATCCTAGATGCCAGTCTGAAAGGCCTTTTCTGTTGCAGGGGCAAGGTATGGTTGGAATGGGTTTATTTAATAAGATTAGACCATCTTTAAGAGTTCATCAAAGAGACAAAATAAGAAAGCTAGGAAACTTTAAAGCAGAACAATAAGAACATCAAAGGTGAAACAATAATTAGGAAATACTACCAGGAAAGCCAGGGGTATATGAAGAAATAAATGGCAGGGGTAGGGAAGGGGAAGTGACCCCTTTCATAACTGCTTTTCCAGTTGAAACATTTTGTTTTCTTCTCTCTTGTTTTCAAATGCAGCCCATATTTTTTAGGGTAAAGCTAATTTGTTCATGGCTTATAAAAATCACTATACTTGGGAGTTACTGCTATTAAAGCTTCTATCTATTGACCTAAGTAACTTTGGAAAATGATGTTCTGACTGGAAATAAGGCTACAGACAGAACTGCACTAAGTGGGTAACAGTTCTGGGGGAAGAGGGAAGGCTCTGCTATCATCTGAAATAAAAAGGAAATTTGGGGATTTGATTGTATCCCAATGATCTACATTTTCAAGACATTTTAAATACTTCAGCTATATTGTAATGTCAGGGCTGAGAAGGGTCTTGCTTATTTTTTTTTTTTCATGTATTTTTAAAAGTTGCTTGTGACCAACTGTACTTCACAAGCAGAGAAACACTCCAGGCCAAGGTTAAGCTTATGTGAGCCAAGTTTACTCTTCTAATCAAATACAATTTACAGTGAAGTTAATCACATGCATTTGTAATGACAGACATGCTTATTAAGAGGCTTAATAAAGCATGAATGGTGAACCCTCTGTGTAAATGATTATACTTAGTATTCTTATGGTCAAGAGTATTTTGATTTTGTTTTCCTCATCTCATTAGCTGTTCATATCAACACTAACATGTTTTTTTCTGGTACCATCTATGTTTCTTTATTTCTTTTTTTTTTTATCATTATTGCCGCAAAGTAGAAAGGTCAAAAATTTTTCCAACAATTGCGGTTCCCTCTTGGGGCCTCTATTCACTGAAAACACGCTTTTAATTTAATTATGAAAAGTCACCTCTTTGGGTGCAGGACTTAGCTATTACCTCAGTACAGAGAGGAAGAATGCCCCTTCTCAAGGCAAACACAGCCTCCAGACTTGGGCATGCTGTTCAGTGAACAGAGCAAGGTTGGGTTTTCACACTCATGTGCTCCTTCAGCAGGGCTCTCATGAGCAGTGCACAACCTGCATTACTGAATGCTCTGTAACCCTGCACCTTTCTCCCATGCTGCAGATGTGGAGATCCTGGTGTTTACCACCTGCAATACTTCCACATGGATGAATTCCTGACACATGGGCATCTTGGAGCAGAAGAAAGCTGGGAGGGTTTGGGGAAAGAGAGAAGTGGCAGCAAAGGTGCCCAAGCCACCAACTGACCCAGCACTTCTAGTCTGAGGGAAAATCAAAAAGGTGTTTCTTAGCTTTAAGGTTCCAAGGTAAGGAGAAATCTGCCTATCTGATACAGATCTCCCCTTTTGTTCAATAGGCCTAGAGTTCCTAGGATAGGAGCTAAGTCATTCCTCCTGGAATTAAAGTGCAGTCAATTAAACACATAGCTTTCTGAAAAAGTTAACATTGGGTTTCAGAGAGTAAATGATGAGATGCTAGGGACAGAGATTTAAAGGCAGTAAGATGGGACTCCTGGGTGGCATCTGCCTTTGGCTCAAGGCATCATCCTGGGGTCCCAGGATTGAGTCCCCCATCAGGCTCCCTGTGGGGAGTCTGCTCCTCCCTCTGCCTATATCTCTGTCTCTTTCTCTGTGTCTCTCATGAATAAATAAATCAAATCTCTTAAAAAAAATAAAAGGCAGTAAGATGCTATGTAGGAGAGGGTGGTGTTGCCACTGAGGAGTAAGGAGGGGGACAACCTAACTGTCCCCACAGTTTGGCCTCTGGCTTTAGCTGACCATGGACAATTCAAAGTCCTCATCTCTTTCCCTGCTGTGCACATGTGTACTTTAGGACACAAATTACTGCCCCCAAGGGAATGTGGCTTTGAAAGACTAAATAAATGTCAAGTTTCAAGAAAGGTCATTGGAAGGAAGCAAATGCTATTAATGACACATTTAATTTAGCATAATTCAAACCCACAGGAATTTCTAGCCAGGGATTCTAAATATTTCTGTTTCACTTGAGCTCTTCCCCAACTATTGTCTATGCCTCCTGGGCAGTGTTCAGCACGGGTACAGTCTGGCAAGTTTGCATTTATGGAGATGATGGAGATGAAGACAAATGATGGAGAAGAAGGCACAGCATGAGGGGAATAAGCATCTCATTTGTTCCCAAGGGCAGCAGCTCACTGTCCTAAATAGGGCAGTATAGTCAAGGTTCAGCACTCCACTTCCTGTGGTTCTGCTTTCATAGGCTCCTCAGCTATTTTGGTTAAAAATAAAGTTACTGAAGCATAAAGATATTAAAACTTGGTTATAAAATCTGTTTACTAAGTTAAATTAAAACTGTCATCCTGTAAGCTGTTGACAACAGAGAGCTCTTTATGATGCTCTTTTTGATGTTCACATTTCTTCAAGATGGAATTACTGTTTTGGGTAAGGCAAAAAGATGGAAATAGGAGGAAGGATTGCTCCTACAAAGATACATGGCCCACTTTCCCTGACCTTGAGCTGGTCCACTGACAGAAAGGTTATGAACAAGATTCATATAACACCTAACGAGTAACTAAATGTTATGCTTCAAATACATGAGCTCATTTTGGCCTTAGATTTATAATTCCTTAGAAGACAGAAAAACTGCTGATGTCTAAATTCATTTTGTATGTATTTAGGTCAATAAACTATATTAAATAGGACTGTGTTTTAAGTGAGACTGTATTTTAATCCAGTTATCATTAGTATTATTGATCAAACAATGAGAATACAAATATACACTTATGAACTGAAAAAAACTCTATAATTAGACACCCTAGATGTTGGCTTCCAATTCCAAACAGAAGCCACAAAGAAATACATCACAATCAATACTTTCCACATAGGAAGTATATCACTGACTGAAGAGAAAATTGGGTTATTAGGAAAATTCTGGCCTCCTGGGAATGCCACTGCTCAATTTCTCTCTTCCTGCTACCAATCTAACTCAAGCTGCCTAAATATTCACCAATGAAACATTACTGACAACAGAACTGGCTCTTTTCAAAGGCAAATACTTCAGGGAAGGATTAAAGAAATCATTTTGGAAATCAATACTCTAGGGATAATTCATCTATCTATCTGTATAGGTACATCCTTCCACCACCTTTCTGCATGGTCATGGACTTCTCTAAAGTTTCCCTTTACCAGAGACTGATTTTGGAGTGGGTGTGTGATTTCATTCTGGCCAATCAATGAGATGGGAGAAAGAGGGAAAGCCTGTTGGAGAGCTGCCAAATAGAAACTTTTCTAGATGTTTTGTGTGTTGGGGAGGGGAGATGACAGGATATATATCTGGCTCTGTGACATCCCTCTTGAGAACATGATGGATGTGAGGTGAGGACAAAGCCAATACCCTGAGGATGGAAAAGTTGGTTGATGTCAATGAACAGCTGAAGTATCTGATTCCAGGTTTGCCAGTCTCAGGACTCTTGTTACTTGAAATAATAAGCAACAGATTTCCTCATTTGAGATAATAATTTCTTTTATTTTTACCACAAGCAAATTGTTATAATCCCAACCATTTTACATTTTGCTAGAGACTGTAAAAGAGAAGAAAACACCCACAACAGACATTATTGACTGCCTACTCGGGTATCCATCACCACTATCTGTCTTAGGCAGTTGTTGGATTTTCATAAGGGGAAACAATGGTTGCATTTAATGAAAGAAGAAATATGTTTGTGGTTCAAGTCTGATCTCTCACAAAAAGCCTATCTAGATAAAAAACAAAAAACAAACAAAAAAACCCATGATCTATCTTCTGAATTCATATTATTTGTGATCTTTACTGCTTCTCTGGCATTAAGCCATATAATGTCTCTCACGTTGATGAGTTATATTCTTATTTAGTTTAATTATTACTTAACATTTGGTGGGTTTCCCTCTCCCCTGATTTTGCCTCAAGCACACTCACTGGGACTACTCTCATATATTTCTTATACAGATATGTCTTAACTTTCAATTCCTAGAACATAACCTGAAGTAGATTTGGTAAGTTCAGGTTGTCCATAGTTTCAGAAGTAAATATATTTAATATTTAATTTATAATTAAATATTCTGAAAGCAGAAGAGTCTGCTTTCAAATTTGTTTTCCTTCATCTGACACTTTTCGTTATTTTGTTGTCATAAAGAACAGATCAATGAATATTACAAAAATAATTATATTAGTATAACCATGGCATATGTTCAAACTACCAAAGAACAATGATGAGTGCATACAGGGGTCACAAAAACAGAGGATGAATACCCTCGGATGAGCTTGTAGGTGGTGTATACTTCATTACACATCCTGTTTTATGCAGGGATTTCTAGCTTGGACACTTTGATTTCCTATAGTTTAGAGAGGATTCTGAATCATGGATAACTTTATATCTTTAGACTGGTATGTAATTATCACAAAGCATAGCAAAGTGACTTGCAGTTCACCAGGAACTTTAAAAAAAGTTTTAATTGGCTGATGTCCTTAAATATTAGAACTTACACACAAACTAATTTTAGAGCTTTTCTTATGTTCAGTATTTTCCCTATTCTTGAATGTTAGCAAAGATATTCTTGGAAATGATTTGGCAACAATTGCGGAACATGACTAACAGTGCTAAAACAAGTAAAAAATTACTTAACAGTCAGATGAATGACCAACTAAAATAGATTTCTAGAAAACTAAGTGCTGGATGTCACTTAAATTATCATGAAAAATAAAGTATGGAAAATTAAAAGTATCCAAATTCTCAATTTTGTTTTCAAGATTAAAAAATGAGAGCTTGATTAAACCAGGGTCTGAATTAGGTAGGACCTAAAGGCTCTTTTGGGAAACAAAGTAAAGGGAAAATTGTCTTTGTGAATAAATACAAACCCTCACAACAACACTACTACAGAAAATGACGTAAAGGTCAATTTTTTAAACTTCTCACTAGTTTGCTCATATTTCAGATAGGAAGTAGAATGGTGTCTTTCACAAATATATGGCACAAAGCTTAATTTGTTACCTCTTTTAAAGACTTAGCTGAGTTTTGTGTTCTATTATATGGCCAAATCGGGCATTGGCAGGAGTAAATGTGATATATCTTTGTCTAAAGGAGATAGTCTGTGGATTACAGAAAGGCTTTGTATAGTACATTAAAAAACGATACCGAGAAGAAATAGGTTCTATGACTTTATATATGATGCTTGTCCAAAATATGTCACACATATTGATTTTGAAAATCATTTCTCAATAATGACACTAGAACCACTGTAAGCAGATTTCACCACACTTTGGTTGATAACTAGTACTAGATTATTTTGTTTTAATGTCTGTTTTCAACTGCTATTTTAACCTTTTGCTAACTGATATCAACAATTTCTTGATCTTGGACCACTTTAACAGATAATGGAGTCTTGAAATCTGTAAGGTACATATAGCTTAAGGCACTGGGGATCCAAAGAGAGAGGTATCCTTCCTTTAATTTCTGGCTACTTGCTTATGTGAGAAACTCATAATGATGATATTAATGAAAAACAATTTTGAACTTTTTTGAAGACACGGAATATCCCTGTGTCATACCCAAATGAAAGTAAACTAGGCATAGAGATGGGAGGTGCCCAGTAATGGGCTCTAGTGCCAGGAGAGTGGGCAGTGGCAGCGGTGGTATGTGGCTCCCACGGGAGAATGGTTCCTAGCTACGGGCCTGAACATTTTCCAACAGTGTACCAGTAGGCTATGATAAGCAACAATCTCAGCATAAATCAACAAAGGTTATTTTTCACTCATACTTCATGTTTATCATGAGTTGACAGAGGTTAAGAGAGATGAGGAAGATCTTGTAGTTGCAATACATACATATCACTTCCCCTTACAACTCACTGGACAGAACTGGTTATGTGACTGATAGCTCATGGGAGACAGGGAGGTGCAATCCTACCAAGTGCCTTAGAAAGGGGGAGACCTAGAATTACCTGGCAAAGAGCACTGACTACCTTATTTCATAAAATAATAAGATAACCTATTGAAAAATGAGGAGCTTTCTCTCGAAAACTTCTGCCTACTTACTTTCCACAGTTAGAAAATATATTAATTTTTGAATAATAATTTTACATCCTGTTTCTTGGTACATAACAGGTCTACATAGAGAATTAGACTTACTCTATATCTATTTTTGTCTGACTTCTCAGTTTTAAGTTACAGTTATCACCATAAAGAAAGTAATTAATTGGTGTTGTAGACTAATCCATATGCCACCAAAATATGATAAAATGCAAATGAAACATGTCTCCATATGCCTTTTTCATTTGTTATTCCTTATTCTGGTTCTTCAGAGACATGTTCTTTGTATAGGCAGATATCTCTTCTAATTTATTATGCCAATACATTCTGGTTTTGTTGTGATTTTTAGTTATTATTTTTAATCTAAGTTATATATATATATAACACTTTGAAGAGTCAAATGGTTCTATAAGGCCTGTTATGAAAAACGGTTCACACAGCCCCACCCTCTACTTCCTGCTCTCCAGACAGAACTCCTTTCAATTCTTTTACCCATTTTTTTGTCCCAATATCTCTAGCTTATATTGCTATCTCTTGATTTTTCTAGAGTATGACACACTTATACTGACCATACCACCTGCTCACTACCCTCCCCCATGCAAAGACACAGTTCCCACACCCCATCTTCTCTACAGAATTTTATCATGATACTTTAAAAGATTTTATTTATTCATTTATTTGAGAGAGAGAGAGAGAGAGAGAGAGAGAGAGAGAGAGAATGAGAGAGACTATGAATCTGAAGAAGGCTCTGTTCAACACAACAGAGAGATGATGACCTGAGCCAAAACCAAGACAAAACCAAGAGTCAGATACTCAACTTGAGCCACGTAGGTGTCGTCCCCCAGGATTCTGAGTAGATTAATAGCCAATAGGCTTTCAGTATAATGTCTATGTAAATTCTAGTCATGGCTCAGTTACAAGGCTTATCATAACCTTTTTTTCCTTTTTCTGACACCGTTTTTCTTCGGAGTTAAAAATCATCCTGCGTTTTAATGGCTTAGTTGTTAATAAAATTAACATTAATTCAAACCCCAACTTTCTCCTAGTTTAACTCTCTTAACTTGTTCAAATAGTTGTTCCCCAAATGGCATCTTTTTGGAGAAAACTTTGTAGAACCTTCTGACTTGCTCCAACTTGAGTTGGCTGCTGCTCTCTGGACCTGTTAAATTAGCTGTACTCTGCTTAGTGTTGGGATCTCCCTGTGTTATCATTCTGAGGAATCTTTTTGTCTTGCTCTGGATGCTTTATTTCCTTTTTCTCAGGTTTTCCCATCCTCAGGGATGTCCTCGTTTTTATAGATCACATCCTCCAGAAGATTCTAAGGTGGGAGTTTTTTGAATCGTGAATATCTGAAAGTGGATATCTGAATTGTGAATATCTAACCTCACACTAAATTACTTTGGCTAGGTATTGAGTTGAGGCTGGAAGTAACTTTCTCTTAGAACTTTAAAGGTATTTCTCAAACTGCCTTGCTTCTGGTGCTCCTATCAGAAATTCGTAGCTATTTTAATTCCTGATCCTTTGTTGGAAATCTTTCTTTTCCCTCAACACTACAAGTTTGGAGGATATTATCTCTTTGTTCTCAGAGTTCTGACCTTTTTCAGTGATGTATCTGGGTGTGGGTTTATTTTTGTTTGTGTGGGCCTTTCTATGGACTTTTTTGATCTGAAAACTCAGGCCTTTCATTAGTGGAACATTTAATTAATTGTATTTTTTATTATCTCCTTTCATTTTCTGTTTTCTTTCTAGAATTTCCGTTTTTCAAGTTTTGAACCTCTTAGGTTGGTTCTCTAATTTTCTTCCATTTTTCTATCTTCCTTTCCATTTCTGTCTTGTATTCTGTTCTCTTGGGAGAGTTCCTCAATTTTATCAATTCCAAACTCTTCTATTGAGCTCTACATTTTAAATATCATATTTGGATTTCTAATAGCTTTTGTTGTTATTATTTTTTTTTTCTAAAGTGTTCTTCACCTGCATAAACTGTTTTCTTCCAGTTACTTTTTTCTATTTGCTTTTGCTGGTCTTTAACTAACGGATGCTTTCCTCAACTATCTGGTGATCCCTGGCTGTCTTGCTCATGTAAAGTAGTGTGAACTAAAAACTAAGTGAAAGGTCTGTGTTTGGACAGAGCTATGAAGGTTGGGCTCACTGTAAAGCGAACCAGCTGTTTCCCTGGAGAACCCCTAAGGTCAGTATATTTGTATGACTGTTACAAAAATTTATAACTTTTGTGTGAAGAAAATTCTTCTAATCTCCTTCCTGAGAGGATATATATATACTGGTATTCTGGGAAGCAAGTGTGGTGAGACTTGGGGATCTCAGATTTAGTATTTAAATATACTCATCATTCTTTTTTCAGTAAGGTGTTCTAAAATGTACCTGACCTCTCTGTCCAGAGACATTCTGTTTTACACTTTCCAGAGTGCTGCCAGAGTGGGAAAGGGAATCTAATTGCTTCCTTTTTTTTTTCTTTTGTTTTAATTCTAATACAGTTAGCATATAGTATTATATTAGTTTCAGGTGTACAATGTAGTGATTCAGCAGTTTCAGTTCCATACATTACCCAGGATTCATCAAGACAAGTGCCCTCCTTGACCCAATCACTTATTTCACCCATCCTTCTATTTCCTGAAGAGCAAGTTCCAACTTCACTCCTTTACAGTTCCTGAACTTCTAGAGGACTTTACAATCTAAGTCAAGTTATTTCTTAGTTTTTACCTACTGCTGACTTAGCATTTAAAAGTTTTTTCTTAAAAAAAAAATTTTTTTTGTTCAATCATGAGAGATACAGAGACAGAGAGAGAGAGAGAGGCAGCGGCACAGGCAAAGGGAGAAGCAGGCTCCATGCAGGGAGCCTGACGTGGGACTCGATCCCAGGACTCCAGGATCACGCCCTGGGCCAAAGGCAAGCGCTAAACCACTGAGGCACCCAGGGATGTTGTTTCTAATTTAGAACTGTTTCAGTAATAGCTAGATCCTTTCCTGTTATATGTGCATCTTCTTCCAGTGGGCAGATGGATTCTTCATACTAGAATATTAGATGTTGAATTACCTCTAAGATGTGGTTATTAAATGTTTTATTTTTTGTGAAGTTGGCTTAAAAACAATTTTAGACACAACCAGATTTTTAAAGTGGTTGATATGCTTTATGTATATTTTTCTGAACAATGTACACAGAGGATCTTAGAGAGCAGCTATCAATTTATCATCATTTAAGTGTAATTTGCATACCTTTAAAACAAATGGTAAAGTAATTATTTTTACTTTTCATGAAATAAAATTGAAAATACACCTTGGTTTGTTTTATAAGTGTCTTAACCTATTCTTTGATAACACTACTTGTTACATTAAAAAAATAATAATAACACAGACTTTGACAGAATAGCATTTGCAGAGACAAAAGGACTGAGATTTGGGATTCGACATATTTTAAACTGATGCTGCTTTTTCCCCCAGTATGATGCAGACTGTGGCCTTAAAATATCACTAAGTTATAATAATAAAATTAAAATATTTTGATGAAATTCTTTGCTTTAGTTTATAGACCAATTAAGAGCTTTACAAAACCCAGTACCAAAGAAGTTTTAACAAATGCAGCATGCTAGGGGAAACTGAAGGATGAAAGAAAAAGTGTCCTTAAATACTTACAGATTCTTTTCTGCCCATAGTTTTGCTGTGTGAACGGGAACGGGAGATGTTGCTGAAGAAGGAATCTTTTTTAGTAGCAGATGAAGGTGGAGAGCCAGTGAATTCTCTTCCTCCAGGCAAACTTTCAGTGCTTGGGGAGGAACTGATGGTTTTAGAACTTTGTCCTGTAAGAAAAATTAAGAGGCAATAATGAAACACTGGACTTTTTCACTCAGCTACTTTATTCACTGTCTTTAATAAAGGATCAATTATTATACTTCTTTGTTCACATCAACATAGGGACACTGTGGAGTTATTAAATGCAAGCATTTTTATGTATCAGAATAGCTGCCAAGTTTTTAAAACAATGAAGTGCCCCTATGCATTTTCACATGTAATTTATCCTACAATAGTCCGAGTGTTGCACACATATAAAAAAACTAAAAGTTTGAATTTTTAGAAATCACAGGTTAGATAACTGGATTTTCCCTCACTAAAGGAATCATCCTTAGGGACTGTATGTAGAAACTATTATACTATATATTACATTAGTATTGAAAAAAACCTAAGTCCTTCAGCAATTTTTCAAGAGAGCTTTCCTTTTTATTAACTGCAGAACAGATATATAGCTCCCCCAGCTTATGGTAGAAGCATCTGTAAAAATGAGACAAGGTGCTGACTCACAGGGCCTTCCTCTTTCTAGGCTGGTTCTTATATCAGAGTAGGTGCATCTGTGATTCCTGCATCTATTACTCTGCCTAGCAGAAGACCTTTTCAGAGATGAAACTAAGTCAGGTCCTGTTAGAATCTATCTCTGAATTATCAAGTCCCAAATTAGTGGCAGTATTGATAAAGTATTTATCAATACAGAAATTAGCTTACTAACATTTTTGTTCCTTTTGGGAACACAAACATTTTGACCTTAAGAAAATGGAGTCACCAGAACATGTCCCCAAAGGGGATGATGGAGTATTTCTGGAGATCGGAAGGAAGAGCCTAGGGACCAGGAACAGTTTTGCCTTAAGACAGAAGGACTATCAGACTTCCCTGCCCTTTTCAGGCCTCACACACAGAGAACAGGACAACACTGGTATTGCACACTGGGCAAGTGGATGAAACATTCCATTACCCAGGCCTCACCTGGACAGCTCCCAGGGTAAGGAGTCAGTATTCTCAACAAGCTTGTAGCCCAGAAGCTGTACAGAGGTTCTGAAGCTCTCTACAAACCTTTTAAAACATCAATCACTTCTTTTGTTAAAAGAAATGAAAACTTAAAACCTGCTCTCAGAGGCACATTCTTAAATATATTGTGGTGCCCTGTCCAAGTCCCCCCTTCTGGACAAAGACATTTAGTCTCCCAGCCACTGGGACTGTTGACTGATGATGGTTCTTAGAAATTGCTCTCTGCAAACAGCCCTCAACTGAAGAGATCTGCTCTATCTAAGGTCGTCCCTTCCCCAGGGATTAGCCCCCAACTAATGACTGGTTGGGGATGGCAGAAGATAAAGGCTGGCTTTCCTGCCCCAAGGTGGATGACTCTGAAGGGCCATCCCAGCCCCAGAGGTTTCAGCAGCCACTGCAAAGCAGTTCAACTCCTCCCTCAGCTCAACGCTACTCCTTTCATTCCCCAGATACTGACCTTGATGGCACACGCCCACCCCAACAGCTTCCTTCCCCAACAGACCCAGAAGTCTTTGTCTCATTTTATTTCTCAGAAATTCTGACTCATGACAATTATTTAGAATTATTTTAGATTGCAGGCATTTTAAAATATACTAAATAAAGATAAAATTCTTTGGCCACCTCAGGCATGCACATATTCTTTCATTCATAACCAACTAGGGAACAAGCCTCATGCAGATGGATCTTATGAAATGCCTACAGAAACTCTGTCCAGCACTAATGATGAGGGATGACCACAACAGGAACTCTTAAAAAGCTCCTAAAATAGCAGTCCAAGGGAAATAGAGACTTTTATGTATACTAACTAACCTAAAATCCCAGGTGATACAAACAAGAAGTGTCAACAACAGTATTCTGGAAGCGCAAAAGAGGGAATATCTGATCTTGTTTTAGGCAATGAGAGGTGTGTGCCCCATCTTAAAACCTGAAGAGCAGGTGGTGGTGGTGGTGGTAGTGGTGGTGGTGGTGGCAGCTCAGGAAGGGTCATTTTTGGCAGAGAATGCAGCATTTATCAAGGCAATTAGTAAATGCTACTGGGAACATCTAGCTCTATCAGAGCCTAACTGAATCCCTTGGAGCTTCCTGCCATCCATATGTACTTGAAAATGACACCAATACTAGTGTAAAATAAGCTTAAGTCCAACAGAATGCTTCTTTTTCATTTGATGATTATTTTAATGGCTTTCTGGGGGAAGGAGAGAATCAAATAAATTCTTTCTGAAAGTTGCTGGCACCCTAAATGTGAGCTTATTTTCCCTCTTGGTCATCCAGTCCTTGGAGGAGGCAGAAAAAAGGGGAAGATGAGGACCTAAATAGGGCCAGGGAGATCACGAAGAGGACTTTGTTCTCATGCTAAGGGGTCTGTCTGGACTTGCTCTTGTCTGTAGGTGATGGGAGATGCTACAGATTTTAAGGAGGAAAGTATCATGAGGATTATAGGAGCTTGGTTGAGTCAGGCATCCCCCGTACCTGCCCATACAAGAGATTATAAGGGCTTAACCGAAGGACCATCATGTGATAGATTTCAAAGATGTTTACAAAGCAGAATGCCTCAAACCAGTACCTGCTGGCTCTGCTGCACCTAAGCTTGAGTCTAAGTCTAGTGGATATCTAGTTGTGGGGCCTTGAACAATTCACTGACCATCTGTACATGAGACATCTACCTCATACATGCTTTGCATTCCAAGTGGGTGACGTGCATAAAAGGCTCAGTGTGGCTGAGCATATAAGACAATATGCTAAGTACGCAGTAGACATGAACCATTACTAGCACAGTGGTGGCTTCCAAATCTAGAGCAGAGAGAGTTTAACATGAAATATAGCAGGTTGCAGATTTGCTAGCCCTCTCTCTCATTAGGACTATTCTTACGTTGGCTGCACCTCCCACAGACTTTAGTGCTAGCTCTAAGCACAGGACTGCCACATGTGACATACAGAAGACTGCCTTGTGGGATGGCTGGAATCCAGGACCTCCTCTACTGCTCTGCTTGTTAAGATGCATATGCCCTGGTGTGAGCTGCATCTGAGTAGCTTCCTCTAAAGTGCACAAAGGTGCTATCTGGACTAAATATGGGTGTGTCTAGGTCTATTAAATCTTTCCTTCATTTTATTTTCCTCTCTGAAACATTCAATAAAAGTTTTGTGTCCCATGTGCTACATGTCAGTGGAGGCTATTTGTCAAGAGCCCAAGCTGACTGAATGGGCTTCAAAGGCATCATGAAGAGCCTTCACCACAGAGTGGCTGGGAAGGAGGAAAGAGGGAAGGGGAGGAAATATTTATGGAGTGTCATGAATAATATTTTTGTGATTTTCTTTTTTTTTTTGATTTTCTTCTTATTTAACTCGATGGGAAATAGGAAGAGGGGCTGGGGCATATTCCTAAAAAGATGGGTAGAACCCCTGTAAATCTGAGACCAGCTGGAGGAGTTGGACACGGGACGCCCAAAGACAAACGCCTGGCAAATCCAGTGCTATGACCACAGAAAGGGGATCACCTTGACTTTTCTCAATGCTTCAGGAGAAAATGAGATATATCTGGCCCCTCTCTGGTGATATTTTGTTATTTCACAGACTTGAATGACAGACAGCAAGAAGACTGATGTTTACACATTAAAAATACAGATCTTGGTGTCACATGACAGTGAATGGAAGCAAACTATCTGAAGCCCCTGGAATAGAGCTTGACCAGAGAGTCTAAGCACTGCTGGATGTTCCCACATGCAAACATGTGGTTACAGAATATCAGAAGTAATTATTAAAAAAGAAAAGATAGAGATGCTGAGTTGGTTCTTTCTTAATCTGATTCTAAAACCCAGAGGTATTTGAAAAAAACACATAATAGGGCCATCATCATCACCACTACCACCTGAGCAGATAGCACTCTTGAGTCCTTACTGTGGGACAGGTGCTGTGGTAACTTTCAATAACCAGCCTTAAAGCAGCTGTTCTTTTTTTATTTTTTATTTTTTCTCTTCCCAGATATGAGGGTATGTGATTCCCTTAGGTCATCCAGCAAGTCAGTGATGGGGGCAGAATTCAAACCCAGACACAACTCCAGAGTCCATGCTGGGTAAAACTGTACCACCCTGCTCCCCTAATAAGGGCTATGCCAGGTGGGCTATAGTACATGTGACCTAAAATTACAGAAGAATGGAATGAGGCCTTTTGAAAGTAAAGGGACAGAACATAATGGAACTGTTTGTCTTGCTTCACGACTATCATTTCTCATCAAGCAGAGTGGCCAACATAGGGCCATTCACGAGGATAGTTTTTGGTTTCTCAGTGTCTCTTCTCACTCCTGTAATAGCTCTTCTTCTGTTTGTTTTTTTCTTATCATTACTATGTCTTACTCTAGTTAATTTGGCCTCTCTTTTTGTTGTTCTACCAATTTGTTGCTTGTCATCTGCACTGGGGCATTTCTGTTAGTGCTTTGTTCTTGAAGGTCCAGAGGGGAATCATCTCCAGACATATGAGCTGTTATTGTGCTAATGTGACTTACGTGTTATTTCTCCATTTACAACATACTTTTTTTCCTAGAAGAATTACAAAAAACCTAACAATGGTTACTCTTAGGGAAATGGGTTGGCAGAAACAAGTGGAAGGAGTAGAGGATTTTTTTTCTATGTAATGGCTTTAATTGAGATGGTATAATGTTTTATGTGTTTTAGTTTCAAGAGTGTCAACAGTGGGGGTGCCTGGGTAGTTCAGTTGGTTAAACTCCTGACTCTTGATTTCAGCTCAGGTCATGATCTCAGGGTTGTGAGATGGAGCCTCGTGTGGGGCTCCACGCTGGGGATGGCATGTAGCTTGCACGGGATTCTCTCTTGCGCCCTCTTCCCTGTACCTCTTCCCTTTTCTCTCTCTGTCTCTCAAAAAAAAAAAAAAAAAAAGAAAAAAAAAAGAAAAAGAATGTCAGCAGTGTTTATCTGGGGGTATGGAGAGTTTTGACCTTTTTCTTTTTTCTTTTTAAAACAACCTGACAAATGTTATACAATGATATTTTTGTGTGCAGGTATATATGTATATTCATATCTGCAACATAAATAGGTATACACAAGTATAAATATTAAAAACGCTTATGGCAATAAATTAAGAAATCTAAATTTCTTTCCTAATGGTCCATTAAGTGATAATACTTATATACTTCTGTTGTTGGAAATTCTAAATTCTCTTTGGAAGTAATATCTGTGTGTGCATATACATGTATATGTATGTGTGTGGTATGTGTGTACCCATATTTTAAAGCTTTGTGATTCTTAAATATCTCTTGAAAAAAAAGTTCCTGGGGTAGGTGGGCAATTTCCAAAAACAATTTTCAAGAATCTCTTTAAGTCTTTAAAAAAAAAATTCTCCTTTTGGCACACATTTTATGACTACAACCTGGCACTGAGAGATGTAAAATGGAACTTTCCAATAATTTCCAAAAACTATTTATTGACTTAAATTGTGGGTTTTCATTTTATTGTCAGTGTTTTTCTTAAAAAAAAAAAAAAGCCTATACAATTTTACGTTTAAAAGGAAAGATACAAATACATAATCTCATGAAAAAATATAATCAAAGAATCACTGGAAGTATTGATATTTACTTCATTTCTTGAAATATACTCCATTACTTTGAAAAAAAGATACTGGAGTCTAAATGATAGTTTTATTTCCCTTACAAGTCTATCTACTCTTAAAATATTATAACGGGAGGCTATAACGGGTGTGGTACCCCTGATGAAGTTCTCCCAACTTTTGATATTGCTGGTCCTATTAAGCATAGATTGTTAGAAAGTTTTTTGTTGCCACTACTAACTATTTTGGTTGACTTTTACTTCCCCTTCCTTTCTGACACTCTGCAGGAAGTGTATTGAGGAAAACACAGAGTGACTTCTCCAAATTAGAGAGGTATTGTCTCATTTTCTTATCATCATTGTCACAATTATCACCACAGATTGAAGCTTTTTACTTGGGCTTCATGACTCATAAAGCAGCTGGAGCCTTCCCTATCAGGCTGATACAATCTCTGTCAGGCATGGCAGGCAGGAGGAATTCTGAACTGGGTATCTAGAAAAAGAGGTGGTTCCTGACAGTATGCCTGCCTGGGTCATCTAATGCACAGGCTGAGGCCCAAGCAACCTGAGAATGCTGAAAGGAAAACCAGGGACCAATGAGAATAGAGTCTGGCACACAGTAAGCACCAAAAAATGCCTGGTGAATAAATGAATAAGATGATTCTACCTATATGACACAAGTGATCTGAACAAAAAAATATAACATCCCTCTTTAAGATGTTATTATAAAAGCAATTGTTCCTGTGGCTCTGGTCTGTAGGAAAAAAAAATGGATGGAGCAAGAGCAGAGAAGCATAAGTCAGAGTAAGCCAGTCTTTAGCTTTCTCCTTCCATAGATATAAACTGAGATTCCATAACCAAAGATCTACTTTGTAGTAAACTAACTTTTAAAAGTTAGCAAACTGAGATGCCAAAAAACCATTAAAAGTTGCCTGGGGAGGGGGCTCAGATTTTTTTTAAAGATTTTTTTATTTGTTTGCACAGGTAGAGAGGCAGAAGGAGAGACAGACTCCTGGCTGAGCAGCGAGCACAACATGGGGCTGGATCTCAAGACCCTAAGATCATGACCTAAGCCAAAGGCAGACACTAAACCAATTGAGCCACCCAGGCACTCCTTGGGGAACTCAGATTTTAATTTTAGGAAGCAAATTGAAGTCCTGTGAATTCTTATCAGATGATCACAGTAATATTCATTTAAGCATAATAACAGACAAGATTTAAGAGAAATCATCTGGAGATTGTCTTTTCTTTTGTCTACCCTAATGTATCCCTTTATTATATAGATCTCTTAGACAGCAAAAGAGTAAACAGCAGCTCTTCATCGAATTCCCAGGCTCAAAAAACCCTTAAAGGTGGGATCCCTGGGTGGCGCAGCGGTTTGGCGCCTGCCTTTGGCCCAGGGCGGGATCCTGGAGACTCAGGATCGAATCCCACGTCAGGCTCCCGGTGCATGGAGCCTGCTTCTCCCTCTGCCTATGTCTCTGCCTCTCTCTCTCTCTCTCTCTCTCTCTCTGTGACTATCATAAATAAATAAAAAAAAAAAAAAAAAAAAAAAAAACCTTAAAGGTCAACTGGCTCAATTACCTGAATATAGCCAGAAACAGTACCTGTGAAAAATAACTCTATATAGAAGAAAGATCATATGCTTCTATTGCCACAGTATTTTTTAAAGGATTTTATTTATTTATTCATGAGAGACACAGAGAGAGAGAGGCAGAGAGGCAGAGGGAGAAGCAGACTCCATGCAGGGAGCCCGACGTGGAACTTGATCCCAGGTCTCCAAGATTAGGCCCTGGGCTGAAGGCAGTGCTGAACGGCTGAGCCACCTGGGCTGCCCCACAGTATTTTTTTTTAAAGAAGTTAAGCTAATATACCACTCATCCTCCTAATCACAATGTATTATTTTCTGTTAATTTATTAAAAAGCACAGATATTATGAAGATATCATTACTAGTTTTTTATTTTTTAAAAAAGATTTCATTCATTTTATTTGAGAGAGAGAGAGAGCACGCATGTGCAAGCAAAGGCACAAGTAGGAGGGGGGAGCAGACTCCTTGCTGAGCAGGGAGCCCAACAGAGGGCTTGATCCCAGAACCCTGGGATCATGACCTGAGCTGAAGACAGACACTTACCTGACTGAGCCACCCATGTGTCCCTAGAACAGTATTTTAATACTAGTAGCATGATTATATTATGTGAATATTTTAAATTAAGGAAAGTGTGGTTGTGAATTTTAATTAATACTGCTATCTTTTAAATCTGAATTTGAATGGGAAATTCTTAGTCTAGACTTCCCCTTAATACAGAAATGCTCTCTATAACATATTTATCTGAAAGATTATATAATAGAAGATTAATGCAGCAACTTTAATATTTATACATTTAAAAATGTACACAGGAGGTGCTCAATTGAATTACTATTATTTTGTACTCCTGAAACCTTTTGTCTAGATTTTTAACAAATGGTATGGTATCTAAATGTGATCTTTTTATTTTAAATCATTGCCAATTACTATACACAGAGATCTGTCGCACTGGACTTTGATTCTGTTAATATGATTCATAATACAAAGCCTGTACTTTTTTTTTTTTAAATACAAAGCTTGTATTTAAACAATTCTTTCAAAGTCAAGTTGTAATTCTTTTAGGTAAAATATAGTAAGTATTTCTGGCTAATTAATAACATGCATACGAATAGCATGTAAGGCATCTCTTAGAATTGATTTGTTAAATACTGTCACAGAGCACCTATGCAACAAAAAGAACACCTCAGTCTGACCTTCCAAATAAAATGTAGTGTTAAAATAACCACAAAATATAGAGTGACCGTATTTTGAAAGGAAAGAGACTGGTGCAAACTTCATAGAAAACCCACATCACAGCCAGATTTGGCATCACCAGATGACATGAGAGGGGACTTTTGTTCTGAACAACAGTGCCACTCAGTGGCTGAACAATGGTAGTGAACTGATCAAGAGTATGAATGGAGGGTGGGCAAAAAGAAAAATGGAATTTTGGAGTAGGCAATGAGAATACTGCAGGCAAAGAGATAAACTACGTTGCCATGGTAACTGTACCTTGGAGGTCAGTTAGAGTCTGGACGGGAACAGAAACCTGAGCATCGCTTCCTGTAACTACATCGCCTGGATTTCATAAGAAAAAATAATTAGATTTCATAAAAAGGAAAAAAAAATCAACTTTACTTTTTTCATACTTAATGCTTTCATCAATCTAATTACTAAAAGTACAGCAAAACAAAATACAATCTCAGAAAAGTTAATATAAAGTATTTTTTAAAGGCAATAATTTTTAAAAAGTGTTCCCTAAAAAGTTTTGTGCGTGTTTTTCTTTAACAAAACAAAACAAAACAAAAAACAAGTTGCCCCTAGTCTAAAGCAGAGGAAAAATTGAGCGATCAAAAGATCCTGCTGAGATTTCATTATGCTAGAAACAGTAGTGTGGTATGACATTTTCTTTCTTTAAAAAAACTCTTAACCCAAAAATAAGTTATATGCATTTATTAAATAGGCATTCTTTTGAAACGGATTTTCTCCTGTAACAGAAGTTATTTTTAATTAAACTTGAAAACAATTTCTTCAATGATAAGATAAATACCTAAACAAGCTCTAATTTCATCGTAAAGTATTGAAAAGATTTAGTGAGTTACCACATGTGCTTACAAATGTCAACATATAAAAATAAATCTGTGAACTGCACACCCTTTAAACTTGATATACTTATTATAGGCAAGATTTCATTCACAAATTGGACCTATGGTAAATGCTCAAAAAGAAATGTTCGACTTCGAAGGAAATGGGGAGAAAGGGAGTGCATTTTAAAAGTACAGGAAAGAAAGGATAAGGAGCACAACTGGAAATTCTGTGAGGAACTTGAGGTACACTCCCATTGACAAGGAAGACTTTCTGTTCTCAGATTTCCTTCAGGATGACCAAGTTCAACATCAGGCACAGTCACTGTCAACAGAATAAGCCTCTCAGCATCTGAAGGCCTAGCCTACTTTGAAATTAACAAACTAAAAACCAAGCCTTCTTAAAAGATACTGTATTTTCCATATTTGATAATGTAGGATTAATAGACTTCCTTCCTTTGTCGCTTTTACAATAGTAAAAAATCAATTTCCGATTTATGTATCACACCCTCAGTGCCTTGACCACTTGCTCTAATTGTAATTGACAGCACAGCCAGCTCATCTGGAAATTACTGGGTTGTAATCATATTGTCCCCATCAATTAACAGTACACATATTTTGAGATACACACACACACACACACACACACTCACATACATATCTGTATCTCCTGTGACTGAAATAAAATCTATAAATAGGTACATACTCCAAACAGCAATAAGCAGCTTTTAGTGGAATTTATCAGGTTCCTGAATTTTCATAATATCGTTAACTCTCTGTTCACCGATAAATGGAGTGTCTACTTTATATATATTTGAAGGAAAAAAAATATATTTGAAGGATATTTTCAATTCTATTTTGAATTGAAATTGAAAAAGCAGCTACTTTTCTCTGCTGCTTCTGGATCACCTATTAGTGTATATTTAGAGATTGAAAACTTGTTTTAATATTAAATACCACCAGAAAATTATGGAGGAACATTTGTGCTCCCTCTTCTTTCTTTCACAACCCTGCTCCCAACACATATATAAACTACAGTTTGCGTTTCCAGCACCATACATGTGAATTTTGGGTTTTCCATACAACCATTCCCTTATATAATCACAAATAACCAGGAGTTAACTAACCTAAGAAGATTCTATTCTAAGCTATTTCCATTTTTAGAAACAATCATTTTTCAAAGCAACTTCCAAATTTTCCAGCAGAGTACACTAAAAAGGCTAATATGTTCTTTCTCCTCAAAGGCACCAGGTAGGCACCTTTGAACCTCAGAAGAGTGTTCTGAGACAGTCAGAAGCCACATTCCAACACAAGCCTCCCGACAGGCTACAGATTGTGCTCACCAATCTCTGGGATCAGGTGATGCACTTGCAGATTTGTCACTGTCACAGCACAGCAGGATACTTGTAGGAAACACCAGCATAAAGACCCAATGCTGGAGAAGTATTTTTCCTTGTAGAGTTAACAAATCCATCTTGATAGCTGTTTGGAGCTGGGAGGCTTCCCTGAGAGAAGTCCAAACCTTTTACTTCAGGGTGAGGAAACAAGTGGTCAGAATGGTTCAGGACTGTGCTTACAGTTAAATATTTTGTGAGTGAGTCAATGAGAGAAGAGCAGCAGCCTACACTGACTTCTACTTGTGCCAACTGTTCTTTTTGCCTTTTACTCTGTTTCATTCAAACTTTAATGCAGGGAGGGGCATTAGCAGGAACAGTTATCCTTGAGATGAAGGTAGACAAGCTTTTCATGATTGACATGAGAAGAATGAACCAGAAATAAAAAGAAGAGTTGCCAAACAAGGAGACTTTCTCTCAGCACAGGGATCAGTTACAAAATGCCCTAGTGATACTCATGTTCCAAATACTTTGCTTAAGTGCTCTGCTGTCTCCTTTCAACTGGGGACTTCGTTTTCATCAATTGTTCCATCCTCATGCACTTCCTTTCTCACTTACTGTGATATTAATACTTGACATTTCCTTAGAGATACAACTTTATACTTGTACTGTCATTTGGCTTGGTTCCTCAGAAAATTTAAGCTATAGCATTAAGAGATTCTCTGACTCATTTGCCTGCCATCAGTTAGAATTACTACTGACTATGGTTTGTTATCAAAGCAATACTGAAATCATATTTGGTTAGAACAATAAAACAGTACATTAAGAAATATATAAAATAACATTCATTTCCATTCTGAAAGTGGGCATGTCTCCTGGCATTAAAATACATTTACAATGTGTTAGTGATTTGAAGTCCTCTTTTCTTTAAGTCATGTGTGATAACTTTACATTAAAAAGAAAAGAATGTAGTTTTAAATGAGATATTCTTGTGTAAGGCAAACTGAATATTCTACTGAAACTTATATACTAACTATATACAGTCTAATACTTCATATAGGTATTGATAGAGAACACCATGGAATGGGATAATAAAGGTACGCTTGTTATTGAATAATACTCATTATTTGCACCATTGAGGAATAAAGTCCATTTAATTTAAGCTTATCAGTTTAAATGCCAAGAATTTAAAATTAATAGTTTTGGATGCAATCTTCTTACACAGAGTATATGAAATATGGTTTGAGGTCTTTTTACCAATCTAATATTAATATGGTTATTATCAACACCAGTGACTGAACATGGCTACAACAAGGGTCCCTTTAAGACATGAATGAGGCATGGGTCAGGGTATTTGTGCTGACACTAAATAGCCACAGACTCTCTGCTTTGTGGGGTCTTAGGATTGAATTTTGTAGATTTTCTGCCATGATGTTACTATTTCTTGCTTCTATAGTATAGATAGCAGAGTCCCACCACTAAAAATAAATGCAGCTGTTTCTAATCTGCTATGAATAGGGGTACTTAATATATAGGTCTCTGCAAATTGGGGAAAATAGGATCATAAAGGTTCTAAGAACTTGAAGGGCTCTCTTATGAGTAAAATACATGTGGGAAATGAAGTACCGCAAAGGCTATGACACACAAAATGTGCTTAGGTGAGGCTGGGCAGCAATGGCCACTCTCAGCACTGCCAACATAGCCCTCACTCCTCAAACGACAGCTCTAGATGACACAATCTCCCACGTCTCTCTGCTCTGACCTACAGACCTAAATCTTAGTGCAGGGACTCACAGACTTTGGCCGCTTGTGGTTCTGTTTAGCTTTTCTTCCCTACCGCTTGCCCCTACAAGGGTCTGATCCTCCTCTGGGGTAAAGCAGATAGATGAGTGGCTGCAAGCCTAGGGGCACGCTTCTGCCAATATCCAATGGCATGGCATGGAGAAATGCTACAACTACGAAAGCCCATGCTGTTGGAACTTCCCATTTCCAATTCTCTTCTAGCCAGAAGCACCATCATACAAGAGTTAGCAGGATCACAGTTAACCGCTTTCAAGTTCTGTGTTGTGATAGTTTGTGCCACACACTACAGGCGTCCACAGGACTCAAATGCAAATACATTAGGATTGAAATGTTAAAGAAATACCTGAACAAATTACTTCAAAAAATGTTATTAAGAACAATATAGTATCTGATATTCCAACTTAAAAAAGGATCTAACATAACAGATTTTTTACAATTAAGTTTTGCATTGATTTCTGTCTCTAGGAGGTTGGTTCCTCAAAGACAGGTGAGGAAATCCCAGGTTACACCGCAAGTGTTTTCTTCAGATTTATTGGTATTTTTCCCTTACCTTTGTTCAATTGCACAGGCATGCTTTCTGACTTCATCAGTCTCTGCTGTTGTTGCTGCTGCTGTTGTTGCAAATGATGCCTGGGGACCTCTGCTAAGGTCCTGGTGGAGACCACAGTAGTGGAAGAGCTGCCACCACCACCTGCTGGTACAGGGCCACTTGCACTGCTTGGGGTGGTCATTGCTGGAGAAATCAACTTTCTTCCAAAATTAATCAGGCTATTAGAGACCTTATTTATATTCAGAGGAGCACCTTTGGCATTGGTCCTGTAAGAAAAAAAAAAAAAAAAGGTAGAGAAACATCACTTAAGTTAGAGGACAACTCTATTTCACATATTCATTTGTATAAAAACATAAATCACCTGCTTTGAAAAAGGCCATTTACCAGATCAGCTATACAAAATGAAAAGTGAGAACTCAAAAGAGATCATAATATACTAAAACAACAAAATTCTTCAAGAGGTGGCTTATGGAAAATAGTCTTTTTACTTTTCATTCATTTATTCAATGAATGGGACCTATGTTGTGCTAACACTGTGTTAGGTTCTAGGAATACAACTGTCCAGGACATAGTTATTCTCTTGGAGTTTCCAGTCTTATAGGGAAGGAATATATGAAATCATCACTTTAATAAAGCAAAGCTAAAACCTGTGATGAGGATTCTAAAGAAGAGGTACAGGGCTGGGCCCGCCTTGAGGTACTCACAGAAGGCGGCATGTATGAAATGGAGTGGACAGTAGACTTCTCACAAGCCCTAGTGTGTGGGTACCAGGCCACATTTAATCTGATTTTGAAAAATAAATGTGTCTAAGAGTCACGAGATCAATTCAATCAAAATTACCTAGAGTTGCCCAGTACCGGAGAATTGTAATCCACCTTCAGCACTCTGACCAGCCCTGGCTGTCCATAGGCCCTACCCCACCACCCTGCTTTACTTTCCTTGATGGCACTTTGAATCATCTGATGTACTACATATTTTACTTGATTGGTTATTATTGACCATCTCCTCCAATCCCTGTTTGAAAATTTCATAAGACAGGATTTTTGTCTCTCTGCTATATACTGCCATTGACTACCACGTAACAGGTGCTTTATAGATATTTGTTAAAAGGCAGCTGCATCTACCTGTAGTCTGTCTTTCTACTTTACAGTGAAGAGTCTCTACTCCTAGCCATAGCCCTGGATCCCATCCTCTGTCCTTTTGAGACTGCTGCTCTGGCCCCTCCCTCTCCTGCATCATCATTTTCTCCTTCTTTATGTGTATTCCCATTAGCATACAACCATGGTGCGTGTGTGTGTCTTGAGCTTGTGCATATACATGCATGGACATACCCATGCAAACTTAGCCTTTGAACTCTCATTCTTTTTTTTTTAATTTTTTATTTATTTTATTTATTTATGACAGTCACAGAGAGAGAGAGAGAGAGAGAGAGAGAGAGAGGCAGAGACACAGGCAGAGGGAGAGGCAGAGACACAGGCAGAGGGAGAAGCAGGCTCCATGCACCGGGAGCCTGATGTGGGATTCGATCCCGGGTCTCCAGGATCGCGCCCTGGGCCAAAGGCAGGCGCTAAACCGCTGCACCACCCAGGGATCCCTCTCTCATTCCTTTCGAGTCACTGTCCCACTTCTCTCCCTCCTCACAACATATTTTTTTCAAAAAGCTGTCTTATGTGCTACTTCTGGTCCTTCAGTCCTAGGCCAACTATGACCTGGTTGTGGTCTTCTTGCCATTGCTCAGAAACCACTCCGCCAAGTCCCCAGTGATCTCAATGTTGCAGAGACAACGGCCCACTCTTATTTTATCCTACCCTCAACAGCAGTGACCTCCCTTAACCACCTCTCCTGTCACACACTTCCTCACTCGGCTGCCATGGTTGGCCAGCACCTGTGGCAAATGGAGGATACCACGTAAACATGACTATGGAAGGACTACTGCATGATTACCTCCCAGATGATTCATCATCTTGAAATATCTCAGGGATATTATCTTGAATACCAGTTATGATTATAAATTATTTTAGTTGTAGAAGGCAGTCCAATTCCATGACAATACCAAAGTTTGTATTTATATTGCCCCATCATTATCAGAAGCTTATTTTCTCATATTTTGCTTCTTCTTTTTCTTCCTTTTTTTCCCCCAGAAAAGGACAAACTGAAAATCAAGTCTGAGGAATGCGTTTACTTGATTGGAGTTAACTTGAATTTTACTATCATTTCCTTCTCTCAGATCTCCCTAGCAGCTCTTGTGCAGTAATTCTCCTATACCTTATATAACAGCTGTATCCTTGGCATTGCTAGATATGGCTCTAAGATGGAACTGATCCACAGTTCTTTAATAAAAAGAACACTATGCTTCTTTCTTTCATAAAGTTTTTCTCTAATGGTACTAGCTAATATTACAGGCTAGGTATTTGAGACTGACATTACTTTGGAGACAAGGCAAATTTAAAACCTGGAATTCAGTTTTATGAGAGGAAGATCTATTCATTTACAACTCAATGAAATGTGAAAAAATCATTTTTCAAATGATTTTTTGCATCATGTTTTATCTTTAAAGAACTGAACTATTTAAGGCCCTTCCAAAAATTATTAAAATTAATGTTTCTTAATGGAGATAAGGATATATAGTGATTATGCACCACTTACTTCCAGTTTCCAGCTGCTTCCTAATGAAGTACAGCATTCTCAATTTACAGACACTACAGCTTGCAACAGAGAAGGCACTCATACAAGTTTATTGAAAAAAGAATGAATGAAATGAAAAGAACTCATAAATTGTGGATTAAGAAGGCATTCACCTCTGGCATTGTATTCTACTCAGCAGCCTGCATGCATTCCTATTTCTTCTGCACGGCAGTAGGAAGAAGAGCTATCATGATATTGAAGTTCTACTACATTTTAGTTTTACTTGTTTGCAAGTCAAGATTCATAATTCACAGATATGAAGAAGTTATAATGTTGTTACCCTTTTTTATAAACAAAAATGTACTAGTCAAATTCCCACACTGCCAGTTGTGAAATTTATATGTTGATAAAAGTACTAAGAAACTGCTGAAGCATTATCAAGAGAATATGGTTAATGCATCTTCATTGCTACTAATAACCACGAAAAAACATATAGATCAAGCTCATGCCGAGCAATTTTTCATCTGAATAGCTCTTAAAAGGGGATGAACACTGTTTTCCTTTTTTGAATATTTTTTGTTTTCAACCAGCTTCCCTCTCATCCACTACCCATTGCTTCCAGAAGAATATTTTCTTTTCAAAACAACTACTGAAGATGACTCTATATCTTTTCAGATATAAACAACTGTAAACCATATACTTCTGGGGAAAGTATGCTGTCTATAGTTTTTCTCTGCTAGATGACAATTTTTTTGGCCAAAGATAGCTAACACAGATCTTAAATGTCAGTAGCGGCATTCTTTATAAGAATTCCTGGGATCCCTGGGTGGCGCAGCGGTTTGGCGCCTGCCTTTGGCCCAGGGCGCGATCCTGGAGACCCGGGATCAAATCCCACGTCGGGCTCCCGGTGCATGGAGCCTGCTTCTCTCTCTGCCTGTGTCTCTGCCTCTCTCTCTCTCTGTGACTATCATAAATAAATAAAAATTAAAAAAAAATTAAAAAAAAAAAGAATTCCTAATCAATTTGCCACAATTATGATTGGCTATTATGTAATGTGTGCTAAATTAATGAAAATTAATGCAGTTGTCAGAGATCCGATGGACATCGAGTACTGGGTTGGATTAACAATGGAGTGCAATGTGTAAACAGTATTGAAATAAATAGAGGACTCTGGAGTTAACAAGACATTAAATAAATCTAATGAATAATTTTGTATCATCAAAATCTTTCATTATTACTAATACATACTATTATTAAATAACAATAAAAATAGTACCAAATGGGAGGGATTGTTTTGAGATTGTTATCAAGACCTTACTTTTGGCACAACCGTATTTAGCAATGGGGCACTTTTCTCAAGATTCAAGAATCTTCAAAACACTTGTATCAAGGGATCCCTGGGTGGCTCAGAGGTTTAGCACCTGCCTTTGGCTCAGGGTGTGATCCTGGAGTCCCGGGATCGAGTCCCACATCGGGCTCCCTGCATGGAGCCTGCTTCTCCCTCTGCCCATGTCTCTGCCGCTCTTGCTCTCTCTGTGTAGTCTCTCATGAATAAATAAATAAAATCTTTAAAAAACAAACAAACAAACAAAAAACCCACTTGCATCAGAACCCAACCTAGGTTCACTGTTGGGCCCCTTTGGTTCAGTTTCTAAAAATCTAAAAATGAGTGACTCTTGCTGCCTCTTCCTACCCAACTGATCCCTTGCAGTCTGGCTTTCTAACCAGAGCTTCTAGCGTTTCCAATGCCTTAACTGCTACAGCCATGAGCTGTTTTTATTCAACTTCTAAAACTTTTATAAAGCTTAAAAAAAAACAACCCAAAAAACCAAACCATTATCACATGACCACCTTGTAATAACTTTCCACAATTGTGGAGATTTTCTTCTTCTAATATCCAAACTTTGACACCACCCTAGGCTTTTTCCTTTCTATCTATGGGTTTATTTTTTAGGTCTGATATTAAATATATAATATTTTACTCCTTTTGCAAAAAAAATTTTGTTATATGCTTGTTTGTATTTTTGTCAGAGTTTTCAATTTATCTGTAATTATTTTTCTCTATATTCTGATTTATATTTTTCTTGTTATTACCTTTCTATGTTTCCAAAGGTCAAATTCTTGGTTCATTCATTCATTCATCCACTCATTCTCTCATTCATTCCCCCTCTTTCCCAATAAAAGCATTTAAAGCTATACATTTGCCTCTGATTATAGCAATAACATCAACGTTTTTCCCACACATTTTCTAAGTAGTCCATTGGTTCAATTGTTACTTAGGTACATTTTAAAATTTCAGATGGCTGGGTTTGTGTTTAAATAAAACACCCATTTTGTTTTGTTGGATAAAAATGGAAATATCAAAAGACTGGAAGTGGGGGAAATGTTCTAATTTTTCAAAAGGATTGTAGAAACCACCAACTGGAAAACAGACACCAAACCACAGACCCAGAAGGCTCAGAGAACACCAGGCAGGGTAAATGCCAAGAAAAATATACTTAGTCATATCATTTTTAAACTACAGAAAATCACAGATAAAGAAATAAATCTTGAAAAAAACCAGGAGAAAAAAAAAATCTTACCTATATGCAAGAGCAAAGATAACCAACTTCTTAGAAACCATGCATGCAAGAAGAGAGAAATATCTAAAATTTTGAGAGAAAAAAACTCGCCAGCCTAGAATTCTGTACCCTGTAAAATTATCCTTCAAAAGTAAATATGGTAACTGTATAGTAAATATATACTATCTTTAATAGTAAATATAAACATGTGACTAGAAATAATAGGTGAGTGCCTACACTGCAGAAGCTAACTGTAGAGTTATGGCAGACAGCTTTTGGCAAGGCATTAATTTATGGCAGAATTGAGATGTGTGTTTATAAAATGGAGCAGAACAGTGGGGAGGTATGAAAATTATGCTGGAAGAAGAATGGCTTAAAAAGCTGGGGAGCAGTCTTACAATAATCATGAGAGCTGCCAAGGGGAAAGCAGTCCTTTATGAAAATGAAATGAGTTATAAAAGTTACAGGAAACAGTTCTAAAAGAAATCCTTTCTAATGATTTAACAGGCTCTATTTAAAATAGTAAGTGCTCCAATTCTGGAACTGTAGAAGAGATGGGAAAATCACCTTCAGACACACAGGCTTCATCATCCTGGCCTGGGTGAGACAGGGTTAGATGAAAGGCCCTTTTCAGTTCTATGAGTTTACAACCGGCAGTGCCAAATGGCTTCTGCATTACATTCAATTTACTGTTGAAATGACAGGACCAAATGAAAGGCCTGTACAGGAGTCTGGGCCCTTGAGGAATATAGACCAAACCTCACCTCCAAAATTAGGGGCATATCAGTTTGCCCTACCTCCTTATCTCCATTTTTCTTTTCTACCCTGTTCTTTTTGCCCCTCCTTCCTCCTCCATGTTTATCATCCTTCTGTTTTTCTCTATTCTTCCTCCCTCTCCCTTTTCTGTATTATAGTCTCCTTTTCTATCATTTTCTCACCTCACTCTACCTATACATTTTTTCCACCATAAAGCCATAGAATTTTTTAAAAATTATTTTCTTAAGTGCAAAGAGTTCTTGGATAGGAATAACATTCTCTTCACAACTCTGTCATTTTTCTAGAAATCGACATTATTGACCTACCCTCAATGGATTACAGTTCATATTTATTTCTTTCATGTTTATAGACATCAGTATTTTTTTTGGAAATTCAAAAACAGTTGTCAGGGTTGCAACATAGTACTTTTCAAGATGATTCTAACACCTGAGATAACATTTATGACGTACTTCTGCTTAAAACTCCTCTGAGCTGAAGGCTTCAAATTCTATAAAACGAATTGGTTTCGGCCTTTCTGAATTTTTTATCTTTAAAGTTGAGAGTAGCAAATTTGCTTCAATGAAAGACATCTATTTGTAATTTTAAATTTGTTTGCCATATTGTGAGTTTTCTATTATCTTAGAAAACAAACAATCTCCACATCTCAAGGAACTCTAGATTTTATAGGTCTTTACTAAAACAAAATGATAGGGACGCCTGAGTGGCTTGGGACACCTACGTGGCTCAGTGGTTGAACGTCTGCCTTCAGCTCAGAGCGTGAACCCAGAGTGCTGGGATCAAGTCCAACATCAGGCTCCCTGCGTGGAGCCTGCTTCTCTCTCTGCCTCTCTCTGACATTTATTCTTATGAATAAATAAAATCTTTAAAAAAATGAAACAAAATGATAAAAGTTAGTTTGCTATTACTTATTCCTTAGGAGTCAGGCTTTTAGGTAAAATGCTTGTTCGTTTCAGCTATAGAGGCTATGACTATTTTGCACGTGGCAGATAAATTTTTGTTAGTGTGATATGAAGCAAGAGGAGTAGTGCTTGTTAGGGGAAAAAAAGGATGGCCTAAGGTGTGTTTGGATATAAGCTAGACTATGGTGCCTACCTAATTGGTTCTGTACACAATTAATATTTTGCTAAGCTAATATAAGGAATAATAAGCAATTATGTATTAATCACAGTGTATAAAATCATTAAACTTCCCAAGACTTGTCTATTTGCGGTTTCTGTTTCTTGAGTGGTAGTTTTCAACTGATCTATCTCCTGACCCATGTATCTGAAAGATAAATTTCTCCTATCAGTAACTACAGTTCATGATACCAAAGTCTTCAGAGGGTCAGGGATTCTTTGGCCTAGCATCAGAATAAAGAGGATATAATTCTGAAATGTCCTCATCACCTCTTCTCTTCCCTCACTTTGAGAATCACTACATATCTTCGTAATTAAAATAAAATCACACGCAGCTACAATTAAATAACAAGAATCACCCACTAGAGTTTTGAGGTAGGATATATGGAAGCCAGTAAATATAAAGAAATGGGGGGAGTCCATGGAAAAGTCCAACGAAATAGTTACATTAAAAAAATACAGGCATAAGAGGGAATAGATTCGATACAGAAAAGAAATAATTTATTTTCTCTTAATCAAAAAAATATATAAGACCTCTATACTGAAAGCTATAAAACTGAGAGAGACTCAGTCTCTCTGAGAGACCTGGAAGACCTAACTAAACAAGATAATCTATGTTCATGAAGTAGATAATTCAATAATATTAAAGTACCGGTTCTTTTTCAAATTGATTTATAGATTCAAATTATGCATAAATTTAAAAAGAAAAGGAGAAAGACCTATTTACTCAAGACTAGTTAGGATACAGTATTATCAGTTTATCTAAATTGGTTAGGAATTAACAACTCTCTCTGATACAACAGGAAGAGTGCTTCAGATGTGTTTAAAGCACAAGTTATTTGAGCACAAAAATATCACAAAGTTATATTTAGAGAAATCGGGGTCCTCTGAAATTCTCATTGGCCAGTTACCTACTAACACTGATAACCATGGATTTCTTGGCTTCATAGCTTGGGGAATATTATTAGCAATTATTTCTTTATCATATTTTAGCAAGAAAATATTTCTGAACAACTCATTCTTTATGTAAGTAAATACAATAAAGCCTAATTTAAAAAAAATTTGTTGATCATATAAAATGGAAATTGTCCAGGGGAATTTTATAATGCCTTTTAGGTATTCAAAACACTATTTATTTACTCAGTTATTAAAGTAAATATTTACTAACAGTGCCAGGTACTGTGCTAGGAATATGAAGATTCTAAGATGGATTCTGACATCAATCAATATGAGTTATTGTATAATTGAAGGTAAAAAGCACTCATTCATTTAATTAATATTTGAATTTGTTCTCTGTGCCAGGTACTGAAGAAACAGTAGTGAATGAGGTAGATATGGTCACTGTTCTCACGAAGAGCATCATATTCTAATACAAGATTGTTGGAAGGATCCTTATGCTTCCTGGGACCCTGCACCTTCTCAGGATAGTCTAGTTAGGCCGTGCTCAGAGAGGAGCCCTTCCAAGGGCTGAGACACATCCTGATCTCAAGGAGAGACACAGAATTATTAGCTATCAGGCATTCTAGGGGTAAGACTTGATTGGATGCCATCAGTCTTCAGCCATGTGGAGCCCAGCTGAGGAATGTGGGATGTATGTAACTTTAGAGCTCATGGTACCTTCCTTAGTTGAATCTTCCTATCCTGGTGCCTGGTTTCCTCTTAAATCTCATGCAGGGTTCCTGACAAGGGGCCTTCTGCAGAGGGCTTACCTACTAGAATTATAATTCTAGAATCTTTCATTAATGATATGAATTGTTTAAACTAAGCTCTGGCAGGGGGGGCAGTGGAAAGCTGGGACAGTTAGCATGGAGCACAGATCACTTACTCATCAGGTAAACTGAGAGATCAAGAACTAAACTTGGTATCTTCTATCTTTAAAATTTTGGTGATATGAAATTGCTTACATGAGTTAAGAAATCTACAGTGGAGCCTGTAAAAAGGCACCGCTTGATCAAGTGACACATGCTCTTGAGGCATTACTGACAGCTCAAGTGCCATTATTTCTCTGTAGAGAATAAAGAATTACACATTTTGAGAAATTATGTTGTGTCATTTTCAAAACAGGAAATCCATGAACGTTCTGGAATAAAGAAGGTATGTGATTCTACTCTTAATATAAGCAACTGCAATATTTAAAAACTATGAAATTCTGTTCCATGACTACTCAGTTGGGCATTTTAGTAGTTACAGATTCCTAAATAAATTGATAGGTCCTTCTGAAGACTGGTCACAAATTAGACATACTTATTTTTTTTATAGCAGCAATTTCTGGTTATTTAAGGACAAAATTGGAACGAGATTTGAGTGTTAAATTGTCGTTCTGAGCTTAAAAGTTGAATGAATAAGAAAATGTCAATTCCCATTTTTAAAAAGAAATTTGCAAGTAAGTAAAATCAGAGCACAGTGAATATTATCCACACACGTAATGGAAAATCTACCACTAAAATACCTAGGCACTTGCTTTTAAAGACTTAATTATAGCAATCCATGGTAAAGCAGAGACAAGAAATCAGGCTTCTTGATTTCTAGAGATATTCTTATCCATGAAATCACATGTCATCTTTGCATCCTCGTCCCTTATTTGGATAAGCAACACAAATAGAAGTCCATTGCCATAGATGTAGCAGGTATTAGCTCCCTGCTTTCCAGGTGTCTGCCTGTCTCCTATTTTCTATTTATTGATCACTGCCGGGGGTTCCCGCATGAGTATATCCCCCTCTGGATCATTCCCACTCCTCTTGCTGCTCAATGACAGCCCCAATGCATTAATTCTTTAAGAGCCTCTAAATGGCTAAGAAAGTAGTTGCAAGGCTAATTATGGCTGAAGGGCTCAGCCAGAAAAAAGCATCTTAGGCCTTAAATAGTGAAATGGGGACTTTACCAAAGGTTTCACAGCTGCACTGGTTTTTTGATCATGGGTAAAGTAATGACACTAACACAAACAAACCTCTGGAGAATAACATGGTGGATATACAGAACTGGAAGAACTCTTTGGCAAGATTATCTAGTTCGTCTTAATTTATACTCCTCCAATTGGTGATTAAGGGTATTCATGCACCTTCACCAGTGCTAGCTTGCTCATTCATTCATTCATTCATTCATTCATCCTAAACCACTTTACTGAGGTATAACTGATAAACAAACAGCTGCGCATATTTAATGTGTACAACTTAATGAGTTTGAGTAAGTCAGCATCTGTGAAACCATCACCACAATCTATGCCATAAATATATCCACCACCTCCAAAAGTTTTCTCTCTCCCTCCTTATTATTATTGGTAATTGTTTTACTTTTTTTTTAAATAATAAATTTATTTTTTTTTGGTGTTCAATTTGCCAACATACAGAATAACACCCAGTGCTCATCCCGTCAAGTGCCCCCCTCAGTGCCCGTCACCCATTCATCCTCACTTCCCACCCTCCTCCCCTTCCACCACCCCTAGTTCGTTTCCCAGAGTTAGGAGTCTTTATGTTCTGTCTCCCTTTCTGATATTTCCTACCCATTTCTTCTCCCTTCCCTTCTATTCCCTTTCACTATTATTTATATTCCCCAAATGAATAAGAACATATAATGTTTGTCCTTCTCCGATTGACTTATTTCACTCAGCATAATATCCTCCAGTTCCATCCACGTTGAAGCAAATGGTGGGTATTTGTCATTTCTAATCGCTGAGTAATATTCCATTGTATACATAAACCACATCTTCTTTATCCATTCATCTTTCAATGGACACCGAGGCTCCTTCCACAGTTGTTTTACATTTTGTGATAAAAACACTTAAAATAAGATCTACCCTCTTAGCAAATTTTTAAGACATATTAATTAATATATTATTATTACCTGTGGGCACTATACAGATCTCCGAGACTTATTCATTTCTGGCTCATTTATTTTTAATTTTCTAATATGAAAAGTGAAAATGATACTTTATTGGTGTTTTAACTTGCATTTTTTGACTAATTATGAATTTTAATAGCCTTTTAAATGTTTATTTGCTGTTTGAAATTCTTTCATTGAGAGCCTACTCTATTTAGACACTATTTAAGTGCCAGGGATATAACAGTTAGCAAGACAAAATGTAGAGTTTACAAAGTTTCAGAGCAAGAAACAAACAATAAAAACAACAAAAAACCCAAATCATTTTTTTTCTTTTTTTACCATTTCAAGGAGTAAGAATTGCTATAAAATACAAAAACAAAAACAGTAACAAAGTAAAGGGACAGAGTAAAGGGGTCCATTATTTTAGATAGGGTTGTCAAAGAGAGGGACTCTGCAGAGATGATATTTGACCACAGAGTAAATAGTAGTATGCCATGTTGATCCTTGACAAAGAATCCAGACACAGAGCAGAAAGCAAACTCAAAGCTCCTGAAGTGGGAATGCGTTTGTTTGCTTGAGGAATAGTAAGCAGGTCAGTGTGGCTGGAGTCCAGTGAGAAACAGGAAGAATGGTGGTAGCAAATGGCGTGGGAGAGATCATGTAGGGCTTACCTTGCAGTCACTGAAAAGGCTTTTATCCTATTTTATCCTATATATTTTGGGAAGTAATTGAATGGTTCTGAGCAGCAGAGTGATAGGATAAGCCTTCCATTAATCTGGCTGCTACGTGGAAAGGGTCTATAAGAAAGTGAGACTGTAAAAAGGCTTGTTAAGAGACTAGCAGTGACTTGGTATTAATAGTACAGAGAAAAAGGTGATTTCTTTCAGGATATACTTGTTTTTGTTTTTGTTTTTTTTTGTTGTTTTTTTAAAAGATTTTATTTATTTATTCATGAGAGACAGAGAGAGAGAGAGATAGGCAGAGACACAGGCAGAGGGAGAAGCAGGCTCCATGAAGGGAACCTGACATGGGACTGGATCCCGAGTCTCCATGATCATGCCCTGGGCTGAAGGCTGCCCTAAACTGCTGAGCCACCCGGGCTGCTCTCAGGATATACTCTGAAGATTTGTTGATGGACTTGATGAGTGATATAAGAGAAAAACAAGTCAAAGGAAATTCTAAGGCTTGATCAACTAGATTGGCTACTTATTGTAATGGAGAAACACAGGGGAATATTGGATTTGTAGAGGTATAATCAGTAGTTTAGTTTGGAAAGTATTAAATTTGAGATACAAATGTGATATCCCAGAGGAAATACTGAGTAAGTGGTAGGACATGAGTTTAGTTCAAAGGAAGAAGTCATATTAAAGATACAAATTAAGGACCCTTCAGTCATAAATGGTATTTAAAGCCATGAACCTGGACTGAGATCCTTTAGGGAATGAGTACAGTGAAGAATGGAAGTCTGGAGAGTGTTCTAAAATTTATAAGCAGAAAAGGAGGATCCAACAGAGCATGGCATGAGATGGAATGGCCACTGAGACAGGGTCTTATGTTTCTTGCTGAATTGCATAAGTTCTGTATATATTAATGATACTAGTTTGTCAGTTATACTACAAATATTTTTGCAATTTTCCATCTACTTTTTTGATTCAGTTTATCTTTGACTTACCTACTTAAAACAGTTGTGTAGTAAAATGTACCAGTAATTCCCTTTGTGATTTCTTCCATTACTTTCAAGGTTAAAAAGCCTTCTAGTAACTAGAGATGAGACAGACACTTCCATTTTATTTCTATGTTTTCTTGAGTGTACTTTGATTCAGTTGGAATTTGTTTTGGCATATGATAAAGTTATAAGCTGATACCTTTTCCACAGATTTGTCAGGTTTCCCAACACCATTTATTAACTCTTCTCACAGAACTAGTGAGAAGAGTTAATATGTGTTCTTCACATACTATTTTTCATTTGTTCAGTTTCAACCTTTGAAATTGCAATAAAGGCGGTGAAAAACCTTCCTTCTAGTCATGACAATGATACTTTGCATAAGAATTTCAATGTGCTTACAAGTAATTGCTAAAACAGAACCAATATTTTGGGAAGAAAATGCAAGGACAAAAGGCTAAAGAGAAGAAAGATAAAACATGAAGGGCAGAAAGGAAAGGGTATAGCCCATTTCCTTTTTTGAAAAAAAAGTAGACATCGAAACATGTAAAAGGATAACATATGTATATACACACGTTTTTGTTGAGTAACTTCCCTATGCCAGACATTATCTACAGTGCTCTCAAGTGGTAAGACAATGTGCCTGCTTTCAAGGGGCTTAGATTTTAGTGGGGAAGTTGGGGAGTCAGATGACACATATAGATGAAGTCTATAACTTCAGTGAGTAATGAACACTATGAAAATAAGACTGGGCAATGAGGTAGAGCGCGAGAGGAGAGAAAAAGACAATGGAGAGAGGTCCAGTGGAGAGAGGTCCAGTGGGCCTCTTTGAGGTGGCCTTTGGGCTGAGTTTTAAATAATGCAGAAGCAAGAAAAGAAGAGGGAAGGAGGGGGGCTCCAGGAAGGAGGAAGAGCAAGTGCAAGCATGGGAGTTAAGATAAGGGGAGAATGGAAGGAGTGAAGGTTACAGAGATAGAAAACAGAGCCAGAATGAACACTGGATTGCCAACGGTAACAGGTAGCTTTGGAGGGGTTTACAATGGGGTGTGATATAATCTGCTATAAATTGAGAATTCTTTGGCTGTTATATGAAAACTAATCTGGTGGTGGTGGGGTAGGGGAGAATAGTGCAGAGAAGAAGGGAGTCTAGCTAGAAAGATCTCATAGAAAGAAGAAAGTACCTAAAATACCTTGATCTTTTAAACATACCAAAACTAAATACTTGACCCAATAGGTGGAAATATAAGTAACTAGACTGTAAGATTCCTGAAGGCAGGAGTTTGTGCACTGAGTAGGATCTCTGGTTTGTTCACTATCTCTAATGCCTAGAGTAAAGAAAGTCTGGCATGCAATAAAAATTTGTTAAATTAAATGGACAAAGTGACTGCAGAGAATAACCTTTATTAGTGAAATAAGAATCAGATGAAATGAACAAACAGAAAAGAGCTTCCGAAAAACCTCATTGGCTATACACCTGGTGTCACAATTACACAGCACATCAAAACGTGAGATGGATTTCCATCAAGGATGAGTCATTTAAAAATAATGTTACACTAAAACAGGGTTCAAGACAAAAGTTTAAATTAAACCACTTTCTTGTAAACAACCTCTCACTCCCTAGACCATGAGTTTCTATGTGGCAGGAATTATGTCTTCTTTTTAACTCTCCAAGTAAGAACAGAACATATCATGTGTGTGTACTCCATAAATGTACATTTAGGCTGCTGGAATTCTACTGAAGAAAAGCTAGCACATAGGCAAAATGCTTAAGGAAAAAAATTCGGACAACTTAGCAGCATTTATCATTACTAACATTTTAGTCTTCCAGGGTAAACTTTGAAATTACATTCTAATTTGAGATGGTTCTGGTTTGACAAGTTAACTCTTGAGACATCTGAGTACAGTATTATGAAAGAACAAAACTGTTCATCAACCCTTTATGCCAATGTTAATTTCTTTTAAAAGTAGAATTTTAATGTTTTTTTATTCCTACAGTGACCCTTAAAATTTCTATGTATATAATCACAAATGCACACACAAGATGCATTTATAAGCTTATTGTGTAGTTCTAAAGACAGTTGGGAAACCCAATTTTAATTTTGTTACTGAAATAATTTAAAAATATATTATAGAACTGCCTCTTTTCAATCAACAGCAAGGATTTAGAAAGAGATTATACAAGTAGGCGCAATTTATTCAGGTTTATTAGTGTTAGAAAAATGAAGTTGCCTAACTTCAAATTATAACAAATACTCTTCTATTTTTCTTCTTACCACTGACATCAATGTATATATTTTATAATACCTTTAAAAAACTCAAGATATTTAATAAAGATGTCACTGAATGCATTAACCACTGCTATGCTAAAATCTATAAATTTATTGTCAGCATATGTATAAAAATTCCTGACCACCTCAGAGAACATCTTTGTGGCTCATGACTTTCATCAGAGAAAGAGGACTTACCGGCTTTTATTCATGAGGTCTGCTCCACGTGCTTTGTAATAATCTAAGTTTGGATGGAATTGGTAAGTCACTGGTCTTGGATTTCTCTATAGAAAAAAAAATTAAATATATAAAGCTATTTAAATTACACACTAACACATAAAAGGGATAGAACAATCGTCATATAATACATATAATAACGAAGTTCAATAATTAGTGTGCTTGGGTTTTGCTTTCACTGTTGAAGTTTTACCTTAAATGATCTTAGTCCTGATTAAACAATGAAATTATTTTATATATTTTACTTTTACCGGTCTCAAAGTTCACACAGATTTATTCCTATCATTAGATTTTTTTCCAAGCACACTTAATCCACAGTGTTGTATTAGTTTCATGTGTACAAAATAATGATTCAATAATTCTATATATATTTTAAGTATAGAATTCATCAAAATAAGTGATTTATTTCTGATTATTTTGATCACTTTTAATGACTTCCCAAAATACCATGAGACAAAATTATGACAAACTGAAAAATTACATGAGATGTAACAATTTACCCTTAAGGCCTGAGAGACATGAAGTGTTAAGAAAGCTGCACTTTGGACGGAGAGTAAAAATCTGTTAGTTTTTGATAACCAGAATGCTATATATGCCCACTAGATGGCACACCGAGTCTTTCTTCTATAAAAATGAATGTATTATGGAATTCAGCAATTCTTTTAAAGTTAGAAATTTTTATGTCATCTATTCTTATGTATAAGTTTAATAAGTACCCAGGTAGTGAAAATATTAGCAGGGTACCATCAAAATACAAAAGCAAATTGACCAATGCACACTTTCATAAAAACAGCAATACACTGGCCTTTCTGGCTTTTGATACTTACTCGCAAACATTGCAGAAATATCCTAAGATCATTGGGTCAGGGTTGTCTATCTAAATGTGTTACTATCACTTAATGTGTCTATTATTTAAGTATATCATGTCCATCAGAGGCAAATAAAAATTAAATGAATTCTAGTTTATAAAAATACAGTATGTTAATACTACCACTTAAACAAATACCATCTCTAAAATGTTAAATTACACACATTTTTCATTAAAAGTTTTATAAAACTTATAAATAAATGTGTTCCAGTGTTTACCTGAACTTATGAACTTATATTGCAAGTTAATAATTAGGACTTTGAACTAGAGCATGCCTGTCCTTTAGAGAGCCATATCTAGACACAGAAAGGTCTCATTTTATATTAATAGAAAATTACCAATATGCTTTGATATCAATCCTTAGAGCCATAATCCCAAGGCACTGATATACTTGTATGTGCGCAGGGGTATATAATTGCTAAGGTTAAATAGTTTGAAATTCATCAAGCTAACAAGCTGCATCTTAATGGCCATGATGGACCTTTTCTTTTTCTGCTGAAAAGAGAATATTTACACAGCTCAACCCTTTCATATCTCTTCCAAGTCAGCCCTAATCATCTGACAAAAATGACAATCCCTTGATTTAGCTCCAGCTACTACTCCACTGGTTTGGTATTCAACACAGTTCTACAATAATCAAATCTGAATTGCCTTGATGAAGATAACCGATGCTTCCATGACTACCATACTATTAAATCTAACAGTGCAACTTTTCTCTCTCTAGGAATTACATGGGTTTCCTCGTGGTAACTGATGACAACCTGGACCCAAGTATAATGGGAAAATAAAATAGAAGTGAAAGCCACTGGCAAATTGCCAGTGCATTCATGATTTATTTAAAAAATTAACTTTTGCAGGACTATCTCTCACAACTAATTTTCACTACTTGGAAATACATTTTGTTTTTGCTAATATTTAAAAGGCTTTTCTTTTCTGACTCCCAACAAACTAATAAAAGATTATGTTACTTTTTTGCTAGAAAACAATGAAACAAGGGATTGCATGGAGCAATTTTTTGAAACATCTTTATAAAAAAATGACAAGCAATTCAAGACACGAAGTGCTGATCTATCTAAGCACTTAAAGCCATTATTAGGAATAATGATCTAACTTGAACATATGAATGAGGCTCAAGTATTGCTTTCACAGAGGCCTATTTAAATTCCTAGGAGACTTACTAGTATCAAAGGAAGAGGCAGTTTAAAGTATCTCTGTACTGGGATGGGGAAAAAAAAAGAATCAAAAGATGATGTTGAAAAACAGCATTTGAAATCTAAGAAAATAAAATCAGAGGTTATAGTTGAAAGTTATTCAATAGGATTTTCTAAGAAGATGTTGCTATTACTAAAACATAACTATGTAGACATAGAGATGATCTAGACTAGCACTGTACAACAGAAATGCAACGTGGGTCACCAATGCAAGCTTTATATGTCATCTAAAATTTGCTAGCAAGCACATTTAAAAAATAAAAAAACAAGTTTAATTAAATGTAATAATATTTTATTTGATTCAGTATATCTAAAATGTTGTCACTTTAACATGTAATCAATATAAAAACCTTTGAGGTACTTTACATTCTTCCTTTTGTACCATCTTTGAAATCCACTGTTTATATTACACGTATGGCACATCTTAATTTGTATTAAATATACTTCAAGTGCTCAATAGCCACATGTGGCTTGTGGCCACTGTAATAGACAGCATAGAACTCAATGTCTGACATACACATAAAACAATGTGTGGCTATAAAAATCAACATGTATAAACATGAACAATAAAAAGGGCACAAATACTTCTATACATTAATAATTAGTCTTGACTAGTCTTCATTTGCCTATTCTTCTTTTAATTAAGTTGGTTTTACCTCTTCTGAATAAGGTTTTTTAAAAGTCAAGAAATTTTGGAACAATATCCTTTCACACAGCTATGTACCAAAATGGTAACAACAGTTTCCTTAGGGCATGACATAAAATGAGCATAATTGTAACTTAACACAACTGAAACATTTTAAAAGAGATACTTGCTTTTCTTATTTAAAAGGATTTTTCTCCAAACAAAATTTTACAGATGTAGAACAGTTCTGATTTCTAATTTTTAAAGATCTGAAATTTCCTCTAAATTATGAACCAGTAGAATTTTACATAGACAAACTCTGTATGTAAGAAAGACTGGACTCTGTGACAGTTGTAATTTTTCATCATGCAGGACATGTGATATCAACAGCCTTAATAGTATATCTTTGCATGGGCTGGAACAATTACTGATTATTTTAAATCCATTTTCACACAGATAGGATTTTGACTTTTATAAGCTTTTCCAAACCAACGTGCATTAAACACACACACACACACACACACACACACTCTCTCTCTCTCTTGTTTTGGGGACTTTTTCTTTGTAAGAAAGACAGCAAAATGGTGATCATAACTTACAGAGGAATACCAACTGTGTTCCATGACCTGGGAAGTCTATATAATTATACATGAAAATGCAGAAATCACAGATTCCATTCATCCTGAATTTACAATGCCTTTCCTAGACCAACCCAGATGGGAGTTAGGATAGATCTTCTATAAGACTACAGCAAGTTAACTCCCAAGTACCACTCACCAAATTCCCCTCTTCTTCTTTTTTTTTTTTTTAAAGATTCATTTATTCACGAGAGACACAGACTGAGAGAGAAAGGCAGAGACACAGGCAGAAAAGTAGGCTCTCTGCAGGGAGCCTGATGAGGGACCAGATCGGATCCAGGGACCAGGACCCTGAGCTGAAGGCAGGCGCCCAACCACTGAGCCACTCAGGCATCCCAACTCACCAAATTCTTAACAAGCTTTTGGAACCCTTCTTAAAGTTTTCTCTTCAATAGTTTATTTTATTTCAATACAAGAAGAATGCTGAAAATTTCACCCATTGCACAGATAGGCTGGATTTTTGGGAGGCATCCTGAAGCCTTGTGGACAAAATGACTTACAGAAGTAGAAACAAGTGGCCTAAGGGGAAGTATATGGGAAAACCAAACCAAATCAAACCCATGCTGTATTTTTGAATTTCCAAAAATGCTTCTGTTAATTTGGCATGATTACAAAATCAATTTACAAATAGTACTAAAATGACTGCAATCAATGTAAGGGATAAAAGTGATTGAAATCTATTTAACCTCTCCATTACAGTTAATGTTCTACACTTCCAAAGTCTATATTATATGCTAGTAAGCTGCTGCTTAATGTAATTTCAGGTAAAACAAACACCCTCTCCCTTACTGATTACGACTTCTAATGGGTGGCCACCTACCCTCTGCTCTTCTCTATAATGGAAGTCATGGATCAGCATATCACTCGCCTCCCCCTGCCACCCTTACCCCTATATAGTAATATTTCAGTATTTTAAGTTTACAGTCACTTAGGTAGTATACAAATACTTAACTGTTAATCCGCACTAAGTACAACTAACTATAAAGTGCTATAGGAATAATTAACTACAAGATGACACATGACAGTTTTCCTTGTTCTGACCCTGAGGAAACCAAATTCATGCGACAAAGGTCATTACAAATAGTACTTTCCAGATTCATCCCTCAACTAAAATCATCCTCACTTGAAGATGACTATTTCCTTTTGAATTGTTATACAGAGACCACCATGGAAGGTATGAGTCTAAAGTATTCATCCTGCTTGGAACAACACAATGTCTTTCAAAGGGCTGGCTATTTACAAATAAATGTAGAACTGACAGGAGCATAAAAGAAGCAATTCCAGTGATCTCTTTGATTTCAGGGATCCTTGTTCTAATTTATGAATGTACCAGGAGGAGTTAAAGTTGTATGTGAAAGACAAAGGGACTAGGGGAAACAGAACATCACTAATCTGCTTTCGCATTGGGTTGCAGGGCAGAGGAGGCAAAGGATCAGGAGTCCCTGCGGCTTCTGCTGGGTGGGATCCCTGCTCCACTCACTACTAGCTGAGCCCCTGTGTTATGTCAGCCACACTCCTAGCTCTAGTGTCTTTTCACTGAAAATCTGCGGTAATGAACATTAAGTGCACAGCACAGTGCCGGGCACTTGATAAAAACTCCATGAAATGGAAGCATGATTATCTCCTGGTAACACTGACAGACATTTGAGAGCAAATTTAGCAGTCTGACAACTTAAAATCCTTGATAAGCTATAGGTAAAGAAAGTGACGTTTCATGCTTTTGAGAATCATATATAAACTAAGGATAGACTTTTATCAAACATTACACATTTTAAAAACAAAAAAAATAATATTAATTATTTAAATATTATTTAAATATTAATTATTAAAAATAAAAATAAAAACAATATTTAAGAGAATATTTCATGCATACTTGATTTCCTTTGTAGGGAGAAAAGCTGTTTTACTTCTCAGAGTAAGAGTACATGCATTTATAAATTAAAAAAATTGTAAAACCATATTAATGCACATTTGCTTGCCAGCCTATGAGGTTATAATCATTAAAGTGATTTCCTACAATATGTCCAAATTATTATCACAATTTTACCTTAAATTAAACTGATAAAGTTCCTGTAGCATTTGTTTAACAGAAAAAACTGATTTTTATTTATAATATACTATATGTTTGGCATGAAGAAAAGAAAATATTTGACAAATGAAGAATTACTTAGTTTTCATTTCCCTATTATCTTGCTACCAACTCTTAATTTTTAGCATGCCAGATTGGAAAAGAGGCAAAATTAAGGCTCAGAAGGAGAAGCAGCACTGGAAAAATATGTCGAACATTTCTCTTTGATGAAAAACGAGACTCTTACTTTAGTGAATATGTTATTGCCTCAATGCTGGGGGAAAAGCAACCGTCATTAGAAAAACGAATTGCTCAGCTGTTTATAAGCAAAAAGCTCTGGGGGAATTTCTTAGGACCCCAAGGGCAAAGCATTACAGGGTTATGCAAACATATGTTGCAGGTGTTTTAGGGGAGACAGGTGGGCAAACCTCAGCCACGGAAGAGGAGGTAGTTTAATACGCTGCAAGTGAAACGAGAGAACCCAAATGCATCCAAGTGCGGGGATGCCATGGCACCAGTGAACTGGAGCTGTAGAGTAAAAACTCTCCCTAAAATTATCTCGTTAGTGCCAAGCAAACAGAATTTTTTCCCTTCTTGTAGTTTTATAGAAAACAAACACTGCCAATTACTTTTTTTTTTTTTTAACTAAAGGTATTTTAAACCTGGAACAGAACAGCCTGAAATAGCGATAATTATCCAAAAAAAGATAAGGATGAAGTATTGTTGCCTTTATTTAAACAAATATTCCTAAGGAGACAGTTTGTTGTAATATCCCCTCTTTGGTTCACTAGGCAACATTAGATTTATCATAATTCTCCTAAAGCCTAAGATATTTCTATATTAAAATGCTAATTTTGTCTTTTCTTTTGCCTGTAATTAAAGCTGGGGAAATTTGTGATCTGATATTCACTGATTGCTAGAGGGTCCACCAAGGTCTCACTATTTCTGTTTCTTATTGCCACATATTGCCCTCTTCATTAAAATTAAATAGAGTAACACATTGGATCAAAAAGGCAGACATTATAATCCTAAATGCTCACAAAATTCCCATTTAAGAAAAAATATATATTAAAATAAGTAGTATTATCTGGATATTAATGTCAAATCTAGACTTGTTACCTTATTTCCTTCCTCATTATTTAGCCAAGAATTCATTTTCTTTTTACATTACTTATTGAGACAATACTCATTTTACTAGGCATACCTATGTATAAATGGTATATTGAGCCATGCATTCCTTATCTAAACCATCTTTCCTTTATTCTTTATTTTTCCTTTATTCTTTAAAACAACCCATAATCATGAATTAAATATTAAGTTCTTAGTATAAAATAAACTCGCAAAACTACAAATGTGGAAAAATAAAGCCTAGTTTTATTTCTTTGCAATATTACAAATCCAAAATGTAGATATAAGGCATCCATCAAGTTAACATAAAAAAAAAATCTTGGTAACAAGGTTGTAAAGTAGAATATTATTTCAGTACCGGAATTAAAATGACCTCTGGTTTGTATACTAATAACTCTGATGTATTTGGATAGGAAATACATATTATGAATACTAGGTATTAAGAATCTTAATGCAATTGACAGAAATATTCAGGTAATTCTAATCTATGCATCTATAGATGAAAACTTAAAAAAAGAGAAAATTTAAAAGGCCTTTAAAAAGTTAAAAAAAAGGAAGAAAAAATCATTAATTGGGTAAAGACACAGACAAAACCTCTGAAGCCATGCCAGCCTCATTTTACATACTGAATAAGCCCAATTCCCTAAAGTGACATCCCCATCTATACCCTGGCAAGCCGAGATCTCAGATGGCAGAGAAGCATTTTAAACCACCTGTGCGTTATGCTCGACTGTAGATTCACACAATAAATAGACACCAAAAGAGAAATAAAATTTTTTCCTTTTTTAAAATATATTTACATTTTTGAATTTAGCATGCAGGAAGATGCCAGATTAACATGTCCCCCAATACATACACACATATATATATATAAATATGCAAAGTAGCTTAGGTCTACATGTTTTCTTTGTTACTAATACTGGGCCTCAAAATATTACTTTTTGATAGCTGGTTAGCTCTTTTCAGCAATACCGAACTCTTCACCTTTTTCCTTCCTTAAATGTGAGCAGGATGGGGGAGAAATGTTAATTGAATGGTTTAAGAAAATAGGGAAACCCATTTGTCTTTGCCCAAGAAGGGTCCCCAATCTTCAATGATATAAAAGAAAAAGAGGCAATCTCAAAAAATATTTCTAAATATTTCAATTTAGAACTTAAACTAAAATCTTTGATATGAAAATTATCATTGTAAATTTTTATCGTTAGAATTGTTAAAATAAGTTTAAACAAGTTTAAACAAAGTATCATTAGAATAGAAGCAATTTAAAACTGGCTTAAGGGCCTTTGAACCCCGAAGAGTAAGTCTACGTGACCCTATGGGAATGAGAACCCTGGTTTGAGAAATTTTGCTCCCATCTTCTCCCTATCTTCTTCCTTTTCATTATCTGCTTTGCAATTGCCAAGGCAACAAAACCTAAGATCCTGCACAATGAGGCCTGGTGAAAGGAAGCCTCACTTCTAATGCAGTTTTGGGAGTAATTTCAGTGATAAAAAACATCTTTAAATTAAAAATTCATTTATTATATAAGTCCACTCTTACAAAGGTCACTCACACTGTATTTTTTTGTGATGCTTTCCAATCTAACAATGAAGTATCAGTACTGAACTTTAAAATGTCTAAATGAAGAAGTCAGAAAACCACCATAAATAACAGCCAGATTAGATACACGTTTCTGAGTGAGACCAATCTCTACTTAAGAAAGTGTGTCAAGTTAGACTGCTGAGAAAAATCCCTATAGATGGACTCTTGCCTTTCCTGATTATTTTGTTCAAGACCTCATATATCATTATAAAGAAAAAGAACACCGGTATCAGGTGTGAATTTCTCTTAAGAGTAGATAGTGTCATAAAACATTTTCTTTTTAATCAGTAACTTTGGATACAGACCAGTCTTTAAATCATAGCCCCTTCAAATATCTAGTGATAATAACTGGCACATCAGAACACCTGGGATGTTAGAGATGCTCAGTGGCTGAGCATCTGCCTTAGGCTCAGGTCATGATCTTGGGGTCCTGGGATTGAGTCCGGCATTGGGCTCCCTCCAGGGGGTCTGCTTCTCCCTTGGCCTATGCCTCTGCCTCTCTCTCTCTGCATCTCTCATGAATAAATAAATGAAATCTTAAAAAAAAAAAAAAACCTGGCATGTCAATTGCATGCTGCTCATATGACAGACTATGCTAGGGGTTCTTATCTTTTTTGCGCCGTTGATTGCTCTGCCTTCTGGTGATGACTTTGGCCTCCTTTTCAGAATAATGTTTTTAAATATATATAAAAAAATAGGTTTATAAAGGAAACCAATCATGCTGAAATGTAGTAATCAAAATATTGAACAAATTTATAACAGTGAAATGTACTTTTATATTAATGTATTAAATAAGATACAGTGGCTGGTCTAATCATTACTATAATTTAGAAGTACTGATGAATGTAAATGGTAGTTCAAGATATCTTCATCAACTGTAATGTGATATAAAATATCTGTGATTGTTATTAGTGAAAATGTTTGAGGTGTTGTCAATACTATTGCAGTTTTTGTCTTCATCCCTAGTTGAAGGAAATAAAACTAAATTTTAATAAAAGCTCAGTGAAATAGTTGTAAATCTTCCCCATCCAAGTTCTCAGAACCTCCTGAATCCCATCCACAGACCACTTGGGGACTTTTCTCAGAAACCTAAAAGGTAGCTATGCATAACAGCTTTCATCTTGGGAGGTAGTGTCTTATGGATACCACTGGATTAGTTTATTAACCTTTTCACTGCACAAATGTGTGCAGTAATAGTCAAATATAGAACAACTGCTATAGCACAGGCAGCTCTGAAGAGTAACTGCTGTGCCAGGCTTTAACCCTTCAGATGCTGGATTTCTTTACTGACATCAAAGTACTTCAATATTTTAACAACTGGCATGGTTGTAACACCAGATGACTGCCAGCCCTGGAGAGAAATAGTAATTAGGAGTAGGGATGTTTAGAAATATAGGTTTCAACCTGCATAGCAACCAGTACTTTACCAGAATGTGAAGCGAGGCTACATGGGGGGTGAGGGTGAGGATGATGAAGGAATGCTCCATGACAGTGAAGCAAGCTACTTCCGCAGTCCCCTTTTTCTGTACTAACTTCTCTGATTTCTCTAATTTCCCTATTTGTGTGGAGTAATCGACAGCACTCAGATTTGTAGAGGGAGGTTTTGTAAAGTGGGGCTGTCTATTCATCTATGTCTCCCCTCCCTCCCTTCCTTCCTTTAGAGCTAGCTGAACTTTTTTTAGTCTGCAGCCAGAAATGCTCCAAGAAAATAACTCTTTTAAGAGGCCATTTTTTTTTCTTAAGAATCAAATCATTTAGTTGAGGTCCAAGACCCCCCTGGCTGGAACTCTGAAGCAGTGAGATGAAATAGATGTTTCATACTTTGTAGTAATTCAGAAAGAATGAGAAGGACTTAAGTAATCACTCCATTTAGGTTAAGAGGAATCTTTGGAGGCCATTCCTTCTCCAGTAGTTATTCTCTGTGGAAGTACAGAGCTCTTATTTCCTGGTGGACACTGCACTGAGAATAACCTTGAGAGAGATGACTTATTATATGAAAAGAGGGGAAAAAGTAGATAAAAGCAAAGTATAATTCTTTTTATGTATTTTTAAAAAGAAATAGTTCACAGAAATTGATGAGATGATCTTAGAAATTCATATGGGAATGCAAGTGACTCAGAATATCTAAAATTATCTTGAAAAAGATAAACAGAATACATAGACTCATAATTCCTGATTTCACAACTTACTACGAAGCTACCATAAGACTACATTGTGGTACCACACTACAGTGTGGTACTAACATTAAGGACAGACCTATAGATCAATGGAATACAATTGAGAGTCCAGAAATAAACCCTAACATTTATGGTTAACTAATTTTTGTAAAGGGGTATGACAATTCCAGGGAGGGATAGAATAGTCTTTTCAACAAATACAACTGGATATCCATATGCAAAAGAATGAATATGGACCCCTACCTCACATCACACACAGAATTAACTCAAAGTAGATCACAGACCTAAACATAAGAGCTAAAACTAACAAATGCTTAGAAGAAAACACAGGAGTAATAATTCTTTGTGATTTTGGGTTAGGCAATGATTTCTTAGCTATGACACCAAAACTCTTAAGGAAGATTGATAAGTTGAGACTTCACCAACATTAAAAACATTTGTGCTTTAAAGGATACCATTAAGAAAGTAAAAAGATCCATAGATGAGAGACAATATCTACAAATCAGTTTTCAGGTAAGAGTCTTGTAACTGGAATATACAAAGAACTCTTATAACTCAATAATAAAGTGACAACATAATTAAAAATGGGCCAACAGTCCAAAGAGATCTTACTCTAAAGAATATGTACAAATGGCCCATAAACACATGAAAAGATGTTTATCATAATTAATCACAAGGTAAATGCAAATCAAAGCTAAAATGAGGTACCATTTGATACCCATTAGAATGGCTATAATAAAAAAGACAGAAATAACAAGTGTTGCCAAGAATGTGGAGAATTTGAGTCTTCATATACTTTTGGTAGGAATGTAAAATGGTGTAACCACTTTGCAAAAACAGTTTGGCAGTTCTTTAAAAGGTTAAATGTAGAATTACTATATGACCAAGAAATTCCACTGCTAGGTATATATCCAGGAGAAATAAAAATATGCCCACACAAGAATATACACAGTAAGTGTTCACAGCAGCACTATTCATTGTAATAACTACAAAGTGGAAACAACCCAAATGTCTACCAACTGATGAATGGATAAACAAAATGTGGTATATCCATAATAGAATATTATTTGGCAATAAAAATAAAGTATTAATACAAGCTACAGCATGGATGGACTTCTATAACATTATGCTAAATTAAAGAAGCCAGTCACCAAGGACATATCATATAGTATGATTCCTTTTATACAAAATATCCAGAATAGGCAAATCCATAGGAACAGAAATTAGATTAGTCATTGCCTAGGGTGGGATGGGGGCAGTTTTAAGTAAGGGGGAGAAAAGTAGAGAATGACCACTAATAGGTACAAAGGTTATTTCGGGTATGATGAAAATGTTCTATAATTAAGATTATGGTGATGACTATACATCTCTGTAAACAATACTAAAAGCCATTTGGTGGTATGCTTTAATGAGTGATTTTTTAATTGTATGTAAATTATATCTTAATCAAGCTGTTAAAAATCAAGAAATATGATATCTGTTGATAAATGAACACACATTGCATGTGCTTTTCTTTTCTCATTCCTAGAAGGAGCAAAGAAGTGATGCAGGCAGAGGAGGACTGGACACAGACTTTGTTTTTCACTTTGTATTTTTTCATACTTTCGTGATTTCCTTAACATGTGTCATATTACTCCACTCCCATCTTTCTATTGATGGGAGTTATCTCTACAATGGGTTTATGTACAGGGACCATTCGGATTTCTTCTTTATACTTCTCTGCACTAAACTAAAAACAAAACTTATCCCTTTAATGCTACTTAAATAGAAGATAAAATGTATGTCTTTCTCAGTTTAGTTTTTATACTCATATCACACATATCATAAGTTAAATAAATACGCAGAACACTTTACAATTCTGGCTGAAGCTGTCCTTTTGTTTTGTTTTTTTTACCAAAAGTCTATCATACAGTGTTGTGCTTACTTTTCTTAGTGAATCATTTTGACCTCTAGTAGAACTGGTTCCACATGGGCTTTTGAAGATCTGGGATTTCAGATAAGACTGACCCTTGAAGGTCATCTAGAAGCCTCAAATAGTACCAACTATAAAATTTCACTACAAACTAACACATACACACATGTGTAATCTTACAGATCTGGCAATAACTCCTTGTGAATATACCCTCAATTTCAAACCTTCCCGTCTAATCTTTTTTATAGTCATTTTCCCACTATTACCTCTCTGCACAAGAACTCCTAAACCTCCATCTTCGGTATCAACATTTCAGACTGCTTCCTACATAGAACCTTGGACCAAGGATATAAAAATCTGGACTGAGCAAGTTCTATCATCCTGCCTTTTCCATGACTTCTGTGGCAAGGCCATAGTGCTGCATGACCAGACCCTCTCTGTAGTTCAGACATGTCTAATTTTTGCCTTGACTATTCCAAGTCTCTAATCTTGTTCTTATGTGATCCATACATACGATGTCACCAGAATCACCTTTCAAAAATATAGGCCTTTTTTCTTTTTTTTTTTTTTTTACTACCTTCCTCAGTTCAGAATCACGTCTCAAATGCAAATTGAATAAAATCCCAATTTCTTAGCATGACATTCAAGGACCTCCATGATCTGGGCCCTAAAGTACTTCTCATATTACCCCCTATATGCCCTACATTTCACTCACAACGAACTATAACATTCCCCATATCTCCAGACTTCAGGTAAGCTGTTCCCCCAGGTTAGATCTATCTACTCACTATTCTCTTTTTGAAATTCTTTCTTATTCTCAGTTCAAATAGTACCTCCTACATGAAGCCTTTTGTGAATTTCCATATTACTCCAGTAATTCCATTCTGACAGCATACTAATTTTAAGTTAATTCTGTATGTATTTCATCTTGTCTTGCATTATACACATCTGTTAGCTATATACATGTCTGCCTTCTGCGAAGACTGTAAGTTCATTGAGGGCTGAGCTCATGTCCAGATCACCAACATATAGTCAGTCTCTGCCTCCAGCAAAAAGTCTGGTACATGGTACGTGCTCAGTGGCGGTCTATGAACTAGATAAACCAAAGAGTTTGCCAGAGTCTGGCTTTTAAAGAAATAGCTGCAGAGGTGATATCATATCATATATAGACTCCATCAAAAACTACTAGAAGTGATAAATGAATTCAGTAAGGTCTTCAGTAAGTACATTTATGTACACTAATAATAACTATCAAAATGCACTAATAATGAAGCATCAGAAAAAAAAATTAAGAAAACAATCCCATTTACAACTGCACAAAAAACTCAGCCAAGGAGATGAAAGACCTGTACTCTGAAAACTATAAGACACTGATGAAAGAAACTAAGACACAAACAAATGGAAAGATATTCTATGCCCATGAATTGGGAGAACAAATGTTGTTAAAATATCCATACTGCCCAAAGTAATCTACAGATTTAAGCAATACCTATCAAAATGCCAATAGCATTTTTCATAGAACTAGAAAAATAATACTAAAATTTGTATGGAACCACAACAGACCCTGAGTAGCCAAAGCAATCTTGAAAAAGAACAAAACAGGAGATACTACAACCCTAGATTTCAAGATCTACTACAAAGCTATACTAATCAGAACAGTATGATATTGGCACAAAAATGAACACATATATCAGAACAGGACAGAGCCCAGAAGTAAATACATGGTTTTAGGGTCAATTATAATCTACAACAAAGGAGGAAAGAATATGCAATGGGAAAAAGATAGTCTCTTTAACAAATGGTGTTGGCAACACTGGACAGCAACATGCAGGAGAATGAAACTGGACCACTTTCTTATATCATACACAGAAATAAACTCAAAATGGACTAAGGACCTAAAAATGAGACATGAAACTACAAAAATTCTAGAAGAGAGCACAAGCAGTAATTTCTCTGACACTGACCACAGCAACATTTTTCATATGTCTCCTAAGGCAAGAGAAATAAAAGCAAAAATAAATTATTGGGATTAAATAAAAAATTTTAAAAAACTGCACAGCAAAGGAAACAATCAATAAAACAAAAAGACAACCTATTAGATAGAAGAAGATATTTGCAAATGATATATCTGATAAGGGGTTAGTATCCAAAATATACAAAAGAACTTACACAACTTAACACCAAAAACCCCATAAATAATCCAAATAAAAAATGGGCAGAAGACATGAACTGACATTTCTCCAACGAAGATATACAGATGGCCAACAAACACATGAAATGATGCTCAATATCACTCATCCTGAGGGAAATGTGAATCAAAACAATGATGAGATATCACCTCACACCTGTCAGAATGACTAAAATCAACAATACAAGAAACAGCAAATGTTGGTGAGGACATGGAGTAAAGGAAAACCTCAAGCATTGTTTGTGGGAATGCAAAATAGTGCAGCTTGTGGAAAACAGTATGGAGGTTCCTGAAAAACTTAAAGCAAATTACCATATGATTCAGTAATTCCACTCCTGGGTATTTACCCAAAGAATAAGAAGACAATAATTCAAAATGATATATGCACCCCTAATTTTACTACAGCCTTATTTACAACAGCCAAATTATGGAAGCAGCCCAAGTGTCCATTGATAGAGGAGTGGATAAAGAAGATGTGGTATGTACACACAATGGAATACTACTCAGCTATAAAAAAGAATGAAATCTTGCCATTTGCAAAACATGAATATATCTAGAGAGTATAATGTTAAGTGAAATAAGTCAGTCAGAGGAAGACAAATACCATATGATTTCACTTATGTGGAATTTAAGAAACAAAACAAAAAAGAGACCAAACAGGATGCCTGGGTGGCTCAGCAGTTGAGTGTCTGTCTGCCTTTGGCTCACGGCGTGATCCCAGAACCAGAATCAAGTCCCACATGGGGCTCCCTGCATGGAGCCTGCTTCTCCCTCTGCCTATGTCCCTGTCTTTCTGTCTCTCATGAATAAATAAATAAAATCTAAAACAAACAAACAAACAGACTCTTAACTAGAGAAAACAAATTGGTGGTTACCAGAGGGGAGGTGGGTGGGGTATAGGTGAAACAGGTAAAGGGGATTAAGCGTATACTTATCCTGATGAGCACTGAGTAATGGGTAGAATCATCAAATCATTATATTAATTATACTGACATTAGAAAAAAAAAGTTTCAGCAAAGTACAGTGAAATATCTTGACTTGCAGGTATGCATAAATAATGAAAGGCTCAGAGAGGAGGCATTTCTTAAATGCCCACACAAGTACTTTCCTTTTTTTTTTTTTTTTTAAAAGATTTTATTTATTCATGAGAGACACACAGAAAGAGAGAGAGGCAGAGACACAGGCAGAGGGAGAAGCAGGCTCCATGCAGGGAGCCCGACGTGGGACTCAATCCCAGGTCTCCAGGATCACACCCCAGGCTGCAGGCGGTACTAAACCACTGCACCACCGGGGCTGCCCACACAAGTACTTTCCTTGTATGAGACCTGAGGCTGAAGATGCTACTATTATGCTGATTTTGGAAAGAAACTCCAAAAAGGCTAATTGGAAATGATGTGATCTCATACTGCTCTCAAAGTCTATCCAGATGAACAGAATCCTAATCATATCCAATTATGCAGTACTATCATGTTCATAATTCAGGTAACAAAAATGAAAAGCAGTCCAGTGAGTAGTCACAGAAGCAGCTTGTTCTAACAGAAAAAATCAGGAAGCAAGCGTACATATGGGTTGGCCATGACTATCTGACCACCCTTTTGATGGGTTATCTCCCAGGGGCACAGCTGGTTGAGTACATGTGGATGATACTCTATAGAGTGAAATACAAGCAATTTAATTAACTTTTCTTAATTGAGTTGAACTTTTTACAGGTCATAAGTTGCTTGACTTTTGTTTTTGTGTTGTGATACTGTTTTTGTTTGGGTCTTCATATGAATTTTACTAGGAAATAGTGAGAAGCTGATGTCATTTTAAAACCAAAAAGTGCCATTGAAGCTGGACAGAAAGGAAGGTTGTGAAGTTGTTGGTAGGAGAGAGCCAGAGAGAGCAATCCAAGCAGAAGGAAGAGAACACAGAGCTGGCATAAAGATAATATGGAAAGAAACATCCTTTTGTCTCCAACCATCCATAAATCCTTCCATCTGAATATTTCCTATGTGTTAGGCACTTTTTAGGTAACAGGGTGTATAGTGGTGACACCTCAGTCATGACTCTGCCCTGAAGGAGCTTCTATTAGAGGATGAGACAATCAAATAAGTACATATATGAGTGTAGGACTGTATCTGTGTTGAATGTTTAGAAAAGGAGGCATATGGTGCTATGAAAATGTACAACAGGAGAATTTTATTTCATCAGGGATATCAGGGAGAACTTCCCAGAGGAAGTGACAATGAAAGGGCAATCTGAAGAAAAAGTAATTAAACTATGTTTGTGTGGTGAGGGGACAATTATGGGGAGAAGCAGTGATGAAAGGATACTTTTATTTCCCCTTCAATGTATACCCTAAATTCATCAGCAATTTTCAACAGCATTATTTATTTTTTTAAAAAATATTTTTAAATTTATTTATTCATAGAGAGAGAGAGAGAGGCAGAGACACAAGCAGGCATCATACAGAGAGCCTGATGTGGGACTTGATCCAGGGTCTCCAGGATCACTCCCTGGGCTGCAGGCGGCGCTAAACCGCTGCGCCACTGGGGCTGCCCGCATTATTTGTTTTTAATTTTAGTTGTTCTCTTTATAACATTGTCATTAACCATTTCCATGTTCTTGGTATTATCTATTCTTAGGCCATTGTAATTCTGTAATTCTGTCTTCTCATGGTTTTCCCACATTCTGACTCTTCTCCATATGCTCCTTCCTTTTGCCCCTATTGTTATGTCCCAATTCCCTTCCCAGCCCTCTTCTCATCTCCCTAACATATCATTCCTTGAGACTATCTACAATACCTCAACTACAACTAATGTCCATACTCTACACTTTCTAAATATCTCTCTCTGCTTCAAAGCTCTCCTTTCGAGCATGAGACACACATTCTCAGTTGCCTTCTGGATATTTCTACCTGTAAATCCCACAGCCTACTCAAAATCAACTCATTATCCAACCTTCTTATATTTGCAAACTTGTTCATCCATACATTTTCCCACTCAATAAATAGATGTATACCCAGGAAATACAATGAATTGCTCACCACACATAGTTAATTATTGACTAAACCTTGTTGATACTCTCTTAAATGTTCTTTCAAGTAACTCTTTACATTTTCTGTTTTCAAGAAGCTCATAATTAAGTCTTATTTAAAAAAGAGAAAGGAGTGGCAACCCGGATGGTTCAGCGGTTTAGCGCTGCCTTCAGCCCAGGGCCTGATCCTGGAGACCCCGGGATCTAGTAGTCTCCCATCAGGCTCCCTGCATGGAGCCTGCTTCTCCCTCTGCCTGTGTCTCTGCCTGTCTTTCTCTCTGTGTGTCTCATGAATAAATAAATAAATAAATCTTTAAAAATAAAATAAAAAAGAAAAAGGAAAGAAGGAATGAGAAAAAACAGGAGAAGGAAACAATGCTCATACTGTCTATATTACATTGCTTGCTTTCTTACACCAAAAGGAATGCTAGTAGAAAATGACATCACTTTAATAAAAAATATTCATACACACACTTTAAATCCTCCAATGCAATCCTTTAGGACACCAAGCTGTATTATCTCTGTGGTAATGAAATCTCTTCTCCCTTGTTTAATCAGAGGTCAGTTTTTTTCTGATTAAGTCCTAAATATATTCTGAAATTTCATTTTTGTTCAGTTGGTTAGTCTCTAGAACTCAAATGAAAGAAAGTTCAAATAAGAGAGCTTAAATAAGATGTTATCAATTAAGTAAATTAAGTAGTTGATCTCAAATTAATAGCTGACATTCTCGTCAGCGGGTCCTCTTGTAAGTGGAATATATAATAGATACATTCAATTACAACCTTTATGAGAAAATCTGGTGGGATTTCTTCAGATACGAGCTGGAAAGATTAGGCTGAAGGCTTTATCTCTTTCCTGGGTTTATGAACACAAATCCAAGCATTCCTGTCATTTTTCTGCCTTCTTCAAATTTTCCTGTTTGGCGCTATTTCCCAATGACAGCTCAAGTCATGTAAGCACCATATAACATTTACTTTAAGTGAAATAATTTGAAATAATCTCTATTTTTATTACTGTTGTTATAGAAAGAAAGAGAAATGATGGATAAGGCACTTGCACTGCAATAGGAACTATAAGGTCAGAAAGAATCAAGTCACTAACACCCCCAACTTATAATGTGATGATGGTCAGACCTACAACTGACAATTTTATGACACATCTATAGCTCTCATCAATTCATATTTCTTCAACACATTTTCCATAAACACTATAGAGGATAAAATTGAAGGGGTTGTCAAAGAGCTAGGAATGACAGTGTGTAGAGAAAAACCTGAAGCCTAACTCTTGATTTACTGAAGCAACCATGCAGTAAAAAGATGTTAGTGTCAGTATCCCTAAAATGGCGGGTAAGGAGACAATTACTTCCAATTTTCCTTTTCAGAAATCAAGTTTATTAATGATTAGGAGTAATTCTGAGGTGTACCCAACGACTATGGGAAAGTTGAACAGTAAAATTAACACAAAGTATCGCTGAACTGAGGCATGCAGCCTTCCTCAAGACACCAAGCGGTTTTCAGGTTAAGAAGGTCTGACTATATCCCTTACATGTTTAATATATACATATCAAAAGCAAAAAGATGTCAGTCAAAAAGGGACTGCCAAGGAAGCAGAGAAAAGTAGTCAAAGAGGCACATATGGGCAGAGTCAGTGGGAGAGAGAGCCTGAGTTAGTGGTTAATGGGCCATGAGCTTTCTAGGACCACAGGAAGACTATCCTTACTGTGGAGTAGGTATGCTAGCTCTCTTAGCCTGGTTTCATTAAATATGCCTTCCCATCTGCATCCATCTGACACCAGGCCCTCCAAGGAGCTCTGTGATTCTGATTACATTTTCCATGTAGGTCTACAGTATGCTGGTCATATATATAGTTCAATAACTTGTTTTTTCCCCCCTCACTGTAAGTGATCTGATAATAACGTGGTGTCCCTGTGTCTGCCACCAGGGGCATGAGGATATCAGTCTTACAGATGTTCCATTACTGTAGATAGAGAAAGGGACATACTGGCTTCACACAGCAGCCTTTTGAGCTCAGTTCTGGGAATCTGTCTCTGAGAGATGGCCTGGTTTTTCTGACAACAGAATCAGATTTCTCAGATTGTGAGATTTAACATCACAACCTTCACACTGTGATTTTAGCTTTTTCCTTAAAGAAGGTCCTTTCAAACAGCAGAAGAGGTAAAGCAACCAGAGGCATTTCCATTTTAAAGAGAGCCACTGGCGGCTCACCTGCTTCCTCCTCTTCTTGGGCACAGGGCTCAATTACATTTTCCAAAGTCATGTGGTTAGAGATAGCCAAAGGACTGAATTCCAGCCAGCAGAATGTGAGTGAAAGTCATGCATTCCACCTGCAGGCCTTGCTGTAAAAACTCCCAAGGACCATCCTCCTTGCTATTTTTCTCATCCTGATGGGGATGTCAATGTACTGGGTGACCCTGGGAGGTTGAAGTTGAAAACAGCAGGGCTAGCAAAAGCCCAAAGAATTGTGTGACTATGAGATACTCCCATCCCTGCCTTATAATGGATTGTCACTTGGGTGAAACTTAAACATCTGCTGTGAGATGCCAAAGAAACATAAGGGTTTATTTGTTACAGCAGCTGGTCAACCTTAATACACTATAACAATGAAACTGAATAATCATTGTAGTATGTACACATATTATTCTCAAGTAGAAAAGCTGTCCAAGGTGATTTTTTTCCAGTTACTTAACTTCCTATTTATCCATATTCTTATATATTTACTTTCTCTCTCTCTCCCTTTCTTCTGCATTTCACACTGTCACTCTTAAGCCTTTGAATTGGCTCTCTTGACTGGTTTACTTTAATTTTTAATTTTTAAATTTTTTTTGTCTTATTGTCTTCCACTTAAGCCATTATAGTCTCATGGTTAAGGAAAGCACTCAAAGATCAGTTGTAAAATTTTTTTATTTTTATTTTTATTTTATGACAGTCACACAGAGAGAGAAAGAGGCAGAGACACAGGCAGAGGGAGAAGCAGGCTCCATGCACCGGGAGCCCGATGTGGGATTCGATCCCGGGTCTCCAAGATCGCGCCCTGGGCCAAAGGCAGGCGCCAAACCGCTGCGCCATCCAGGGATCCCAAAGATCAGTTTTATTATAGAAAAGCAATTTATATTATTTTTATACTTTTCCCCTATCGCTTTCACTGGGTACTTTACTTCAGGAACCTGGAGACTAGACCTGGCAAACTAATAGACCAATTTTCAAATTCAGTATTCAGACCATGAATAAATGTGAAATCAGAAGTAAACAACTGTCCTTGGAAGGATAATCAAGTTGAAATGCACAGTTTTGTATTTACTATACAAGACCAAACAACTCATCTTAATTTTCCTTGTGGCCACAGAGGAAGTGGAGGGAAATGGTGAGCGTGGAAGTACTGAGATAGTTCTGTCCCAGGAGTCTTCAGGGAGAGCAAGGCCAAGGAAGAGCATGTCAGATGGCTCCAGTTTGGAAATGGGAGCCTGGGGACTGGTTTTGGCTATGCCCTTGAATTCTGGATACTTTGGGTATGTCGCCTCACATCCTTATCAAGCCCTCAGGAGGAAATGAAGGTATAGTTATATCATCTCTAGAGTCTTAACTACCTCTAAAGAATTTGCAAAATGTATCATGCCCCATAACTGAATGTTTTAAAGGCCTTACTTTGTAATTATCAGTACCATCTATAAAATTGCATAATGAGCCAAATGATAAGAACACAGTAAGAGGACTGGGATGGAACAGGTATACTTCTCAGTGAAAGCCAATGTTCGAGAAGGTATTACATTATCAGTTTAATTAGAGAAGTTCAGGAGAACTCTCCTATTCATATGGATAAGAGTAAGGCCTGTGTCTTTCCAAGCTGTCCCTGCTAATGGGTATGTCTACGGGGACTCTAGAACTGTGTATGCTCTAGGAGGCAGCCTTAAGACTCTCATCCTGGTTAAGCATTAGAATCAACTAGATCAGTTTTCAGGAACTAATAGTCTAGAGCAGGGATCCTTCAACTTTCATTATTCCTTTACTAGTTAAAAATGGGAGGGGGTTGCTTATACCCTCAATATGTGTGTATTTATTTATTTATTTACAAGTCATATGCATGTACCACTTGTACTAATTATGCACATGAGAAAATATATGTATGCACAACAGAATTTTTAAATGAGATAGAGATGAAATAAATTATATTTAAATTCATTTTCATAATAGTTTACTTACAATGGTAATTTTTGCTCTTCTGAAAAATATATGTTTAGCATACATTGGTATGATTCAACATGCTTCTTTACTTTTTAAAAATCTTGGTTAAGTGCTTTGTGATAGTCAGTTTTTGTCAATGACATTTCAGAAAATGTTAACCTACAAAGAGACATAGGTCTGCATGGAGGAAGTACATTATTGGCTTCTCTTGCTAAAGTATAGCATTCATAGTGCAATCCACCAATTATGCCAAAATTCTTGTTAAATTGACATAATTTCTATCTTCTTTGATATTAATCAGCTTGCATTAGGGATCTTCAGAGAAACAGAACCAATAAGATATATACGGATATGTAAGAAAAGATTTATTATGGCAAGTGGTCTATGTGATTACTGAGGCTGAGGTGTGCTAAAATCTGCCAACTGCAAGCTGGAGAACCAAGAAAGCCAGTGGTATAATTCAGTCCAAGTTCCAAGGTCTGAGAACTGGGGTGGTGGGTAGGGGTGGAAAGAGGGAAGTGTGGGTGGACGAGTTGGGGGGAGGTCAGGGAAAGACTGGGGCGACTATGCTGGGAAGTCCTGGAATCTCAAGGTCCAAGAACCAGGAATTCAGATGTCTTAGGGCAAGAGAAGATGGAAGTCCTAATTCCAAAGTTTGCTCTTCTTCCACCCTTTAGTTCTATTTGGGCTCTCAAGAGATTGGATGATGCCTGTCTACACTGGTGAGGGAAAATCTTTACTTAGTCTACTGATTCAATGCTAACCTGTTCTGGAAATAGCATCTGGGTTTCCTTAGTCCAGTCAAGATGACATAAAATTAACCATCATCCAGCTCTTAAAATAATTTAATTGGAGGATGTTACTTTTCTGTATTTTAAAAAACAGATTCAAACCTGACTTCATCTCTTCATTTGGGATATTAGTAACCAAGTTAGAATTTCTGTTCCCACAACTTTTTAGTGTACCTAGAAAGTTTTAAAAGATACACTTAAATTGTTTTTGGCAAGAACACTGCAAATGGATGAGAAGTTTCCAAATATTCAAATTTAAAATGTTCTTTCCATAGCATGAATTTGAGAAAGCTCCTATTTTTTCTCATTATTAAAATGAGAATCTTAATTTGAATCTTAATTTGAAGAGACAAATTGTTTATTTAAAAAAATATTTGCATGGTAACATATTATTAACAGCTACTCAACACAACAGAGGTAAGCAAATCCGAAGTATATATTTTTTTTCAAAAAGAAATTATATTTGGTGACTCTTTTAAGTACACTAGAAGATATCTAGTGAACTCACAATAGATGTCCATGGTCCCTGACATCCCTTTGTTATTATAAATATGCCATCATTTAAGATAACACAGCCCATAAATCCACTTAACTGGGCAAATGGAAATGGCAATAAGACCAAGGTGGTGAAAGCAGAAAGAAGAGAGGAGGCCACTGTCAACACCTTTGCATGGAAAAGTCTCCTCTTCCCTTGGTAGACTTCACAGGTGATACATGACTGGCTGACATATGGGCCTAGTGAAGATACCAGTATTAATTTGTCATTAAAAAGTAAAGTTCAGGGCAGCCGGTGGCTTAGCGGTTTAGCGCCGCCTTCCGCCCAGGGCCTGATCTTGGAGACTCGGGATTGAGTCCCACATCAGGCTCCCTGAGTGGAGCCTGTTTCTCGCTCTGTCTGTGTCTCTGCCCCCCACCCCCCTGTGTATGTGTGTGTGTGTGTGTCTCCCATGAATTAAAAAAAAAAAAAAAAGTAGAGCTCAGTTTTTTTTTTCTTTTAGAAAAGTAACTATAAATAGAAGTTCCATTAGTTTCTCCCTATATTCTACTGGATTATCTCTGTGTAGTCACTGTGTATGCCATTCTTCTGTTTTTAGATATTTGGGTTTCGATTTGTGTCATAACTTTTTTCTGAAACTAGTGTCTGTTTCTTAAAGTGTTGTCCATGGCTGGCCAGTTTCAGAACAGTTACAAATGCAGATTTCTGGATTTACACTAGAATGGTCTAGGAGTCTGTTTTTATAACAAGATCCCACAGGTGCTTCTCTGGCACACCATAGTTCAAGATCCACTGCCTTAGATGGTAAACTTTGTGTTGAGAGGACTGTGTCCCCCTAATTCATTATATTCCCAGAACCCAGCACAGGTAGCAATAAACACTTGCTGAACTGCATTGCAATGAACAGCGTAATTTCCCTTGTGGCAGAGAGCTTGAGGGTTTGTTTGGTCGGGGGTTAATAGTCACCATACATTTATTTACTCATTCATCCACCCATTATTGTAGGTACTTGGGTAACAGAATATAAAACAGACTAAACACATTTCTGTCATGACGTTGGTATATTAGTAGGGGAAGACAGAAAATAAAAAAATAATTTACAACTTCTCTACTATGATAGAAGGTGATAATTGGCCATGGAAAGGAAAGTAGGGCAGGCTAAGGGGATCAGGAGGGCTGGTGCAATGGGCTCGTGGAGACAGGGCAACTGCAGGGTGATTAGGGCAGGTCCCACTGAGAAGACCAGACCTTAGCGAAGACTTAAAGGAGGTCACAGAGAATCAACCAAGTGATTATTCCTTTCATTTGCCATAAATCCTGTTCATCCTTCTTTGTATTCAATCAAGACTTCTGAGACATTTTATTTTATTTTATTTTATTTTATTTTTTTTTTTTTTAAAGATTTTATTTATTTATTCATGATAGTCACACAGAGAGAGACAGAGAGGCAGAGACACAGGTAGAGGGAGAAGCAGGCTCCATGCAGGGAGCCTGACGTGGGATTCGATCCCGGGTCTCCAGGATCACGCCCCGGGCCAAAGGCAGGCGCCAAACCGCTGCGCCACCCAGGGATCCCAAGACTTCTGAGACATTTTAGACGCTACTGCTACACAGCAAAAGGTCAGTAAATTTTGGCTAAATGAATAAAAATACATTTTGGAGAAAGAAACAATGTGGAGAAATAAAACTAAAAAGTTCCTCTTTGAAACCAGGAAAAACAACCAAAGTAAAATAAAGAGGTATTCCAAACCATATGAAGATACTTGGAAAATGTCATTAACAGCATCTGAGGACCTTATACATCAAATACTTGAGTGAAACCCCCTAGGCAGAGCTGAATGGAGGAGCTGGGGGCCAACTCTGCATAGGTGGTGGCAGCTCTAGGCTCATCTGAGTGGAACTGACACTTGCATATATACGCAAACCTCCCTGACATATCCTAATATGGTAATCATACAAATGATGAAATATACTTAAAAATCCTCCATGATAAAATCTTTTTTTTTAATATATATATATTTTTAATTTATTTATGATAGTCATACAGAGAGAGAGAGAGAGGCAGAGACACAGGCAGAGGGAGAAGCAGGCTCCATGCACCGGGAGCCCGACGTGGGATTCGATCCCGGGTCTCCAGGATCGCGCCCTGGGCCAAAGGCAGGCGCCAAACCGCTGCGCCACCCAGGGATCCCAAAAATCCTCCATGATAAAATCTTTTGTGATTTTGTTTTGTTTTTTGGAACAGATATAACTTCTTGCCTAAAGTATTTATATATAATAAAGTTAATTGATTATTGTTTTGCAGTTAACTACTTGAATGTATTGATTTTTATTCCTATAAAATCAGTATACTTAATATTTTAAATCAGCAATATAATATTTACTAATATTTACTAAGCTAATATAATCAAGAGATAAATAAAATACTTGTTTTGGCCACAACTACTTATATATTAAAAAGAACTATTGTTTTTTTCCTATTTTGTCAGTTTTAAGTTTATAATCTGTCATATTCTGTGATTTAAAAACTTTCAGTTTCTTGACATTGTAACAGTAAGACCATGTAGAAACAACTCCATGTAGTGCCTTTTCTTTGTAAATAAGCTACTTCATATACAATAAGGAAAATAAGTGATTAGCTAGATTCTCAAAGCACTTAGAGCTGCAAATGACTTTTAGAGATTATAGGCTAATTAAAGCCTCACCAGTCACCTATCCCTTTTTAAAGAACAATTAATGAACCTGAATCTAAGGAAGCAAAAGGTTAAATGATTTCTCTGGGGGTAAAATGGCAAGTCAGCAGTGAAGCAGGGCAGATACTTCATTCTCTGACCTCAGGGACATATCACAAACATATCACTATAACGTGTTGTGATACTTTAATGCTTTTACATTTGGGGCCTCCTAGTGCCTTTCTAAACACACATGCATTGGATTAATAGCTTTAAAAGCTTAAGTAATCTATTTAAAATAAGTATTTCCCCTTAAAAACCTAGATTTCCCTTACTTATAAGTTATCAAATAAAAGGGGAATGGTTTGTAGATTTTGTTTTCAGAACAGAATTAACCATGCAATCTAGTCTCTTCTTTAGCTATTTGAGGAAAAATAAATCACCACTGCAATGGGTTGAGAGAAGAAACCCTTTCATCTAAAACATGCAGAGGAATCTGCCACAAAGTTTCACAGCTCTCTTCAGCCACCCAAAATAAAAATTGCTAAGCTTCCCGAGAGTGACCAGGGGTGCCTAGATGGCTCAGTTTGTTAAGCCTCTGCCTTTGGCTCAGGTCATGATCTCAGGATCCTGGATCAAGCTCTGTATCAGGCTCTCTACTTAGCAGGGAGTCATCTTCTCCCTCTCACTCTTATAACATTTATTTATGCTGAATAATAACCTACAAATTGGAATACCATATAAATTAATGCCAAATAAAATACTATCAAACTAAGATACATTTGATAGACTTAAAAAATGAGTGCCTAAAAAAAAAAATGAGTGCCTATTTGCACATGAGGTATCGAGAGGGGACAATGCTGTTTTTTAGGTCCCTGAGGGGCTCACTGAGTTAGTGTGGATGGAGTACTGCAAGGCTCAGTTTGGTCACTTGCTTCGGCAATTCTCAGGAGCTTTGCTTATGGAGTTTTAAGACAGAGTGACATCTCCCAAGGAAATTGTTAAAAACCCAGTCTTCCACATCTTTCTGACTCTCCAAGTCTGAATTACCTATTCTTCCTGCAATACTCTCTCACTCATGTTACTTTCCATAAGAATTAGTTATTTACATCTATAAGGGACTATATCCTAGTCCCATAGATTAGTTCTCATGGTCTGCCCACAGTAAGTAACTAAAAAGTGTATCTGTTGAATTGTATCTTGCTAAAATAAGTCCAGAAGGGTCTACTGAGATACATGGCCTAGCTGCTTCATTCTACAGTTCAAGAAAAGGAGTGAGTCGTCCAATAAATACAGCAGGTTGTGATGTCAGTGGAACCTGATTCTGTGTTTCCCTCATGTGGCTGCCACTGGATTAGTACTGTTGGAGATCTAATCCCTGACCTAGGAGAGCTCCCATTTTGGTAGGTGAGAAAGACTGGTTTAGTTCCCTCGTCACTACATAGTAGAGCATAATACTGATCTAATGAAAGCAAAACTGAGACTGGTAGTGTAGGGAAGGAAGCCAAGACAGTGTTTTAAAAGATAAATGTAATATATGTTCAGGGTCCTGGCCAGTCTTTCTAACTTATGCAATGACCTACTGGTCAGATCCATGTTACAGCCCAGAGGTCTGAATAAGTGAGGAACTCATTTAGGACGAGTTCTTAGAACTTCCAGCTGAGAGTTAAGAACAGTTTGTAATGACAGTGTGTCTCAGTCATCAGAGGAATCACCATAAGCCCAGCAATCTTTTTAGAATTTCAAAGTGGGACCTTAGAAGTAATTTTACCATATATCAACATGTAAGATTGCCAGGGAAGAACAAAGTAATAACAAGCCTTCCCTGGCCTTTCTGCTATCTCAGGCAGCTTCCCCTAAGTTCCTGGCTCTAGTCACACTGGTCTTCTTTAGTTTCATAAACAGGCTTGGCTCTTTTTTACTTTGGAGTGTTTGCTGTTCCCCTGTCTAGAGGCTCCTCTCCCTATTCTATGTCTGGCTGATATCTTCTCCTTCGTTAGTTCTCAGCTAAAATGGTATCTCATCAAAGAGAGGGCCTTTGGACTAACTTACATAAATTAGGTCTTCACCAAGCTCAGGTTCTTTTCCTCCTCTTATTACTTTAATGCTACCCTATTTGTATCCTTTACAGCACGTGATAAATTGAGTACTTTCTTGTTTACTTGGGTATTATGATAAAGACACATCATACATATATATATCTCACCAGGATCTAAACAAGGTCTGTTGAATTCTAGATAGTATACAAGAAAGACTGGTTTGTTGAATAAATTAATAAATTCAAAATACTTTTATAAAACAAGTTCAAAATTATTTGAGGCACTAGGAAACCCTTAACAAGCTTTGAGAAACATAATCTGACTTTATAAAATGTCTACAATAAAAACAAATTTCAAGTATTGGTTTAGTCAAGATTTTCAAGTTATTTCTTTACAGATTTTTGATAGCCACCATTACTTCAGAAGTAGAACTTAGTATTTTTTAATGCTGTCCTATCTCAAAAAAGTCTATACCTGAGTAATCACTAATACCTAAATATTAATGATAATAAATGTCTAATTGGCTGTAATCTAATGATAATAAAAGAATGACATGTGGTTACCTAGCTCATATACAAAGAAAAAGAAACATTTTGAGGGGTCATTAACAGAAAAAAACAAAAACAAATGATTCTCAAATAATGGCAGTTTTCAGAGAAATGCTCCTGTTTTTCAGGAACTAAAAAAAGGATGAAGAAAAGAGAAGTAGCATTCTTTCTACAAGAGAAAATCATATTAAAAACTAATATTGGAAAATCTGAACAGAACCTCTGATGGGAACATCATGAAAAGTAAAAAAAATGGGTACTGCATCCTCCTCAAAGAGTTAGTATATGTGGTTTTCAGGTTATTTACTACTCAGAGGGGAAAACGAATACAACTACTGTAATGCATATTTTGCAACACTGTCACCTGATTGGTAGCAGACTTGGATTCATTCACCTTTTTTCAATTCTGATAGATGACATTTTACCAAAGTCATTTATTTTTAAAAAGCACCTACAATGGAGTTTTTTTGGAATTAAAAGAGTAAAAAAATCTATTACCTGCATAAAATCTGAAATCTGAATATTTAGACCTTTTATAATTTAAAAAGGCAAACTTTAACATAACTCCAAATAAAAGCCAAAACAGAATTGGCCAAGCATAAGAACACTGTACACTATATTTTTATAGTGTGTTTGTGTGTACAAGAAGGACTATGAAATTAAATTGTCTTATTTCTAGCAATTTTCTTCCAAAAACAATAGCAGTCACTGCTAAAAGGGTTGCTTGCAAACTTACCAGAAATATTTTTTGGAGAATATTCTAGTCTTCAAAACAAACAGTAGCTGTCAAATTCTTACTGCATAATCTAAAATGTTAATCTATGTACTGTATTTCATTTGTAATAAGTCTTTGTGATAAGGTTAACACTTCAACACACAACACAAATAAGAGAGCACCAAAAAATGAAAATTACTTTGCTTATGTTTCCGTATTAGAATTTTATTTGCTAAAGGGTAAAAACAGATTTGCAAAATTCACAGTTAACTTAAAACAATAGTTTTAAACCTTTTATTCCTAGCCCTTACTGCCTTCAGGAAGGAGAGAACATCTGGTTATTTAAGGAACACAATATGTTCACATTTTCTATGACTTTTGTTTCTAATTGGGTTTTTAAATTTTTTTTTTAAATTTGAACAACTAGTTAGAACAATGTTTTTTAATCACTTCATATTTTTCAGACTGTCCTCCTTCTATCCCTCTACTTCATTTAGTGGATTGTTTTGGAAATCTGCTCAGTGGTTCTAATATCATGAAGACAAGAAAATGAGAATTAGGATCATGGTCTGAAGAATTAAGTATAGAAATCATATTTATGGTGAACAGAGAACATGATGCTACAAACAGATACTTGACATTTAGTCTCTTTACATAGCATACCTTTAAGAAAATTTCAAATAGTTCTAGGTCCACTTATTTATGTGGCAGTTATATTTATTACAGATGCAAATTAAATGTGTTACAAATTGAATAATTTTTATGACAAATAGTAGTAAATAGGATTCTACTATTTTTAAAAAATATAGTTCTGGTGTGGAAAGGTGGTTGGAAGACCTGGGATCAACCAGTGCCGGCTCTGCAACCGACAAGCTGTATTAAATGAGTCTCAGATTTCACCTTGATCCTTTGTTTGTCTACAGAAGCAGAAGCTGGATTAGATCTCTAGGTTCCTTGCAGTTCTGAAATTCTGACGGTCACAGTGAGGTATATTAACTAGATTCTTTGTTATGTCTCTTTTGTTCCATAATATTTGAAGGTGTTAACAGTTTTTCAAACAATTCTGACACACAGCAAATGAAGGAACTAGATGCTCTATAAGTTTAAGATGCAGGGTCATTCACCATCTTGATAAAAATGGCAACTGACAAATATATAGTTGGTAAAGGCTTCCATGGGATGTGGGTATGGGTTCCAGATATACACTAGGTGAATGAGATCCACCCAGATTAGAGTCAGTATGGTGTACTGGAAGAGGCTTAGCAACCGCATCCAAATTCAGTTTATTTTCTTAATATCAACTCCTGTAGAACACAAAGTTAAATGCTAAAAAATGAGTAGGATCATATGGAATAATGGATGCAATAATAAGCAAATAACTAAAATATAAGATCCTTATGAGGACTCAAAGGTGAAAACATGTCCTGTCTGAGCCTAGGAATGGCTTCCTGAAGGAGGTAGAAGGTAGGCTGGGAATCTCAGGAGGGGATAGATACATACAAGGGTTATGGGGTCTTTCTTGCTAGCTTGGAATCTTAACAAGTCTTCGGCCTCAGGAAAGCCACATAACCTTAACCTGACTGCACTGAAAAAGAATGAAGAAAGAGAACCTGGTTTTGTCTACCTCATAGCTTGTTGTAAGGACATCAAAGTGCTTAGAAACTATGAAGGACAATGATTCTATTATTACAGTGTACAGCCCCATTATTTCAGTCTGTTCAAATGAGAAACCTTTTCACAGTAAAGCCTACATCTGATATAGAACAATTAAAGCTCAGTGTCGCATGCTCTAGTTGCAGAGTCTATTCTCAACTGAGCAATCACCACTGGGATTTACTGAAAGCGGTAGGACAAAGTGCTTTTCTGAAGTTGGCAATGAACTCAGAGGGCTCAGAGTTCCTTGTTTATTTTTATTTTATTAATAAAATGGGTCTGTCAGCAACCACAAACACTACTGTCACAAATAACTGGACTATGAGAATGTACTTTCATGCCTCAAATCTCATCCTTCTACTAGTTCACTTCACAGAGACTTGTGTGTTTATATACTCTGACCTACTTGAATTGGGAATGATTCAAGTATTTTAAGTGTTTCATTGTTACTAATAGAAATTAAGCACACTGATGTTTGGATTTTTAGAGGACATGGGCGGGGTACTAACATCATCCTTCCCTCTTTTTCTTCCTCCTCTGTGTAAATGGCCTATATGAATTATAATGACATTACTACATTGAAAATTCTGTCCACTTGTGGATTTCTATGCTATATATAAACTCGCTGTGTGTGTGTGTGTGTGTGTGTGTGTGTTTGTGTTTCTTCCCCATTTGTACCTCTGTAGCACCGGACTGGATTTTACTAGATCTTTGTAATTACATCAGTTTTTTTGTGGACAAAGGAGCTATGGTTGGGCAGGTCGTTAGAGACAATTTAATTCAACCCCAAAAGAGAAGACCATGATTTAGCAAGCATGAGTTTCCCCAAATCACAAGGATGGTTGTTAGTAGAGTCAAGATCTGACCCAGTGTCCTGATCCCTAATTCAGTCTCCTTGCTCCTTAACTAAAACTATCACCTTGCTGGGATAGTCATGTGAAAGCTCCTTAACACTATACAACTTTCTTTATTTTTCTATAGATATCATCATTCTATAAACTTGTTCTCAACAGCCTTTTAAACATGATTCCTTCCTCCTCCTGATCAATTTCTTCTGCCTCAGAAATATCAGTTTAAGGTCTTATATTTTGGGCCATTATCTTGATCATTTTTACTTAGTTAGACCCTAAATGTAAAAGTGGGGAATACTTTTCTTTAGATACTAATGCCAATATTTTTCTTCTCTTAATCCTCAGAGAATTTATTTTTTTAATGCTTACAGAATTGGCTTCATTATACTTATATTATGTACCTATCTTATTGAGATAAAAAGTACTCTATTAAAATCTCAGATTCCACTAATAACACTGACTGATTTATTATATAGAATGCTACATCTAGAAGAGTGGATGATTCATAGCAAGATTAACCATATTTAGCCAGGGAAAAATTACCAAGATCGATAGGTTTAGATAATATATTCAGTTCTCCCTTCAGTAAAACCAAAAATAAATCATCTAAGTAGAGAATTCAAATAGTTATTTTAACAGGTTTTTTCCCCCACTCTGTATGATTCTAAGAATTCCTAATGCTGAGCTGAGTTTACCTTAAGTTTACAGACCAAAACTCAAATACTTCAGTGACAAGCAACCTCTTTCTTTATTCCTTTGTAGATATTTCATAGTTGTGGTTATTTTTTATAAAAAATATATACATAAAATATGGGATTTTTGATTTTATAATCAGACTCCTAAGCCTTACCAGAAAAAAATATGCTACCTTAGATAACAGAGAAATGATGGATTATATTTGACACATAATGAAACACTGTAGAGCAGAAATGATATAAAATTGTGTATTTTTATAGAAAATGGGTATAGGCACAAAGAAATCAAATCTTTTAAATCTATCAAAGAATAAATAGAGGTCATACTCAAATGTTGGAAGTCAACCGCAGAGGGAAAAGCAGAAATCCTTTAGAACTAAAATTTACGTTAAACTTGGAGGCCCAAGTGGCTCAGACAGAGCTTTGGCAACAGAGCCACAGACAGACGGACTCCAAGACAGTTCGACAACTGCCAACATGACTATTGGGAATTCTGCCAAAGAGCCAAAGGCTGGGATTACCACCGAATGCCTGGCATTCTCATACTCGTGTTTGAAGCTCTCTCTCTTATATTTCATCCAATATTTTTGTTTGGCTCAAAAGCATCAAGGATTCACAGATTTTTTTAGATCATTAAATGTTCTTATTTTCAAGAAATATAACATTAGTTGTAAAAGAGCACACTTTTTCTCTGAAGTGTAAAGAAAATTTTGGTGGCTTGCTTTAAGTTTAAATAGAGAAATCAGCATTAAAGTCGTTTGAATCTCTGTTTTATTAGGTTACTCTTCCACAAAATTAGAAAAATACATAATCCAAAAATAAAATGATTTAGTATTTCATTGTGTCATAAACTTTTCCAGAACCAGTGCTTTTTATAGCTCTAATGTCTTGGTCACATGGCCCCTGAGGCTCTACCTGGGTAAGCTGGTCTCTGTGAGAGGTACCAATGATAATGAAATGTGGTTATAAGGAGAGACAGTTGCTGAGCTACTTCCTTGAGTTATGAGGAAAGGGGAAGGCAGAACAACCCTCTGAGGGACAAGAGATGTGTGTTCCAGGTTCTCACGGTCAATGTACACTTACTTATTTTACCTGCTCAGTTGCTAGCCAGTGAAGTATGTGAATTTTGCCTACAACTTCAGGCAAATTCTGTCATTAAGCAATTCATCTGTCATTACACAAATTCCCCACTATGAATTCTTGGAGTCATGCTGAGAAACCATTTTTTCACTCAACTTAAAATTGTGCATACTCTATTTGGAAAGCTTACCTTTGGATCTCGAAGGAACAGAGCCTTAAGAATTAGTGAGTGTACGTCCCCAATTAGTGGGTAATGCATCAGAAGGCCAAGACAGGTCTGGTAGTTACTAGAGATCACTAAATAAGAGGAAAAAGAAGAATTCAGAAGCAATACTGTTTAAGATGTTTGCATTACTCAAGACTAAAAAATAACAACTTAGATTTAAAGAAAGCAAACCAATAACTCAATTAATTTGATAAAAGGAAATAGGGAGAAGGGATCTTTACCAAATGGCCTTTGAAGCAGCACACTGTACTGTTAACTGCAATCTAATATCTAGCACTTATCCTCAGGAGGTGTTGGAAGAAGAGCCTCAGATATAGAGATGTGTATGTTTGCAATATAAATAAACTCTTAGAAGCATGCATATTTATTGCCATTTATATATCTGTGTTTAAATGTCTCTAGTTTTGCTTAGAAATTAGTAACAAAAATCTTATGAATGGGAAAAAACAGTTTAAAATTCTAATAATATTTACCCTAATTATTATGCTTCAAAAGTTACATGTTACATTTATTCTTTTATATGTAAATATTACATAATTCAAAGTTTAAAAAATATAATTTCTTCCAATATTTTTTTCTAAAGGTAATGAGAAATTTAGGGGGAGGATCTATGCAGCATTTCTTGGGAGGAAAAATGTCAGAATCTTCATAGATAAGCCTAACTGTGTTCCTTAGACTGTCATTTAATTTTTTTCCCAAATCAACCTAATTATGGGCGCAATTATTAAACACATCTTTTCAGGCAGGTCTATGTAAACTACTTCATTTCTTGGCAATCCATCTGCCACTGCTGTCACAATCAGGCCCATTAACGACAATCGGTTTGTAAGCCACACTGACTGCTTCCACAGCATTGACTGTGAAGAAACTTTACAGTTACAACTTCCTGTTGTTGCAACTGAATCCTTTTCATTAATCTGAACAAGCAGTTGAAAAATATTCCATAGGAAAACAATTGTGATTCTACAGAAAACAACACAAATCACAAAATAAATAATTGTTTGTGATCAGAAATATCCTTGATTCCTAGATTTTTCTTCTTCTTTTGTTGGAAGCACCATTTTTTGCAACAGCTTCCCGCCCCCTCCCCCTTCCCATGAACATTATGGGGAAAGGAGACAGGACTGGGCAAAATGAATAATTATAATCTATGTAAGGAACCACTTTATCATCTTCATTTCCGTTGCTGATCTGACAGCTTGTAATTTCATACATCTGCTTTCATTTGTAAAGCACTCACTTATCCTACCCTTTCTATATCTGTTCAGCCTCTTCTCTTCTCATTCGTTCATTTTATCATATTCACATTCAGTTACCTGTTGGCCTTTTTTCTCTAGAATTCAGAAAGCTAGTATACTGAGAACTCTGTAATGTTTCCATGTGTGGTTTTCTTTGAGCTCTAACAAATAAATAGAACGTAGATAATCAATTCATCTTATAACTCATACTTTCCCAAATACTATAATTATATACTAGTAACTGACCCAGGAAGAATTCTTGTGTATTTTGCAAAAGAAGCAAATGGTTCTGGATTTGGGATTGAAAGATGTGGGCTTGAATCCTGTGACACCATATGAACCTTTTCTAAGGTTGCCATAAGATTAAAGGACATAATCTGTTTCGCTGATTGACAGCAGCTGCTCAAAACCTGTTGTGAGTAACCTCTCCGAGCATCAATTCAGTCATGTGGAAACAACTTCCTGATTAAAAAAATATATATATCCCCCTACTTTATTCAATCTAATAGCTATTTGTTGAGTACCTAATCCACGGCAGGGTCTATGTTAGGAGGGGATGCAGAGATAAACAAAACATTCCTTAGTCTAAAGAAAATTAAAGAGCTGAAGGGCAGATGTATAACAGCAAGCAGTTTTTGCTACTACCACTAAAATGGCAATAAATTACTAAAGGCTTTCTTTCTGAGACTAGGCCCTATGCCAAGAACTTTTCCTACATTATCTCATTTAATTTCTATGACAATCTTATTATAAGGTTATAATTATTATCCCTGTTTTACAGATGAGAAAACACTTAGGTTAAGTCATTTGCCCAAATCACTGTGTAGCTCAGACAAGGTCTGAGCTTTAATATGTGGCTTTGTTTGAAAAGGCAATTGTTTTAAAAATGAGATGACATAATAAATGCAGAGTCACTGCAAACAGAAGAGTCAATTTATATTATTACTCTCAAGCAGTAGTTTTTAAGGAGTTTGGAAGGTCAGCATAACCCAGTCTCTAGAATAGCCTGATATAGATAGGTATTTGTTATTTGTTGGGACGAGGGCAACAATTCTATTCTTACAACTTGATAGAACTTTTGAGGCTGAAGTAAGGTATAAAATATGTAAGGGAAGCCAACAGATGCATTAATATTCTACTTGCAGAATGAATGAAGGTGCTAACAGTCTTTCTCTCCTGTCTCCCTTTCATCCATCCAGTCACTGAATGTTAATGAATATTTCCTGAGCATCTACTATATCCTGGACACACAGAGAGTGTGCTAGAGATAAAATGACAAAAGAATCTAAGCTCTGAAGAGTAGCCGACCACGCCATCTGAAATACTGCTGTAGGGTGCTTGCTTCTGCAGCACATATACTAAAATTGGAATGATACAGAGAAGATTAGCATGGCTCCAGAGCAAGGATGACTCGCAAATTCAAGAAGCAAAATACTGCTGCAGGAGTTTAGGACATGCTACCCTGCAATATACCACTTTGGTATACTGATTATTTTGAGTTGTAGGCACTTGAAAAACAACAAATGCACAGTGAGGCTTTCTTTGAACTCCTCTTAACCGTCTAAAGATACATCCCCCAAAAGGAAGTCAGTTGCCATAAATTCCCCCAAGACAAACTTTGTCACAAATTCACACCTCTCATCTCTTTTTCTAAAGGCCCATTTGTCTTCCCTAAAATCACTTACTTTTCTCTAAGAGGTCTACATCTCCCCTCCACTTTCTTTATTAAGATGGTATTTAATCTTAAATTCTAAAACCATATCTTTGAGAGTTGCTCATTTTCCTGAGTATTTACCACATACAAATGAGTATACATTTATATGTGTGTGTCAATATATATTACACAACTGTAATATGTATTTTTATAATAAAATATATAATTATATAATAATATAAGATACGTATGTTAATAAGCTTCTGCCTTTCTTGTTAATCTGTTTTTTTTTTTGTTAAATAATCTCAGCTAAAAACTTAAATGCGTATAAGTAAAGCTTTACTTCCCTATAGCACCCTGTCTTTGGATAATACTATCTCTAATTTATTAATGAAAACTTGCACCTTGAGAACACTTTTAATCTGCAGTTACATACACTAAGGATTAAGTTCCTTTTGAATAACTGTGCCAAATTTCGAGTAGGCAAGCGAGAATAACACAAGCTATTTTAAAAACAAAATAGTGGGGATCTGAGAGAATAAGAATTTAGTTTTGATCTTTATAGCAAATTTTTGTTGAATGTGCCAAATTCACCTGCAGTCCTATTCCCTCTCTAGTGTTTACTCTATCAGGGCAGTGAAAGATTTAAAAAAGGCTGACTTTTTGGTATCTCCCTATATTTGAAATCAAGTATGTATATGCTTTAAAAACAAAGTACAGCAGCCTGGGTGGCTCAGCGGTTTAGCGCCACCTTTGGCCCCAGGGCGTGATCCTGGAGACCCGGGATGGAGTCCCATGTCAGGCTCTCTGCATGGAGCCTGCTTGTGTCTCTGCCTCTCTCTGTGTCCTTCATGAATGAATAAATAAAATCTTTAAAAACAAAAAACAAAGCAGAACAAAACAAAACAACAACAACAAAAAACAAAGTACCGAAGTTACACACTCTGAAGAGCTCATTCACAGAACTATAAGACAAAGGTAAGTGGTAACTAGGAAAACATACTGGATTTGGGATCAGACGATCTAGATTATAATCTAATTTAGATTTAGATCAGATTGCTGGCCAGTCACCTATTCTGTGTGTGGACTTCATTTTTTCCCCATTTATAAAACAATAATAATGCTTACTCTATCTTCAGGGTTTCTGTAAGGGTGGCACAGATGCAAGGTAGTATGTTTCCCATATCGCTTAATTCTTGCTGAATGCACTCCCTCCGCATGACGCAAAGTTGACTTCTCTGTCTCTACTTTTAAATGGTACACGACTGTTCTGGAGTTGTTTAAGGGAGCTGGTTTAAATAGTTTCTCCAGTAATGACAAAAAACTAATGAAATCAGTAAAGATAATCAGAGGATGTTATTGTTTTGAGAAAGCTTAGACCTTAAATAACTTATGTATAATTCAAAGTTAACTGCCCCTACAATTTTAACACTTGTAAGTAAAACACTTCATCCAAATTACTTATTTTTATATTTAGATACACTTACTTTCCCAAGGTAACAAAATGGACTGGGAACAACTACCAAAGAATGTAAAACTAAATGTAGACTGCCTTTAATTTCCTCTAAAATTAAGAAAAGTAGTAGCTATCACTTATTAAGCATCTATAATGTGCATGGCAAGTTGCCATATATTATACAAATGCCCTGTGAGCCTCCTAATCCCCACTAAGGTAAGTATTATCATCAACTCCACATTTTAGACAAGGAGATGGCCGTGCAGAGAGAATAAACAACACATCTGAGGCCAGTGGGCTCCTAAATGGCAGAGAGGGCTGAACCCAGGTCTGTGAGGCTGAAAGCCTCACTCTTCACCACTGTACCTTATACCATCCTATATTCCTAGAAGAAAATGTCACAACAAGAGTATCCATGTACAGAAGCCAAATTTAGACACAGTGCAAATGGCTTCTAAACACTAACTATGTGTGAGGCACAGAGAAGCCTCAAAGATATACTGAGAAAAGCCCTCCATATATAAGGCCAGGTAAAGTAAATATTTAGAAATAGGCATAAATTCTTGAAGTTAGTTATTAAGTGGCATATAAAACAAATAATCATGAATATAAAATTAGAATACTTACCTAACAACAACAAAAAGGAAAACTTAAAGGCTTTAACATAATTTATGGTACCTCCCCCACTGAAAACAAAGCTGATATGTATGTAAGTGTCCTGCACGGTACCTGGCATGCAGAAGACATTCAATAAATGCTATGTGCTCTGAAAAAATATTTGTTGAGGATCCAAAACATGATGGGAAAGAAACAATACTTATTGCATTCATTGTCTTGAACTATTAAAAAACCCGTACTATTTTAACTTCCCTAGTTATAAAAAATGGCAACATACAAAATAGGGTTTCAAATGGACCAAAAAACCAGGTGGGGGTAGGGAGTAATCATAAATAAAAAGAACAAAGCTTATTCTTTTCAGTCTTGGAGAAAGCCAGGGATAAAACCAAGTAATACACTTCTCCAAACAAAGTGATTTTTGTCTAGTGTTTACAATTCTAAGATTTTGTCCTTCCGGGTTTTCCTCCCTGCTTGACATTGTGACAACTGCTTCACTGAGCACCATCAATCACAGCAACATCCATTCTCAAAACCTAAGATAAACACATATTCTTCTATAAACAATGAGATGGTCCTTATTTCTCTAGTAGATTTTGTGTATAAATATGAGAGTTTTAAATTAGATTTTTGGGAAAAGGACAATCTCAAATTCAGAGTAGCCCACTCTTTTGTCTTGAAAAAATCTTAAAAAATTTTTTTTTAAGATTTTAAGTAATCTCTATGCGTAATAAGGGGCTCAAACTCACAACTCCAGAGATCACAAGTCACATGCTCTACTGACTGAGCTAGCCAGACGCCCCTCAAAAAAACCTTTAAGAAGTGCTCTTAATGCTTTCCAAGCTTAATACACTTTAAACAGAATTTATTTTAATCAGATCAAACAACATAAGAGATCTTCTCAAGAATTTATACCTTTAAACATATGGTGTTGTCAACTGAAAGGTAGTAAGCAAGCAAGCATCCAAGTGGAGAACTAATAGCGGGTAGGGTATGAGCATAGGATGAAAAACACCATACTAGTGAAGTCAGCATGACTGCACACTCACTCCAGAGTGCCAATGGTCCTGGCATTAAGTTTGAAGCAAATCAGGTCCCTGTACAGACTTAAATTTTGTCATCGTCTCCATCTTGTTACCTAGTAAGGGCATAAATGAGATGATACAGTGCAGAAACCTTTAAGTCTTTAAATGCAAGTTATTACAATTGTGTAATAATTGTAGGGATATGCCTAGAATCAGGGCCTGAGTTCTATCTCCACATTATAAAATGTTACAGAAACAAAATCTAAAAAATTTAGCATGTATTAAAATTTAGGAAAGAAAATAATAAATCTGATTCATAGTTTTTGCCTCTTATTTTTTTAAATCCAAATGAAAGAAAACCATAGGTCAGGCTTTTAATTAATTACTTGTTTGTCTGAATCTGAATACAGATAGATACATACATACATTTTACTTCGTTGCTTAGTGATTTTTAATTCCTTGCTTAGAAGTATAGATCTGTCAGTAAAAAGGGTTGAGGTACAGAAGATATTTAAGAAGTGTTGAAAATCTCTCTTTTGTTAGACTTCATGTATTCAACTCAGTTAACTAGCATTTATTAAATATCTATTTTGTTCCATATACTGATATGACAAGAAAAAAGACACAATCCTAGTTTTCTCTTCATAATGCAGTGAAAGAGGAGCGTAAGACATAAAACAGGACATATTTGATAACAGTGGCACATACGAGGGGCTGTGACAACTCCTGGAGTGGAAAGCTGCAAGGTCAGTGAGTATCATCCATCAGGTGGAAGTAAACGGAGGCAGGATACTGAGTAGTTCCTATGGCAGAATGCTGAGGAGAAATGGAGACATGGAAGCAGGTCCTGCTTATCTACAGGGAGATAGAGTTTAGATTTTATTCTCTATTTGTTATCCCTACTGAAGGACTGTAAGTGATGTGATCAGATTTCTTTTTAGAAAGATTAATGCCAGCATAGGGTGATCAGTGGGAGGGAGGAGGAAGGACAAGATGCATGGAGCCAGCTAAAGTTTCTGGTAATACTACAGAGAGGAGAGGATGAATACTTGAAGTAAGCAAGGGGAAGTGGAGTACAGTGGGCAGAAATTGCTGGAAAAATGGATAGGTCTTTATATACAATTGAATTTGGGGAGTGTGTGCATATGATGAGAAGCAGAAAAACAAAAGCAGACAGTAAGAAATTATCAATAAAAATGTTAATGAATTTACATAATAAGGCTACTTAATATAGTGATTTTTAATTATTTCTTTGTGGACGTTTTAAACACAGTTCCGATTTTTATGAAAGTTAGACATGTACATAATTTAAAAATTCCAATCATTTAAGGCAGCTGATAATGAATACAGCACTTGCTGTCTCCTACCCTGTATTTCCCAATACCCAGAAGCACTTGCTTTCTTTTAGCTGATTAAGAAAAATTTACCTTCCATATTGTGAGAAAAAACATGCTAACTAACTCTTACTTTAAATGTTGTCTACTGACTTCCCATTTAAGCTTTAATTCATCCTTAGCACTGAAAGCCAACCCTCTGCCAACCTCCACATCATACATGCATTCCTTGTCCCCTCCCCCGATGATGTTACACCATAATTCTAGTTAAACCAATTTTTAGAGTTTCCACTTTTATAACAGGGCAAACATTATTACAGCTAAGTTAACAGTGTATCATGACTCCTCCCCCTGTTTCCACAGCCCTTTTTTCTTTCTTGGGATTTATAACGGTCTTGTTTTCCAATTGCTATGTTGTGTATGTATTTAACAGGAGTTTATCCTTAAATATTCTCCCATTTGTATACATTTATTTTTGAAACTTCAAAAAAATTTTCAGGTGCTTTTGTCAATTTCTTTCCTTCCCTCTCTCCCTTTCTTTCCTTTTCTTTCCAGGAAATTTCTCAATTTCTCATGAGCTCTCTGGTCTGTTCCATCATTGTGGGGATGCCCTCTACCTCTTGCAAGTGTTATACCCTTATTTCCTCAAGTGCCTAGCTTCTTTCTTGCTTTACACCCTTGTTTTGAGGAGCACATCCTCTAAAGGCTTTATGCACAGGACAGGAATTAAAAAAAAAAAAAACTTTTCTGTTTGAAACATTTATTGTGACAATTAATAGTCTAGGTATGGAATTCCAGGCTGGATATACATTTTCCTGGGAAAATTGGGAGCATGGTTCCAGAGTATTTTGGCTTCCAGTTAAAAAGTCTCACACCATTCTAATTCCCATTCTTCTATGTGACCTGTTTCTCTTTTCCCACCCCCATCTAAATTTAGAGTAATGCACCTTTAATTTGCATGTATTTTCACATATAATGGACCCTTTCAATTTAGAAACTCATGTTTTTCTGTTCAATTAGAAATTTCTCTTTAATTGCTTCACTGATGATTTTCTCCCTTCTGTTTTTTTGTTTATTCTGTTTCTCATTTCTTTCTTCTTTCTCTCTATTAGAAGAAATCTCATTATCTAGATGTTGGATCTCTTGGCCCAGTCCTTCAATTTTCTTTCTTATTTTCTAAATCTGTTTTATGTGCTGTTTCCTGGAATACTTTTCAATTTTATATTCCAAACCATCTTACTTGCATCATATTTTTATTATCAATACATTTTCCCTTTTTTAAAAGATTTTATTTGAGAGGGAGAGAGAAAAAGAAAGAGAGAGAACATGAGCAGGGGAGAGAGGCAGAGGGAAAATCAGACTCCCCGCTGAAAAGGGATTTTCAACACAGGGTTTGATCCCAGAACCCCAAGATCATGACTTAAGCCAAAGACAGATGCTCAACTGACTGAGCCACCCAGGTGCCCCTAATACTTTTTCCTTTGAATCACGCTTTTCCTAGCTCTCTGAGATGTTCCCTCCTCCTTGTGTAGTCTCTGTGTACAGAGACTGTTGTTTTTCTCTCCTGGATGCTTATTTAGATCTCTGCTTTTATTTTTATGCTTTCCTCAAATGTTTGGTGATTTATGGCTACCTGCTCATGTCTAAGAGTGGGGCGGTACAAAGGTAACTTCAAGCTTTGTGTGCATGAATGGGTGGGTGTTTTAACTCTAGGGTTTACACAGGTCATTCTTAGGTAATCCGTGAACCTAGATTTTTAGGCTTTTTCTCTTGGGCTCACTGGATTCCCCCAAAAAGGATCTCCCAAATTTCTTCTAGAAGGAGGAAGTTTGGTTCTAGTGATCTGGGAACAGTAAAGATGGTGAAAGAACACTGGTGGCCTCCATATTCACTGAAACTGCCCGAGTCCCTAGTCCAGAAATCCTCCATTTTACCACCTCCAGGATATATCCTCAAGGTACAGGTTGGATATCTGCTTCTTAAACAGACTTTTAATCAGTTCTTGTTCTTCAGTCTTAACTTCTTCCTTCTTCCTACCAATTCCCAGCAATACCTAGCACTGCCAATTTCTATACTTTTAGGAATTTTATGGGTTATTTCTTGGCTTTCCTCATTATCAATTTTGTATCTAGTTTTCTTGGATCTGCTAAGTCAGTTATCAGTCACCTATCTGCTTTCCTGTTTCCAAAATCTCAGTAATCTCCTTCCTAATTCTCTGTGTCCTGGGTGTTTATGCCATTTTAATGGGGTTTCAGAAGCAACAGTGGTAAATAGAGGAGCTTAATATAACATCTCAAATCTGATATCCTTAGTCACTGACATTCCTATTCAGCATCTGGGCAATGAACTACTGGGAAGAAGAATCTAGGTGAGGAAGTAACTGAGTGGGAAAAGCTGAGGAAGAAGGAGAGAGCAGAGGAAGGTGAGTGAGAAAGCTGGGAAGTCAGTAGTCAGGAAGCCCAAGATCACTGTCTCCTTTTCTCTAATGGTCAGAAAGAATGGCTGTAATCAACTTGCAGGACTATTCACATTATATTTTGACAGCAACAGATGGACATGAAATCTTGAGTATTTCTGGGTAAGATTCTAGTGATACATATGATTTTGCTGGCTTTTGCCCATAAAAAGGTATTGTAAAGTTCCTGAATCCATCATTGTATTGCTTTCTAGGGCAATGGAAAAATGTGGGATGGGAGTAAGAACACAGAGAGGCAAGATTATGGCATCAGGAAAGAAGACTACTTCCTCCCCTTTAATAAAAGGCCAAAATAGGTATGGACTCTTAATTTTGAACATGAAACAAGATTTCCAGGAGCATAATTTTTCTTTCATATCTCTATTCCTGTAGTTGTATAAATTAGAAGTATTTTCAGGCAAAAAAAAAAAAAGGACATTAAAAAGACAATGTGACACATATTAGAATGGTCAAAACCCAAAACAGTGACACTACCAAATGTGGAGCAATAAGAACTTTCATTCACTGCTAGTGGTAATGCTAAGTGGCACAGCCATTTTAGAGGACAGTGTAGCCACTATGTTGAAATTTCTTTTTTAGGCCTGATCATAAGCAATTACAAAGAAATGATAATTACTTTTATGTATCAATTTGACTGGCCTATAGGATGCCCAGATTGTTGGTAAGTTATTAGTTCTAGGTATGTCTGGGTATATGTCTAGAAAAGATTAGCATTTGATTTAGTGGACTGAGTGATGAGATCTGCCCTCAATGACAGTAGGCATCATCCAATCCACTGGGGTCCCAAATGGAACAAAAGAATGAAGGAAAGGTGAATCCTCTCTCTCTCTCTTCTTGAGCTGAAATGTCTATTGTCTCTTGGTCTTGGATATGAAATCTCCTGGTCTTTGAGCCTTTGGACTCTGAGACTTCCAACATAAGACCCCTGGTCCTCAGGCCTTCAGACTCAGACTGACTTATATCACTGGCTATCCTGCTTCTGCAGCTTGCAGATGACTGACTTTGAGACTTCTGGGCCTCCATAACTGTGCAGGGCAATTCTTTTAATAAATCTCTTCATATATATCTGCATTTATATTATAATGGTTCCTTTTTCTCTGGAGAACTCTAATACAAAAAGCTCTACCTGACAAGTCTTACCTCATAGTCTGAGGCAGAAAATGGGTCTATGCCACAGCAGACACGGTGCACAGCCAATACACTCTGGTTTCTGAAAGATGTTGCAATCATGGTCTTGGCCAACTGAGCCCACATGACCTTTCACATATTTCTATTCCTAGCCATGGTGCCTTCATTCCTAGATTTATCTGAACTCTCAGGCATTGATCCTTTTCATATGCCTCTGCTGGGACCTTTTTATGGGGGTAGAAAGAAGAACTCTTGAAGATACTTTCCCTCATTTGTTTTAGTTCTCAGTTGTTTTCTACTCCTAGCCTTTCCACCTCATCCCCCACTCATGCCCGTAAACCACTGCCACTTCAGGGTCCTTAAACTACCAGTCTTTTGTTCAGGGCTTCTTCAAGGGGGGAGATAACACCACATCTATGCTGATCTACATGATCCTCAACCAGTGTGCCATTCTATGGGTGAAATGGAACGAGGGAGCTGACAATCTCTCCAATTTTTGACCCTTACTGATAGCACAACAAGAAGTGATTAAAGGCTTATTTTATTAACTCTTCCATTTTTGACTTGCTTTTTTTGTTTTTAAGATTTATTTATTCATGAGAGACACAGAGAGGCAGAGACATAGACAGAGGAAGAAGCAGGCTCCCTGTAGGGGGCCCGATGGGGTACTTGATCCCAGATCCCAGGATCACGCCCTGAGACAAAGGCAGACGCTCAACTGCTGAGCCACTAAGGTGTCGAGACCTGTTGTTTTAATTGGCTACTCTAACACCTAACAGCTCAGGTCTCTCTCCTGCCCAGCTCAGCTGAGCTCCTGAAATTTACCATATTATCCAGCAATCATGCTCCTTGGTATTTACCCAAATGAAATGAAAACTTATGTCCATACAAAAATTTGCATGCTAATATTTGTAGTGTCCTTAATCATAGTTGCCAAAACTTGGAAGAAACTAAGATGTCCTTTAGTAGGTGAATGGATAAACTGTGGTACATCCAGATAATGGAATATTATTCAGAGCTAAAAAGAAATGAGCTATCAAGTCCTAAAAAGACATAGGAGAAACTGATATGCATATTACTAAGTGAAAGAACCTAATCTAAAAAGGCTACATACTATATGATTCCAGCTATATGGTATTCTGGAAAAGGTAAAACTATGAAGACAATAAGATCAGTGGTTGTCATGGGTTACGGGGATGAACAGGCAAAGCACAGAGGATTTTTACAGCAGGGAAGCTATGCAGGTAATACTATAGTGAGGGATAGATATCACTATACGTTTGTCCAAATCCATAGAAGGTACTACACCAAACGTGAATTGTATTGTAAACTAGGGACGTTAGGAGATGATGATGTGTCATTGTAGGCTCAATTATAACAAGTGTACTACTATTGTGGGGGATGTTGACAGTGGGGTAGGCTGTGTGTATGTGTGTAGGGAGGCTGGTATCTGGGAACTCTGCACATTCAACTCAATTTTGCTGCAAAGCTAAAATTTCTTTAAAAAGCTCTATTTAAAAAAAAAAAGTCTAACCATAAAAAAATATGCTACTATGATGTATCAGCCTATGTTAGTGAAATTTTGAAAGATTTTTAGCTAAAATATAAAGTAATATAAATGGTAGTTGTAACTCAAAGGGTCATATAAATATCCATATCTGAGATGGTCATAGAACGACCTACAATATTTAATGTCTGAGAGGGGAGAGAGCTGGCAGTCAGGAATTGCTTAAACACTCCTTTAAAAATAAGACCACCAATTTGTGTTTTGATAAAAACTCAATGACACATTACTATGTGATTTAAGAGAGCCTTTGTTTCTTAGTCCCTGAGGTTGGGTAAGACTTTTCCAGAAAAGACAAATAAATTCAATTTGTAGTTGAAACAAAATGCATTGTGACATCAGTATAATGTTGAACATGCTCTTAATGAGAAAATAGAGAAATAGAAATTCTGGGGTAGGACAGATGGAAACTCTGGCAGAGAGACACGTAGTGGCTGAGAAGTTAACCAGAGGTCTAAAGTGAAATGAAAAGGAACAATGTTTATAAACTATGAAGAAGACACAACTGCCACACCAGGCCAGGCCAAGAGATGGCTAAAGACACCCTTACAGAAAACCCAGGAAAATGACAGGGTTGTGGCATGTTCATGCTACCTGAAAACACAAGGCAGGAAGTGGGTAGAAGTGCCAAGAAGAAAAGTTTTCCATTTACCAAGTGTTCAGAGAGAATATTAAGAGACAACAAACGTTTAAGAGATACTTTCTAGTTAGGAAAATCTGTTAAATTAAGTTGACTACAGTATTTTAGTTACAAACAATGTACAAGACAAAAGGTATGGTACACATTGTAAATCAGAGGAAATGTTTTTCTTTGGTACTAGTAAAAAATCTTCAGTAGAAAAAAAGATGTGAAAATTTTTATGCTTAAAGAGTAGACAATGCTTTCTTTAAAAGCACATCAAAAAATGTATTTTAAAAGATATATTTATTTGAGTTCTTATTCTACAAGCTTCGTGGCTCCTGTATTCTCAGCAATTACTGTACACATACCCATGCCACCTCCCCAGCCCAGGTCTCTAGGACACTCATCCATCTGAGATCACCCCAAATACTGAGCACATAAAGAGCTTCAGATGCTTTGAGGGTTAAGGAAGAACTGTAACACATATGGTTCTGGTCCTGAAGGGCTTACAACCTATTTTCAAAGATGGTACTAACATGCAATAAGGAACAACATAAGACAGAGTATAATTAAGTGCTACACTGAGTTGTATTGATTAAAATCTTTTAGGAATGTAAAAGTGAGAAATTAATGTGGGCTAGAAAAATTGGGGAAGGTTTGGGGGAAAGCTGCCTTGCCCTAGGCCTGAAAATAGAGCATAATTTAGGTAGGGAGAGCCAAGAGAAGGAGGGAACCACTTGAGTGGACTTTATTATAGTATGGAGTAAGTCAGTAAAAACAATAGCATGATGAGAATATGGCTTTTATGAAACTATTATAGGATTAACAGTTCATGATTAGATCCTTATCTCCTAACCTTTATTAATGTATATAAAGCTTAGTCCATATAATCCAGCAAAGAATAAAAAATAAAACCACTTCTTATAACACATAAGAAAACAAACATGTTATGGTTTGATTAAAATGTTTGAGTAATTCTATTTAAACATAATTTTAGTAAAGCAAAAGTTTCATTCAAAGAACAGCCATTTGACCATGATTTCAATGATTAAATGTTAAAATCTGTATAGATAATGTTCATATTTTTGTTTTTCCCAATGTGAAAATTTACTTTTACTTAATAAAAGTAAGGTAGGGCTTGAGAAACGGAAAAGGCAATGTGAGAACTAACCCACCTGTCGCTAGTCCCTTTGGCCTTAATCTGGCTTCCTAACTTCTAAACATGGAGGTTGGGCTCAATCTCTGAAGCGTCATATAGAACTTGATGTTTATAAGAAATCTACTAAGTGGTTGAATACTATACTTGCCTGACTAGATTACTTTTAAAGTGAATAGAAGTTTTGTTCGAGGTATATAAAGAAAATTAGAAGAATACTTTTGTTAAAAATTAAGTATGAGATGCCAACAGTAGTGAAAAGGGCAGAACAAGAACAAAGGAGGGGCACTAGGATCCAACCCTACAGACCAACTGTTAAATTATTTAAATGCCAAGGGCACTGTATTAGTTTCCCAGAGCTGCTGTAACAAAGTACGTAAAACCAGATAGTTTAAAACAAGAGAAATTTATTGTCGAACTGTTCTAGAGAATAAAGTCTAAAAATCAAGGTGTTAACAGGGTCATGCTCCCTCTCAAACCTGCAGGAAGAACACTTCCTTGTCTCTTCTAGTTTCTAGTGTTGGCAGGGCTCATTCCGTCATAGGCTTTGAAAGAGAATCTGTTTTATGCATTCTCCTAGCTTGTGGTGACCGTTAAGAATCCTTGGTGTTCCTTGGCTTGTAGATGCATCATTCCACTCTGTACCTCTGTCTTCATATGGCATTATTCTCCCTGTGTGTCTTTACATCAGCTTCCCTCGGTGCTATCTGTGTCCAAATTTGTTTCTTCATATAAGGGCACCAGTCATATTGTATTAGGGGCCATCCCTACTCCAATATGACTCATCTTGACTAATTCTATCTGTAATAACCTATTTCCAAAAAGGTCATAGTCTGAAGCACTAGGGTTAGGACTTCAGTGTATCTTCAGTCCTCATTATCAGTGCCTGTAAAATCAGGATTTTAGACTAGGTGCAGTTAACCATTTTTCAGGTTATATATTCTTTTGAGAAGAGGAAGTAAATTACATACCCTTGACCTAAGGAAATGCACATGTACACGATATTTTGTATACTATCAGGATGAACTGAGGCCCTGGTGAAGCCCTACACTGAACCCCTAGGAGGCTGCTGTCACTGGAGGAAGGTTCTTGGAGTTTCCCCAAGTGCACCATTCTTTGAGCTATAAATGTATTACCTACGGCTCCAAGAGAATACATGTAATACCCAGAGCCTCATACAATGGTATATTCAGCTAGGAATTTTTTGAATGAATGGGCTTGAAACTACTAGGTATAACTAAACATCACCAATCCAGACGTCCCAGGAAGGGAATCATGATTCCGAATCCACTGAGATGGAATAAAATCTTGATACCAAAGTTCCATTTGGAACACTGAGGCTGGCAAATTGTTCACCTTCCTCTTGCCTTTGACCATGACCTAAAATGTAAGCTCATTTACTAGTACTGTCCTCCTATGCATTCTACCCACTCCTTTAAAAAAATTATTTATTTATTCATGAAAGACACACACACACACACACACACACACACACACACACACAGGCAGAGAGACACAGGCAGAGGGAGAAGCAGGCTCCATGCAGGGAGCCTGACGTGGGACTTGATCCTGGGACTCCGGGATCATGCCCTGGGCTGAAGGCAGACACTCAACCACTGAGCCACCCAGGTGGCCCCTACCCAATCCTATTCTATGTCCTCCTCCTGCTATTCCTCTCCGTCTCCATCTTTTTCTCTGAGGAAAAATGCCTTTCCTTATGGGGGTTACTGCTGCCCCTACAACCTCCCCTACTGCTACTGCAACCACAGTAAGGTGTATGTGTGTGGGGCTGCTACCTTGTTCCCTGATTCTCTTTCCAAACTACTGCTTCCTATCTTACCGTAAAACTCTCTCTTCCTCAAAAGTTCATGCATTGCATTTGTACCTCCATTGGGCTCCTTCATCACTGTCACCTACCCACCACGATGGCTGGCAAATAGTAGGCACTCAATAAACACTGACTGAATCTCTGATTCTTTGAATAAATGATTGACTAAATAAAAGCTGTTTTCTTGGTCACTCTTCTGCATTTGAGGCTTTCATTGCCAGGCTCACTGTACCTCTTTCTACCTCTTTTCCTACCATGATTCCTTGTGAAGTATCCATAAAGGACCAAACAAAAATCCCAGCTTCCTCACAATCTCTTGATCTCTTCAATGACTTACTTTCCCCTTAACTGACTTCTACTGTCCTGGGCATACCCAGAACTGCTCCATGTCTTATTGTTTGACCACAACTCTGTTGCTTTTAAATTGCATATCCTCCCTCAAATCTCATCTGATTTCCCCTTGCTCTTTTCCTGGCATGCTTCCCTCCCCACACATCCCAAACTTTCCTCTTAAAATGCATTCAACACCCTCCATCCTGCTTCCTTTCAGTTCTGCCTAATCATCGGGATGTGGGCCTCACCTGGAGCCTAGATCATTCATGATCTGCCTCTTTTGCACCTTGCCTAGATTGGGGAGTATGGCTCAGAAAATCATAACCTTAGGGCCTATTGCTATTGTCCACTGTTTGTCTCTTCAGAATAGGATCTTCAACAGCTAGACCAGCTTGTCCTAGAGTCCATGGTCAACCATCTCTCCCATACTTCCCAGATATTTCCTTAAAACCTCATCATACCTCACTCACTGCACACAACCTTGCTTCCTCCTTTCTCAGACATGGAATTCCTCCACTTCCCATCTTCCCCACCTATAAACTGGTCTACTTCTGAAACCTGCCCAGAACCTTCTTCCAGGATCAGCACCAGTTTTTATTCCTGTTCCCCAATCTTCCACAGGACTTGTGACCTCATTCCATTGTCTCTAAGCCTTTGTTTTTTCAATTATTTCACTCAAAAAATATTTTTCAAGATTACTATGTACTGGCCCCTGTTCTGGATGCTGGGATATGGCAGGGAAACCAAGACAAATCTGGTCTCTTGTTGGGGGGTAGAGGATAAGTTTGAACAACAATAAACAAAAACTTTAAGTAAACAGGATAATTTATCTTTGCAGAGATCTCATCAATGGAACAGGGGAGAAAAACTAGTATTGATCCTTGAGGGACCAACTTAAGATTGATTGATAAGTAAACCCTCAATCAGTTCTCTCTCACCGCCAGTGAGCCCTGATCTCATTCTAAAGACAATCATCCAACCTCCCTTGCCCTTGCACTAATCCCTAGATATATCTTTCTTCTCCTCTGCTCTGCTTTCTTTAAAGATTACTCTACCCATGCTATCTCCACATTCTTTCCCTTTCATTTGACTTAATTGAAATTGTAATGCATACAGAATACAAAAGAAACAACAACAAAACTGTAGGGAAAGCTATTATACTTAACTGTCCAGTCACTCTTCAACTCATCACAATCCAGCCTCTGTTTTACCACTCCAATAAACCATTCTGGCAAAAGTACCTGATGTCTGTCCCTCAACAGAACTAATTCCGAATGGACATTTCCCACCTTACTTAATTATATCATGACCTTATTATAGCATTCCCAACCCCCATGACCTCCCTTGGCTCAGATAACAGTTTTGTGAAGTTACAACACAAGCCCTTCTTTCTCTTGTGCCATAAACACTGAGGTTAAATGCAGAGTTCCACCTTTGCCCATCTTCTCTTTCTATAGGCACCCTTCTTAAGTAGGCTGACCATGTAATTCTTATGATCTTAATAGGATGCCTTTGAGTGAAAGAGGACAGTACTAATAATTACTATTCTTGACAAACAGGTGTAAACCCAGACTGTTCCAAGTAGATCAGGATATATGGTCACCCTATTCTTAGAGGAGGTCACATCCACTTTTATGGTTTTAATTAATACATACCTATTAACCATTTGCAAAATTGAGTCTGTAGCCTTGATTCTGACACTTTTATTTTACAAATCTTCAGGTTATGATTTCTCATAGATCTCAAGTTCAGTAGGGCCAAAACTTAATAATTTCCATTCCTAAAACCTGCTAATCCTATTTCCTATCAAGTTACACATATTACCTAGTCACTCAACTCTCCAAGCTGGGGATTGTTTTAGACTTCCTGTTCTCTCTCACCCATCATACTTAGTCACCAACGAATGCTGACTTTAGTTTTGAAGATTTCTCTAATCTACAATTTTTTCCCAGGACTACTGTCATAAACTTTTATCCAATTTCCTTGCTCTACTCTTGTCTCCTTTAATCCATTTTCCAGAGTGCCACCAGAATGATCTAATACTGACTGTACTTTTGCTTTAAACCCTTCAAGAGCTTCCTATTATTTGTAAGATAAAGACTTTTATCAAGATCCTATCCCTGTTTACTTTCTTTGGTCTCATAACCTGTCAGTCTCCCTCTGTACTTTAATACCAAATGGCTTGTAGAAGCACACACACACACACACACACACACACACACACACACACACACAAATCCCCCATTGAAACAGTTTCTCACTTCCAAGCTTCTGTTCATTCTGTTCCTTCTGCCTGGAATGTAGATCCCCTTATTTAACTTAAGGACATCTACATCATTCACAGCTGGCCAAGAGGGGAATTCAATGCCTCTTCTTTAAACTTTCATATTACCTATCTCCACCTCAATCACAAGACTGGGTAAGTTAACTTAAAATTAATTATGTCCGTCTTTCCTACTAGTTGAAAACTTCTTGAGCATAGGGGCAATGACCCTTAAATATTTAATAGTCATCCTATTTTTAGGAGATCTCATTCACTGTTATGGGTTCAACCAAGCAAATTAAAATAAACTGGTCTAAATATTGAAATGAATAAACAACTTCACTATCCCTGTATTTTTCCACATGTGCCCATATGTTTCATAACATCAATAGATGGACTGAAAATGTGTAAGGGCTTTAGCTGCCAAAATTTTCTTGTTTTATAAAATTAATTTTAAAAAATAGATCTTAGCATTGGAGACAGGATGACTAAATTTAAAAAATATATATAGTTGTGACACACCAAAGTTAAGAGCAAATATTTAATTGTTTAAGACTATAGAAAATCAGAAAATACTTCAACAGTTGTTTGCCTTAGAAAATTTTGTGAAAATATTATCCTAAACAATTTTTTAATAAAAGAGGCTACTTATTCCTGTTGTTTTTTTTATTATTTACATTTTAAAATTCCTACTACGAGAGATTAGTATCGAATATTCTAAAATCCAGTATCCATCAAATCTACCCAAACATCTTTCTCCACTTTCCAGATGTTAGCTTTTATAATTTCCATGTTCTTATTTGATTAGCTCTGACTTAGAAAGAAGGAACTTTTCACTTAGTCTGTCAAAACCTAAACTATTTGACCTTCGAGGCACAGAAAAAAAACACAAGTTTTGGATAAAATGTGGCGCTCCTGTCATTTAGTCATTCAAGTAATTTTGGGGGGAATTAAAAAAGTATAATCTAAAATTTTAAAGAATATTATTAGTGTCACCAGAGGCATAACAAGAGCATCTGGCACAACTGGTATTCAGTGAACAAATAAAGAGAACCACATAGTAATGTAAAAGTCAAGATTATGAATGATCCCAAGAATTTATGTTCTTCTGACAAAGTCCTACTCCTAAGAGTTTTTTTTTTTTAAATTTCCTATTTAATCATCACGTTGTGCAATCTTTCTAATTATATTTTGGCTTACAAATCTTGTTTTGTGAACAGTGATTATTTTTCTCAGAAGGAAAACAATTTGAGGTATTTCAAAATTTAAAACATGCTCTGATATTTCCTTCAAGCTGAAGATTATCAGACTACTCCAAACAGATAGGCACTGGCTTTCCAGCTATGGCAAGCATCCTAAGGTAGATCTCATGAGATAGGAATATGTCTACCATTTGGCAATCTACTGAGAAATACATTTGGCTAAAATATAACTGAGGATAAGTTAAAATATCTTTAAATGTAATATTTATTTTTTTATTGGCAAGTTGTTGATACTATAAAAATAGCTCCAGTCTCCTGATAAATATCTTTGAATACTCTCTACCTGTCAGAAGGTGGAGCTCTAAACATATCTGAAATACTAGCTTTTTATACGTGCATTTCACAAATGTGTGTAATGAATTAAAGCAGGAATAAAGTCTTTAAAAAAATGGCTCTGAAGAATATTCCAATTCTCTCAGGATAAAATCACCCACATTTCCCAACATGTACACAGTTAACTAACAAAAAAAAATATTTAGTATGTTCCTTTGAAACCTCAATATATTACCTACTATAAAAATGTAGGTACGGGAATTCAGAATAAAAGGTAAAGTATATTTAAAAGATAAAACACATTAAAAAAAATCAGGACTGCCAACATGAATGTAGGCAAGGTCATTAACACTTACAAGCATCTCGAATGTAGAGTAACATGGCTATGAAGATATAATCAACTAAACTCAGGCTGAGGCCATCTGCGAACAAGGCATCCCAGACCACCAGAAGATCCTGCAGGGGGAACTCTCGTCCAAACAGTAGCCGGACCCACCGTCTGGAAAGAAACAAAACCAAAATTCAGAGAACAGTACTTTTGAGAACAATGTAAAGAGGAATCATTTTCTCCTATATTTGTGAAAAAATTATAATTTTTAACTGATCACACTGAACAAATATTATATATCAAATATATAATACAGTAAAATCCAAGTTTTAAGTTTTCAAATGAATTTTGTAATTTTATAACTGGGCCACAATCATCAAAATTTATTCCTATATATAAAAAACACTAGGATGATATTTGAAAAGGGTAAAAATCTTTCATATTTAATACAAATCCCAAAGCTCAAAAGGCGAAGAGGAAAATGAATGCACAATGGTCTGACAGTTGCCTCATAGGTAAGGTTAGCAATTAAAAAACAGAATTTTCCAAAATTTTATGATCACTACTGTTTTTGTTGTTGTTAACTGGACTTTTGAAAATAACTGTACAACAAATTAACTATAACTGAATAGAAAACTGCATTCATATCTCACTCTTATTTTAAAATATCCATTTGAAAATTAAATGTGGGGAAAAATAGTAGATATGTATTTTTTTGTCAAGTGTAGACAATTATCTCAAATGAAACAAATAGTGATATTTTAAACTTTAGAATAGATAAACCTTATCAGTGAGGATATCTTCTTAGGGCTATTTTTAAAAAACAGTGTCACTTCTATGGCCAGGAAAATGGATATCTAAGCTATAAGTACATATAGGCAGCTTAACAGAATACTAAAGAAAAGGTCTGTATGTAATTATATGTCATAAACAGCTATACTTCAAATTTTCAATAAACACTAAGCTATTCATATTTTTATAAAAATATTAAAACAATTCACTTTGATATCTATTTTTTACCATTTACTTCTAATTCTATTTAACATGGCTATAATTTCCTTACACAAATCTTTCTCCAGGAATTTCAGCTAGAAATTCTATGTGGCCCTGGCACATAACAAAGAATCAAAAATTCCAAATTTCTAGTATATCAAATAGTACAGAAGAGAGGAAATTCTTTAAAAACTAGTTAAGAGATTACCTCTTTGCAAAATTAGAAACCAAATTTAACCATCTGTGGGGTTAAAGTGAGCACCAATCCCTCACCACCACCCTAAATTCAAATACTTTCTTCAGGGAGTATTATATTTAAGGAGGAATCAAAGCTGTGACAATATGGTGTATAATCATACAAATGTATCACAGTTATTAGGAACCATACAAATACTGAAGTTCTTTCATTCATATTATCAAATTAATCAACAGAATTAAATTGTATTTTCAATTACACCTTAAATTACTTGCTTTTTCAGAAGAAGATTTAATGCCTAAGTAACATCTTTCTAAAAAATGTTACAGTATCATTTGTAATTTTTATCTATCTCCCAATTCTTACTCTACCGCTAATATAAGAGATGACTAAAACAAACTATTTTTCTGGTTTCGTGCTGCCTGTATGTGGCTTAGGGAAAAACATTATTTCTCCACAAGTTTAATTCTTTCAAATTACAAATGCCAATATTTACTATTTAAAGAAGTACAATAATATCTCTAAGTTACATAGGAAGCTCTTAATGACAAAGAATTAACTGGTCTTGCAAGGAGTATCAGGGGAACCAGAGAATGGGCAAATCAAAAAAGTACCTGGATTAAGCCATTTTAGGGATCTGTTTAAAGGATCTTTAGGCTGGTAGTTGTATCTGCATTACTAAATGACTAAAACAGAATGTGATCATTTACAGTTATTCAACTGATACAACTGGAAGAAAAATTCATCGGTGTAAAAACTGATAAAGGTCTAAACTATAACATGCTAATTGTAGTTGATAACACTGTATTATATAATCAAAATTTGCCAAGAGAACTAAACTATTCTCACCATGAATGAATGAATGAATGAATGAATAAATGAAATGTGTGAAGTGGGACAGTCCCAGTGGCTCAGCGGTTTAGCACCACCTTTGGCCAGGGCATGATCTTGGAGACCCAGGATCGAGTCCCATGTCGGGCTCCCTGCATGAAGCCTGCATCTCCCTCTGCCTGTGTCTCTGCCACTCTCTCTCTGTGTCTCTCATGAATAAATAAATCTTAAAAAAAAAAAAAAAGAAAAAAGAAAAAGAACAAAATGTGTGAAGTGATGGGTGTGTTAACGAGATGGGAGGAATCCTTTTACAATGTACACATATATCAAATCATTACAATGTACACTTTAAATATCTCACAATTTTATTGTTGATTATACTTCAATAAAACTGAAAAATAAAATAAGAATTCATCTTAGTTTAACAGGCAAATTTTGGCAGTTTCAAAATAGAATTCTGACATTTAACTGATCCTTCCTGATTCAAATCTGGATGCCAGTACAAAATTCAAGAATCACATCTACAAAATGATAGCTACACACTTGAGGTGAGCATAGCATAATCTGAACCTAATGTAACATTGTGTGTCAACTATAATCAAAATAATTTTTTAAAAAAAAGAATCACACCAACAAAATTGTATATTTTTAAAGATTTTATTTATTTATTCATGAGAGAGACACACAGAGAGAAGCAGAGACACAGGCAGAGGGAGAAGCAGGCTCCATGCAGGGAGCCCGACGTGGGACTCGATCCTGGGTCTCCAGGATCATACCCTGGGCTGAAGGCGGCGCTAAACCGCTGAGCCACCCAGGCTGCCCTACAAAATTGTATTGTGCCTTGAACTCACTCCTTTCATTCACGAAAGTTATTTTAATATTCTCCCTATTTGAATAAGCGCATTTATGTAACTGTTTCCTAAAAGACATTACTTTTGGTTAGCCTTCTTATGTGTGGGGAAGAATTTTCTGTTTTTCCTGCTACCTCCCATTAAAAGTCAAATGACTTTTAAAAAAAGTTGGTACCTATCATGCTAAAATAGACAATCATTTAGCAAAAAAAAAAAGAAAAAAAAACTGATGAAGGTTAATATTCACCACAGAAAATACAATACTATCTTTTTGCCTCTTGCTTAAAGCTCAAAGTTCTCTCATTTTCTTATGGACAATCACAGCTTTGGTTTCATCACAGATGGTGCTTCAAGAACAAAAAAAAAAAAAAAAAGGAAAAGAAAACACAGCCCTTCTCCCCTCTTAAAGAAATGATATATATTACTCCTATTTCTAGAACAAAATGCCCAGTTACTACTCAAACTTCTCATGCAACTTTCCTGCTGTTCAGGGTTATTTTAGCTTAGCTTGGAAAATGACCCCACAGATACATACATGCAGCAATCTCCACTGCAGCACTGTCAGGAGGGAGAACTGCAAATATCTAGCAATCTACATTGAATAAAACATATCATCAAACTACACAGAAGGTAAGTCTTCAGTACTTTTATATTTAATGTGTAATCTGTGATGTGGTGCTTTATAAATGTTTCACATTGCTTTATTTTTGAAGTTTCACCTTGCCAAGTACACTGCTAAATAATTCCAGGGCAAGGACCAAATCTTCTGTGTGTGTGTGTGTGTGTGTGTGTGTGTGTGAGAGAGAGAGAGAGAGAGAAAGAGAGAGAGAGAGTCAGAGAGACAAAGAAAGATCCAGAAAGTTCTCTGTAAAGAACTCTGTACACTTTGCTAAGTGCTCTATGTGTTTACCAAGGTCTTGATAAACTCACTGTAAAGCCACCTGTCATGCTACTGAGAGGCAAAGGTGTAGCTAAATTGAAAATATAGGCAGTGATCTTGTTAGAGGGAGCATAAAAATAATTCAGGAAGTGGGGAAAAAAAACCCAGAAACACATAAGGAAAAAATTTTATTATTAGATGCCTGGCATGTTCCTTTTATATAAGACTGTTAGTAAGTTATACATGCAAGGATATAAAATTAAAGCAAAACACTGTTTCCTCTATTTTATATGCAATTATAGGAAAATTAAAGCCAAATTCTCAAAATATTTAAGTAGTACTATATGACTAATGGAAAGCTTTGGGACCACAATGACCTTATCAATAATTTAATCATTTTAATCCCTACTAGATTTAGTTCATACATATATTCACCGCACACAAAATTTCCTGTGCTATTTTGGGCTTTCTTCATTGAGCTTAAAAGCCAAGGAAAAATTCCGTTCTTTATGGAATGAGTTACCAACAGAAATTATTTCAGTAAGCTTTTGTATTCTTAGAAAGGAAAACTTACTCGAAGAAATGAGGTCTTATAAAGAAGTCACTCCTAAAATTAACATGCTTTTATTGCAGTTAAAAATATTTAACGCGAGTTTAACTTACACTTAAGGGTAGCATTAAGGCTTTCTTTTCCCCTTAAAGATAGCTTCAGTTTAATTGCTTGATACTATTAATCTTGCTTTATGTATGTTACACCTGCAGATTGGAATGCTCATAACTGTACACATTTTATCACTTGTGATAATACAATAATTCATATTTTTCCAGACCTACTTAGTAATTAAAATCTACACAAACAAAAAAGATCGTCTGAGGTATTAAATTTAATAATAAACCACCCGAAGACAGGACTGTTTCTATATCTGCACTTATAACACTATTCTCAATTTAAAATTTCTGTGTAATTAAGCTGCTATCCCCAGGGGATCAGTAACTCCTGATGGTATTATTGCTTGGTGAATGACCCATGGAAACACCAAGAGAAATCCATTTTTTAGTGGTTTATGAAAATGACCAATTTGAGGTTTAACTAAACATAGGCTTCATCCAACATGACTGTAGTAGGTTATACATGTAGGAAGAAACTTATATATTGTATCTTCATTTCCTTTTCCTTTTCCTTTAATGACCTGTTAATAAGATATAGGCATAGCCAGCTTATAAGAACAAGTAAAATAAAAAAGGTATATTCAATTTAATTTAACAAACATTATAAGGGCATCTTAAGCAACCTGTGATCACAAGATGATAGCACTGGGTAAGCATACTGCAACACAGGAGATTTTTGTTTAATGGTATTAATTTTGCTTCTTTGCTTTCTGTTCATTTGTACTTTTCAAACCTTACAATTAATTTTTAAATAACCCATGCAGGGTAGAGAATAAGCACAGAATACAAATTCTGTATTAGTATCAGAGGAAAACAACAGCAAACCAAACTGTCATCTCCATGGTTGGTATCTCCTTGATGAAGTTGAGGCTCTTCTTATATTGAGTTCCTTTGTACTCAGTTCTTTTTACATTAATTTACCCTGAGTTTTCCTTTATATCAACTCTGTTAATATAGTCTTAAAATCAGAACCAAATATTGCAGTTATTAATTATAATTAGGGTCACAAGGCATTCTAATCTTTAATTCTTACTTCTTTGGAGAACAGAGCCACAAAAGATGGAAGCCAAAATAAAGCATTTTTCCATTTTCACATTCTTCTTCTACCAACCCTGCAGAATACATTACTGGAAGATGCTTAGCCTATTTACTAATTTTTTTCTTTACCTAGTACTGTTTCAGTTTAGTCCTCTTACAAATGCTTGGGATCTACATGTGTTACAGAAAGATCCGAATACTTCAAGCCCATTAAACTCTACTTAAAAAAATAGAAGGAACTGAAACTTTGAATTAATTATTATCTTTATAGAACTCAAATTTACTTTCTACGTGCTCCTTGTAATCCATGGTTTGAACCCAGCTTGAATTTGGCTTTCTGGGAACACATGTTCAAACTTAATTTAACCCCCACAGGATATGTACACTAACTGTTAAAAATATGTTTTTGACTGAGAAAATTATTTCTTTTAGAGGGCAGTACACAGCCCTTTATTAAGGAAGGTTTCTTATTCCAAAAATAAGTTCCTAATAATTACCACCCATTCCTACTGTAATTTATTCTCTTTCGTGAAAGTTTGAAGCTGTTTTGTCAGAACTGTAATACACTCTTTGCAAAAATAGTTTGAATGGAAAACAGAGCTTGTGCATCTATGTTTTTCATAAGAATGCTATGCATTAGAAGATGACCATCATATGTTTAGAGGCTGTGTGTAACCTTTGAATATTCTCTCTCTCTCTCTCTCTCTCTCTCACTTGAGCACAAATACACATACACATACTCATACTCATACATCTCTCTTTTAAATGTATACCTGCTATTAGGTTTAGAAGTATGGTATTTCAAGGACTAGTAATTTTAGGATATGCGATATATCAGCAAATTCAAATAAAGCTAGTTAAATATGGTGTTCCTTTAATATAGATTTAGTTGTATGAACAGGATGTGCTCTTTGAGAATCCTATTGTACATTTCAACCAGTATGCAGGTCGAAATCTTAGCCCTGCCTCAAGAGGACTATGGGAGTAAAAGTTGCTGAGAACTGATTTTTCTATCCTATCATTTACTTGGGCTCCACTAGTAGTGAGTTGCTATTGGACATTTCCTTGAGAAAATTACTTGGAAGCCACTACCCTATAAATAACAACATGAAGAATTAATGGACAGTTGATGGTTATGTCAAGGAAAATTAATTTTAGGCTCTGTGAACACAGTCTTTATTCATATTACAGACGATTTTTACTTCTAGAAAGTCTGTAAAGAGGCTTTGTTTTGTCATTTTACCTTAGGAAAGGGAATTATGATCAAATCGGTCTTCTAAAAGAGTATAGAGAATTGCTAAAAATAATTGCTCCTATCCTCCCTAATCTGAAACTCGTTAAGATACAAAACTTGTGTGACTTTACTTTTTTAAAAAATTGTCCTAGACCATTTTGGATCTTAACCTCTGTGAGTAACGTTTTTCAAATTCCTCTGCATAAATCTAATGCATTTACACACATTGTTGGAAGAAGTGACATGAGGCATAACACTACGGTGAAAAATATCAGGATCCATGCGATTCAGGATAGAGGTAAAACCTTGAATCTGTAGGCCGGTAATATGTAATCAAGAAAATAAGACTGAACCCATTCCTAAAAGGCAGCAGTGGTGCTTGATTCCTTTTGACCACTTATCGCTTACCTATAGCTGTAAGCAGCCTCTGAGATTGGTTTTACTGGCTCTGTCTTCCTTTTCTTCTTCCTGAACCTTAAGTCATCCTCACCTGGGCTGGCTGCTCAGAGGCTAGGACAGGTATTTCACTTAGGGCAGATGTTTGGAGGTTCCACTATCTACTGGTGTCACTGCTTTCTAATTACATTTTCCACTGATAAGCAAATTCCAGCTGAAGGGTTAGTTACTGATAGTTTGGTTTGGCTTCTCTCCCTTCTCTAGCAGATCACAAGCTCCTTGGGGTTATCTGGTATTACACATGAAGTAGGGGATTAACAAGTGTTTATTAAATTAACATGAATCCTACTCTCCAGGCATTTCTTGACCCTACATCCTTGATCTCTCACAGGTTTTCTAGCTGCTAAATAGATGTTTCCCTAAGGTTCTCATTTCTGTAGAGATCCCTGAACACACATTAAATAGTAAGTGATCACACCTATGGAAGAATTGATCAAGGCCTCCTAAGGCTTCTTGGACCTCTCCCTACATTTCCTGATCTCTGGCTCCCTGCTTGTTCATACCTCAGATGTTCCTCAGCTGGAACCTGTTTCTACTAAGACTCTGCTACTCAAAGTATGATCTAAGACCAGCATCATCTCCTGGGAGCTTGTTAGAAATGCAGACTCCTACACCCCTAACACAATCTTACTGAAACCAGAATCTTCATTTTAGTAAGATTTCCAGGGGATCTGTGTGTATATTAAAGTTTGAGAAGCACAAGCCTAGGTCACAGATTCCTGTTTCCTGTCCATTTTAAGGTGCCAGCTATTAGGGCTCCTAAAATCTACCATACATTCAAGTAAATTGTTACTCCAGGAGAAGAAAAAGGGTTAAACTATTGAATGACCCTTCTAATTAGAGTAGTGATCTCAAACTTTAGCATGTAGTAGGGTAGCCTGAAGGGTTTATTAAAACACACACTGTTAAACCCATATTGAAAGTTTTTGGATTATGATTTTGAGATTCAGGTGGGGCCTGATAATTTGCATTCTGAACTAGTTCCTGGAGTTACTGATGCTACTGATTGGGGGGCCACAATAAGAGAATCACCATATAGGTAATTCTGATTTCTCTCCACATCTCCACAGCTTGGTCCTGAGTGTGGGTTTTCAAATCGGCTTACTCAACATGTCTAGTTGTTGGACCAACAACCACTAAACATCTATTGGCTGAGACAGAAAACACAAAAAGCCAAATACCTCTTCACATTCTATCTCTATTAACTTCTAAACTTTTATTTAAAAAAAACACAAACACTATAAAAGTATTATCCAATAAAAAAGACAGACATGGATGTGGAAGAGAAGGAGACCTTCCAAAGGTTGAGAGAAGCTAGGCCACTTTGATTTTTTTTTTTTTTTTTAACTCCCAGTGTATATTATAAGATGAAGAAATGCCAAAACAAGGCTATAAAAATTGTGACATTTTAAACGTTAACATTTACAAGTCAATGTTTTTAAAATATAAATTTATTATGATGGATAGATATAATCTCATTTGAAGGCAGAGTAAACACTAAATTTGAGGCCCTTCATGTTTAGTCCTGAGCTAATGGCCTTCCCATGCCATTTGTGATTGGTTCTAATGAGGTAAGAAAGTGGGACATGACAGGACATGGCTGATTAGCTTAGTGCAAAGAGATATAGCCTAAGAGGGAAATGGCTTAGCCCTGAGTGTGGGACCTCAAATCAGAATCCCAAAGCCACCAGGACCCAAACGGGTATTCTTGCATTTCCCATGCAGAACCTGTATAATACAGAGAGCTTGGCTGAATGGTCAACTCTTTGGTGTTTATTTATTCTGCTTCACCTGTGAGCTGTTCTCACTCTAAGGTTCTGCACTATCACCTTGCTCAGATCTAGAATATAACATGTATGTAAGATAAAAAGGTGCCTGGGTGGCTCAGTCCATTAAGCATCTGCCTTCAGCTCAGGTCATGATCTCAGGATCTTGGGATTGAGCCTAGTGTTGTGCTCCCTGCTTAGTGGGGAGTTTGCTTCTCCCTCTGCCATTGCCCTCCATTTATGCGCGTGCGCTCTCTCTCAAATAAATAAAATCTTTAAAAAAAAACAAAAAACAAAAATGAAATGAAAACACAATGGTCCAAAATCTTTGGGATGTAGCAAAAGCAGATCTAAGAGGGAAGTTTATGGTGGTGCAGGCTTACCTTAAGAAAAAAAAACTCAAATGAATAACCTAACCTTACACCTAAAGAAATGAGAAGACAAACAGACATAAACAAAAACAAAGACCAAAGCTAGTAGAAGGAAGGACATAATGAAGATTAGGGTGAAAATAAATGAAATAGAGACAAAAAATAGAAAAGATCAATGAAACCAAGAGTTGGTACTCTGAAAAGATAAAATTGATAAACTTTTAGCCAGATTCATCAATAAAAAAAGACAGAGGACTCATAAATAAATAAAATCAGAAATGACAGAGGAAAAATAACTGACACTACAGCAATATAAAGAATTTTAAGAGAATATTATAAAAGATTGCATGCCAATAAATTGGATAACCTAGAAGAAATGGATAAATTCCTAGAAACATACAATCTTCTAAAACTGAATGAGGAAGAATGAGAAAAATTGAACAGACTAATAACTAGTAATGAAACTGAACTGATAATCAAAAAACCCCCCAACAAACAAAAGTACAGGACCAGATGGCTTCTCAGGTAAATTCTACCAAACATTTGAGAAAGAGTTAATACCTCTTCTTCCTAAACTATTCCAATAAATTGAAGGGGAAGGAATGCTTCCAAGTTCATTTTACAAGGCAAGCATTACCCTGATATCGAAACCAGATAAAGACACTTCTATAAGTCAATTTTTGATGAACATGGATGCAATAATCTCAACAAAATATAAGCAAAATGAATTCAATAATCTATTGCAAGAATCACTCACTACAATCAAATGGGATTTATTCCAGGGATTCAAGGGTGGTTCCATATTCACAAACCAATCAATGTGATACACGACATTAACAACAGGAAGGATAAAAAGAATTTACAACGGGCAAAAGTCTTTTCAATAAATGGTGCTGGGAAAACTGGATGGCCACATGCAAAAGAATGAAGCCAGACCACTTTCTTATACCATACACAAAAATAAATTAAAAATGGATTAAAAATTTAAATGTGAGACCTAAAACCATAAAATTTCTAAAAGAAAACATAGACGGTTATCTTTTGGACATTAGCCACAGCAACACATCAACGGATATGTCTCTTTAGGCAAGGGAAAATAAACAATTGGGACATCAAAATGAAAAGTGTTTCTACAGCAAAGGAAACCATCACCAAAATGAAAAAGCAACAGGAGTAGATACTTGCAAATGATGTATGTATCCCATAAGGGTTTGATAAAGAACTCATAAAACTCAACACTAAAAAAACAAATAATCCAATTTAAAAATGAACCGAGACCTGAATAGACATTTTTCCAAAGAAGACATGTAGATGGCCAACAGACACATTAAAAGATGCCTAACATCACTAGTCAGAGAAAGGAGAATCAAAACTACAGAGAGATATCCCATCACACCTGCCAAAATGGCTACGATCGAAAAGATAAAAAATAATAATTGTTAGTGAGGACGTGGAGAAAAGGGAAACCCTTGTGCACTGTTGGTGGGAATGTAAGTTGGTGTGCTCCTTGTGGGAAATAGTATGGAGGTGTCTCAAAAAATGAGAGATACCACATGATCTAGTAATTCCACTACTGGGTATTAACCCACAGAAAATAAAAACACTAATTCAAAAATATATATGCACCCTTGTATTTACCGCAGAATTATTTATAGTAGCCAAGATATGGAAGTAGCCCAAATGTCCACCAACAGATGAATGGATATAGAAGATGCGGTACATATATACAACAGAATATTATTACTCAGCCATGAAAAAGAATGAGATCTTGCCATTTGTGATAATGTGAATGGACCCAGAGAATATTATGCTCAGTGAAGTCAAGTACAGTATGATTTCACTTACATGTGGGATTTAAAAAATAAAACAAATAGACTGGTGGTTGACAGAGAAAAAGTTGGTGGAGGGATAGGCAAAGTAGACAAAGGGGTTTGCAAGGTAACTTCCGGGTAGAAAATAAACCATGGACAAGAAAAGTACAGCACAGGGAATATAGTCAGTAATATTGCAATAAAACTGTATGGTGACAGATGGGTGACTACTCTTATTTTGGTGAGCACTGACTAATGTATAGAATTGTGGAATCAATATGTTGTATACATGAAACTAATATAACATATATTATACTTCAATAATAAAAATGAATGAATGAATAAATAAATGTTATTTCTGGAAAAATAAAGAGCTAAACTCTAAGAGATGTTCACTCAGTGGCATTACTACCAGCTCTATGATGTCCTGATGGAAGAGAGCTTTCAGTATAAGGGAATTTTCCTAGAACCTTTCACATCTCAATGCACAGCTGAAATAAAGGAAGACCATCCAAATAAAAATAAACAGAGGTTATCTATTCGGCTTGCTTTAGCAAGGGAATCAGCTACCATCACCTGTGTTTGGCAAAGAATCAAAAACGGGAGTGAGATAAGTCTGTAGTGAAAAAAGGAAAGGTATGCCTGACTGAAGGTTTTAAGTATGGCCGTAGGATCACTAAAGAAGGAGCATCATATGTAACTGATTGGGGGATCATATGTATTTGGCTTTCCCTGGCTAGTTCCGAGCTGGAAGCAGGCAAAAACAGGAAAGGTGGCAGTCACTGACCAAGTTCTGACTGTTCTGGGCTGATTTTGTCAAAGAAGTTATGGTTTGGATTCCTGGGCTTCTTATGTGGGTCAGAGTTCTATTATTCTATACTGTCTGGCCACTGTCCATTTACATATTCAGTCTTTGAATACAGTCTGGAACTAGCTGTGGTTATGGGAATTCACAAAATTCAGTTCTCCAGTAGTTCTTAAGTTCAAATAGGGACAGGTTTGAGATGCAGTGACAATGGACATGTAGTCTCCTCTCCCTCTTTGCAACAGTTTATGAAAAGTATAAAATAGTGAAACTTAATTCAATTCTCTATATAGAGGAGTTGTGGATCCCTTTTAGAATTAAGTTTAAGAACCCTCTTGTCTTAAAATATACACACACCTACACATACCACACCTACTCATGTGCAAACTACATCAGGAGTTTTGTAGAACCATGGACCTTAAGTTGGTAAGTTATGCTCTCTATTATTGTTCATTTTATTTTAGATGCTAATACTGCTGTGGAAAGCTATATTCTACTGAAAGGAATACAGAGCCTCTCTGTGCCTATTTCCAAGTACCTCCCTGCATTTCAAAGGAATAGTGTATCTTCCTTCTTGAGGGATTCCTGGATTAAGTCTCTGCTACTGAGCAGCTAATCTGTGTAGCTCCACTGATGGAACAGTCTATAAGCCAGCACCATATTAGGAAAATGTTCATGACTTGGCAATACTCACCTTCACTAAGCTGGAAGTGGGATGGTTGGGTTGAGGGAAATGGACACCCTTCACTGACTTCCTCTCTTGGTTTAGGCTAGCTCTGATCTGATCCTAAGTATGATTGCTATGAAAAACATTAAAGACAAATGTTTTCTTGAATTTCAACTATATGGCAGTTACTGTGCTATGCCCTAGACTGGACGATATACTGATAACTTCCAATCATTAACATGAAAATTATCCAAAGTAAAATTCTAATTCAATAAAAGTTCTCTCAATCTGAGTTCCCATAGTCACTTTACATGTTTCTTTGCCGCCTCCGTAGTAAGTCCCCCAATCAACCTTGGTATGTTCAAGGAACGCAAACTAATGGCAACATTAGCAAAGTATAACTAGTAAGGTAAAACAATTTAAAACATTACTAAGTACATTCCAAAGCCATGTAATGTTTTTGGATTATCTACCGTTTAGAATTATAAATGCCCTATTCCTACCCATTAATGCATATAAATGATGAGCTGAATGTATCTGCATGGGGCTCAGATGACTTACCAGGGTGCAGGGTGAGACAGAGAGGGACAAGGAAAACCTGAAGGAGCCAGGGAGGGCAAAAGACAGTTAGCACCACCACAGGTATTACTTTGGGTGTGTGGTTTTGGTGAGGAATTCAAAAGCCCAAATCAATCACCACAAGTTAACCTTTCCCTAGTAATAGAAGTAACAGGGAAACAAAAGAGGGTTAAAGAGGGGTTGGCTGCTTCATTTTATCCCTAGCTCCGTAGCTAATAGCTAAAGTTTAGTGCCCAGACAACTTTACAGCCAACTATATATGTGTAAATTTTTTTTAAAGAAGGACAAATATACATTAAGGAAAATGTTTCCTTATGCACAGAAGATTGCAACTCAATGTTTTAAAATAAACACAGTTTGATGATAATGGCAAATATGCACTTATGACTTTTTTAATTTCTAAAAGTACTACCAAATATATCATCTAAAAATATGCCTTAACCATCTAAAAGCAGTTTTATTTCAGTGGTCTGTGGAAGATATGCACTAGATGCACTTATGGGAAAGCTCCTGCATGTGTCAGAGATCGGTGACTTCTTTGCTCACCCCCAATACATATATCATGGATCCAAACAGGCAGAGCTGGCCCCTGCAAGTTACAGATGCCTCCACAGAGGCAAATGGCACAGATTGAGCATGCCGCAATGAAAAAGAGACTACAGATTTACACGATAATTTAACTCCTAGCTCAGCGTTACTCCAACATTTTTATACTCCTCTAGAATTCTCTTTAATTCCTAAAGGAGATCTAATTCAGATTTATATTAAAAAATCACCTCTTCACATTAATGACTAACTTTCAAGACTCAAGATGCACAATATCTACTATTGCTGTCAAATGTGTGATAACTGCGTTTCTCAGAGTAGAAGAACGGGGCTTTCTGAAGGACTTATTCTGATGAATCATGATGTGCTATTTCATGAGCACCTCAGTTACAATACAGTGGTGATTACAGATAAAGTATCCTACCAAGATTTAGAGTGCTTCTTCCCAAGAAAACTCATTAAGGAAACTATAAAGAACTAAGAACTTACAAAGAAAAATTAATTGCCACTTTTGGTCAGCCGGTTTTAGAAAGACTTATGAGGTCTAGAATTGTATATTGGTCTAACGGAGAAGAGAAACTCAGTGAAGTCTAGCTTACTGAGGACATCATGGTATATAATATGTTCATAAATTAATCTGCTCATAAACCAACTCAAATATGAAGCACAAAAACATCACGTAAAATACTTTAAATTTATTTCCATCAACAACACTCATTTCCTTTCCACAGTAGCTAGCCGGGGACTGGCTGAGTGCTGGCTGCTGAGAAGCTACAAATCTGCACTCTCAGAGTCTGAACCATTGTTTTCTTACTATGACCTCTTCTCTGGCCATCTTTCTCACTTCCTAATTCTTTTATTTCCTATGAATTAAATGAAAAGTATGTAGAGCTATTGTTCTGTTACTTTTTTTTTTTTTTTCAAAGGGTGAAAAAGAATTTTAACTTATAGCAGGACATGCAATGAGAAGACATTTCCCTTCCTATCCCGGATCCTCTACCTCTAAATATACCTTCCTAAGGGCAATGTTCTTTCTTAACGTAGTCATTTTAATGCATACATGCACCTTTTAAAAACATAAATGGGAACATACTGTACCATGTATTTTTTAATTTAACAATGATTATGAAAATGGAGATCAGGGTGTCTGCATGTCACAGTCAGTTAAGTGTCTGACTCTTGGTTTTAGCTCAGGTTGTGATCTCAGGGTCATGGGATAAGTCTGCTTGAAACTCTCTCCTTTCCCCTCTGACCCTTCCCCAAGATTTGCTGGTGTTCTCTCTTAAATTAATAAATAAATCTTAAAAAATAAAATAAAATGGAGATCATTCCATACCACATTTATAGAAATACCTTATCATTTTTTATGGTTGCATACTATTCTAGTGAGTGGATATATCATGATTTAGCCATTCTTTTCTTTTAGGGCATTTAGAATTCTTCCATTGTTATTCTGTATGATACTACATAGATGACCCTCATATAGGTCTTTATGCTTCTAACTATATAATGGGAAAAAGTGAACTGCTTACTTCATGTTTTCCTTGACATCTTAGTTTGATTTAGAACTCGATTACAAAGAGCAATATTAGTGGATCTCTGATCTCAGGGGAAAATGAAAGGCTTTAGGAACATGGTAAAACAGTGGTTTTTAAAGTATGGTCCCAGACTAGTAGCAGTAGCATTATCTGGGAATTTGTTCAGATTGCAATTCTTAAATTTTACCCACCCTATACCTACTAAATCAGGAATTCTGTACAGGGCCCAGTAATTTGTATTTGAACAAACCCTCGGGGTGATTCGGTGCAAGTACAAGTTTGAGAATCACTATTCAAAGAATATATAATCCTGGGAACAAAAGCTACCAGGATCCAAGGAAATTTTAGTGACCTATTAACTTTTTCCATCTTTCACAGACTACAGGGAGGTTTCTCTTCCCAGGAAGAAATTTTATTGTAATGTTGTCAAATTTACCAAGCTTTTTCTTCATGGTTTATCGGTTTTTGTACTTTCCACCTTAGAATATAAAAATAATAATTTTATTCCAGTTTTGTTTATATCACTGATGCATCTGGCATTTGTTACAGTGCAAAACTAGAGATTTAATTTCATGGTTTACCAAATGGTTTTACTGAGTAATCCATTGCTTTCCCACTGAATTGAAATTCTGCTTTTATCATATTTTAAATTCCCCAATGTATTGAGGGTCTATTTCAGATACTCTATTTTATTTTACCAATATATCTAATTATGTGCCAATTCTAAACTGTTATAATTATGGTATCTATAATACATTTTTCAGTGGGTGGGCTAATAATAACTCTTTTATCCCAGAACATTTCTGGCTATACTTGAATGTATATTTTTTAAAATTATTTTTGCAATTTAAAAGTTATTTTTTTATTGAGGTATAGCCGACATAACATTATATTAGTTTTGGGTATACAATATAATGACTCAATACTTGCACATATTGCCAAATAATCCCCACAAAAATCCAATTAATATCACCAGCTACAGAATTTTTTTTCTTGTGTTAAGAACTTTTAGGATCTACTCTCTAGCTATTTTCAAATACACAATATAGTATTATTAATCACCATGCTATACACTGTATTCCCATGATTTCTTCACTTTACAACTGGAAATACATACCTTTTGACAAATTTGTACTTTAGTAATCTATTTTTAATTTATGCACATATAGTTTGTATTTTTCTGTTATTTTAAACTATGTTAAGATGTTTATCATGTATTTCCCCCCAAAAGAAACAGTTCCTTCTGCATTAGTTGTCATTTATGTTTTCTTACTAATTCACATGGGCTTTTACTTTTAACTCCTTCCTTTTTTATGTTCTTTAGATTTATTTTGCTGTTGTATTCTTTATCACTTAAGATACATACCTAATTCACATATCTTTACTCCTTTTCATGTAGTATTTTAAGAGTATTAGGCTAAGAACTTCTAAGATTATTGTTTTAGTCAAAATCAATAGGTTCTGATCAACATACTTTATCACTTTTTTCTAAAAATTATGCAATTTTAGAGTTCCTTTTAGTACAAGAATAAAGAGTTTTCATATTTTATAATAGGTTTTCACTGGGGGTTGTTTCTTTTTTTGTTATTAGTTTCAAGTTTTGTTGCCAAAGTATGCAACCTGTATCTTTCCTGTTAAGAGAAATTTACTGACATTTTTGTTTGTGGCTACTGTAAAAATAAATATTGTATGGACACACTCATTTCATTCTCTGTTTATAGTACACAGATTTTGATATATATCACTTACATCTGACTTATTAAATGTAAATAGTTAGGTTCTCTATATCCCTACTTTATAGTGAGTTGGCCTGACTTATTGTGAATGAGAGAGAGGTACAAGTAATTTATTTATTGTTGCACTTCTATGTATTTCTTCTTACATTTCCTGAAGCTGTTACATGACAAAATCATTTTTTTCTTTGGGGGAGGGTTGTATAATGATTAAAGAAGAGTCTTCATTGTGAATTGTAAACTTTTTCACTATAAAATTTCTCATTTATCTCATTCAATGCTATTTGACTTAAATTCATTTTGTCTGATATACTTCATTTTTGTTTTTATTATGTATGTGAAAATTGTTTTATTTTCAAATAAAACAATTCAGTTTCCTTTGCTTTAGGAGTTATTTTCTTATTTTTTTGAGTTATTTTCTTAGACTAGGATTATTTTTATTTTACTTTTAAAATTAGCCATGACTTCCCCTTCAGACCATTATGGAATAGCCAATTCTACACATGAAACTGGATAAAATATATGAAACATTAGAAAGCATGCATTGTAGTACATCATTATAATTCTAACCCAAGTGTGTGTGTGTGTGGGGTTAATTCTATGATACATGGTTTTCTTCCTGGAAGCACTTTTGAAAGCACATGGCAAAAAGGGGAAGCCCAAAGCAGAATACATCAGTCTTACTGGGTGAGAAAACAGAGACTGTGGGACATTTGCAGGACATGTTACCTTAACGGAGTAAGTTTATATAGAGAAAGAATCCCAGAACTCTGTACAGAGGGTATGTGCTGAATACTAAACTGTACATGCGTAGGATAAACCTCTGATAGGCCAGCAAAGAAAAACTATCAGAGGAAAAACTACTACTGGGGAATGTAAAAATCACAGGAAGGTTTTATGAGGCTGGGCAATGTTCATGTTCTGACTAAACAGACTGCAGAGAGATTGGTGTACACATGGGGAATTTGATAGAAATCCCATAAGTGTCATGTCTTAGTAGGAGAGCTAAATTGGTCCTTGTGTAGAGGATATATTAGAATTATAATTTTTAAAAAGCCTAAAAACAAGCATCAAAAAGACCAATATGATCCAAAAATTATTTAACAGATTGTCAAAAAGTAAACTCAACATTTCTTTAAAGGAATATCACAAAACTCAGAAATTCAAAACATAACATTTAAAATGTGCAAGATTTAATTTAAAAAACACAAACCATGTAAAGAAACAGGAAAACTTTATCTACAACTAAACATATCAGAAAGGAATAATACTAATTTTACATAAACTCTTCCTGAAAAAATAAAAGCAGAAATTTATATGAGATCAGCATTACCAAGATCCCAAAGCCAAAGAAACCATGAGAAAACTGCAGACCAATGTCCACTAGCCCATTAAGTATGAAAATCCCCCCCCCTTTTTTTTTTTTAGATTTTATTTATTCATGAGAGATACAGAGAGAAAGAGATGCAGAGACACAGGCAGAGGGAGAAGCAGGGTCCACACAGGTAGCCCGATGTGGGACTCGATCCTGGGACTCCAGGATCACATCCTGAGCCAAAGGCAGATGCTCAAGGGCTGAGCCACCCAGGCGTCCCTATAAGTACAAAAATCCTTAAGAAGATATTAGCAAATCATTTTTTAGCTGTTTAAAAAGGCATTTAGATTAGGAAGGAAGAAGTAAAATTATCTGTAAGTGCAGAGGACAATTTTCTACAAAATCCAAACAATCTATAGAAAAACTTACACTAATAAGTAACTTCAGAAAGGATACAGGATGAAAGTCAATACACCAAAATCAATTATATTTTTATGTACTGAAATGAACAACTAGAAGTTGAAATTAAAAGCAGTAGCATTTTTATAATTAGTACCAAAAAACCCACAAAATATTTAGGGATGAATATAAGTGAAATACGTAATATGCTGAAAACTGTCAAAAAATAATGTGAGAAATCTACAAATACCTAAATAAATGGAAAGATACACCATGTCAATTGACTAGAAATGTCCATACTGTTAAGATGTCTATTTTCTTACAATTGATGTTATAGATATAATGTAATCCCAATCAAAATCCCAGCATGATTTCTTTTTTTAAAAAATTTTATTTATTTATTCATGAGAGACAGAGTGAAAGAGAGGCACAGGAAGAAGCAAGCTCCCTGCAGAGCAGAGAGCCTGATGTAGGATTCAATCCCAGGACCCTAGGATTAGGACCTGAGCCAAAAGCAGATGCTTAACTGACTAAGCCACCCAGGCGTACCCCAGCAAGATTTCTGGTGAATCACAAGCCAATTAAAAAATATGAATGGAAAAGCAAAGAATTAAGAATAGCCAAAACAATTTTAAAAAGAAAAGCAAAGTTGGAAGACTCCTACTACATGATTTCCAGAGTTACTATATAGGTATAGGAATCAAGACAACATAATATTGGTAAAAAAACACCCAGATCAATGGAACAGAACAAAGTTTTGAAATAGACTCACAGGGGTAGCACTTGGGTGGCTCAGTGGTTGAGCATCTGCCTTTGGCTCAGGTGGTAATCCCAGGGTCCTGGGATTGAGTCCCACATCCGGCTCCCCATGGCGAGCCTGCCTCTCCCTCTGCCTATGTCTCTGTCTCTCTCTCTCTGTCTCTCATGAATAAATAAAATCTTTTTTTTTTAATTTTTTTTTTCATTTATTTATGATAGTCACACACACAGAGAGAGAGAGAGGCAGAGACACAGGCAGAGGGAGAAGCAGGCTCCATGCACCGGGAGCCTGACGTGGGATTCGATCCCGGGTCTCCAGGATCGCGCCCCGGGCCAAAGGCAGGCGCCAAACCGCTGCGCCACCCAGGGATCCCCTTTTTTTTAAAGAAAGAAATAGACTTCCACAATATGGTCAATTGATTTTTGCTAAAGGTGTCAAGGAAATTCAATCGTGAAACACAGTCACAAATGATATTGGAATAATGCACATCCACTACAAAACAATGAACCTTGGACTTGTATTTCACACTATCCACAAAAATTAAATTAAAATGGATAATAGATCTAAAGGCAAAAACTATAAAATGTCTAGAATATAAGTAGGATAAAATTTTGTGACATTGATGTATGCAAAGATTTCTTAGTACTGAAAAGTCAAATCATAGAAGAAAAAAACTGATAAACTGTACTTCATTGAAATTTAAGATGTCTCTTTGAAAGGCGCTGTTAATAAAATGAAAACACAGGCAACATATTGGGGGAAAATATTTACAAACTATATATGTGAAAAGGGATTTATTTCTTGAATATACAAATAACAATGATCATAACTCAAACAAATTTAAAAAATGGAGTCTTCACCAAAAAAGAAATATAAATAATAAATATATGAAAAGATGCTCAACATGATTAATTATTAGGGTAATGCAAATTATAACCACAATGAGACACCACTACATACCCATTGGAATGGAGTTTTAAAAAATGACAAAACCAAGTGGTGACAAGGATACAAAATAACTGAAATCCTAATATACTACTGCTGGAAATGCAAAATAGAAGTCATTTTTTAAAGCAGTTTGAAGACCACTTAGAAGTTTCTTATGAAGTTAAATATATACTTACTAAATATATATAAAGTTAAATATATGTTTATATATATACATATATACTTACTAAAATATATAAAGTTAAATATATACTTATAAAGTTAAACACACACAAGCATATATGTATGCATATATATATATGCATACATATATGCTTTTATACACACACACACACACACACACACACACATATCCATTTCCTTGGTATTTATCCAAGAGAAAAACTATCTTTACATAAACAGCAACACAAATATTTCTAGTGGTTTTATTCCTAAATGTCTGAAACTGGAAAAACCCACGTGTCCTTCAACTGGTACAGGTATAAACAAACTGGTACATCTAAACTTTGGAATGCTACTAAATCATAAAAAGCAATAAGCTACGGATTCAGGCAACAACATGGGTAAATCTTTTTTTTTTTTTTTTTTTAACATGGGTGAATCTTAAATGTCTTAAGCTAAGTAAAAGAAACCAGACTTAAAAAGCTACATACTGCAAGATTTTATTTATATGATACTTTGCAGGAAAGCAAAACTATAGAGACTAAACATACGCGTGGTTGCCAGGGACTGGAGCTGAGGGAGGCAAGGACTACAAGGAGGCATAATTGAAGGCTCACGTATATGTGTTGACCACAGAACAAATATTTGTGTTTGTCAAACTAAAAAAAACCTTGACTTAAAAAAAAACCAAACAAACAAACAGGCAATTTAAGTCACAAAGACCTTGAATGCTAAAAGCAACCAAATAACAAAAGGTCAATAAGTCAAAGAATTTTTAAAAATCTGAGTTACTATTAAAGCTCAGTGGGGAAAAAGATGGTAGAATAGATCAATTCTGCGTGGCTTTATTCATTTTCTAGAGAACTAGGAATGTCACATGTAAGGAAAAAATCTGAGGAAGATCAAATATTTTCATGGAAATATAAACAAGTACTACACACAAAATAATACTTTATAGAAACCAGGGAAAAATTTGTTCTGATATTCAAAACACTGATAAAGAAAAAAGCTGATAAATCAAAGAGAGCAGAGCTGTATCCCATCCACGTGGGGACACTGGAGGGTGGGAAATGGCAAATTCATTGCCACTTTGGTGATGCTTCAAATTCTGGTCTTCCAAGGTGTCTTTTTTAGTTATCTCCAACTTCTCATATGGCTATTTCATTCGTTCTGATAAGCCTTTATAGCTGCATGTAGTGGGACACAGAGTAGAGTGTACCTGCTGCATTTCACCTGGAACCAGAACCTCTCTATTTGAATATTAAAATGTCATTTCAAACTAAAAATATCCAATGCCAAACTCCCAATTCTCTCACCACTTTTCCCAATTGATCAAATAGCAACTCCACCCTTCTGGTTGCTCAGCAACCAATAATCTGAGAATCTTCCTTGATTTCTTTTCCTCTCACAACCCACATTTAGTCTATCAGCAAATCTTACAAGTTTTACCTCAGAATATATTCATAATCTGACCATTTGTCACCAACTTTATTGACAGCACCCTGGTCTTCCATCTCGATACCAACTTTACTTTGCTGATACCACCATCATCTTTCACCTTGACTAACCAAACATTTAGTCTTTCATGTAATTAAAAAATATTTGAGGGCCTAATATATGCCAACTACAATTATAAATAGTGAGGTTATGGCAGTAATCAAAACAGACAAAAATCCCTGTCCTCGTGGAGCTTATTTGGTAGAAAATTACTTCTAGTGGAAAATCATTATTATTTCAATAACTTCTTAACTGACTTCCCTGTTTTTGCCCTTGTCTTCGGTACAGTTCATTCTCATCACTGATTCTAAGGTGATCCTTTTAAAACGTAAGTCATGCCACTGTTCAAATTTCCTGGCATATCATCTCAGGAAAAAGCCTAAATCCTTAAACTGGGTTTCAAGACCTTACACAACCTGGTTATACCCTTTGACTTCATTTCTTACTACTGTACTTCTTACTGGCTTCCTTTGTTTCAGCCTATTGGTTTCTTTGCTATACTTTGAGCACAGCAGACATAGGCCTGCTTTAGGACTTTGGTACTTGTAATATCAATTGCCTAGAGGCTTTTCATCAGACACATGCATGATCTGCTCCCATAGCTACCTCAGGTCTTTACTCAAATGTTATCTTCTCAGTGAGAAGTTCTCTGACCATCCAATTAAAAATTTCAACTCTTAATTTGAAGTCCTCCAGTACTCTTTGGATCCTTTTCCTATCTACTTTTCTCCGTACCACTTAATATTCCCTGACATAATCCATGTTTTATGTTTACTGTCTATCTCCCCCAGTATTATAGAAGCTCCATTAGAGGCAGGGATTTTTTGTTCATTGCTTTTTCCCCCCACTACTATAAAACCAGTACCTGGCATACATCGTTCTTGAACAAACATCCTTAAGTCATTTTTGTAAAATCCAGTTAAGAACCATGGTATGTTAGAACTGGACATGACTAGATCTGCTAGTACTGTCTTCGTCGGCACATATGACAGGTAATCTGGGTAGGACACAATCATTGTTTTTATATCTATTGCTAAGAACTGCTCGTCTTCCAATAAGTGTTCTGCTGTTTCTCTACTGACTTAACCTGCCATAGATTACCCACCAGCAACCATCTGGCAGGCCAGTGGCAAACAGGCAAATGAGGAAATTGAGAAGTGAAGTGACTTGTCTGGGTCAAAAATGAGACAGTGGCAAAACTGAGACTTCTAAATCTGACCCTGCAGTACAGTACTCCTCCTTCCTTATGCTTGACAGCTCCTTGAAAGATTGCAATGCTGAACTGCTAGCTTCAGTTACTTTCTAAAATATGAGTTATTTTCTATAACACGAGGTGATTAGGCCTTCATATATTAGAAATGGGGGCCCAGAATAACATAGTTCTATTAATAAAACTTCCCCAACTGAAAAAAAAAAATCTCAAAACATTATATACGATGAATAAGGTTTTGGGGTTTACAATGTGAACCCACAAGTACTGGAATTATGTCCATCAGACATTTGGTATAAATGATTTGGTATCAATTGTTTATAACATTATTACATTCAAGGTAAGGGAAGAGGAAACAGTAATTTTAATAAAGACATATTCAGTGGACAGCACCGAGGAAAGAGGGGGGAATAAAAAAGACCTGGAACCAGCAAGATGCTTCAGGTTTGTCTTGTGTCCAGAATGGACAGAACTCCTGTAAGCACCACTTCACGCCATTAAAAGGCATCTTTCCTGCACAGCCAGGGGATGGCAGAAGTTTCTGCTGCTAGAATTACAGTATATTAATTATGGGAGACACCATGCTTAGGTCCTTTATAACATCCGTAGGGATAACTTGATGATCATTTCAGAATCATTGTTCTAAGTCTCTACTAAGCCATCCATCAACATAAATGGGCTTATATAACAAACACACTTTACAGAATACTACACTAGGCATAAATAATGGGGAAATATTCAGCTTTGATGCCGAGGAACAAATAAGCTATATGTGTACATGTTATACCTTGACAGGCTGCATGACCTAAAAGTGGTAATTTTTAAACAGGAGCTTCCTGATTACCTTAATTGTATGGAAATTTGGTAGTTTCACTTTTAGCCAATAATTGCTTATTTATTATGGAAGCACAAACATGCAAAAATATAATATGACCCTTGACCTTATGGAGGATAAAATACAACAATAAAAAAAATACAACTTGCAAAACACCAAATGATTAGAAACTCAATTTTAGAAAGTCATCACAAAAATAGATCTTAGATTATTAACATAAAAAGGAATAGTTAAAATTACTGAAGTGACTCCAGAAAGTAGCTCTCCTGACTCCTACGTCCAGTGACTTTTTTTTCCATGCTACCTCTTGCCTGCATCTTGTCTTTGTCTCACAGTCCTTGGCCCCACTTCCTAAATATGCAATCTGGGGACCAGGAATAAATATTTCAAAGATAAGAAGTACTGCCCTGGTTCTGTCATCTTTCATCCTCTTACCTTTTGAATTTCTAGTCTTTGATAAGCATTTACTTTCTCTATTCTTTATCACTGGAAATAGATACAAAGCACTTTTAGGAAAAATTTAGGAATATTGGTAAGATATTTCCATTACAAATTACTGCTCCTTCTTCACTTATAGAAACCACCCAGGGTCACTGTGAACAAAACGCAGCAGACCAAACAGTTTTCGAATTTTACCTTGGCCACCTCTCAGTCATCCCATCTCCCTGCATTACAAATTCTAAGTCCTAGACCTTCTGAACTCCATCCACCAGGCCCCTCCTCCCATCACTGTTCCCTTTTCTGTCCAGTTTAAAATCTCTGGTCTCTGACTTGAAGCCTTTTTGATTTCTATCACTCTTCCATTCCATCTGTAGGCATGTAGGTAGCTGACTGGTTCTTCAGAACAATCCTCTAAAAGCAGTTCCCTGTGTGAGGCCAGTTATTCAATCTTGGTGGTACCCTCAGCTCCTCCTGGAATTTTCTCAAGCTGCTGCTTGTCAGTCGCTCTCAGTTTCATCACAGTGGCTATTTCAAATTTTCTTTGATGTCCTCAAACCTCCCAACCTGCCATTTCCAACCTTTATTCTCAATACATGGCCTCGGTTCCTATTCTGCAGGCTTCAGGCAGAACTTCTCCCATTTTCCCACCATGAAACCACAAAATTACCAGCACTCACACCCACCTTCTCCACCTCCTCCTTTGGTGAAGGAAGAGACAAGTCCCTCCCAGGCATTTTTGTGCTATTTCCCAACTCCCCTCCCCAGATTGTAACCCCCCTCTGACTTTCAGACTTACATATAAACCTGCTTAATCACTGGGCTTCATCACCTGGCTATCCTGTAAGCACCCAACACTTCCAACAGGGAATTCGTTTTTCCCTTCAAAGTTGCTCCTGCTGCGCTCTTCATCTCAAGTGCCCAAGCAAAAATCAGAATATTATTCACTCCTGTCTCATTTCACCTGCCATCTTCCTCAACATCTAATAAATACTACTTTATACTTTCTGATCCATTCTTTTCTCCTCTTTTTCAGTAGAGTCCAGATATCACCTTTGGGCCATCTGATTGCATTGCTCTTCTGTCCCCAGCCTGGCCTCTCTGCAGTTCCCTCTCCATACAATGCCCTGAATGTGTTCCTACCATTAAAATCTGATCTTGGGATTCCCCTATTTATAATCCTTAGTCGACTTGCATGAGGTCAGAGTTCAAACTCCTAACTGGATTAGTCAGGCTCCTCCTTATTGACCTTCTAACCTCCAGCTCCAGCAACTTGACTCATTGTTTAGGTCTAACAAAGTTGCAACTCCTTTTTAACTCCATTCACTAATTCTTTAATCTCTTGTAGTGCTTTTCTCACATTCTTTAACATTTGTTTCTATTGACAAAACCCAACATCTGGCAACTTTCTTCTTCCCCAGCCTCTGTGATGACACACACTTGTCTAGCTCTTCTATGTCTGTCTCCATTGTTCTTCCTCTGATTACAGACACTCTCCACAGTACAGATGTTCATTAAATACCTAATGATTTTTTATACCAGAGAACTTAAAAAAAAAAAAATGTAATCTATTCATTCACAAATGTTTATTAAGAATATTATTATATATGCCATAGCCCATTGTAGGTGCTGAAGACAGCAATGAACAAGACAAAGTCCCTGCCTTCCAGGAACTTAACTGTAGTGGGGCACTTAGAATATAAACTAATAAATACATAATAAATTAAAAGTGCTATTAATAAAAATAAAGTAGGCAGCGGTGCCTGGCTGGCTCAGTTGGAAGAGCATGTGATTCATGGTTTCACGGTTGTGAGTTCGAGCCACATGTGGAATGTGCATTGGAATGGGGCAGGGTAGGGGGCAGCCTAGGAGTGGTTTTAAGAGACTGAAAGAAATGCCATTGTGTTACCCCTCTACTTTGTATAGGCAGTTTTCCTGTAAAGGGTAGTGAGGAATAGGAAATAGTTGGAGAGGGATGTGTGTATCCTTCAGATGAGGGAGACTACAGCATGTTCAAATTAATAATACAGAAATAAAAAGATACAACTGCAGGAATACATTCTTTGCGCAGCAGACAGCAGGACACTTAAGTGTAGAGCCAAAGGTCAGTTGTTGAGGGGAACTGGGAGATACTAAGAAGACCCAAAGATCTGCTTATTGAAATGTGAGAAAGTTCCCTTCCGTGTCCTTAGTGAAATAAGCAGCAAGCGTACTGGGGAAGGTGGTGGGTTGGAGAGAAGTACTGGATGTTTAAGAAGAGATACAGCAGGGATTCTACAGAGTGCTGAGGGCCTACTTGAAGCTAGAGAAAGTGACATCAGTTAAGCATGGCTGTTTTTCCTACCACTCTAGCTGCTCACTTACAATCACTAGTAGGGTGTGGGTTTTGCTAGTCAAATAACACAGACGTATGAAGAGGCAAAAGTGCTGGGAGTAAATACAAGGGAATAATTAAAACGAGGGCACAGAGAAGGAGCTGAAGAATTGAGGATAACAGTGGAATAAACGACAACAAATAAGCAGTAGGATATATGAACTGGATGTTCACCTGGAGTTGGAGACAGGATAATGAAAGGAGTGAAGACAAGTCAGAGTAGTAGCATATCTGAGGTGGAAATTTTTGAGATGGTCCAAGTACTGGAAATAAAAAGATTCCAGATGTGCCCATGAGAATAGGAAGCTAGAGGTGAGGAGGTAGAGGAGTAACTGTGGAGAGTAGAGGTATTACTTAACTACCAGTTTTATAAAGGATACCGACTTTATGAGCCACCTGGAGAACAGAAGGAGTATTTCCTACTTATCATCTAAACCAGTTTTATTGTTTTTCATATTTTATTTTTTTTTATTTTTTATTTTTTTATTTTTTTATTGGTGTTCAATTTACTAACATACAGAATAACCCCCAGTGCCCGTCACCCATTCACTCCCACCCCCCGCCCTCCTCCCCTTCCAACACCCCTAGTTCGTTTCCCAGAGTTAGCAGTCTTTACGTTCTGTCTCCCTTTCTGATATTTCCCACACATTTCTTCCCCCTTCCCTTATATTCCCTTTCACTATTATTTATATTCCCCAAATGAATGAGAACATATAATGTTTGTCCTTCTCCGACTGGCTTACTTCACTCAGCATAATACCCTCCAGTTCCATCCACGTTGAAGCAAATGGTGGGTATTTGTCATTTCTAATAGCTGAGTAATATTCCATTGTATACATAAACCACATCTTCTTTATCCATTCATCTTTCGTTGGACACCGAGGCTCCTTCCACAGTTTGGCTATCGTGGCCATTGCTGCTATAAACATCGGGGTGCAGGTGTCCCGACGTTTCACTGCATCTGTATCTTTGGGGTAAATCCCCAGCAGTGCAATTGCTGGGTCGTAGGGCAGGTATATTTTTAACTGTTTGAGGAACCTCCACACAGTTTTCCAGAGTGGCTGCACCAGTTCACATTCCCACCAACAGTGTAAGAGGGTTCCCTTTTCTCCACATCCTCTCCAACATTTGTTGTTTCCTGCCTTGTTAATTTTCCCCATTCTCACTGGTGTGAGGTGGTATCTCATTGTGGTTTTGATTTGTATTTCCCTGATGGCAAGTGATGCGGAGCATTTTCTCATGTGCATGTTGGCCATGTCTATGTCTTCCTCTGTGAGATTTCTGTTCATGTCTTTTGCCCATTTCATGATTGGATTGTTTGTTTCTTTGGTGTTGAGTTTAATAAGTTCTTTATAGATCTTGGAAACTAGCCCTTTATCTGATATGTCATTTGCAAATATCTTCTCCCATCCTGTAGGTTGTCTTTTAGTTTTGTTGACTGTATCCTTTGCTGTGCAAAAGCTTCTTATCTTGATGAAGTCCCAATAGTTCATTTTTGCTTTTGTTTCTTTTGCCTTCGTGGATGTATCTTGCAAGAAGTTACTGTGGCTGAGTTCAAAAAGGGTGTTGGCTGTGTTCTTCTCTAGGATTTTGATGGAATCTTGTCTCACATTTAGATCTTTCATCCATTTTGAGTTTATCTTTGTGTATGGTGAAAGAGAGTGGTCTAGTTTCATTCTTCTGCATGTGGATGTCCAATTTTCCCAGCACCATTTATTGAAGAGACTGTCTTTCTTCCAATGGATAGTCTTTCCTCCTTTATCGAATATTAGTTGCCCACTAAACCAGCTTTAGAAATTTAAATGAATGTTAATTCTTAAAGTATGTATAGACTTTGGTAATTCAGAGGGAAACTAACATTTACTGAAGACCCTTGTTTTGAATATTTTATGTTATTTTCATTCATGTTTACATCAATTCTAGGAGATAATTATCATGTCTCCATTTTACAGATGAAGCAGTTATAGCTCAAAGATGCGTAAGTACCTCGCCAAAGGTTACAGAGCTATGCAAGTGATGGGGCCAAGATTAAAACCTAGGACTGCTTGACCACAAAACTGAAGACTTCCAATTTCTTAATTGATACCTTTAAAGACAGCCTAAATCTTCTAAGATATAACCTCACTGACAAGAAAAACATACCTTTCTCATCCTAAGGATTGTGAGATTTGGTCTTTCACTTCAAAATCTAGCTAAACCCAAACATCAAAACCTTGGTAAGTCAGCTTTTGATACAAATTTCTACATAAATGGTTTTCATATCTCTATAGAATTGTACTGAAAGGATTCAGAACAAGGGAGAAATTTTCTACTTTGTCCTCTGAACATCTCAAACTCTTCCAAGGCTAATATTAAAATGGGTAATTGGAACTGATAATATTTTTATTCCTTCCAAAGTGATCTAGATATGACTTTGTGTATTTAAAGCAAACAGAGCATTCAATTTCAGGGGGAAACAATCTACAAATAAAGCACAGATAATCTAGTTAGCTCAGGAATAATACTAAAACCTTTATATTATCAATTATCCATGTACCCTTTAATCAAAATAAGATAATAGAGATTTAAATTTGTTCTAAGCCTTAAAATCTAAGTATATATACCCAAAAGATCAGGAAAGCAGTCATTTCTTATAAGATCATTTTGAAAATGGTAAATACTAATTTGGTTAATTATTTTAATGGATTGTATTACTAAAAATATCTTGGCAAGTTGTAGTCTTATCTAACATGGGGTCTTTAGTAAGTTTTATGAAGATCATCGTATGTGTATTTTATAAGTGATGTCTTTGAGTTGGTATGTGCCTAATGCCAAAAACTTTTGCCCTGACCCATTCATTACCTCATTGGATCATTCAAGTGGTCAGGGTAGCAGTGCAATAAAAGACTCTAATCTATAACGAAAAGGACCCTCCCAGACTCTACCTAGTAAAGCCACAACCCTCAGAATGAGAATGCAGAAAACCATTCCTTGGTGATAATTGCTCCACTTTATCCGCAGGAAGTATTAATGCCCATTTGCACATTTAATAGTCTTAAGTCTTGTAGAACACAAATTAAATAGGCATGGGTCCTATCTGGTAAAGCAAAAAATCTGAACAAGGATCTATGCTTTAAGAAGTCTATAAAGATTCATTTTGCATTTTAAGGAATATCAAATTATGCAGGATGGATTTCAACTATTATGTTGGAAAATTTAAGTGATGATTTTCCCCAAAGACAAGAGTTGAGGTGTTATCTAGACAGAAGAAACAAAATGCATATTCATCCTTACTGGAGGTCTTATTTTGGCACAATGAGCTTCTAAGTAGAATTTTATAAGCTGCTAATAAAATGCCCAAATAAGTATTGTAACAAAATAAGGTTTGCTGACTTCTTGTTTTCTATGACCTTATTCCTATGCTGCTGAACACAATACTATTTACAGACATAAATAACTTTCATCTTCATTTAGCTTTGTCAGAATATATCACCATTTTTCAGAGTTTACAATGTGTCAGGCATGAAGCTAAAGGTGTATAGACATTTACATATTTAATCCCTTTAGCCAAATGAAGTATTATTCCCATTTTACATTTGAGCAAACGATGGCTCAGAGAAGTTAGATAACTTGCCGAAGATAGTTAATATGGTATGGAAGGGGAGATAAAAGCCTAAAGCATGCGGGCTTAGTTATCCTCTATGCCAAGTGTTTTATAGTGATTTTCTGGTGGACAAAAAAAAAAAAAAAAAGATCGAGAAAACAGAAGAAAGAGTTTAGACACAGGAAAGTTACACATTTCTCCCTTATGGAAATAATTATGTTAATTAGTCATGACTAGGGAGGCCTGGGTGGCTCAGCAGTTGAGCATCTGCCGTTGGCTCAGGGTGTGATCCCAGAATTCTGAGATCAAGTACCACATCAGGCTTCCTTCATGGAGCCTGCTTCTCCCTCTGCTTGTGTCTTGCCTCTCTCTCTCTCTCTCTCTCTTATGAATAAATAAATCTTTAAAAAATTTAGTCATGATTGCAATTGGTTCCAAGTAAAACAAAATTAAACAGTGTCTAAAATATGAAGTTTGTTTTTTCTCCTGTAACTAGAAGTCTGTTGTATGTGATTGCTGACTTTGGTTCTTCAATTTCTCTTTGGCATTCATTCCAAGATGCAAAATGGTGGTTGCATCTACAGCCATCACACAGCAAAGAAAAAGTGATAAGAAGAAAGGATGGGGGGGCCAATGTTGGAAAGCAAATTTTTGATCTAAAACCCCAGCAGGTGACTGGAAATTAAATATGACTGGTCAGGACTGTGTCACACTGCACACCTGAAGGTGAGGATATCATTCCAAAAACAACAACAGAAAAATCCAACAAACTCCATATTAGAGTTATTTTAGTAAGGAAGTAAGAGCAAATGAATTTTAGGTGCATAAACAGCACTGTCTGCCACATCTAACAGGAAAAGAATTTGGTATAGTTGAGTTTCATTAGAAATGATGGACAGTACATCACTCATAAATAACTTTGCAAGGGATGCCTCCATGGCTCAGTGGCTGGGCGTCTGCCTTGAGTTCAGGGTGTTATCCCGGGGTCCTGAGATCAAGTCCCACGTTGAGCTTACTGCAGGGTGCCTGCTTCTCCCTCTGCCTGGCTCTCTGCCTCTCTATGTCTTTCATGAATGAAAAATGCAAAAGAGAAGCTTGCATTTTATTTTTATTGTTTTACATTTTATTTTTATTATTTTATACTTTATTAAAGTATAGTGAAAGTGACTGTCTACCAAAAATCTATTCTGGCAATATTCCTTCCTAAACAAACTTGATTTAGTTCAGCCATGCAAGTCTCCCCAATATTATTCAGAAGGAAGCTGATAGCATTCCTTGTTCTAGAAGACAGTGGTTCTCAAACATAACAAGCACCAAAATTATCTGATGAGTTTTAAAGAACACAGATGGCTGGGCCCTACGAGTTTCTGATTCAGTGGGTTTGAGGTGGAACCCGAAAATTTTCATTTCTAACAGTTTCCAGGGAATGCTGATGCTGCTGGTCCAGAGGACACAATTTAAGAACTACTGCTTGAAAGGCAGATCCCCATTAGTCTAAAGTAAACAATATTCTCCCTTAGAAACTGTTTTTGGTTTGGGGTAGGGACATGATTTAATTTAGTCCAACTGGGCTGAAAGAAACTATTGTTTTGTATTTGATGGAAGGTTTCATTCTTTTATTCATGGGGGGACTAAAATGAGGAAGCCTGAAGCCCCAAGTAATTTGTGATTATAAGAGAATGAGTCTTAAGAAGCTGACCATGAGGTTAGCACAGTGGACATACAGAAAAAACGTGAATCTTTAACTCTGTCTCTTGAGTCACAGTACCTCTAGACTTCGGCTTTGTTAAATAATTCCTTAAAATGCCTGAGCCAGTTCAAGGTAGAGAGTTTTTTTCAATCTGCAGCCAAAGCATCCTGATTGATACAAAGGATTGCAATCTTGCAATTTAAATGATGTACACAAAAGCAGCACATGAATAAATAAAATCTACATATAATCCAAGCATCATTTTGGACACTTGATTTAAAATTTTCCTCTACATCAGTTTTTTTATAACTGTTAGAGTTCCAAAATAAAGTTTTATTTTTTCCTGTCTGACCTCCATCTAATGAATAGTAAAAAAACATGAAGTAGAAGAAATAAAAGGTCTAAATAATTTTATTCACAAAGTGAATAACCAGCAATTGACTGAAAGAAAATCAGGTATTTTTGCTTTCTTATTTCGTATTTCCAATTCCCATTTTGCTTAATTCTGTCTCTAATCATGAAGAAGCAAAGGGAGGCAGGAAAAGAGAAGACTCGTTTAAATAAAAGAAACTGAGTAACACAGTGATTTTAAATTTTGTGAAGTTCAAGATTTACTGAAGCAACAGTTTTGGGCCTAGGTAACTGTAAAGGTATAGTGAAATACTCCTAAATTAGTGATTTTTATTTGGGGAGTTTGGGGGATATTTTTTAACCGAAGATACCAGTGACTCTGAAATTCTAGAAAAATGTAGTTTGACTTGTTCCTAGTAAGGAATGCAATGGGACAGAAGAGAGCATGGAAAACAAAAATTGAAATGGTAAAGAATTCAGAACTATGACTATTTACATATTCAAAAATAGAGAAGCTGTTTCATAATAGACACCATAGCAGCCATTTCCCTTTCTCTGTCTGCCTAAATGCTTCTGTGCCACCAAGGTGCTGGCTATCATCAATCTTCTGCCTTTCCTGTCCAGTTACCTCCTCACAAAGCAGAGCAGCCCAAAAAGCCCTCTTAATTAGAGCATTGTGTCAAACACAAATGAATTCTTGTTCCACTATTAAGATGAAGGAAGGAATATTAGTTTATAAGTGACTGAAGTGAGTATATTTCAATATTAGCAACATGAAAATATAAGTTTCAATTGTGATATTGAAGATGGTAATATTTACTTCATCCATAATTGAAAGACATGTTCAAAATAATTCATTTTGGGAGCACTGGTATGTAGTATCTGCCTGAAACAAATTATGCAAATACTTACATCTTGTAATTTATTCAACTGCTTTCTAATTCCTCATTTTCTTAACTAAATTAGCTAAAACGGGAAATATATGACCAAAAAATGAATGTCCATCATCCAAATTAGTGTACAATGAATTCATCTTTCAAACTATAAGATCCAAGATGGGCAGATTTCTACTCCTGCCTTAAAGGAATATTGCCTATTTAAACATATACACAGGGGTTTTAATGGTTTCATTTAGATACTTGTGCCCCTCCAGAAGATCACACAAAATACACCTATGGCAAGCAGTTATTTCATTAACCAAAGTATTTTTGAGGAAAAGACAGCATTAAACAATACAGTATTGGATGTGTAACTGTGGTTTTTTGAGGTCCCTGTCTGCAAAATGTGTGGTAGAGACAAGCAATGCCTATGCTGTTTCTAATTATTCCAATTATCATGGCACACTATGAAAACTTGATTAATAACACTGAAGATATTGTTGTGGCAATTAGCCATATGGTTGTGGGACTTTATTCTGTCACGATTTAGCCATTAGCATCTACTTATGTTTGTCAGAACAGTGCATCCGTGACAAGTTGAAGTTCCGCTCACCTTGCCGAGTCCCCTGTGAGCAACACTAGAGAACTGTTTATTCCTAGGAGCTTCTTGCCTGAGTAAATTTTTCATGTGGCATCCGGTCTGACTGGGGACAAATGTCAAATAGCTTATATGACGACCCATCAAGCTAAGTTTTCTCTGAAAAACCATTTAGTGACTTGTGTGTTAGAACAAACTACTTGAAGTAAAGAATTTGAGCAGTAATAATGGTCATCTATGTTGCCCCACATATTTCCATGGTTAGTAATTCAGAGAAATTGATCTTCATAAATTGGTATATAGAAATCTATAAATGTGGCATTGAAAAGGATATACATAGGCCTACACCTGTATGTACACAGCATATAGCTGAAAATTCACCATCTATAATAGTTTGCATATCATCTGCATTGAATTTACCTAACAGAATTAGGAGACAGTCCTTTTAATCAGGGGCAAGGAGATTACATTAAGAAAAGAAAAAAAGAAGGATGTTGGTCAATACCTAAAATTGCCAGAGAGAAAATAATCAAGGGTCTTGCAGCAGAAGACTAAAAAGATCAATTAAGGAAAATGAACTTTAGGATGAAATGAATGTTAATGTGAGAAATCTGTTTACTTATTTAATATTTGAAAGATAAAACTTTGAAACGGTTGCTAGTAGCTGTATTTCCATCTCATACTTGAGTCCCTGCCACACTGGGAATGGATCACCACATCCAAGGACCAGGCAGCTACCCAGTTCTAGCCTGCACACTGTTTCAAAAGTTCGCAATAAGGAAGAATCAAAGGGTCAATGCTCCTGTGCTCTGAACGACCACATCAGGACAAATGGAGCCCTCAGTTACCCGGAGGTCTGAGAGTCCCCAAAGTAGTTGTTCTCATTTAATTCTAGCTGCTACCACAAGCAGGGAGGTGGCGGCAGCAATGCTGGGAAGCAAGCATGCTCAAGGGCTAGGCAAGTTCACAGCCTCTGGGATGTGAGGTTTCACTGGCCACTATGCTGATAACCTCATTTATAGAGTGAGCAGACGGAAAAAATGTACATCCGGCAGAAAGAAAGTACAGGCTAAGATGTGTCACTGTACCTTTAACAAAAGCAGCTCTAGTTTCATGTGGGGAAACTGAGAAGGAGAACACACCCAGGACACTTTGGAATGTCTTCTTTGGATTCTCCACACTCCCTTCCAGATTAGAAAGAACATTGGATAAATCAGCATAACGGAATCTGGAGTCAGTGACAGAGGCGAACCAGCTTCCTTTCCAGTAATTCTAGCAATTCTAATTCATAAATATAAAGTAAGTGTATTTCTCCTTCTGTGAGTTATCCATAGTTCCAAATACTCATCCCTGTGTTTTTTAGTCAGTGCCCACTGGATCACCACTTTGTAGAGAAACTCTTGAACTACAGGCACTGGCCCATGCAAATTCAAGTCTCTGAAAATGTCACATTCATATTCACAGAATTCCCTTAGTTTTGCATAATGAATATATTACAATAATGATTTTAAGAAAAATATGCAAATATTTTGTATGTTATTCCTATTATAAAACTGTATTTTCCTATAAAACATTTTGTCTTAAGTTATAACAACACTGGCTAACATTTACTTGAGTGATTACTATTTGAGAGCTTTACCTGTAGCACTTCATTTAATTTCTGAACTCTTAAAGGGATTATGTTCGTTTTGCAGATGTGAAACTGCAGTTTAGATGTGCAAGTTACTCTTCTGTAAGATCACACAGCCAAAGTGGTAGAGCTGGGTTCAGTTCCAGGCAGGCTGACTCACATTCTTATTCACTCTTCTAAGGAGGTGACTACCAATAAGAGGTATTTAAATGTGGTAAAACATTTAAAGCACCACAGTGAAGCCAAGTATTCTGGGAAGATATTAATAGAATATTAGAAATAATTGTAAAGTGGTTATTCAAGCTGAATATTGAAGAAAGAAATCACAATACACAACTGTAACAGATACAGTTCAGCTATATTTCTAGAGTTAGCACCACCACATAGTGTTAAGTTAAAGGGAAATGTTTATTTTTCCTTAAAGATGTTATTTATTTGACAGAGAGAGAGAGTGCACAAACAGGCAGGCAGGCAAAGGGAGAGGCAGAAGCAGAGAGCTCGGTGCAAAGCTTGATCCCAGGACCCCAGGTCCCCAGGATCATGACCTGAACTGAAGGCAGATGCTATTAACCAACTGAGCCACCCAGGTGCCCCAAAGGGAATTGTTTAATCTACATTTAAAACAGGTGGTTTTAAGTATTTTACCTATGAAATAAAGAAATTAATTTTAATAAGGAAAAATGAACTTTAATAAGTTCAACCTTAGATTAATTTTTCCTTATTTCATAAATAATCCATATTTGTTTCAGAAAAGCCAAAAAATAAAACTGAAAGCAGAAAGAAAACAAAAAGATACCCATAATATCATAGCCCACAAATAATCTTGATGTATGGCTTTCCAATTCTATTTCTATGCACAGATATTTCCTTTGAATAAATTCCCAGTAATGGACTTAAGAGTAAAGGTTATGCACAGTTTTATGAATTGTGAAACAAGACTCCAAATCGATCCTTTTGATGAAACTTTCCCAACACAGGGTGTATACCTTTGTTAATCCAACAGGTAAACAACATATCATTGTTGCTTTCATTAGCATGGCTTTGATTACGATTACTAAATTAAATGTTTTCATATGCTTATTAGTACATCTGTGCATACTAATATCAAGGTGTCTATACATTTGCCCATTTCTTTATTCAGCTATTAGACTTCCTATTTATTTGTGAAAGATTTTAATATATTAAGAATATTAATCTTTTATAATATAGTTGCAAGTATTTTTCCCAGTTTGTCCTGAGTTGATGGCATTTTCTCCCATACAGTTAACATTTTATTTACCAAAATCTCTCGATTTTTTTTGCTTGGAAATCACATGTAGAAAGGCTTTCTCACACCCAAGAATAATTAATATTCAACTATTTTTTCTAGTGTTTTGCAGTTTTACTTTTTACCTTTAAATCTTTATGGAATTAATTTCAGCATATGGACTTGGAGAAGGACCTAATTTTTCTCAGATAATTGTCTCAACACTATTTACTGAGTAATTTATTCTTTTCCCTAAATGTGAAGTCATCTTTATCATGTTAATACATGTAAGCATACAGAACATACTTAATATCTATTTACTATTGGTATAACACAAATTTTTATATATACTTGAATCTGTCTATGGATTTTCTATTCTATTCCATAGAATGGTCTGTTAATTTCTATACAGGGTTGACAATGTACATAATTTAACCACTTGTTAAAATTTATTTTTAATTATATAATTTTACGTGGATGTTTTACAACTACGAGGGCTATTTATTTTATGCTTTTGAAATAGGATGACATTTGACCCAGGAGTCTGAAGACAAAAGTTTTAGACATTGCTTCATTAGATACCAGCTATGGATACTTGGGTAAGCTAGTCAGCTTCTTGAAGCCTCAGTGAAATTTGCTTTGTAAACCTCAGAGAGGAGCTAGGATGGCATGTGAGATCAAACTTCTGAGATCACTTGTTAAATGATGACTTTACATCTAAGTAAACTTGGTTTAGCCTCAACCCAAATAACCTGGTCTTCTGTAATTCACCTTATTAATTTTTTTTTTTTTTTTTTTACTAAACATTCACTTCTTAAACTATTCTGCTTCTTTCTAATATGGATAATTTAAAGTTAGCTGTAAGTTATTTTTCCTCAGCTCTGAATTAAACTGAAAATGGTGTGACAAGTTACCTAAATTTATAAATTTTTCTTCTGATATTGTGGAAAAAAAAAAGAAAAACCTTACTTTTTTTTTTTTTTTGGTTACTTCCTGAGATGAAGCAACAGAGTTTTAAAAATATCAAAATCTAAATATTTTTATTGCTTTTTAAAAACCAAATTAAGAAAGCCTAAGCTCCCCCCCACCCCCCCCCCCCCACCCCCCAATACTTGTATCACCTTAACTTTAAAACTTCTCCTTTGGGGGAAAGACAATACAATATAAATTGAAAAATTAATCAAATTTCAATTTCCATGTTGGGTTTATTTCAAAATCAAGTGAATCAGGCCAGTACAGTAATTCCTTCTACAATTGCAACAGCACTGTATTTGTGAAAATTCCTTTGGAACTACCATAGCTATAGAGAATTTGTCTTCATATAAAAGTGTGACATTACTTAACTATTTGCCTTTACTCTCAATCTTTGATCCAATCTAACATACTAATCAAGTGATTCTCTATATTTTTAATGTGCATGCAAATCTCCTGAGAATCTTGTTAAAATGTTAATTCTTAGTCAGTAGACTAGCCTCGTATGGGACCTAAAATTCCACCAAACTTTCAGATAATGCAGTGCTGCAAAGTGTGATCGATGGACCACACTTTGAGTAGCAAGAAACACACAAATGCTTTTCAAACAGAACTGCCTATAATTATCATGGGCTCTAGTTCACTCTTAGTAAAATTCTTCCTGGCCATCTTTTTTTCCTGATTTCACTTGCCACTCTCTGCCTTAGACTCCATTTCATTCCTGAGGTCAATCTGCAGTTGCTGGTAACAACAGTTAATCCTTCAGGCTGCAGGTGTAAACCATCAAGTCCTAATGATTTCCACCAGCCATTTTGGAGTACATGACCCATTCCTTTCAGGGTTACCTGCCTATTCCTTCATGGAATCACCAGCCTGGCACTGACAAAAGTCTGTTCTCATCATTTTAAGTGAACTACTTATAGATTTGAAATTAGTTTTTAAGTAAAAAGTGAAACATAACACTAATCATTAAATACTAGCATCCCTATATTGTTAGAAATATTTGGTTAGTAATTAATAGGTAAAGTAACTTGGAATTTACCTGAAAACTCTACCTAAGGTCATCTTGCAAAATGGATACAGAAAGAATGTATATTAAGAGAAAAAGAAGGGGTTGGGGGAAATAGCAGTGAACTGATAAAGAGAAGTTGGATGAAACAGATTGGATCTCATAGAAATGATCTGAAGTTGAAAACTGCTTTCTTTTGGGTTCTATCTATGTATATGTCAGGGATTCATAAATGTTTATTTTGACTTCAATTACTTTATCACTATACAGCAGTGGCTCACAAACTTTAGTGGACAACAGAATCACTTGCAGGGCTAGTTAAAACAGATTCCTGGACCCGTCTCAGATTCTGGTTCAGCAGAGACAATAGAATCTGTATTTCTAACAATCTTCAAGATGATGCTAGATGCTGGCTGGATCAGGGACTGGACTTAAGAACTACAGTGTACACTACTCTGAAAAAAAGTTTCTGTGTATTCTTCCTCTGATTAAAACAACTAATATATTTTTTTTGAAATTTATTTATTTGAGAGAAGGCAGGGAGGGGCAGAGGGAGAGGGAGAGAGAGAGAAACTCGAGAAGACTTTGTGCTGAGCACAGAGCCAGATGTGGGGTTTGATCTCAACCCTGAGGTCATGACCTGAGCCAAAACCAAGAGTCAGATGCTTAACTGACTGAATCACCCAGGTGCCCCTAAAACAACTGATTATTAATTTTAAAATATCTGGGATTTATTTAGGTGATACTTCACATTTTAATGTGAATTTTCAATTCACATTTTTACAGTATGGTGAGATGACAACTTTTAACCTAGCACCAAATACAAGCGAAAGAAGCTTACAATGTTGTTTTTGTTTGACTGATATATAGTGATGATGAAAACTTTTGAGAGATTGGGGTTCCTAAAAATAAATGAGGGGAAGGAAGATAATCAGCAGAGAGATGAGAGGTTTCCAAATGAAAATTATTGTTTTGTCCTTTCCAGTAAATTCTTAATGTCTTCAGCTGCAGAATAGCTCATTTCTGAGGTTCTTTTTGGCCTCATGAGTTAATCACACCAGGAGGAGTCACTTTAACTCACATGCCTTTAGGAGTAATGATACGTTTAAATGATTAAACAATCAGAAAAAAAAATGCATATCTCTATAATGAAAGCAGTTAGTACACAGATCCATGGTTTATATGAGTATCACAAGTCATTTGTAAATAACATGTTCATTTTAGATATGTAAAGAGTTCTGTCATGCCCTATGAAATAAATTATATTTTATTGGTGCCCGGGTGTTTCATAACTTTTATTTATTTGCTGCAAGAGTGGAGAATTAAGATAGAGTAGTTTATTTCAGCAAAAGACTGACAAATGGCTCATTAGACACTTATGGAGCTGAAGCTAATTGTACCATTTTTTGTTGTATTAATTGTCACTGCTTGCTTAACATGCTCATGCTGGTGGTCATCAGTGCCCATTTCTCACCACTATCTCACAAACCACTTTCAAAAAGAAAAAAAAAATGAAGAGGAAAAAGAAAGAAAATAGGACTTAAAATATAATTTGGGCTGGAGAAGTGCATGGGAGGAATGACAAAGGATTAAAGTGATGGCCCTTCCCCACTGGGCCACCATAACCATCAATCCCAAACAGCAAGTCACCTCACATCACCTAACAGTTTAAGTCACAGAGAGTCAAAGAGCTGCTTTTTGTTATTCAGATTAAGTATCATTTACATTATATACTTTTTTTTTTTTATTTCGCCAGGGACATAAGGTCAGAATTGATTGAATATGTACTACCTGCATATAATGATTTCTCGTTTTTTACAATCATGTGCTAACGCTGCACAGTAATGGCCTATGGATGAAGAGACAGATGTACTACCAGTCATTCGCTACACATTTGCATTAACAAATCATCATTTAATTGAAGCCCATCCAACAAGTTTATGCTACTTAAATAAAGTTCCTTTCAATAAAAGATGCCACACTGACACATGGTTGTTAACCACAAGGAAAAAAAAATTAAATTATATTTATTTTTATGCCAAAGGCTTAGGTATGCATTAGACAACCTTTTATTAATTTTGCTTGGAATAAGCAACCTGACAAATAGCATTTCAATCCAGGCTACTATAGCGCAGGATCATTCCCTTTTAGATATAAACAGTCAGTAACACCACAAGTTTCTGCATTGCAGATTTCACCTCCTATTCCTTTCCTCTAAATACATTAAAGAACATGGCTTATATACAAGCTGTATAGGAGATATGTGCTAATACTTATGCCAAAGCTCTAATATTAATATAAACCCAAAATTCTACTATCAGGGATAGTATTATTTAGTATCAGGCTATTATTTTTTAAATATCATACTAAGTTTCCTGGATAATATTTAAGAAATTACCCAATAGACTCAAAATTTCTATGCTTCTTAAAGACATAGGGAAAGGTTGTACAATACTAATTCTCAACCTTGGTTTCACAAACACAGTAGCCATTCACCCACTTTAACACATATTCTGATTACATTTACTACTGCATTACCTAGTTCTTTTGTAGGAAGAAAGAAAAAGAGAGAAGAAAAAAAAATCCTGTAGCACTACCTCCCACCTATAAAATTTCTCACCATCTTAAAAGAAGAATGGTTAAATACCCATTCTTAAAAAAAGAATGGTTAAATGCCCTTTCCTGCACCTTCTTCCCAAGTCTTTATGTGAACGTGGTTTTTCTTTGCTCATGTGAAGGTAAGGACATTCATTTAAAATCAGTTTCTATCTACTGATAACCTAAATGCAGAGCATAATGCATTTAGTGGACAGATATGTGTATGTACATTTATTTCATGAATGTATACAGACAGACCTACATGTGTGAATGAAAGATATTACAAAGGGGTTTTTCTGACAGCTTCTATATTGACAAAAACTTGTTCCTTAAATGCATGTTTTGTTTTCTCTAAATAAAAATAACCTTTTATTTTTTTCTGGGTTTGTGTACATTATATGTAAAATGTTTTATTTAAAATGGCAATACAAATCTCTGAAATGTTAAAGATAAGCTTTCTAATTATTCCTGAATTGCATTCTTTTAAAATAAAGAGAGCAAGACAAGAAAAAAAATTTAAATCTGTCCTACATTAGGTTGCCTTGGGTTCCCCCTTTACAGTCGACTGTAGAGACAGGTGAAATTTCACCTTGGTATAGGATTCAAACTAAATTATGGGATACAGAAATGTGTCATAAATCAACTTCAAATATTGAACAAAAGATAAATAACAGAAGATTTATATTCTGACATAAAGAACAGTCTGTAACTACAATACAAAGCAAAAAAGAAAAAAAAATCCTACTGTGCTACTCCAGCAGGTTCTTCCGGCCCTTTTTATATGCTAACTCAGAATAGTAATTATGGATCTTGCAAGTTGACTTCTGTTTTTCAGAACTATGAGTTGTACGTAAAACATGCCTTTTCATTGAAACAATTACCATTAATCAAAACACTGAGAGCTAATACCACTCAAGTCCAACCTACCGCTGTGCCCAGCAATATATCAAACTGTCTGTTGTCAAACACACTGAACAAACTTAAACAGACTGTTTTCACTACAAATAACAGAAAAAAATGCTTGCTAAGTAATTTTAAAATTCAAATTGCTATCTCAGTAATCCATTCTGTCACTGGATTTTAATTTTAAGTATTCAATCATAGTCCAACACAGACAGATCACTGTTTGGCTCTGGAGAAAGAACCAGTGGCACTGACAAATGAAGCTACCTGCAAAAGACTCGGTATTACAACGAATTTTGTTAACCTCTGATTAATTTAGTACAGAAGTACACTTTACCTGTAATACATTTTACTTTTTTAGGGGGCTGTAATGCTTCGTATCTTCCAGCAAGAACTATTACCATAAGAAAAGAAGGTTTGATTGCTCTACAAGAGTCAGAAATAACAAAACTATTTCTATATCAAGGCTACAAGGCCCATTTGTTTATTTTATACTGACTTTAATTTTGAAAGCAGCCTTAAGAGAAAATGACACAAGAAATTTTCTACAGAATGGAAACCACTTAACTTCTATTCACATAAATATCAGACATTTTTATTACCCAACACATTTCAATACACAGCTATCTGTTTGCAAAGCCATCATCTATAAATGTAGACTAAGTAAGACTTTTATTTTTCTAACTAGAGCTATTTCTTTTCCTACTTTACTCTAATTCTTCCTTTTTTACTTATCAAAGGATAAGTAAAAGGCAAGATTCTCATCCAATGGGGTAAAGGCAACATATTTTATAAATCAGAAAGTCAGCTCTGTTTACCAATTTCTAATCAGTGGAGATGTCAAGGTATTTTATAAAAGAAGATGAGAAAAGGGATGAGAACAGTGGAGTTTAACAAACAGATCAGGCATTTATTACCAGCAAGCTCCATTATGGATTTCTGAGCTTTGTAAGCCAAGCTCCCCCAAGTGTAATTAAATTTTTATTTATAATGGGTTTGTGACTGTTAACTTCATGTTGCCGACGCTTACTTCCCCCACACATGCTCATACACACCAGTGTGAGATGGCATTCTACATTTACTACTAGACAGTACATATTGATGCTGATTCTTTTCATTTAAAATATCAAAATTGAACATTAATAAAAATATAATCATAAAATAACAAAAAGGACATGGCAAGCAGTAGCTAAGAACATGTGCATGTGAACAAATTACTCTTTCACTGAATCAAATCGTTTTTTAACAACTTTATATAGGAAAGGATACCACAAATCTGGTATAGAAGAATAGAAGGATGCTACATAGCAGACTATGGATTACATTTCTATGGCTAGGGATCGATACTCAACATTAGTGTGAACATAACTAGGAAAAAGGTCTGAAGTCCACCCACAGCCAATGTATTCTTATTCATCTGAGCAGTTTCTTCATTCACAAACCTCTCCTCTTGATAGAATTTATCACCTTTGTTTTATCATTAATCCCTTCCTCTTCTCATTTAGATATAAACCCCTGTATACTTTACACCTTATTTTAAATGCTTAATACAAGTAACCACAGGAGAATCTCTTCTCCCCTTGAAAAACTGCAAATAAAGATGTCAGCTATTGAGTATATTTGTGGCGTCTCCAGCAGCTGCTGTTAAATACCAGCTGGTCTAGCTGATTAAAATTACCTCCGAGTTGGTATTATAAAGATGCCTGGGCAGCGTTGCTGTATTAATGGATTATTGAGTGAGCGATGAAAACCTTGGCCAGCTGATGCGTTTTATTACAGATAGGCTTTATGATGTGTAATCACTGTAATTTTTACAACTAGAGGAAATATGAAAAAAGGAGTAAAAAAATCCCCATAGAAACTGATTTAACTAGATTATTCCTACCATTCTGTTTCCTAGAAGGAATCCAAGTACATAATTGCTGTGTATAGATATCCAGGTATGGATATATACCCACAATTTATCCATCCATCTATGTGGATATGTTATCATCAATACAGACAAGCAGACAATGCACATGGACAAATGCAGTATGCATACAATTTGTGTGAATAGAAATTTACTATGTTGTTGTCTGCCAAACCACCCAATTGGCTGCAATGGGATCACATGACCTGAAATAGTTTTGAACTGTTCACCAGCTGGGCAATAGCTGAAAATCCAAATCTGGCCAACTGGACTGTGGTTTGCAATCCAAGGGACAGGATCATTTCACTCCCTTTACCATTTCCCTTTAGTTGTTTTCTTATAAGCCAAGGGTTTTATAGAACTCTACCAAATTGTCTCCCCAGATTCTCTAACTTCCAGCTTATGTTCAAAAGAAGGTATGGCAGTTTATTGGCTCGGCTATTTTTATCGCTGCTACAGGAGCCAGGACCCTACTCTATCAGTTTCCACGGCCTTTCAAATGCACTGTTCTATTTATGGCACTCTCAAGGCTTCTGTATGCTCCCAGTTGTTTTTAAGGATGAACACTGACTCTCAGGAGGCTGTGGCAAATTAAACTGGCTCACAGAGAACAGTCAAGTACGTCACTGGCTGAATGAGTGTCTTGGAGGAAAGGACAGCATGTCAGATTGGATTCTCTCTTTAGATAATCCATAGTTTCACTTTGAAGTAATATTAGGGATACTTGGGTGGCTCAGCGGTTGAGCGGTTGAAGTCTACCTTCGACTCAGGGCATGATCCCGGATTCCCGGGATTAAGTCTCACATTGGGCTCCTTGCATGGAGCCTGCTTCTGCCTCTGCTTGTGTCTTGCCTCTCTTTCTGTGTCTCTCATGAATAAATAAATAAAATCTTTAAAAAAAATTAAAGAATATAACATTCATCATCACGTGAGCAATAGGTGTTGTATGTAAGTGTTGAATCACTGAATTCTACTCCTGAAACCAGTATGTAATGTTAACTAGAATTTAAATAAAAATTTGAAACAAAAATATAATGTTCATTGTCAAGTACTACCAAGTGTATTGTTTTGGTTTTGCTGTATGATACTTAACATCAATTTTTCACATATCCATAATAAAATACTAGAAAGTTATGAAACTGATTTTTTTTAAACAAAAACACCAAAACTTATATACGAAATGATTCATTCAGAGCCCATGGTAGTTTTTGTGTAAACCTATTAACTATTTAATGGTTTCACAGAGGCCAAGAAGTCTGTTTTAGGGATGAGTTTATCCATGCCAGTAACTAACACTTCTAATAAGAGACAAGTGTGGTAAACAATATGAGCAATGAGGAGAGGCAATATTTCGAGGTCGAGAACACTTTTTTTTTTTTTTTGGATTACACTGTTAAAGAAAAGGTTTCTAATGTGGCTCCTATGCTAGTAATGAAGATAATTGCATAAGTATTTCGACTAATAATGTTTCCTTAAAGTAAGTGTATAACATGCTTGAGAAGGAGCATAGTCTTTTTCAATACAAAAGCACTGATATGCTGGTTTAAAAAAATTAATCATATTGGTTGAAATTTTGGCTTGGTTATTTTCTGATGGGAATGAACCTAGTCATTTATGTTATTTCCATAGATGTGCATCCTAAATATTGGACTTTATTTGCCATTCTGTCCAACCTCTCATTCAAAAGGCAACCCATCTATATACTTTATGCTGGCTGAGGACTGTCAAGTCTCTGTTGAACATTGGGGTGAAGGTACTGTTTTACAAATACTTTTTGATAGAGGATTTTTCCACTCGCTAATTCAAAATATGTTCCACCACCCAAATTCTTTCTACTGGTTTTTACCCAAGGGGCTTAGCCTTCTTGAGCAGTTCCCTATTCTAATTAATAATCCTCCAAATATCCAAATGAGCTAATGTAAAGCTCAAAGCTTGATATCAATAGGTGTTTATTTCTTTTAAAAAATATTTTTATTTATTTATTCATGAGAAACACAGAGAGAGGCAGAAACACAGGCAGAGGGAGAAGCAGGCTCCATGCAGGGAGCCTGACGTGGGACTCGATCCTGGGTCTCCAGGATCACGCCCTGGGCGGAAGGTGGTGATAAACCGCTGAGCCACCCAGGGATCCCCTTCAATAGGTGTTTAATAATAATTAATGAATGTGGAATGAATGAGGACTTAAAATAGTACTTCTTTAAAAACATTAAACTGAAAAAAATCAATTATCATAAAATAAATGAAATCAACTAAAAAATATTAAAGAAACAAAGAAAAGGAATATACATATAGCTTAATTAAATTCCCTTAATATGAAAACTTATAAATCTAAGAACAGCTAGGTGAAGAGTCAAACTTCTGACCACCTGGAACATAGTGGGCAGCAACCAGAAGCACAGAGGCCAATATATGTGAGTCAGAAGCTGGCTGGGAACAGACAGGTGGCTGTAGGGATGCACTCTTTGGTTCTAAAATACTGGCCCTGGGCAGCCCCGGTGGCGCAGTGGTTTAGTGCCACCTGTAGCCTGGGGTGTGATCCCGGAGACCCGGGATCGAGTCCCACGTCAAGCTCCCTGCATGGAGCCTGCTTCTCCCTCTGCTTGTGTCTCTGCCTCTCTTTCTTTCTCTCTCTCTCTCTGTCTCTCATGAATAAATAAAATCTTAAAATAAAATAAAATAAAATAAAATAAAATAAAATAAAATAAAATACTCTCGCTGGACATAGTAGGCTAATCTTCCACTGTTTTGGGACTTTATTCCAAGATGCAGGGCTTGGGAAGCAAGTGTTAAACCTACAGTTGTAAATTGGTACAGGGAAAACAGTCAAAACTTGTTTCTTCTGAGATCCTTTAAAAAGTTTTTAAAAATTGGGGGAAGAGTGTTGCTGAGCAGTGTTGCCTGATAAACAATAGTGAGAGTTTATAAACTCTCAATAAATGGTTTAAACGCAGCATGCCTACCAATAAAATACAAAACAAAACAAAACAAACTCTACATGTTTCATGGGTCTTCCTTCCTTTTCTTTCTCCTCTGTCTTTACGTTCTACCACCAACAGAATGCGTAAGTTGGAGGTGGGAATTTAGTGAGGTGGAGGCAAGGAAGAGTCTCTGGAAGAAAAGGTAATAAAGAATGAAGGACAGCCCAGGCAGAAAGCCAAGGTGGTGGAGGGGAGCCAGGAGAAAGTCCACTATGGGCAGCACTGTGCAGAAAGGAGGTGCCTGGTCTCCACCACCAGCAAGATGTTCTGTGGAAGAGGGTAATTAGATAACTAATCACTTTCACCTCATGTTTACTACTATTTTAAAACTGCATTCTCTCTCAAAAGAGTGGGAGGGAAAAGTTGAAGAGGAAAATCACATTAGGAGACAGTCCAGCCTGATTTGGTACTGTTATCATAAATACCAAGATGCAGAGACACTCCTCCTGCCTGAAGCTGATCAAGCTACAGAAATGATAGCTATTACTGATGGCCTAAACCAGAGCAAAGGCATTTGGTATATGGGAACTCATGACTCTGGAAAGAACCATTTCCCATTAATTTTCAATTTGAAGGAGTAATATTATTCATCATTTTTATTATTATTTAGAGGTATGAGGCCTTAACTAGAATTTTATGATCCTTGCTATGATTTATCATTATTTTTTAATTTAACGCACACTTGGAAAGTATTTCCTATGGGCCCAACACTGTTTTTTTTTTTTTTTCCCAAAACTGTTTTAAGTGCTTTGCTAATAGAAACTCCAGGTGACAATCCAATAAAGGAATTACTCTTAATTTGACTTTAACTCAACTTTTGCAAGCATTCATTGTAACCCAGAGCCAACATAGTTTCTCCAACAAATTTCATTTAGTACAACCTTTAATTTTAATAAGATTAACTAAATTTTTTCAGTCTATAGATTCAGTTTTTACACATAATTTATAGTTCAAGTCCTAATAAAAACTTTTTTCAGGTGGTACATTGGTTAAGAAAAAGGCATTATGAAATAGTGCAAAATATCTAAATAATAATTGAAGTAAAATGAAAATAAAAGCATTACAGAGAAAGCAAATTTTAAGGAAAGAAATTTTTAGAAACACTGCCAAACTGAATTACAGATAGTATTTTTTTCTGCATTTAAATTCTGGTATAAATCTATTTATAAATAAAAAATAAGTAACTTGAGGGAAGAAAGAAACATGATGAAGAACCAAAAGCAGAAAAAGCAAAAGAACAGGCAACATGTTCTATCTGTATCCCTAAGTAGTAAAAAAAAATTTTTTCTTAGTTTGTAGTAGAAAAGCTGTTTTTTTTTATCCTTTTTAACAGAATATAATAAATGATGAATTTTCTTATTTGACTCAACAGCCTTTGTCAAATAGTATCTTATGAAATTATAAGCTTGGAAGAGGACCTCTTCATTAAGCAAGCTTATCTTTTCTGTAACATTTCAGTCAGGGAAGAATTAATGGTGGGCAAGCAGCATTCTATCTTGATATTGTGGATCATATAAAACTATATATATATATATATATAAAACATATAAATATTATATATAACATATAATTATAAATAAATATATGTCATATAATATATACATACATAAAATGGTAAAATACTGTCCTTAAAATAATTTCACAAAAGCCAGAAAAAAATAATAGGATTTTCACCAAAAAACACATACCAGTGATCTCAAATGTCTTAAAAGCTACTCAAGAAATACTTCTTCAGAAAACTTGGCATTTGTGTGCATCTGTTTTAAGTACTAATAGTTAGTATAAAAGGTTTTACACATATCAGGCAGAGCACCTAGAGGTTAAAAAATACAGGCAGAAGTTTAAGCCTGGTCAGAGACTTATCAAAGACACAATGTAATCAGTGCTATAAGTGATACAAGTTAGGTTAATAACAAGGTATATTTAATAATGGAGTATGATATCATACATGAATTGCCATATGGCAATAGGAAACAGCATATTGGGGCAATTAGCTATAGATACTCAGTTTGCCTCTGGCTTACGTGGTTATGGAAAAGATTGGAGAGTCAGAAAAACATTCATAGACCCAGAAATAAGCCAAGTATGAGAAAAGAGGGAGAGAAATTGAATATGAGATACTGACTTAATAATGCCAAGATTTTTATCCATATTTAACTATTATTTCCTAGTATGTCCTGAAAATTTCTCCTTCATGCTTTACAACTTACACTGTTGACTTTGATGAAAAAATTGTTTCCCTTCTAAACTAAATGTATTCTATTGGGTGGCTAATAGACTCTGAGGCAATACAGGATTTACAGTTCATCTCTCTGTTGTTAAGCCAGAATACTTTTGAAGAAGACATGCCACTGTCCCACTGTAATTTAAAAACAACTCTGACAACATATTTCTGATGAAGTTTTCTTTTTTTATGACCCTGATTAGATGGGATTTTATGTGTGTAAAGTTTTGGGGGTAATATTTTTTTTTTCCTCTACACTTATATTCAGTTAAAGACATCACAACAATTGTAAAGTCACAGTTTTATCAGGCTTTATTTAGAGAATACTGATATAACCTGAAGTTGATCCAGGTCTAATTATTAGGATTAGGGTTGGCAAAGTGTTGTACTGTTTAAAGATATGACTGAAAGATAAGGATGACTTTTAGTATATGTGGAGTGGTGTTGGGGTGTGGGATATGTACTATGAGGAATTATTCTGACCTTGCAGGTTCCACATATCAGTACTTCTTAGAATTTAGTATGTCTTATGTTTCAATCACTTCAAATCTTAATCAGAAATATAAATTTCAAAACCGTGAATTTAACCACATCCTTGAAGAAAATTTCGGAAAAATATATTACACATTCAGCTTGAATAAATGTTTTGTTTTAATAAATAAATCCAACTTAATAAATGAGGTCTTAGTTGTGGAGCTAAAAAGTTTATGATTATAAACTTCTTATATGCTATATATTTTGGGAGCATTTTAACATTATGAATACTTTTTAAAAAAAATATTTATTTGAGAGAGAATGCACATACACACAGACACAAACATGTGCGCAGGCTGGGGGTGGGGCAGAGGAACAGGGAGAGAATCGCAAACAGACTCCCTGCTGAGTGTGGCACTCAATGAGGGGCTCAGTCTCATGACCCCGATATCAGATGTAAGCCATGATGTAAGCCAAAATCAAGAGTTGGACACTTAACCTGCAGAACCACCCTGGTGCCCCCCACTGTAAATACTTATTTGAAGCTAGATAGAGGCATATCTCAGAGTTATGGTGAGTTCAGTTCTAGACTACTGCAATAAAGCAATTCAAATTTATTTTTTGGTTTCCCAGTGGTGCGTATAAAAGTTGTGTTTATACTATTGTTTATTATGTGTACAGCAGCATTATGTCTAAAAAATGTATATACTTAAGTAAAAAACACTTTATTGCTAAAAATGGTAACTATTATCTGAGCTTCAGCAAGTCACAATCTCTTTGCTGGTAGAGGGTCTTGCCTCGATGCTGATGGCAGCTGACTGATCAGGGTGGTTGCTAGTGAAGTTTAGGGTGACTGTGGCAATTTCTTAAAATAAGACAATAAAGTCTGCCACACTGATGACTTCCTGTCACAAATTATTTCTCTGTAGCACGTGATACTGTCTGATAGCATTTTACTCTCTTTCAAAGGTGTAGTCAGCCTCTCAAACCCTGCCACCACTTTATCAACGAAGTTTATGTGATATTCTCAACCCTTTGTTGTCATTTGAACAGTCTCCCCAGCATCTTCACCAGGCATAGTTTTCATCTCAAGAAACCACTTTCTTTGCTCATTATAAGAAGCAAGTCCTCATCTATTGGTTTTTCATGAGATTGCAGCAGTTTAGTCCCATCTTCAGATTCCACTTCTAAGTCTAGTTCTCCTGCTATTTCTACACATCTGTAATGATTTCACCCACTAAAGTACTGAACATTAAATTTGTAAAACAACACAATATCTGCAAAGTGCAATAAAGTGAAGCACAATAAAATGAGTTATGACTGTATTTCAGAAGTATCTAAAACTATTCAAACATATTAAATGAAAATGCCATGATTTGTTTTTTGGTTGTTCACTAAGCTCTAAAACACTAGGGGGAGAAGCCATTTATTTGGAAGAAACCATGGGCAGAATTTCAAGATGAGAGAAGAAAAAATCCTGGTCTGTGTTAAACACTGCATTTCCAAATGTATAAGTTACAGTCCTTTTAGCTACAACATACCATGATCATACTGGAAATCACCGGTTTCTTAAAGCTCATAAGCCCTATTGTATTTAAAAGTTTTATAATAAATTCTGGACATAGCTATACAAATGACTGAAATTATATTCCCTGTATGTCAAAAAAGAATCAGGAAATAAAACTGAGTTGCATGCTATAAATTAAAAACCAAAAAAAACCAAAAAAAAACCAAAACACTGTGCCACTTGTATTGGGATAAGAATATTGGGTGGTTATTTCCTTAGTCTTAGGTGTTTGGTCATTCTAAAGTAGTTCTGATTCATAAACTGAGAAATTCAAAGTTATAACTGGATCAACACTCATCTCTCAGTTAATATAATAGAAGAAAAATATATAGGAGATCTGAACAACACTATCAATACCAACATGACCCAAGACATTTATAGAATATTATACTCAGTAACAAGAAAACAAATACTCTTCTTACAAGCACATGTTTACCACGACAGATCATATTAGAATTAAAAAATAAGCTTTAAATATTTAATATTTAAATAAATAAAAGTCATGCAAACTATGTTCTTGGACCATAATGGAACTGGTAATAAATAACAACAGCAAAGGATAATCCCCAAATATTTGGAAAATAAGCAGTAGACTTCTAAATAACCCATGGAACAAAAAAGAAGTCTTTAAAAGATTTTTTAAAACATCCTGAGCTGAAGAAAAATGAATTATACCATGTTAAAATCCAGGGATGCAGCTGAAGTAGTGTTTAGAAGGTAACTTAAATTCTTATAAAAGTTAATTCTGAAATCATTAATCTGGGTTTCCACTTTAACTTAAAAGAAATAAAATAAACCCAAAGTAGTCAGAAGGAAGGAACTTTTTAAGATAAGAGCTAAAACCAATGAAATTGAAAACAGGCAAAAGAGAGAAAAAGAGAAATCAATAAAACCTAACTAATGCTGGTTCTTTTAAAACATTAATAATGTTGACAAACTTCCCTGCAGATAAGAGGAAAAATAAAAATTACCCATTGCAGGAACATACACACACACACATATATACACACATAAACTATAGACATCACATAAATTAAAAGGATAATAAATCAAACTTGGTTCACAAATTTGACTCCTTAGATAAAATAGGTAACTCCTTGAACAACATAGGCTAATTAAGTCATTCAAGAAAGAAATGATAATAGTCATATATGTATTTAAAAACTGAATTCATAGTTAAAAACCTTCCAACAAAGAACACTTCCAGCTAGATGGTTTCACTGGCAAATTCTATTAAATACATAAGAAAAAAGAACAAGGATCAATAAAATAGTTAAGAAATAAACCCACACAAACAAAATCAACTAATTTTTGACAAATGTACTAAGACAATTCAATGGAGAAAGGATAATCTTTCAACAATTAGACTAATTGAATATTCATGTGCCAAAAGTAAATAAATAACTGTGACCTACACCTCTCACATTATACAAAAATTAGCTCAAGATGAATCATATGTAAAACTATAAAACAATAGAAAAAAAAGAATACTTATGACTATTAGAAGAAAATAGAATATTTATGGATTCAGCACAGTTTTTAGATATGACCCCAAAGCAAGTTTGATAAAGTTAATAAAATGGATTTCACCAAAACTAAAAATGTTTACTCAGAGATACTTAAAATATAAGACACAGATTGTAAGATAATATTATGAATCACAAATAATGGCAACAGACACATATCTAGAGTATAAAAAGAACCCTCAAAATACAGTACTAAGAAAACTAACCCAATTTATAAAAAGGGCAAAAGATGTGAGCCATTTGAACATTTTAATTATACTTTTAATTTTGGGATAATTATTATTCATATGCAGTAATAACAAATAGTACAGAGAGATTCTGTGACCTCTACTTCCCTAAAATGAACATCTTGTAAAACGATAGTACAATATCTCAACCAGGATATACAACCACTGATACAGTCATAATACAGAAATGTTCCATTACCAAAAGGATCTTTCCTGTGTTTTCTTAGCCAGACCCACTTTATTCCTATCTGTCTGGTCAGTCTGTTCATTTTATTGATCTTTTCAAAGAAAGAGATTTTTGTTTCATTGTTCTTCACTGTCCTGTTTTTAATTATATTGGTTTCAACTTTTACCTTTATTCCTTCCTTCCACTTGGTTTATCCTTCCTTTTGCTCTTCTTTTTCTAGGTCTTGAGGTAGAAGCTCAGATTACAATTCAACTTTTTCTCTTTTCTAATGTAAACAGTGTAATAAACTCCCCCACTTAGCTCTGCTTTAGCTGTATCTCACAAGTTCTGATATAATATATTTCATTTCATTCACTTCAGTAAAATTGCACCTGGGTGGCTCAGTGGTTGAGCATCTGCCTTTGGCTCAGGTCATGATCCCAGGGTCCTATGATGGAATCCTGCATCGAGTTCCCTGTAGGGAGCCTGCTTCTCCCTCTGCCTATGTCTCTGCTTCTCTCTGTGTGTCTTTCATGAATAAATAAATAAAAACAAATAAAATAAAAAAATAAAATCTGCTAATCTCCATCTTTTAATTGGTGCACTTAGCCATTTACACTGTCTCCATGGTGACAGTGAATCAAGAAAATGGAATATAGAGAAGACTATTATTTGTGGAAGTGTGGAATGAAAGAGCAAATGAGTAGGGCTGCTGGAGGAGAAGGGTCAAAGCAGCATTTTTGTCGTGTTTACTTTTTTCTGTAAAAAGAAACTACCAACGAGGAGAAGGCTAAAAATACTGCAGACATAACACCTGATGACTCATGGCCATGAAGGAGAGATAAACAGTCAATTCCAAAGTATATAAAAAAAGAGGAAACAGAAGGACAAATAATAAGGTGAGATTCAGGCTGCTGGCAAGGGAGAAAGAAGTTGAGCTAGTCATTTCTGGTGGCATACAGATTGGGCAGTCACTGGAGAACATGAATAAAAGGATGACCCAGCAGGGTAGTTGGATGCTTTAAAAATGGTAGTGGCTCCAATCCACAATGTCCTCCACTCTCCCAAGTACTATGCACCATTTGAGTTATTACCAAATCACAGATTCTATCTTTATTTGTTTAAGCTGCATTTCCTCCACTGCTATTATCAATTCTTACCCAGACAGTGCAAAGCCCTCCTAACTGGTATCCTTATTTCCAGTTTTGCCTCTCTCAAATACACAAACTAAGTAATTTATTTCAAATGCCAATTATACCAAATCATTTCCTGCTTTATATTCTCAAAAATCAGTTACACATGGTGGATATTCTTTAGAATTTGATCTTTGTCCTTCTCATCTCACTTTACTATCAATTTCAATTACCATTATGTACTATGTGGACTATCAAACGGATACTTCCAAATCTTTCCCCAAAGCTCCAAAACCGTATCATTCAATTTTCCACTGGATACTCTTGGTCTCACAGATACTCCAAATTCCACACATCCATAACTGAATTCTTCTTTTCTCATCTTTTTTTTTTAAATTTTTTAAAAAAATTTTTATTTATTTGTGATAGTCACAGAGAGAGAGAGAGAATGAGGCAGAGACACAGGCAGAGGGAGAAGCAGGCTCCATGCAGGGAGCCCAACGTGGGATTCGATCCCGGGTCTCCAGGATCGTGCCCTGGGCCAAAGGCAGGCACCAAACCGCTGCGCCACCCAGGGATCCCGAATTCTTCTTTTCTTTGACATTTCTTTCTCTAGCATTCATTATCTCTGTGATTTTTATCATCATTTTCCTTGCTGTCCAAATTATCTTTGATTTTTCTCTCTCCTTCATTCCCATAGTCAATTAATTACAAGTCCTGACAATTCTGGCAACTTGGTATTTTCCAAATTTTTCCACTTATCTCTATCCTCAGTGCTTTATCTTGCTTTAGGCTGCCATCATCTCTTTTAGAAAATAGAAAGTTACTACTTTTATAAGCTCATCACTGCTACCCAATTCTTACTTGTCCTTCTAATCTCTTACCACTGTGCAATCAGCACAATCTATCTAAATCACAAATAGGACCAGAAAACCATGTTTCATACCATCCCCCTCTCCTTCCCCTAGAAGAAAGATCTAGACCAATGCTGTCCCACAGAACTTTCTATAATGACTAAGTTGTTCTATATCTGTGTTGTCCAACATAATAACCACTAGTTACTATGTGGATGGCTACTGAGCACTTGAAATAGGTACAGTGTGACAAAAGAAGTTTTTATAATTTAATTTTAATTCATTTAAATTTTATAGCTACTTGTGTGGTTAGTTACATATTGGTCAGTATAGATCTAGATGGTTCTTACCATGGCATAGAGAGTTTCCATGTCCTGGCACTGCCTCATTTTCCTCATTTCCTCTCAAATAAAATCTCATCTAGTTATAGTAAACTGGCTAGTGCCTCTTGTATCCATGTGTGTATTCAGACATTCACACTTTTGTTCATACTGTTCTCCCTGCATGAAGTCCTCAAACTGTTTTGATTATATTGTTCTTGCTTACATTTCAAGAAACACCCTAGGTAATAATATATTCTAGGGAGTTTCCTCTAAAACTTCAGTAAATCTCAGAAAATTTTAGTTATTTATCTAATTCCTACACCTCCACCCCCAAATATGCCTGCCTCCAGGGCATAGAGCACCAACTGATCTAAGGTAACCATAAATCCTACTCCCCATTTTCTCAGCCTTTCTTGTATCTATGGTTGGCTACGTACCTACATTCCACCAATAAGATTTTGGCCTATGCTTGCTACAGGTGGTTGCTGGGAAATTTTCTGCTTTACTTGATCAAATAGGGCAAATAAGACTGGCAACAATCTCTTGCACAAACATGTAGCCTTGAACTATTATTGAACTACTGAATAAATGATGTGTAGTTATAACAGAATTTTGAGATCATTTAGCATAATCATGAAGAAAAGCCAAGAGAATCTGCCCATCTCAATACTGTAGAGCCACTGAGCCAGCAGCTGCCTACCTCCAGACTTGGTACTTTTCAGGAAAAAAATAACAACAAAAAATAATATATGGCCATTTGTTCAGGCCATTGCTGGTTGAGGTTCTCCTAATTGCAGACAAATGCATTTCTGATACAGTGTTCCACTTGTGTGCTCTCACAGCATGATTGTTACAATTACACATTAAAGTAACATGTACATATATACCATACTAATCATTGTAACAGTTATCTTGACTACCCAGACTTAATAGGAAATGGAGTAAATATTAAAAAGGCATGATTTAATCTAAGTCTATATTATTCCAAATCTCATTTCTTTTTGCACTATGCAATGTTGTAAGTTCCCTGTGTACAAATGCCTAGTATTTATTAGGAATTTAAATATCTGTTACATTATACTTGGAAGTATAGTGGAGACATGAGTGAAACATGCCATGGAATAAGCTGTCTGTGATGGTACCAACTCCCCAACAAGGGATGGTCAAGTTGTGATACTCAACTACTTAATAAAGATGCTGCAATTGAGATTAAAATAAGTATTTCATCATTAGTTAAAAGAGTGACCTTCGAAGACCCAAGATGCTGGGATTCTCGGCAGGACCAATGACAAAGCCCAATGGCAGGCACCAGAGACCTCACACCAACTTGGGCTGCAATATACTCATCCAAACTCTTTGAACACGGTTGTTACATAAAGCTACATTTCAGCTTAAATATAGTATCTTTTAGTCTACAAATTCTCCATTTTGGGCAAAAGAATCTTACAAGAAAATGAGACTGGAATATTCATTCAGTTTGTCTCTAATCTGGTCATTTGACAGAAAAGAAAACAGTTATATCTTGCCTAAATTGTTCTGGTGAACACATGCTACCTCCATATAGAAACAATCTCCTTTTCTAAGGAATTACAGATCTATTTTTTAAGAGTTCCAAAACATTGTTAGATTTTAGAGGTAAAATACATTTTGTTACATTGTAAATGTTAAAAACAGATTTTTCTTCATGTTCCATCTTCTTGCTATGTCCTCCATTTTCCTTAATTCCTCAAATATTACTGACAATCGTTCAAATACACCTTCAAAGTGTTTTAGTTTTCTGGCTGTTAACGTATGTGTTCATTAATAAGTACATTCTTATTTTTGTCCTCACATTTTTTGTTTCTTATAAAATCAATTTATGATCAATATAGACAACTGAGAAATAAACGCCATGCATTTATTCCCTCAGAGATAACCACTGTTAACATTGCTTCCAGTCTAATTTTCATGCAAAAACATCTATAATTTTTAAAACTAGGAACACAGATCATACATCATTTTCCTTCCTGATTTTTCACTTAAAACATACCATAAGCATCATTTTTGGGATTAAACAGTCCACAAATATATTAAATATAGCAAAATATTTCATCAAATGGATTTATTTACCCATTATTTCCTTTATTATTAGAAATGTAGTAATTCTCACTTCATATTATAAATAACTCTGTGATAAACATCTTTATACCCAGCTTCTCTGCTGAGTCCCTTAAGATATCTATTGGCTTAAAAGTGGAATCATGAGTCAAGGAGACCAACTTTATTAGGCATGTAACTTACTTTCTCAATTGTCTCCTAAATTGATATCAACCTCAATTAAATTTCCTCTAAACCTTATCAATCTAAACAAAAACTGTACTTTGCTGTTTAATTTGTAATTTTTAAAAATATTTGAATAGTTGAAACCTTTTCACTATATTTATTAGCTACTGTCATTTTTTTCCTATGCATTTTTGGTTCACTTTATTTTTCTACTTTGTAGGTTAAATGGTTTCTTACTAAATTTAAGGGTTTATTATTATAAAGAATAGAATTTTGCTTTTAATTCTTTATATATTATCTTTCCACATGTTGCAATTCTTTAAAAAAACAAGTTTTTCTTTGCATTGAATTTTATTGGAATGAAATTTTGTACTCAAATTTCAAATTTACATTCTGAAATTTCTTTCACTGCAATTTTTCTTAGAAAATCCATGGTCACTAAGAGATTGATTCATGCATGTATTCATATATGTTTTCTACCAATTATTTAGAGTTTTAATTTTTAAAATCTATACTTTCAAGTTGATGTTCCTCAAAAGAAAAAATTTTCCATTTTGAATAATAGTTCTTTATATAATTAGTTTATATTTCCTTCCTTTGTTTTTACCTCCTTCTCATTCATCCATCCATCCATTCAGAAATATGTACTGAATGCTCACCATGTACCAGGTTCTGTTAAGGAGGCATGTGGGATAAATTAATGAACAAGACAAACTCTTACTCTCACAGATTTTACATGCCAAAATTCAAAGCTTTTATAATTGAATATCTTATTAATAAAGAATAGTCTTTCAATGCTATGGTTCCACAGTATTTTTATTTTACTGTTGCCATTCCTGTATTCTTTTAATGTCTCTTTTAAATAGTATATAGTTGGATTTTGTCTATAAACTCAATTGAGAATCTCTGCCTTTTATTAGAAGAGCTTAAAGCATTTTTATATACCTAATTTTGACAGTATTTATCATTTTGTTTTATGCTTTCTTTTTAAGCACTCGTTATTAGCTTTTGTTATTCTTACTACCTTAAGTCTTATAAGTCAAGTAATTGTACTTAGCACATAAAAATTCGTAACAATGAACATTTTATTGAGTGTTTACAATATGCCAAGTACTGTTCTCTACAGTACTTTATTTTTCATTTACTCCTTACAATGCTATTGTGTAAGATACTAATTTATAGGAATTTTATAAAACAAAATATTCTTTAGTTATTAGAAACATCACTGAAATAGTATATTTGATTTCTTCCATGTATGCTGATAAATTATGTAAACATTTGTATTTTTTCCCCACTTTGAATTATTTACTAGAGTTAAATAGATCTAAGATCCAAATTATTTTAGTTACTTTTACTTACTTTTAATTACTTCAGATGATTATTTTTGACCTGCATTCAGTTGTACATAATGCTAACCATATCTTACTGGTTACATTGCTTTCTAGCAACCTTTTAAGACCTGCTTTCCTCTTGCTTGAATTATTAATTTTACTCACCTTTCAGTGTGAAGAGCATATTTTTACCTGAAAAGGCACGTGGATAGTACATATTCTGAATTTATGCATGCATCTGACTGGGCACAACCTTTCCTTTTGGCCTTCATCTACTTAAAATTCATTATTACTTTGTCAGTATGATTCTATTTCTTCTGTTTCATCAGTTAACTACACTGCTGTGGGCCTTAGGCTTCCCAGTGCCTTTGACTATTCCATTTCCTCCTTAGCAGGCTTGTGTCTGATCATTCCCCGTAAGACTCCTCTGATTCCAGGCCTTGTACCACCTGCCTGGTCTTTATTGTTATCTGATCACTCCGAGTTTGGCTCATGGTCCAAGCTAACACACAGGACTTTTGAGTGCCCTAATTTTCTATCACATCCTAGTCTCAGTCAAATTAGAGTGTGGATATAGGCTCACGAGTTTAAAGCCAAGACTTCAAAGATTCTTGGTAGCTGGCTGATCTAAAGCCCTTGTAAGCTGTGATTTCCTCATCTACAAAATAGGGATAGTAGTATTGAGCTCAATGTGTTGTGAAGATAAATAAAATAATTTACATAAAGCCATTAGTAAAATGCCTAGCCCACAGGAAACAATAAATATTAGCAATTATTGATATTTATTTATTTATTTATTTTTAAGTTTTTTTATTTATGATAGTCACACAGAGAGAGAGAGAGAGAGGCAGAGACACAGGCAGAGGGAGAAGCAGGCTCCATGCACTGGGAGCCCGACGTGGGATTCGATCCCGGGTCTCCAGGATCGCGCCCTGGGCCAAAGGCAGGCGCCCTGGGCCAAAGGCAGGCGCCAAACCGCTGCGCCACCCAGAGATCCCCTGATCATTATTTTAAATAATTTATTATTCTTCCCCATAATTTTTAATCATGATAATTCTTCATAGAGAAGTGAAAAATAAAACCAACTTTTTTCAAAGGGAGTAATTAATTCTGGAGGAATAGTCAGTGGTATAAGACAAAAAACATCATTGGACTGTTTAGTTCCTCATTATGTTTTTTACATTTAATGTATAATATAATACTTACTGAAAAGAATATTTTAATTATTACCTGTATTTAGAATAGAAAGCTATTTGTTTAAACGTGAGAGACAGAATTTTTAAGGTGGGAAATCATATGGACTTTGATGATTAATAATTATATTTTTATCATATGTTTAGACATCAAATACAGGTTTAAAGACTTACTAGTCACACATGATTATACCATGATATGTGCTGAATATGCTATGATATAAATATTTTTAAATTATATCACAAAATTTACCAGGTTATTAATCAGTAACCAAGAACCTCCCCAATTAAATCACTATAAACCACCACAGCAAAACAATTGCTAATTCAGAAAATAGGAAATAAGGGAAATGGAAGATGTATAATAAACATTTGGGAGATATGAAATTTATCCCATGAGTGTTGTACAGAGCTCATAATTTAAGAATGCTAAAGCCCAAGTGTGTTATGAGGGTCTTTCCTCAAAAGTGACATTAATTGCATATCCCACAGATGCTTATTATGTATTCTATTTATATCAAAGTATAAAATGTAGTTGAAAATATACAGGTTCAATATATTTAAGGGTGATAATAAAACATAGTTACTCTGGCCTAGCAAAATTGTTATTTATAAACTTGAATTTATGGTCTCTCTGTAAAATAGTATTATGGTATTAAGTGAAAATGGCATTCAATCTTTACACTTGAATCTCCTGTGATTAAGAGTCTTTGGGACTTAAACAAGTACATATTCAGGCATAGAACTATAACATTGTATTTTAGAGGCTTTTGCACAAAAATAACCCCTAAGTGATTAAATCATAGGACATTCTTTTCTCATACTTTAAAAATGAAAATGCCCAAAAAAGCAACTCTTAGGAATTACCTTGGAAAACTGGAAATAATGTAATCGATGCTTACTTTGGATATTAGTCAGTATGCATTGACAGGCCCCTATGGAACATAACTTTTAAAAGTCTAATACCCATCAATAATTGGCAAACAAGGGCAGCCCTGGTGGCTCAGCGGTTTAGCACCGCCTTCAGCCCAGGGCGTGATCCTGGAGACCAAGAATTGAGTCCCACGTTGGGCTCCCTACATGGAGCCTGCTTCTCTCCTTCTGCCTGTGTCTCTACCTCTCTCTGTGTCTCTCATGAATAAATAAAATCTTTAAAAAAAATTGGCAAACAAAAGACAACTCAAAATATTATTTGAGTTAAAGCAAAGGAACTTTGTCCAACAGGAGAAGTCCAACAGGAGTAATCTTTCATAAAGTTAATGAAAAACACAGTGAAAAGTATTTTTAGAAAATATTATAATATCACTTTTATAGCATTAAACATTTAACTTCAAATTAATTTTGTTTAAACTAAATATGTAGTTGATTAACATTTTCTAACAGGAAAACCAGCTACAATCATCCAGAGGATAATGTACTTAAGTACCTAAAATAATAGCATTAATAAGCAAATTATTATAGAATATTCAAGATCTCATGGGTAATTTTTCCCATATTTCAAGATAAATATCAATTTATTTAAAATAGATAAGCTAATTTGGAAAAACTTCAGCCAATGTTAGTACAATTAATATTTTTACACTAATTATTCTAATTTTGTTAAATAAATGTATTAGCAAAATGCAACAAATGTTTATATATTAGCACATCTACCATATCAAGAGACTTCCACATATATTCTCTTATAAAAACCAGAAAAAAACACCTATTTTTAAAAATGGAGTAACTACAAAGTCTTTCCCTTCGGGATAATTATAACCATCTTATAAAACAGATTTTTTTAAAGATTTATTTATTTATTTATTTATTTATTTATTTATTTGAGAGAGAGAGAGAGAATGCTGGTGCATGCGCACATGCAAGCAGGGGAGGGGCAGTCGGTCAGAGAATCTCAAGCAAACTTCACATTGACTGGAGTGCCTGCTCGTAGGCTTGATCCCAAGACCCTGAAGTCATGATGTGAATTGAAATCAAGAGTCAGATGCTTAACTGCTTGGCCACCCAGGTGCCCATATAAAGCATATTTAAATAAATCTTAATGTACCATGCAACCGCTAAAGATTGACTAGAATGAGAAACCTGGACTCAACAGGGCTATAATTTCATTTTGCTATTACTTTCCTCACATGAAATAAACACACATTTATGATTTACTCCCATTCTATACAAATTGTTAATACTGATAACATTTCCCACAGACACATTCATTACTGACATTTTAATCGTATTGTTTTATAACTTTGTTAGAATATTTTGGTATACAAGAAATATTTGAAAATATTTGTTTGAAAATTAGAATTCTATAAAAAATAGTTGGGACACAAAAGCACATTTTAGATGAAGCAGCTATGGGTTCTGATGTCATCCTACAGAAGAATAATTTTTACTAACTGAATATTGATTATTTTAGATTTGTCCACTAAGAGGATAACATACTCAAAGTGCAAACTTATTGTTTATGAGTTTAATAATGAACGTCAGCCTAAATTACCAACTTTCAACAGGAAAGGACAGTAGCACCAACAATTATTTAGATGAATTTTACTCATAGCACATAAAACAAAACATTTCAATTTATTTCCATGAGGTACAAACCTGTAATTTTTTTTAGCATTAAATACACAAAATTATTGTGCCAAATCACTGTAATGTTTCTTGAAGTTTACTCCTCAACATCTATACTGTCTCTTTAGAAGCACTGGCCTAAAAGACAGATGTTATGTTTCCACTTAAACAGAAGCTCATATGCTTTGGTGAAGAAAACACAGAAAGCCAGAGGTGGAAAGGTTCATGAAACCCCGTACTACATCATATTCACAGAGCCATGACATCCTAATGGAGTAATGGTAATGCCAAATAATGATAACAAAAGTACCGCCAAACATATATTGAATGGTTACTACCTATTGAGTACTATGATTTTTGTATATTATGACTGAATTCTCATAGGTACCCTATGAAGTAGGTACCATTATTTTTAATCTCCATTTCACAAATGAAGAAACTGAGGATCAAAGTGGCTAAACGTCTGTTTCATTTCAAAGCCTGTGCTTCTAATTGCTATTTCATATTATACTCGTATATTTCTTTGGCCCAAAGATTCTAACAGTCATCAATAGGAAATACACAGATGAGTAGTACAACTGAAGGTACCATAGAGACAAAGGAAAAGCTGACCACATGCGCCCCACAAAGAGAAATAATACAATCAAATTTAATAAATGTAGCAAATAAACTCCTTGCACTATAAAATGCAGTAGAGACCAATTAAGAGAATGAATGACTTCTTCAAAGATTAAAAAGTATGTATATTCTTAGTTAATGCAGCAGAGATTCTATACTAAAATAATGGGATAAGTAAGTCAGCTATGGTTACCACAAGCCCTGGTACTGTTAGTACTGCTGAAAAATAAAGCTGCAAGGATTAAGAGTGATTATGTCCTGGATCATGGAATTTTATTGGGAAGTTGCTGGTGGGATGTCAAAGAAGCTCTATGAATCATTACGAGGAAGAGAAAGCTGATAGAAACTAATGTCTGAAAAGGAAACTGGAACACAATGGTTTATAAATCATCTTACCCAAGTCCATGCCACCACCACTGCAATGTAAAGCTTCAGCTCAAAGAGGTAATAAACAATAAAGCATTTCAAAGAAATGATAAGTATGTCCAACATTAATTTCTTTCCCCAATATTTAAGACCAATATCTAGACATTAGTAAACAATCTTTGACAGTCTAAAAAGGGCTTTTGTGTTTGACTAAACCATTTTTTTTTAAAGATTTTGTTTGTTTATTCATGAGAGTCAGAGAGAGAGAGAGAAAGAGAGAGGCAGAGACACAGGCAGAGGGAGCAGCAGACTCTATACAGGGAGCCTGATGTGGGACTTGATCTTGGGTCTTCAGGATCACGCCCTGTGCTGAAGGCAGCACTAAACCACTGAGCCACCTGGGCTGCCCAAATAAATCATTTTTTTGAATATACAGTGGAGTGGAATACAGAATTTACCTCCAGATCTTGCCACTATCTGTTTTATTTTTTTTTAATTTTTATTTATTTATGATAGTCACACAGAGAGAGAGAGAGAGGCAGAGACATAGGCAGAGGGAGAAGCAGGCTCCATGCATCGGGAGCCTGACGTGGGATTCGATCCCAGGTCTCCAAGATCGTGCCCTGGGCCAAAGGCAGGCGCCAAACCGCTGCGCCACCCAGGGATCCCCACTATCTGTTTTAAATTTTTATGTCTATAATCACAAACGCATTTGCCAGACTTTTAAATGTAAATGATGATTCCTTAATAACTTACAGTACTGCCCAATACCCACATTACCCACAAATTTCTCATTTCCAGTGGGAATGAAGGAGCTGCTCTCAATGATGAAGTCAAGCTCAAGTCACAGAAATGAAAACAAGCATCATTAAAACAGAAAAGCAGACACCTTTAATCACAGTTCAGGGATTCCAAAGAAGATAGAAAGCGAAGTTCTAATTAGTGAGAGACTGTGTAACATAAGAACATAAAGAAAATACTTATTGATATTCTTTTCTTTGGGCTAGATAAACAGCCCCTGCTCTGGTCTTAAGCCCTTGACTTGTTTGAAATTCTCTATAATTCAAATAATGAATTCATATTTACTGAGTCTATTATATATATAGCTTAACAATATCTTCTCAATTTTCCATGTTCTACCCGAGAGACAGAAATTGCAGAAAATATCTACCAAGCAACTACCTAACACTAGATATAAATGTTATATTGTTTCAATATAAAGGATACTTTAAATATCTGTAGCACTACACAACTAATTCATATTTATTATAACTGCAATCTTTCTAATTTTCCCACTCACCCTATTAAGCCACTGAATAAATATACATACAAACATATACACATATCTAAAGAGTGACTGGCTCTCTATTCTTCTGCTAGGTTACAGAAGTTATGTGTATGAAGATGATTACCATATTATGTTCACAGTGAGGGACATTAACCTTACTTTTAGAAATGTACTTCCCAATAAAATGGAAAGAACATGGATATCCTATAGAATGGTTTGGGTTTAGGGCTAGCTTCATGTGTGTATGATCTGTGTGACCCTGCACTTCTTAGAATGCTTAGCTTAATGATCTGCTGTTGTCATTTTGAAATTCTGGCTAATTTTTTTTTTAAAGGTGACATTCATTTTATTTTATTCATACATTCCAGGGGACTGGACTCTGCAGATTATGGAGCCAATCCTGCTTGAATCTGAATTATGACTTCACTACTTAGTATGTCTAAATATAGTGTAAGCCTTAGTTTCTTCTCCTGTACAACACTCATTTAACAGGGTTGGTATATTAGATGAAATTATCATAAGTGAAAGTAATGAACACAGAGTCCAGCACATTAAGACACAAAAGACCTATGAAATGAAATGGAGCTGGAACAATTCTTTCACTTACTTCTATGGATCTGGGATATACAGAAACCACCCTAAGTCATAATTAGGTGTAGCTGAAACTGGGATGCCTGGGGTGGCTCAGCGTTTAAGGGTCTGCCTTGGGCTCAGTGTGTGATCCTAGAATCCGGGATCGAGTCCCACAATGGGCTCCCTGCATGGGGCCTGCTTCTCCCTCTGTATATGTCTCTGCGTCTCTCTCTCTCTCATGAATAAATAAATAAAATCTTTAAAAAAACAAAAATCAAAAAACAACGCAGCTGAAACTTAAACTTAGTACTTACAGCCCATATATTTGTGGTGCGATTTCTAGTCTGTTCAAGTGCATATAAAGCTCAATATCATGCTTCTTCAGTAGATGATCCTGGATTTGGTTAACTTTGGTAACAATAGCAATTGTTGGCCCTAAATCCTGTGGTCTAGCAAAGGGGATGGGAGTCATCAGTGTTTCTTTCCCCTAAAAACAGAAAAAAAAAAAAAAAAAAGAAGCATGTGTTATTTCAATATGAAATGAACAAATATATGGAGATCACTCTTGAATATATTTGTCAATTGGAGCTTAAATAAGAACCAGTAACTAAACATCTCATGACAAATGCTTAAATTGTGGAATCATATGCTGATCATGCTCAGATGATTGTGTTCATAAAGCAATGGCCAGAAAATGTCCTCTAAAATATTTCTACCTGCATTCCCTTAACCAGTTTCTCTGGTGACATTAAGTATTTCAAGATAATTTTTGCTGAAGGTAGTGGTGGCTGCTAATCTACTTGTCTATAGTTAGTTTGTCTAATCAGCTATAGCACTTAAATGGGATACTCTAATGAAAACATATTTCTTGTGACATAAACTTAAATAGAAAAAACAGTAAATGAAAACTGTTTTACTTTAAACTCTCAAAACTATAAAAAAAAAAGTCAGCAAATAAAGGAAACTAGTATTAGAAAAAAAGATATTTTCTAACTGTCCTTTGGTCAATTTAAATAGCTGAGTAGGAAAATTTTTAAACTCTCCAGACCAAAACTACAGCTGAATAAAAAAAAATCTATCTAGGCCAACTACGAATTTTCTTCCTCCCATTCCAAATCCCACATTAAGAAAGATCTGAAATGTTTGTAAGGCTTTCACATAAACTTCAATTCTCCACTCAAGTCTGATGATTTCCCCTAACATATTATATCTGATCTTTCTTTTGTTGAGTCCTCAATTTCTACCTCTCTCTAATGTTGGGATTTATAGTATCATTCTCCTGTGATTGTCTGCCACTCATCTTCACTCTACTTCTCTAACTCAAATCTTTGTTTCTGCTTTACAAATGCTGCTTTTTTTGTACAGGTCTGGTCTTAGTTTACTTCTCTACTTGCATGTGTTTCCCTGAGTTATCTTACTCATACAGAGTGCTTCACTCAACATCCATTTTCCAAAGACTTCCAAATCTGTATGCATAACCTAGAACCTTCTTGGGTTCCCTCCCATACTTTGTATGTTCGTTAGGTTGCAAAAGGGTCTCTAATTCAGCAGGGCACAACTGAGCTTATCATCTTCTGCTCAAAAATATGTTCATTCTTTCCTCATGCCTACCTCAACCCATCCTCCAATAAGAACACCTACTTTGCCAATTTTAGCTCCTCAGAACTACTCAGATGACTCTTACTAAGCCTCCTCTCCTATAGTTCTACTCTTATAACCCGATTGGGGGTCCCAATCATTTCTTTCCTCCTAACTGGTCTCACTACCCTTAATTTAGTCTGCTTTTAAATCTATCTTGGAAAATGCCTGGTGGTCCAACTAAAACAGATATTGGACTATGCCAAATTGCCTTCCTTAAAACTTTTTAATAGCTCCTTCAGGAAAAACAAAAACAGAAGACATATTCTTGAGCCAGGTCTATAAAGCCTTTCATTATCTGGCCAGCGTCTACTCTCACTGTGCTTCCAGAGATCCTGGAGGTGCCATTGTTTTTAAAGATTTTATTTATTTATTCATGAGAAACACAGAAAGAGTGGCAGAGACACAGACAAAGGGAGAAGCAGGCTCCATGCAGGGAGCCTGATGTGGGACTCTATCCCGGGACTCCAGGATCACGCCCTAGGCGGAAGGCAGGCACCAAATTGCTGAGCCACCCGGGCGTCTAGGGATGCCATTCTTTTACCCGAAATATCCCCTCATCAATGTTTCCACAGAGGAGCTCCCCAGTGTTTTTAAAGATTTGGCTCATGTATCAGGTCCCATTTCATCATCCTATTCTTTACTACTATAGTATCTTCCTTACTACTATAATATCCACTTCTACTTCTCTGCCTTCTAAACTATGAAATCTCTAAAAGGAATATCATCTTTTCATCACTGGTCCACATTCAGAGGCAAAAAAATAAAGAAGGTAAAGCTCTTGATCTTGTAATCTGGGGAGGAAGACTATATAGAAAAAAAAAACTTTGAATTCCACATAAGAGCAGTGACTAATAAGGCTGATAGGAAGTATAGAAGAGAGGAGGGGCATGTGTTAGCATTAGGAAAAATTTCCTGGAAGAGGTTCCATCTGTCTTTCTGGGATCATTTTAAGTCTTAAAAAGAAATGTAATCCTGTGTGAGAATATCCTACAGTGCTTCACCAGTGTCTTTAGGTCTGAGGGATATAAGCCATACTGATTTTTATGGCTCAATTAGTTTCTGCTAATTTATATAGACAGGAGAAAAAGGTTGTGGTGATTTATTATAAAAAAGGACAACCAAGACACCTTTTTCTGATTTTATATCAAGTATTGTCTTCAAACGATAAGATGCTATAATTTAAAAAATATTTAATTCTTGCTAAGATGTTTCCCTACTAATTTAAATTGAAATAACTTGGTGGGGGATTCATGTTAATTGTAAGATACCATTCACAATCAAGAGAGTGTTTACTCTGAAGCCAACTTTTCTTTAAAAATGAACAATTCAATTGTTTTGCTTATTTTAGTCATGTAGTTTTTCTTAACCAAAGAACCTTGTGTGGTTGAATGCCATTACTGTATGGGGTAGAAGCACTGAGCTCAGGCAGAGTTTCTGACTACTACTTGGGAAACACATCACTCATCTAGTTATCATCTGAGGGTCTTGAAAAAATAAACTTCTGTAGAGATACAATCACTGGGGTTGGAGAGAACTGATCCTAAATTAACCCCTTAAAAATGTTTAACTTAATGAAACTATGTAATCCATTTCCAGGTTGAACAGAATGAATTGTCACTAAATTAATAGCATATGTAGTCCATTTATCAAATACTGAATAGAGACTCATGTGTAGCTTAAAAACTACAGGTTTACATAAACTGTAGTTGGAAAAGATTTCCCCTGTGCTCAGAATACTTATAACCAAATTTTCTAAATTTAAGAAATTTACAAGTAATGCTCATGATCACTTAAATGATAAGTAGCTTATCTAATAGTGAAACCCAAAAAGAAAATAGAATTATTATAAGATATTCCTTATCTTCAGGATTTATCATCATAAAAATGCTATTTGCATTTAACAAATATAATCAAATGGGACAGCTGCAAGTACCAACAAAGCTAGCAATCTTTATAGCCACTTATTAAATAGCACTCAAAATGTGGTCTATAGGTCAGTGGTCAGTGCCAGCCCACAAACTGTTACAAGGATTCAGTGAGATAATTTACACCGTTATATAAATCAACACAGTGCTTTCTTCATCAAGAAAATCTTACGGAAAGTATGTCTGCTGACCTAGGCAGTATACATGGTGATACAACTGAATTATCAAGGGAACTAGAAGAACTGGGAATACATTAATTTCTCAAACTTCTTTGAAAAAAAGGTAAGAATCAAGACATAAAATAAAAAGTAGAGAATGAAAGGATTCACTAGATATGCTTTTTAGGAATATATTATTCATTAACATGTGCAAGTAATATAAATGTTTAGAGGTCACATCTGTGTGTTCCTTGATAAAATGAATAAATATCCTTTTCTGTGTTGTCTTAGCCACTTTCATGAACCTGACTCAGTGCTATGAACATGAATGGGTAAAACTGAAAAGTGGTAATACTCACATTTTTATCATTCACTTTTGCAGAAACTGTGATCAGTTATAAAATACAAAATGATCACTGCATGAAGAGATCATGATGCTTATATCTAAATGTATTCAAATACTTCCTGCTCAAAATTTTGATTTTCACATAGCTCTATGATTTCACCAAATCATATACTAAAAATAAATATAAAGTAATTGTTCTAAAACATGGTAGTTCATCAAATATGTTTACAAGTTTCACCTCTAAAAACATTTACAGAATGTTGATATATTGCTAAAGAAAGACTTTATCACCTAGGCTGAAGATCAGCAAATTTTCTCTGTAAAGGCCAGATAGTAAATATTTTAGGCTTTATAGGTCATACAGTACATGTTGCAACTACTCAACTTTGTAATGAGCCATTGTAATGAGCAAGCAGCCATAGACAATAAGGAAACAAATAAGTATGGCTATTTCCCAATAAAACTTTTTTTATGGACGTGGAAATTTGAATTCCATATAATTTTCATATGCCACAAAATATTATTCTTCTTTTGATGGTTTTTCAGCCATTTAATAATGTAAAAGCCATGCTTAACTCCCAAGCTGTGTAAAAACAGATGGCAGGCCAAATTGGCCTGCAGGCAGTGGTCTGCCCTGATCTAAACCAAAGGCATAAAAAGCATTAGTCATCCATTTCATTTTTTGAGAGATGGAATAAAGTGACAGGATAATACATAGTTTCTAACCGGAATGTAATCAATTATACCAATATAAAATAAATTAATCATATAGAAAAAATATACCAAAAACTCTGAATGACACCCCTTGCCAGAATTATTGGCAATTTTTCTAATATTGTGTAATAACAATGAAAACATCAAAATTATCTCTAAGTTAAGCATATATGTTTGCTTAAAATGTCAATTAACTCAGCAATTCTACTTCTAGAGAAATGCCAAGAACACTGAAAATATATGTCAATGAAAAGTTTGTCAACAAGTGCTCATAGCAACATTATTCTTAATAACCAAAATGTGAAAGAACCCAAATGTCTATCAACTGATGTATGGATAAACAAAATGTATATCTACACAGTGAAATATTATTCAGCCATGAAAATGAAGCACTGACACCTGCTACAACAGGAATGAACACTGAAAATGTTATGCTAAGTCAAAGGAGTCAATCACAGAAGGCCAGATATTATATAGCTCCTTTTTATATGAAATGTTCAGAATAGGCAAGTTCTTAGAAAGTAAAAAGACATCAGTGATGCCAGAGCCTCTGGGAAGTGAGGGAATGTGGAGTGACTGCTAATGGTATGAGATTTCCTTTTGGGGTAACGAAAATATTTTCAAATCAGATAGTAGGGACATTTGCACAACCTTGTGAATACACTGAAAACTACTAAATTGTACACTTTAAAAATGAAGGTTATGGTGTATCAGTTTTATCACATAATAAAAATTATAGTTAAAAAGAATCAGAAGGAGTAAATGGTAAATGATGATACTGATGCTGTGTCAATTCAATAATGATGCATTAGGGGATCCCTGGGTGGCTCAGTGGGTTAGTCCCTGCGTTTGGCCCAGGGCGTGATCCTGGAGTCCCGGGATCGAGTCCCACATCGGGCTCCCTGTGTGGAGCCTGCTTCTCCCTCTGCCTGTGTCTCTCCCTCCCTCTCTCTCTCTCTCGTGAATAAATAAAATCTTAAAAAAAAAAATAGTGATGCATTAGTAAAAATAAGACAACCAATTAGATACAGTTTACACACTTCAGTAACAATATGTCTATCAACTCACTCCAATAACGAGATTCAAGCAGATAAATGTACTTGTCATTCAAAATTTATAATAATTTTTAAGTAAGTTCTATTGCTTGGATAATATACATATACATATAAAATAAAATTTCTATTTACATTGCATTTTTTATATTACCTTTACATATCTGCCAATATTATTAGTGATACAGTTTAGATCCCCAATTTAATCTTATTCTGTAGATTTTTATATTTTTGGTGTTTTATAGTAATAATAATGGCTTTCTCTGATTAGATGTTGCTACTTAACTAAAATCATTTGTACCCTTGAATATATTGAAAAGATCTGTACTTAAACACTTACCTTTTGACCATCATGCTCAAAAGTAGAAAACCAAGGTTCGGCAGTTTCCATAAGTTGTGAGAACATTGCACTAAAAATTAGAAAAATAATTTAGTGCTAATGTTAAACCCTCACTGAAGTACAGATGGTATAAAACATTAAAATAAACAAGTTTTTGTACTTACTAGGCATCATGTTCCAGATACTCGGGGTTCAAGAGAGTTTTCATTTCCTCACTTAAAAAAGCAATACAAATAATCAAGATGTATACTTTTTTAAATGAAATGGATGCAGGGGTTGCCTAATTCTGTACTCATAAGTTAACTTTCATATAGCATGCAAATAAAAAAAATCCTTTCTGAATATAAAAAGCAATTCCATTAACAAATGAAATTCTGGGGGGATCCCTGGGTGGCTCAGAGGTTTAGCACCTGCCTTCAGCCTAAGGTGTGGTCCTGGAGGCCCGGGATCGAGTCCCACATGGGGCTCCCTGCGTGGAGCCTGCTTCTCCCTCTGCCTGTGTCTCTGGCTCTCTCTCTCTCTCTGTCTCTCATGAATAAATAAACAAAATCTTTTTTAAAAAAACAAACAAAAAAAATGAAATTTTTTCTTTCTGTAAAGATCAAAACAAATTAAGTACCTTGTCTGTACCACAATGAAGTAACTAATTACTCCAAACAACAAATACAAAATGTGACCATATATTCCTTGAATGTGCTTGATCTAGAATAAACTGATTACTTCACAATCTATTATTTGTTTCCCAAAACAAAAGAAAATATTTATTTACTGGTCAAATATATCCTGCTGGAACATTATTTTTATAACGACTTCTATTTTTATTACATTTTAACATCCACTTATCAGCGACAATAGCTCTTCCAAATCTATTTTAGTGTCTTTACTTTTCAATGGCTTGAAACTGCTAGAGTAGCATGTCCAACTTATTTATTTATTATTTTTATTTTTTTATGTCCAACTTATTTAAAAGCAAATTTCAATAATCTATACTTTCCTGTGAAGTACATTGTACACATGTTTTTAAAAAGATAAAACTGGAATGAAAATGGGATCCCAATACTAACTTAATCCTTACCATTCTTTAGAATAACTGAAGAAAAGGTAATTAAGATATGGTTACTCTAGTCAGATGCACAATTAGAAAAACTCAAAAGAAATAAGGAAATACTAATCTATACTATAGTAAACAAAGGTTAATCTAACAAAGACTCTAATTTATGCTCAGCAAAATGGCTATATTTGATTAATAAAGATTGAATAGATGAACACAAAAAATATGTGTTAATTTGTTATGTTCTGTACATAGATGGGTTAACTATGGAATTCTCCTGACAAAGTTTCATCATTTCCCAGTCTCAATTCCCAAGATACATATTGGCTGCCTCTCTGGGCCCTCCAGGCAGCTAAAGTTAGAAAATACATTCTAACAATTAGCCTAAGTTAAATACAATTACTAAAGTTATTTCCTGGAATGAATAAATTAACGTATCTCAAAAACATGACAAGTCATTTTTGTTTATACAACTTGGGGTTCTTTGGGGGTACTGGTCTCCTACTTATGACTCAAACTCAGTTAAACTTGGGGGGAAGGAAGGATCTCACAGACAAGGTTCTCATGCAGCGTATAGTGAAAGAATGGGTCATTAGAGGGTGATATATATTAACATATCAATCATTAGCACTTTGCCATCATAACAAAAATTTCCTCTTCTTGATCCATTAGTTACGTATTTTCCTTTAGCACAGATCTAAGTTTTGCGAAGACAATTATGATTCCAAATTTGTCCCATAGCTGAAGTAGGACCACAACTATTAAGTGGAATTAGCAATCAGCCATATGAAACATAACCAAATGTTTATAATTTACAAAGTACCTTCAACAGAAAAGATTCTGGGGTTAAAATGATTACAGCAAGGCTGAGAAAACAGAAGGGGCTCAAATAAAAACTTGCCTTGGTTGGGCAGACTCACTGGCATGAAGAAAAGCTTGGTGGTCACAATGGAGGATAAAGACTATAGGCGCTAACAGCTCGTGCATGCCCTGAAACAACATGAGAGGGGGAGGATGTTGACGGTCCACCAGTGGACAGAATAGGCTCAGTTAAATGTTTCTTCAACTGATCCTCACCACCAACATTTCCATATTTCACTGAAATGCATAAAATGAAAAGCTACAAAATGAGATTTTATTTACTTTTAGAATTTGATTCCAATTCAACCACAGCACAAATTCTTTAAAACATGGAGAGCAGTTCTCTTTTAAATAACACAACAAACAATAAATTGGCATGGTAGACAACCTTGCACCTGTCAGTTGCTTCAAGATCTGTACTCATAAATATGAATTTCATTTATGCAAATTATAATCATGAGCTACAGTGTAAAGATCTGCAGTAAGAAGGGCAACTAAGAACTGTAGACCTAAGGAAATTACATCCAATGTTTTCATTATATAATGGCTCAAAATTAGGATGTCTGTAGATTTAGGAAGAGCTGAAGTCAGCTAGCTGGAAATGTTGGATAATAAGAGAAACAATCTTTAGCAGGTATAACAGCAAACAAAGTTTTCAAAGTATGATTTTCAACATGTTTAATCTGAAAACTACCATAATTTTTTCCTACCTACTTGAACTATAAGTATACTGTTCAATTTATTTACTGAAATCACCAATTGTATTTGCTTTTGCCTTTTATTGGTGCTCACCTGTGGATTACACAAATAGGCATAGAAACAATAAAATATACTGATTACTAAGGTGTCTCTAAAAGAATATTATAAAAATTCATTATTTATCCATTTTTGTGGAGAGTAAGGTATCCACATTTGTAATTTGCCTTGTTCACTATGAGATTTTTCCCCCTTAAGCATCAGAAAACATGTTTAGCAAGTTAAAAATAGATTACAATAGATTTTTCTGCCTCTTAAAGTGAGTAAATTATCATTTTCCTTTTGCTTAATAACTATGGATCATCTTTTGTAAAAATAAAATAAGAGAAAACACCACTTCTATGGGAAATAAAAATAAAATACGGAAGCAAAGAGAAAAGAGAGTCTCACTGGTAGAAGTAGAGATTTCCATGATGGAAGGGCAGTCACACTACCCTCTGTACATTCTAGAAGTACCATGCCATTCTTAAAAGTTAGTGGTCATCACAAAATAATACGAAAGTAAACTCTATGAGAGTTCATTTATAAGTTATCATTAGCTTCAAATTAGGACTTACTGACGTTTGTACAAAATAATTTATGATATAGTGACAACTTTCTTGTGATTAAGACAAATCTTGTGATTAAGACACAAACCACTTCAGTCTTTTTAAGTAACCATTTCCTTACTAAATAAACCTTGAAATGACTATTTGACTATCTCTTAGAAGAACACAGTAGATTGGGGGGACTGCGTGATGAGCACTGGGTGTTATGGTATATGTTGGCAAATTGAACTCCAAAAAAAAAAGAACACAGTAAAGACAGAAAAAAAGGAATTAAGTGCTAAGTATGCTTTAAAGTCATCGTGAGGTACTTATTCTCCTGGAATAATCTCAAAGTATTCCAAAAACCAAATGCCATAATTTAATCATCAAAGTAATAGCTACTTACTGTAGTACTTATTGTAGCTACAGAAAAGGAAAAAAAAAAAAGACAAGGAGAAAAGGAGGAAGAAATGGAAAGGAGGATGGACTGACTGGACAAAAGAAAGAAAGTAAAAATTAGAGTAGATATCTTTATGATCATCTTTTGCCTAGTTCTGATGATTTCTTTAGGATGAAGTCCCTAGAAGTAGGATTTCTGGGTTTAAATAAGTAAAGATATTTGTTAAAGTTTCTGATATATACAATTAAGCTGCCCTTCAGAAAGAATTCTCTCAATTTAGGGCATAAAAATTGCCACTTCACACATCCTAACTTGTAGTGTTTTTTTTTTGTTTTTTTTTTGTTTTTTTTACCCTGTAAAACTTCATAGTCAAATTATTGTTTTAACCTATTTAAATGCTAGTGAGACTGACACAAAAATTTTACTGGCCATTATTATTTAATGAATTGCCCATTTTCTCTTAATGAAGTGTTTCCTTTTTCCTGATAATTTGTTACAGAACTTCACCAATTCAGGTTATTAACCTTTAGTCATTTTTGTTATGAACACTTTCCACATTTATCCTTTGTCTTTTAATCTTGATGATATGTTATCGTGAAGCTCTATACTTTAAAACTAGCAAATTAATATATCATCCTTCAGGGCTTCTGGTTTTGCCTTCATGCCTGAAAAGACCTTATGGAGATTAGGTGAGTACACAGTTTTCTTTTTTACAGCTAATTCTTTACCCATCTGGTATTTAATTTTGTCCTGAAAAATAAATCTGTATTTTTCTCTGCAGAAGAGTGCAACTAATTACTGAATAGCCCATATTCTCCCAAGAGTTTTGAAATGTTGTCTTTACCACACACTAAATAGTTAGTGCTTGTTTTTTCTCTGCTTTTTCTGGTATTCCATTGGTTTGTACATTCTTAACAAGAACTTTACAACTTTAATGACTTGAGCTGTAAAATATTCTATTCTGCCATATTTTCTATTCTTTTTCTCAAAATTATCTTGCCTATTCTAATTTAATTAGAAGGTAGACTTCACTGTCATTTAAACAAAATACTGCATTTATCGGCACTGCATTAAAATTAACTTGAAGAAAATAGATGTTTTAAAGAGCAACCGATTTTCCAACCTAAGAAAGTTTTGTACTAGGTTTTTGTTGTTGCTGATTGTGGCGGTAATCTTCTGATTAGATCTTTTTCCCTTCAGTGTATTTTCTAACCAATGGCTGGTTTAATAAGACTGAGTTCTTACCTAAATGCATCTCCTCACCTTCTTTAATTTTTCTCTTCCCTCTAGTTTCTGTGATACTATTCTGTCCAGAATCTCCATTTGCTTATGCATCATTCATTTTACAAACTCATATGTCAAAAATTATTAACTACCTACGATAATGCTGCGAACACAAAAGTGAATGAAGTGAGGAAGTTCCTAACCATTATGGAGCTTGCAATCTAGAGAGCCAGATACACAATAATAAAATGAGCACAGAAGTGGTTATATAAACTGTGAAAAGTGAGGTCTACGTGTAGATACAAAAATCCAGCTCCTACTACAGGCTCAGCACATAGAATGTACTCACTGCATGGTGACTGATTACTATCTACCTTTCCATATAGCAATGTATTGGAACAATATGAAAAATGAAAAAGAATAACACTAAATTATATTTAAAATCAATAAATAAGTATAATGGAAATTGAGAGCTCCTTGAATATCATTAAGACAATCTTTTACAAATTCATTGTTGACTTCCAACCAAACTAGAGATATTTTCTCAAACAGGTTTGGAAGAGATTGTTAGTTTTACTCTTAATTCTAGACTAGTAAAACCTGATTAATAATTACAAGTGGCAAGGGTACAAACATCTTTAAAGGGAAAGAGAACTATTTAGAAAGAATGATCATAAATTCAATATGCTGTAAACTGGACAAAGCAAAATAAAACAGAATATATGGTCAGTATACTTATTGGTTCCCAAAATGTATATTTTGCTTCCATTTATACATCAGCATTTCTGTTTGCTTAAAGCCTTTATCCCTGCTGGATCGTTAGTAGTCACTGCACTCCAAACTCATGCCAGTAGAAAATAAAGGTAACGAAGTTTTCTTCATCAACAGCCTGTAGGCTCACAAAATTGAACCTGTTCTTTTATCTGCCTGTGTTCATTTAGCCCACCAAGCAGTCTTTATTAAAGCTGAGGCATCAGGCAGTCAAAGTTCATTAATACCATTTATATAATCTCTGCAGTTTCAATTAACTCAGCAAGACATTCTACTACATGATAACAGTCTCATTAATTCAATAAAATCCCATAACTATTAACAATATGGTCGATGTTAAACGGGGTGTCACCTAGTACAAAATAATAGCTTTAACAGCTTGTGATGAAACTCAAGGTTTTTTTTCTTAAATTTGATCTGACTAAATATTCAGTCCTTCTTTGGCAAGGTATTATTTCTATGTAAAGAATCTATAGGATTTTAAACCTGTACAGGGAGTAATTAAGTCTTATTAAGGGACTCCCAAGAGTAAGTTAATGATACTTTCTTATTCAGTAATTGATTGACTTTGTCTAAATTATCAAGAATCTGACCTTCCATAATCTTGTTTAGTCTTCCTTACAAATGCAGTGGCCCACATACATCACAAATGCTTGAGTGCAGTTATTATGTTTTTGTTCCTTGTCTGTGGAACTTGTTCCATTATTATAACACTTCCTTAATCGACTTTTTCTTTCTCTAAAGAAAAATGGGAAACAAACATATAACTTGGGATGATTTTATTCTGACTTGGTTTGGTATCATCAAATCTTTTACTGTGAGGTATTTTCAAATATTGGAAAGAAGAAAGGGCACAATGAAGAGATAGCTTGGTGATAGAAGGCAACACAATGAGGAGAGAACAAAAGAACAGAAACAAACTTGGATCACTGATGAGGAGTCTGAACTACTGAACTAACTAATGCTGCAGAACCATTTTGCCCCAAGACTTTTTGCAAAGTGTGTTAATAACATCCTACGAGTTTAAGTCATTTTGAATGGGATTTTCTGTTATTTGCTTCCAAAAAATCCTACACTGATATTTATTTTCTCCCAGTCTCCTTTTTGGTTTGTTTGTTTTTGGTCTTTGAACTTTTTAAAAAAATTTTTTGTTTGGTTGGTTTTTTTGGTCTTTGAACTTTGTGTCTGACTTCTGGATAGCCTATCTTGCTTGGAAAGGCATTTCCAAACCTGCGATTATAAACAATACTTCTACTTTTTTTTTCAGTATTTCATTTAAAAATTTTAGTTTTCACATTTATATCTTTATGCCACTTGGAATTTGTTCTCCAATAAAAGTATAATTTAATCTTTTTTTCTAGAGGGAAAGTCAAACATGGCAAGTCAATGTCCCTTTCCCATTGAATGAAAATATCCTATCACATTAAGAATTCATATATAGGGATCCCTGGGTGGCGCAGCGGTTTGGCGCCTGCCTTTGGCCCAGGGCGCAATCCTGGAGACCCGGGATCGAATCCCACGTCGGGCTCCCGGTGCATGGAGCCTGCTTCTCCCTCTGCCTGTGTCTCTGCGCCTCTCTCTCTCTCTCTCTCTCATAAATAAATAAAAATTAAAAAAAAAAAAAAAGAATTCATATATAAATGAACCTGTTCTTAGTTTGTTCCATTGATCTATGTTGATTCCCATACTACTGTCATATTAACTTGATCACAGCTTACAGAAGTTCTTATCTCTCTTTGCCATTCTCCCTTTCATTCTGTAGCAACTCCAACATATTTAATAATGATAATAATAGTAATAACCATCATAAATACCAACAAGAACACTTAGTGATCACTATGTGTTTTTAACTCTACAAAGTCAATACTATTACTTCTCTCATTCTACTACCAATAAAACTAAGATTTAGAAAATTTAAGTAAGTAAATTGCCTAGGATTAGATAGTTAGTGAATGCTTGAGCTAAGATTCAAATAACAGATGTAGGCCTAGAGCCATGCTCTTAACCACTAAGCTATATTATCTCCATTAAAATTACTGTAAAGCATTTTGGCACTAAATTTAAAAAGACTGTCCAGTTTTACTCTCAGATTATCACTGGAATGATAATACATTTATATATTAATTTAGGAAGAAGTAATATTTTTATTTAGTGCCTTCCCATCTAAAACATGCTATCATTTCCTATTTCTTCAACTCTTGCTTTATATCCTTCAATAACATTTATAGTTTTCTTCACATAGCTGTTGCACCTACATTGTTATATTTATTTCAAGACATTCTGGGCAGCCTGGCTGGCTCAGTGGTTTAGCACTGCCTTCTGCCCAGGGCGTGATCCTGGAAACCCGGGATTGAGTCCCACGTTGGGCTTTCTGCATGGAGCCTGCTTCTCCCTCTGCCTATGTCTCTGCCTCTCTCTCTCTCTGTCTCTCATGAATAAATAAATAAAATATTTTTAAAAAAGACATTTTAAAGTTTTTAATGTATATCCAACTGACTACCCCTTAACTTCAGTGTAATATAACAGAAAACACTTGTATGGTTAGAGCAATGTATGTATTATTTTTTTAAGTTTATTTATTTAGGGCAGACTGGGTGGCTCAGCGGTTTAGTGCTGCCTTCAGCCCAGGGTGTGATCCTGGAGACCTGGGATCGAGTCCCACGTCGGGCTCCCTGCATGGAGCCTGCTTCTCCCTCTGCCTGTGTCTCTGCCTCTCTCTCTCTCTCTCTCTCTCATGAATAAATAAAATCTTAAAAAAAAAAAAAGTTTATTTATTTAAATAATATGTATATCCAATGTGGCTCGAACTCCCAATCCCAAAATCAAGAGTCACATTCCCTTCTCACTGAAGTTAAGTGGTTATCAGTTGGACATACATTGTAACTTTTGATTATTAGAGAATTTATTAATTTGGTTTGAATTCCCACTTACTATATATTTTGAGAAATACATAAAAAATCCAACTTTCCTATTTTTATTGGAATACCATAATCTTAAATTGAAACCTAGATACTTCTTTATATATTAAATAAATAATTTACATTTCAATGAGAGCAAAAATCCAACAATCTTAATCTTTCCTTTAGTAATGGGATGAATATTTGGATAACAAAGAATATCATAAATTTCAAAAAATTTAGAGAACTTTCTGAAGTTTTATTATCAGCAGATCTTAAAGAGTAGAGGACACCTGATTATTTTTTTTACATGGCATGTCACATATTTATAAATGCTGTATTTAGAAACAATATTTATACATACAACTCTGAAAAGTTTTATTACTAGATTGGCTTCAAAGATGCTGTTTATAAACAAACTCTCAAAAGTTGAAAGAAAAGATTGAACACCTTATAGAAGACAATTTGGTGGAATGTCTTATAATAAGGAAGAAGCATATGTGCTTCAATGAGCTTACTTTTCTCACCATGCAGCTGACAAGCAGCTCTTTGATTGCTTTACTATTATGATACAACTCTGGATACAATAAAGGCTACATTATTGCTCTATCATTTGTCAAGCTGTATAGAAAATTTTGAGTCAATGGATGCCACCTGTACGATATTTTCATTACCTGTTTATAAAGCAACTGCTCGTTTTCTCTAGCATAACAGAAAAGAACATCTGTAAGAATTTTTCTCACATTTTCTTGTTGGAAAAACTGCATTTCAGGAAACCTGAAGAAAGAAAACACAGGATTAAAACTGACTAGCACAATTCCAAGAATCATCCTCAAACTCTCATGTTTAAAAAGTGTCAAGGGCTACTTTAGGTATTAGTACATTTGCCATTCAACTAACTTATGCCATTGGTGGGCTAAGTTAAGGAAAAAGAGTGAGAAAAGGGAAATTATTCTATCACAGAGAGAAATAATACCTTTCAAATGTCTCCATATGCTTTAAGTCTTCATAAGGTAGATACAGCAGTTCTTAAGCAAAATGAATCATAGCCTATATATTTAGAGGGCAGGATTATTAGCCTATTTGGTTTTTAGGACTAAAAGGTAATTTTGGATGCACCAGCTTTTTGAAGAAATCATTATCTTTTTTCTTATGCAAGTATCAAGATTTAAATTATTACATATGACCACACTGTTAGTTTTGTCTGATTAAAATGTAGACTTTAAATGAACAAGTGAATATCGCTTAAATGCTCTCTGGTTAGAAAATCCTACCAGGTGCTTTGAGGTAATGTGAAATAGAAAAATGGCACAGTATCCACTTGAAAGGAGCTTACATAGTTGTTTCTAATGAAAGGATATACAATTACAATAATCCAAAGAACAAATACACAGCAATCTGATACACAATAAATACATAAGAGATGAAGGAATGTCATCTAGAAGGTGACAAATAGCTTCAATCACAAAAGATTTGAACAGGAATTTTTTGGCGAGGAGGAGGATGGCCTATCAGTGGTAAAGATAACCAAATCAGAAGGAAAGATGAAGGCACAGAAGGCAATGAGTATTCTAAGTGTACAGCACAGTAATGAGAAAGAAATGTAATCAGTAATGAGAAAGAAAAGTACTTTCATGAAGTACTGCCAGTTGAGAGCAGGACGATGAGATGGAAGAAAAGGTGGGCAGCTCTGAATTACTGAATTCACAAATGAAGAAAAATCAACCAAGTGACTCTACATTTTTGAATAGGTAAGTAACAAAGAAAATAATATTTGAGTAACTCTAAGTGGAATAAGCTTTGAAAAGAGGAGAGATTACAGGAAGGAACAAGAGGGCATTATAAAGAACTGAAGTGGAAAAAATCACAAACCTGAGAAGAAAAAGCCTGCATTCAAATTCATGTTGCATAATTACTAGCTACATAATCTTGAGTAAGTGATTGCTTTACTGCCCCACCTATTAAGTGGGGATAATAATACTGATCTTGTGATCAAGATGAGATCATATTAAAGCACCAAGAACAGTGCCTGGGAAGCAGTAAATGTGCTAGAATAGAGGTCATTATTAGTCTTTGAGTTTTGGTACTTTAGGTGATAAAGAAGTGCATTGGGTGGCTTTGGAACTAGAAAATAAGTGGATATGAGAGAGGCTGAAGAGAAAGAGTACCTAAAGCATGGAAGGACAGGGCATTATCAAAACAGAAAAATACTCCTTAATGAGTCTTTTAAAGAGCAAAAATGGCTGTTTTACTTCATATTATAATGGCTAACTGCCTTTTCCTGGAGACTTCAGCTGTTTTAATGCTTCATTCTGATCCTTTTCTGGCTCCCCGTGAGAGTTGTAACTTTCTTTCCAGTCCAGGCTGGGTTTCTGGGTTAACTATGTTAATGGTTTCTGAAGCATCTCATTTCTGGTCCTATTTTTTATGACAAATTAAAGCCTGTTTTATCTTCATCTGTTCTTGTGACTTTTGCTTGAAATTCCCTTTGATGTCCAATTGTCCCCAAACACGTACATCTGGTCTTGTCTCTAGCAGAAAGGAGACCTCTTTTTTGGATACATAATAAACAACCCATGGATCTGAGCAAGATGACTTCACATCTCTGCATGAATCTTAATTTGATGACCTCTCCAGACAGTATCTACTCAGGCAAGGGAGTGTGACGAGGCTTAAATGACTACAGCTCCTAAAGAGAGAAAAATTAACCAGAAAGCATATTCGGAGCAAGAATATTATATCATAGAAGCCAAAGGTGTTCCAGGAAGTTGTCAAATGTACTGAAGTAGGAAAAAAACACAACCACTTTTTGAATGACTTCTTTGGGACAAAAGAAAGTTGATAAAGTCCTTAGAAAGTCAAATACCCCAAAGTAAAGATAAAAGACAGGTAAGTAGTTAAAATAAATTGCTAAAGAGAAATTTCTTGGGAAAACTTAAGTCACTAAGGTAAAAACATTAATCCTTCTGAGAAGTGAAACTGTTTCCCCTTCTTCTTCATTAGATGACTTAAATCTAGCCCTGTCTTTTTTTTTTTTTTTTTTGAGGTATAATTGACATACAACATATTAGTTTCAGGTATAAAACATAATGATATGATATTTGTATACACTGTGAAATGATTACCACAGTAAGTCTAGTTGCCATCCTAGCCATGTCTTTAAGTAGGCTTCCTGCCCCATAATTTAGATAACATAGCTTAATGATTTTGCACATTTTCTCCCTTAACTATTCTTCAGAAATTTTCCATGTACACTGGCACAACCAAATTCTGTGTAGCTGATGCAATCTGAACTGATTATGCAAGAAAGTACTAAAAACTGCAACATCCACTTTGTAACAAATACCCATGAACTATATAGTAAGAGTTTAATACCTAACTACTAAAAATGTAAATTATATTACATACCAATTCATAGTTTCATTTAAATGCATACTAACCACTTGCAAGATTAAAAACAAGAGAGCTACAAGAATTAAATTGCAGGTAGATAATTTAAATTACCCACTTTTAGCAAATACCCAATCAACTAAAAATGTGTATTAGGCAGACGCAGCATATCTACACAACAGCACACTATCTACAACTCTACAACCCTAAAGTGCCATTTATGACATTTCATTATCCGTTCTTTTTTATAAAAGTATGACTTGTTCAATACATTCTGATGTTTTTATAGCATCAAAATTACACTTATATAAGTAAGGTAGATACAAAAAAGTTTTTTAAAAGATATAAAAGTTTATGCTACTTAAGAAGCTGGAAAAGGAGGGATGCCTGGGTGGCTCAGTGATTAAGCATCTGCCTTTGGCTGAGGTTGTGATCCCAGAGTTCCTGGATCAAGTCCCACATCAGGCTCCCTGCTTCTCCCTCTGCCTATGTCTCTGCCTCCCTCTGAGTCTCTCAGGAATAAGTAAAATCTTAAAAAAAAAAAAAAAAAAAAAAAAAAAAGTTGGAAAAATAATTTACATTCAGAGAAGTTTAAAGCTGAAGTCTTTGTAGATTATCCAGTCTAACTCAGAAAGTCATGGGTAAGGATTCTGAAGCAGATGAATACCTGCTACCTGCCCCCACATATCTGGGTGGTTAGGCAATAGTACTTTCCAACCACTTCACTCATCAATTATAAATGAGTCAGATGTACATATTTAGGTAAAATTCCATGAGCTTAGAGGTACCAAGAAGGTCATAAGGTTGATGAGTACATCCGAATAATATATTTCCCACAACAAATACTTAACTGTCTTATTGTTAGGCTTCAAACCAGAAGATATAACATCTATAGGAATCAGAAATAAGGGAGAAAAGTACAGTGAGTAGTTTTTCCAGGAAGAGTAATGATCAGTTTGGTTTCTTTTTTAAAAAATGATCTTATTTATTTTTCTATTTGAGAAAGAGAGTGAGGTGGAAGGGGGAGGGGAGCAGAAGAAGAGGGACAAGCAGATTCCATGCCAAGTGCAGAGCCTCATGCAGGACCTGACGAGGGGCCCGATCCCATGACCCCAAGATCACAACCCGAGCTGAAATCAAGAGTTAGACGCCCAACCAACTGAACCATCCAGGCATTTCAGTAATAATCAGTTTCTGATGATATGTTTTAAGTTTAAAAATAGCTTCCCAGTCATCCATTACACATCTATGCCTTTTTTTTTTAAACTTCATGCCATCTGGTGTTGATTCAAGATAGGTAAAGTAATTTGAACATTCTAACACAAATGTCATTGGAAAGGCAAATTTACTTTTAAAACAATAAAAATCACAGAATATGGACCCAAGCTGACTTCAACAATTGTTAAGATTTTGAAGGTCAATACTGATTCTACAGTGTCATTAAAAAAAAAAAGTAATAATTTCAGTAAAGATGAGGCATATTAAAAAAATACTTGAGTTGAAACTTAAATTTATGATTAATTCAAACCAAATATCTGATAGGCAAATAAAGGGAAAAAATTCACATTAATAGGGTTTAAAGATAAATTTTGTTATTATCAGAAAATGGAAGTCCAAGAGAAGTAATTTCTGCCATTGGCCAGAAAATGAAAATGGCACTAAATAAGTTAGAGTGAAACTCTTACGTAAAAACCAAAGAAAAAGTAACATAAAAGTATTCCATGATGAAATTTAGACAATACACTCTAAGATTTTTCTTTTTCTTTTTTCTTTTTTTTACCTGTATCCTAAGCTTCTTTATTTAAGAACAAAGTGATGAATGGTATGGGTATTAAAAACAAGAGCACCCTTGAACTTTACCTTCCTCCCTCTAACCCGTTACCCCCAAACTCCCTGCCCCACACCCTCTATGTTCCCAAATCTGTTCTCAGTGAATGAAGAACTTAATCCCAAAGTCCTGGTACAAACCCCAGGCTCTTTCCCTAGCATTCCCCCTTCCTCTCAGCACAGGAGAGCCCAGAGTGGTGACAGACACAGAAGGAAAGGCTTCACTGTCAGGAAGTAGTGAGTAAGGAGTAGTGTAGTGAAGTGATGGCTCCTATAGCTTGGGGTTCCAAAAAGGGTCCTGGTGCCAGAGGAAAGCACACTGGTGCTCCTGAGAAAGGAGACCCAAAATCCTCTCCTTGCAAATAGTCACTGCTTGATCATTTGTCCTTCTGGCAACCAGTGCAGAACCACACTCGGATCACATCCTTCTCAAGCCTGAATTGCTGGGCAATGTGGCTAATTGGCTGTAGGGCGGGTTTCCGGCACCATAGGCACATGCTCTCCAGGTTGTCTGGTTTCTCCAGACTTGTTGGCTTTCTCTTTCAGGTCTGCACAAGGGTCTCTGCTTTGCATATTTCCTGAAGATTTTCACTGTTGCCAGCTTCCTCTACCCAGTTGGGCAACAGGGGCTGCAGTTAACACATTACTGAAACTGAGCTGCAGAGCCTCAAAATGACAGATGGTCATTTAGCTTAACACCTTCCCAAAGAGAGTCCCCAGGGTGAGCCCCACATCTGCCTGAGTATGTACCAGGGTGATCCTCTTCTGCTCCAGAAGTGTGTTAAATTGTTTCAGGTCTTTCTGCAGAGCTTCGATGTCCTGGGATTCCTCAGAGGTTTTGCTCCAGCTTCTCCTTTTTCGGCTTCATGGTCCCAAACAGGGCAGCGCAGGGCTGGGGGGAGGTGCCCTCGGAGTTGCTCTCCACTCCAGCCCCTCACTCACCCTCTGCTGAGAGGTCTTCAGGCTGCCCTGGGGCATTAGCCCCACTCCAACCTGAGGTCCACAGTTTGCCATCCCCTCAGAACTCAGAACTCATTCAGCGGGGTGGAATGGCGGGCACATGGAATTCTCCCACACCTCAGCACCTGGCCCAGCCCAATTCCTGACCTGCCAGGAGGGGCCTGGAAGCTCAGCAAGGTCCAAAGGTCAACCCAACAGGGCTCTGGCCCTCACAGTGCAGTGTCAGAAGCCAGATGTCCTGTCATGGGGAACAGGGGTGCCCCAAGCGAGGAGCCTGAAAAATGAGGGCTCTCCAAGGGACTCTAGATTTTTCTTGATGGAAAAAAAAAAAAAAAAAGTAGTATTTCAGTTCTAACTTAATTGATCAATATTTAAAATACAGCAGTTTCTCTCTCAAGATGTGTGAAGGAACTTATAGTCAGACAAATTTTACATCCCACAAATTAATACCAAGAGATATAAAAACTTTGGTTTGTGAGTTTTGTTCTGCATCTTGAAATTACCCAAAATTCGTAGGCATTATAGTTTTTATTATAAGACTAAAAAAAAAAAAGTCTTTCATCATGGAAAATTCAAACATTTCTAAAGAATAGACCAACAGTAGACTCAATATAGCCATCATCCAATTTCATCGCCTATCAGTTGTTTCATATACATTCCTCCCTCAATTCTGCATTTTTAAACAAATCAGAGATGTCACATCTATAAATATTATGCATCTACAAAAGGACTCTAAAAAATAACTATGTACCATTCTAACATTACTACTAATAAAATAATCCATTAATTAAATCAAATATCTAGGCAATGTGCAAATTTCCCTAATTTTTGCAGTTTGTTCAAGATCCCAGAAATGTCCATATACTACAATTTATTGATATATTTCTTTTTTTTTTTTTTTATTGATATATTTCTTAAGACTCTTTTACTTTATAGATTTATTCTTCCCCTCTCTCTCCTCCTCCCTGTCTCTTTCTGCAAGGTATTTGTTAAGGAAGCCAGGTTATTTATTGTGTCGAAACTTGCCACATTCTGAATTTTTCTTATTGTTTCTCTGTTTTATTATTTAACACATTCCCTTTATAAACTGGTTGGTCGGTCTAGACATTTCATCAAATTCAAATTCAATTTTCAACAAAATTCATCATGGGTGGTATGGGGCTTTTAGCACATTTTTACAAATTCTTTGACATTTCTCCTGTGAAAAGGTGGAGGAGTCTAACTCCTCTCCATTTGCATTCATGCTGGCCTTGGTAACTAGTTTCTCACAAAATGATATTGTGACCCAACTCCTGTCTGGTTCTCCATCTGGACACATCCTTGGAACTCAGACACAATGCTGCTAGAAGTGAAGCAGCTACATGGGAGGGCCCTACAGAGGTATTCTAGTCACAGCTGCAGAGAAAGTCTTCACTGAGAGCCAACTTCAACTGCCAGACATGGGAGTGAACAAGCCTTCACATGATTCCAGCCCCTAACCTTCAGCCAGGCTTGACCTTTGTTCCATGTGGGACAAAGACAAATTGGTTGGCTCAGCCTCGCCCAAACTGTACCTTCATCAGCAAAAAAAATGTTGTTTTAACGTTTGGAGTGGTTTATGATACAGCTATAGATAACTGTTATAGTCAGTATTGTGTACTACCATCAGGATGCATATATCTGCCTATTTCTTTTTATGATGCTAGCAATTGATGATCATTGCCGAGATCTATTAATTCATTACAGGTTGTAAATAGTAACACTATAATTCTATCATTTTATCTTCCTTATCTAAAACACATATATAATGAAACTTATCCTGAAGTAAAGTGAGCATAATTTTGAAAACTCTTATTGACTTCCATTACATTCTTTCATGGATACCTATTGTGGACATCTAAGATTAAGATCTAGGAGTGACAAAATGGCCACTAATTCTGTCACAAAAGTGGTTTACAAGAACTAGACTATTCTACATGCCTTTTGGATATCTTCTCCTGTAACTGCAGTATATGGGAATGAATCAGGAAGTAAAGGATAGAGAACAACCACACAACAACTTTAGAGCCCCAAAAGCCAGGAACCCAGGTGCCTGATGTAATAAGTCAAATGGAAAGATATTCAATAGGGCAACAGTCTGTCATAATACAGACGATAAAGAGAAGCCAGGCAAATTTGTGGGCCATCTATAATGAAGAATTCCTCAGACAACAAAAAGACCCCCCCAAAAAACAAACAACAAAACAAAAACAAAAAAATCCTAAGCAAAAAAAGGGTTAAGAAAAGAGTAAAATGATAAAGGGCTTTGTCACTGCATTATAGTACATAATTAGGTAATTAGAAGTATTAAAACAGACAAAGCATTGGGCCCAGATGAATTACTGAAGATGCAAGTATTCAATAAGATGCCCCAGGGGGAAAAATAAAGCCCTTGGTGAAGGTTTATAATCATGCAGTAGGACAGAGAAGCACAGAAGGACTTGAAGGAACAATAACTGATGCTATGCTCATACTTTAAAAACAAAATTTCAAAACAACCATTCATCCAAAATTTAAAATGAGCTGATGGAAACTCCCCAGAATACTATTAAACACCAAAATAATGGTAATACCTTCTTTTGGTTTATTGTTTTTTTTTTTTTTTTTTTAAAGAAAAAGTGGAAAATCAAGCAAAAACCATCAAAGGAAGCAATTTCATACAGAATGAAAGCAGGCATACTTCTTCTTCTTATGCTCCCTGTTTTGGTTGATGATTTCACCATTCTCTTCCTATTCAACCAAATCTGCTTTCTCATCTTTCCAAGTCCAAGCTGGACTTAATTTCCCAGCTTCTTTCTCAGAGAGCTGTAGACATGTGACTGAGGTGCTAGCCAACGAAATGAGAGTAGAAGTGATGTAGGACCACAAAATTCAACCCCCACCTCCACTTCAATCGAGCCCCATACACATTTCCTTTTCCAGCTGGACAGAAGAGAAAAGGTCACCCGGGAGGCTTGGGAAGCTACCTATGGACTATGGTGGTTTTAAAAATACATGTGCAAATTCTTTAGAACATCTCTCCTCTTCGATTGCTTGCTCTGGGAGTAGTTTCCTCTGGAGAAAGACACTTAAATAGTCCCACAGAGAGATACACATGGAAAGGAACCAATATGGATCCTCCAGCCCTAGTGAAGCCTCCAGATGACTGCAGTTCCAGTTGATATCTGACTGTAATCTCATGAGACTCCTAAGCCAGAACCTTCTGGCTAAGCTTCTCTCCAACTGCTGATATGTGGCAACTATGAAATAAACGATTATTGTTCCAAGTCACTAGGTTTTGGTCAACTTATTATACAGCAACAGATAACTAATACAGGTTTTGATACCTGAATCTGGGGTGTTATTGAAAAAACCATAAAATACATGGTAGGAATGTCTAAGGAACTGGACAGGAGCTGGAAGGGCCTTGCATATAGTATCAGTGAAGGATTAAAGAATAAAAAAAAAAAGGCTGCTGGCAAAAGATAATCCATGAGCATGCTGCCAGTGAGGGTTTAAATGAAAATAAGAAAAACGTTATAGGAAAAATGGATGAAGAAGTTTCCTTATTATGTGCCAGAAACATGGCTGCTTATAGTTACACAGAAAATTAAAAATGTACCACATAAGCTAGAGTGACCTAGCTAAGAACCTATTCAGGCAGAGTATTGAAGGTGCTGCCTAAGTTATACTTGTTACTTATAGTAGAATGAAAGAGGGGAGAAGCCAAAGGAAGAGGTTCTAGAACTTTGAAAATAAAACTTCTCTTTCTCGGCCTGCTCTATTCAGCAAATGATCCTAGCATTATGACACTGCTTCTGGGCAAACATCAAATCTAAAACATAGTATAAATAAGTAAGTAAAATCTATAGATGAAACCAAGGGAGTGAGTATAAAATCTTTTGTTAAGATCTCAGAAAACTCTAAAACAGTACCTCAGAGAACCCTTCTGTCAGACAAGATGCCCTGATGCCCTGTAAAGATGCCTCACAGACCCTTTAGCTGTTAGAAGTCAGGGATGGTGCTGTACATCCTACACTGCACATGACAGCCTCTCACAACAAAGAATTGGTCCAAAATGTCAACGCTCCCAAGGTTGAGAAACTCTGCATTAGAGTGTATCAGCCTAGAGGGCACAAACCATATTTATTTATTCTCTTTCTGAGTAAGATTTATAGTAACTCACCAATGTTTCCATCTCCTGTTTGCTCCACAGAGTGCTCTGCATACAAAAGGTATTCACTTAATATCTCTTGCATTGAAAAAGTGTTAAATCTAAGGCAAACAAATTAACATAAAATATTACAGAGTTGTGGAAAGACTAGGAGTCCCAGGTTTTATTTCCATTTTGGCCATTAACAAATTATATTTTCTTAAGTCCTATTCTTTGCTAGTTTCAACTTTCCAGGTTTGCAAAATAAAAAGATTTAATTAGATGACTATCAACAACACAAATGCCATTATGGGTGCCAGATACAAAGCCTAAGAATATCTAGGAGAGAAAAGAGATATTTTACAGATTTTTTTAAAGGGAAGTAATTACAATAAAATGTATGTGATCTATGAAAGAATTAAAACAGGCACTATTTTCTTTATTAGGACCTTCAACTTCTAGTACAGTAGCTAGTACGTAATAATTTCTCAAGTAGTATTTGTTGAATGAGTGAATAAATCCACAAAGCTACAAATAAACCAAAGAAAAATAAAAATGAAATCTATGGACTCAGGGACTGCAGGTGGGAAGATGAAGCAGAAGAAAGGCTAGGGCAGAGTTCTGCTGTCATCGTTTCCATAATTATAAAGACAAGAGCAATGTATAGCTTTTAGAGGAGCTTTTAGAGGCCACAAACTGAAGGAGAACATTGATTTTTTTTTTTTTTTAAGAAAAGGTAGAAATCTGTTGTGATGACAATAGGCAGAATCCAGCCCAAGAGGATAGCAGAAAATCTCCAAGAGGCTAACATGGCAGGTGGGCATTTGAACTCACCTTACAAGTGAGATGATGAAGCAGAAGAGTTATGATGACAGGAAACAGCAAAGAATGCACAGTGAGGAAAGGGCAGGTAGGGCTGGAGTTTCAGGAGACGAGATGGGTCACCCTCTAAATAGATTATGTTCATTAAAGATTCTAATTCTCCAATGTCCTAAGTTACACAGCAAGCCCTCTTCTATCCCACTGCCTCCCCACCTCAAAAACACAAAAACTTAAAAAAAAGTTCTACTCACATCATAAAGATGAAAAATTAGGGCAAAAACATGTAAGTAGATAGATGTGTGCACTTTAAGTACAAGACTCTGTCACAGCTGAAAATACAGATTCTATTTTGTAGCTTTTCAACAATTAAAACATTTTAAAGTAATTCAAAGCATTTACCCTTGAAGTACTAAGGTAGCTTCAATTCCAAATCTACATTTAAGTTCTGAAAAGATTATGTTCTACTACTAAACAGGTTATACCTAGTAGGAATATTTTAGGATGAGCTATTACTTGACCACTCACCAGACTTTACCTGTGAACCTTCTTATAATGAACATGTGAACCCACAATTATGAGTAGTGCTGAAAAAGCTGGCTTAATTTAAAACAAGAAGGATCTCAAAAGCAAAACCTCTTTTGGTCAGCAGCTCACGGTGATATATCTGTGCTGCCACTACTTATTACATGTAACCACTGCTTCCAAATTCCAAAGATTAGGAGGATCCTACAACTGTATGTTCTGCAGAAAATACACCTATGTTTTCACTCAAATGCTAAAGAGCCTTCTTCAAATTTAAAAAAAAAATCCCATAAATTAGAGTAAATGTGTAAGAATATGCATGCCTAAATGGAACAGAAATGGGAAAAAATACATGTTAAAAACAGGAGCAGCACAGGAAAACATATATATACATATATATACGTATACATATATATATATATGACTATAATAATAAAATATTTTGTTTTTACCTTAAATGTTGTCAAATGAGGCAGGACTACAGGCCATTTGACAAGAAGAATTGTTTCTTGTATTCCTGAAAATCTGTTTTTCCCTTCTTTAATATTTAAGAAACACACACACAGGTTGCCGACAACTCTTAGAGAGCGGCTTGTGTTGTCGTTTTCGCTTTCCCGGCTGTGAACAAGTGCATATGTGAGGGCTGGTCGTGCATGCACAAGCATGTACTTTGCCTGCATTAAATAAAATCACAACACAACACCAACTACATCCACTCATTCATGTGTGCCTGCAGTCCACCTCGAGGAGACTGAAAATATAAATACAAGCTGCTATTTTGGTGTGATCACACGAATATGGCAGCTTGTGTGTTTTTTTTTTCTCTTTAACATTTTAACACTGGGCAGATTGTCTGCATTAACACAAACCAAAATCAATTCTGCTCTGAAACTGCTTGCAAAATTTTCCTTCCCTAAGGAATTTGTTTTTTATTTAAGTAAAAAATGGGCTTGCAGGAAACTGTATAAGAAAGACCAACATTTAGGACATCTGAACTTTGCACAGTGTGACAAACAGTGTTGGACCAGAGGACTGGCAGTATCTCTCTCAAAATGGGGACTTTGGAGAAGATGGACTTAAGAAAAATTTTAAAAATCAGTAAGTTCACTTTGTAAAATTACTTTTGTGTATCATTAATATAGGAAAAATTTGCAAAGTAGTCTAATTCCAAGTTGCCTCCTACACTGAAAGGTATAATTAAATTTGACTAAAAACTCAGATGAGACTTGTATACTGTAAAAAGTCATGGAGGTACTCTTAAGGGCAGAGGAAGGAAATAAAAGTTAAGTATCTAGCACAGACCATATCTGAAAATTCCCTATGAATATAAAATAAAATGCAGATAGTCATATCATACATAAATATATGACAATAAATCATCTACATAACACTACCCAGTAAAACTTTTTATGATAGAAATGTTCTATATCTGTGTTGTTCCATCCAATAGCACTTGAAATATGACTACCATAAATAAAGACTTAATTTTTAATTTTACTTAATTTAAATTTATACAGCTATATGTGCTGGGACAGTACATATATGTAGTTTTAAAAAGAGAATTTTAGCAATTATTACTGAATCCACAAAATATTAAATTACAAGATAAAAAACTGAGATGACAAAGTTTTCTTATATAGATTGTATCTAAAGCTTGATCCATATATAAACTATAACCAAAAGGAAGCATTAATATGAGAGAGTTGAATTCTTAAAGCTCTAACCATACCATGGAGAGTGAAGTAAGAAAGAAGGTAATTAACTGATGAATGGAGCTACCTGAAGTGCTACTATAATAACCCTATAATAACCAGAAACATAAAAAGACCAAGAATAACCAGAAACATAAAAAGACCAAGAATTGAAGATGATGACTACCGTATCCACTAAGGCAATCAGATAAACTTTAAATACAGTCAAAGTTACAGCAATAATAGTTAAAGAATTGTAATCATTTCAGTCGAGAGAGAAAGAATGCATCTGAAGAAAAAGTGATACTGTTTGGCAATAGCTTATAATATGTTAATTTGCAAATGATATATACACTACAAATACACTTTTAGAATAGACCTTGATAGACCAAATAACAGACTTCTCCGGCATCTAATATGGAAATGATATTTTATTCTGAACTCCGTATTTCCCATCATTTTCAATAATACTGTATGTATTTCATATAATGTTACAGCCTTTGAAGCACAGCAAAATTGGTTCAGAATGGACGATTCAAGTTCTGAATTAGAAATGCTATAAATTGGAAGTTCCTTGATTTACCTTTTGATTATCAGTTTTTTCAGTAATAAAAATGAGAACAGTAACAACCTCATTAGGTTGACATAGGAACAATTAATTGAAATGAATACAAAATCCTTTGAGGCAAAAAAGGGCTAGTAGAATAAAGGAATATTAAAATTAGTTGAGGAGGAGATAATATTTAATACAGTGACATATTCAGATCAAATAGATTCAATAATGATGGCAACAATACAGCTTATGAGATGAAATTATCTTGTTTAAACTTGGGCTTGAAGGCTAATAACAGTATTTTTTTTTCAAAGTGTGCTTATGTCTCTGAAGACTAAAAATGTTAAAGATTGTTACTACTAAAATTGAACAATACAGATAATCAGTGATAAGATATACAAACAATGAGCCTTTACTAAACATCAGACTCCACAGTGGCACAAAAATAAGATCCATGCCATCCAAAGGCATACCAGTTAGATCTGAAAGACGAGACCTGGGCTAACACCAGAGCTCTCATACATACTGTTTCCATTATAGCACCAGTTATCTTACACTGTAACTTTTTTCCTGGTTGCTTTATTTATTAGATTTTGAGATTCTTAAGGGTCCATGCCATATTTATCTTGGCATCCCCAGCACCTGGCACCCTGAGGAGATTAATATAAATGTACTGGATACATTGGCAGATTGAATATACTGGCAGGTCTAAATGAATATAGGACTCAACAAAATTAAGTAATATCATTAAAAAGTTATCAAGAAATTCTACTAGAGCACAGAATAAGCACAAATTTACAATTGTAAAGACTGGAAAATGTTTCATGAACAAGATGGTCATGAACTCAGGCCTTTAAAAATGAATTTTCAGGGATCCAAAAGGGAGCAATGGGAAGAAGCAGCATTCCAACAGAGAACAAGCAAGTAATGCAAAGCATGGAAAAAAGAAAGCACAGAACCCATTCAGAAAATAATGCCAGAGCACTGGTCTAAAACAGAACTGTGGAGGGACTTCAGATTTCTGGTTCTGCATATAAGGGACTTGGACATCACTACTCCTTCCTAACAAGTAAAAAGCTGAGCAGACTGAAAAAACAACTCTTCTTGGATCTATAAGAGAGGGGAGGACACAGGGTAAACAGGCAAATATAGGGAGTCACAGCTTACTGGAGCAGAACTCATAAGCAAAATCCCTGGCAGGCTACAATATAGGATAGGAAAACCTGAACTATATACTTAATGAATTGCTAGAAAGCTCAGTGTAGACAACTCTGAGAGTCAAATACTCCAAGGGACGCAATAATAGGGAGGCTCCCCCTGAACACCTCCAAGAGCTTGACCAGGCTTCTACAGTAACTATCAGAAAAAAAAAAAAAATCCCCTCAGATTCCTGTGGCGGGGGGGGGGGGGGGGGGGGGGGGGGGGGGGGCGGGGGCGGGATTGTGGCAGGCAGAATTCATTCTGAACATAGCACTCTGTTCTTAACAAAACCTGCCCTCAAAAACCAAAAACAAACCACCACCACAACAAAAACCTGCCTCAGGGAAAACTAGTTCACCAAAGCCTAATCTGCTGGGGTACTCTTTGACCCTAAATGACCTGGGAGAAGGGAAATAACCAACTCCAGTCCATTTTAACCATTGTATTCCATTTAAGGCAGTGGGAAGAATTAGAAGCACTTGTGAAGGTCATGGTCCAGGTTCACTGTAAGACTAAGACCTAATCAGAGGACTAAAGAACACCTCCACTCCCCACTCACCTCATTACCACATTATTAAAGGCCTATTTAGAGCAGTTCCTTTTAACTACCACATCATGTTCCAGCTACCAGGAAAAAAAAATTATAACACATAACAAAAGGCAAAAGGCACAATTTGAAGAGACAGAGCAAGCATCAGAACCAGACAAGGTAGGGATGCCAGAATTATGAGATGAGAAATCAAATGCAACTATGATTAATATGCCTAGGGCTCTAATGGATAGAGCAGACAGCGTGCAACAACAAACAGGAAAAGAAAGCAAAGATGGAAATCCTAAGAAAGAACCAAAATGAAGCGCTAGAGGTAACAAAACACTGTAACGGAAGAATGCTTTTGATGGGCTTATTAGTAGACGAGACAGAACCGAGAAAAGACTCTCTGAGCTAAAGGACAGATTGACAGAATTCTTGAAAACTGAGAAGCAAAGAGAACGAAGACTGAAAAACAAAAAAGCAGAACAGGAAATTCAAGGACTGTGGGACAACTACCTAAGATGTAAAATAATGCATAATGGGAATATCAGAAGGAGAGGACACAGAAAGAACAGAAGAAATATTTGAAGCAATAATGACAGAAAAATTCCCCAAATTAATGTCAGACACCAAACCACAGATCCAGGAAGCTCAGAGAACACTAAGCAGGGTAAATGCCAAAAAAGTTATACCTAGGCATATCATCATCTTCAGACTACAGAAATTCAAAGATAAAGTCCTTAAAGAGGGGAAAAAACACAACCAAACACCTTACCTATACAGGAACAAAGACAAGAATAATATCCAACTTCTACTTAGAAACCATGCAAGCAAAAAGAGTGAAGTGAAATATTTAAACTGCTAACAGAAGAAAAACAACAACCTAGAATTCTGTATCCTCTGAAATTATCCTTTAAAAGTAAAGGAGAAACAGACTTCCTCAGACAAGCAAAAATTGAGGGAATTTGTCGTCAGTAGATCTGCCTCACAAGAAATTATTTAAAAGAAAAGAAGAAAATAATATAGGTTAGAAACTTAGATTTACATAAAGAAAGAACATAAGAAGGAATAAGTAAAATAAAAATTTTTATTTTTCTTATTGTCAATTGATATAACAGATACCAGCTATTTAAAATAGTAATACCAACAATGTATTCAATTATGTATGTTTATAGGTGTGCATATATACAAACATACATAGGTGTGTGTGTGTATATATATATGTATTTATATATACGTGAAATAACAGCAATGGCACAAAGGATATGAGGAAGGAATAAGGATTATTTTGTTATTATGAAGTACCCTATCAGTGAAGTGGTATAGTGTTATTTGAAAGTGGATTTGGATTACCTAAAATACAGATTGCAAAATTTAAATCAACTACTAAAAAAGTAAAAGAAATGTAATTGGTATGCTGAGAAAGGAAAGGAAATGAATATAAAATGCTCAATTAAAACTACAATGGCTATAAAAGGGTGGAAGATGATAAAAGAAACAAAGAACAAGGTAACAAATATGATAGATAATAAAAAAAATAATCACTTTAAATGTCAACAGTCTATATGCACCAACTAAAAGACTGAGATTGTCACAGTGAATCAAAAATATGACAACTATATGTTGCTTACAAAGAACCCACTTTAAATATAAAAACACATTTAGATTAAAAGTAAGTGAATGGAGGAAAATGTACCAGGCTAACACTAATTAAAAGATTTTTTAAAAAGGGCATTACATAATGATAAAAGGGTCAATTCTCCAAGAAGACATACTGATCTTTAACATGTATGCACCTAACAAGAGCATCAAACTGTCTGAAGCAAAAACCAATAAAATTGCAAAGAGAAATTTTAAAATCCACTATTATGGTTGGCAAGTTTAATACCTGTCCATCAGAAACAGACAGATCTGGCAGGCAGAAAAGGATATAGGTGAATTCAACATCATCAATCTACTGAATATACTGACATCTATGTACTTTTCCAACCAACAACAGCCAAATACACATTTTCTCAAGCTCACAAAGAACATTCACCAAGATATACCACATTCTGGACCACAAAACATGCCAAAACCAAGATGGCAGAGGAGAAATCATGCAGTGTCTGCTCTCAGACTACAGTAGAGTTAAACTAGACATTTAACAGAAAGAGAGCCGGAAAACTCTAGAAGGGAACCATGTGTTAGGAGGTCTGGGTAAGTCCATTCTTCTAAGACCACAGAGATTCAGAGAAGGCTTTAGATTAGGCAAGTAGCATGATCAGAAATGTGCTTTGAGAAAATAAGGCTGTAATACATGGATTTTACTGGAGGAGAAAGAGAACATATTTGAAGACAACAATTAAACAAGTTAAAGACTCTAGATAGGAGGTAAAAAAAGGATCCAAGACAGGGAAGCAAAAATGGAAAACTGATGATATAAGAAAACTATATATGACTTCTTAATTAACACTTAAAAATGCAAAATGCATATCCTCCAACCTATCTATTCCTAACCATCTTTATTAATACATCTTTCATCTAAGTCACTAACTTAATGTGGAATCATACCACAAGACTCTTAGTTACTGCCCCAGATTCCATCTTTACCTCTACCCACCCCATTGCACAGCAGCCAGAATGATCTTTTTAGATATCACACCCCTGCTCAATGGCTTCCCATTGCAATTGGAATAAAACCTTAACTCCTTACTGTGGCCTACAGAACTGCTTGTCGGGCATTTGCTCTCTCCCAAATTTCCCTACTTACATCACTTAACCTCCTTGCCATACCTACCATACCCCTTCCATACCCCTTCAGTTTCTCAAAACACCAAACTTATTTTCACTGAGGGACTTTGCACTAGCTGTTCCCTCTGCCTGGAATGTTCTTTCCCTAAGTCTTCACATTGCTGGCTTTTTAAAATTTTCATACCTCAGCTCAAATGTCATCTTCTCAGAGATGTCTTTTCTAATCCCTGTCCTAAAACTCCCATCCCTCTAACTATCCTACCACCCTGCTTTATTTCTTCACAGCAATTACCATCCTTTACAATTATTCTCTTTATCTGTACATGATGACTGCCTCGCTTCCCCACCCCTCTGACACTAAAATGTAGGATCTTATCTGTCTTATTTATCACTCTGTTCCTGCAAGGCAAAGGGTAAGGCTGGGACATAGTAGACACTCAATAAACATACAGTAAAAAACAAAATTCTTATCAGAGATGCTAGTAAATGAATGACACTATGTAACATTCACTGAGCTCTATTTCTTCTTTTATTTTTCTATTATATCATGAGGTACCTTACAGACTGGATTGAAAATCATGGATTTTAGATCATGTAGTACCTTATAAATGTCAAATTTTCTAAGGTAACTGGCTGGTAATTTTTTTTAAAGGGATACCTTTACTGTTTGGTTAACGATATATACTATGCATTTTGTTTTTAAGAGGCCTGTTTTACTGCCACTGATAACATACTTACTTACATGACTGATGAGGAAATTCATTTTTTGTTTTTTTTTCCAACAAATGTTTGAGTGCCTCTTGTACACCAAAATAAGGGCATTCTACTTTCTGAAACTGTATACGAGAGGTCAAGCAAAGCCACACAATGCCTCTGAGAGTAGTTTCCCTATTATTGGTTACTCTTGGTTATTTAGATAACCCAACTCATCAAAATGACCCCATATCTCCCAACCCCTCTAACCTGCTACCAATGCCAGTAATGTAGAGTTCTGTTATACTCTGAACCCACAATTCCACTGTTTTCATTTTTATTTTTTAAAGTAAGCTCTAGGCCCAATGTGGAACATGAGATCAAAACCTATGATCAAGAGTCACATGTTCTACTGACTAGGCCAGCCAGGCATCCCTCCACTGATTTTCATTTTAAACTAGAAATCTGATTTGTTCAGTAAGTAGTATGACCTTAATAGCAGTCATCTAATTATTCAGTATTTGGGACCTGGAAAGAGGTGAATGTCAGAGAGCCGGAGGCCTTGACCTTGTAACAGGTCTAGCTAGAGTTGAACTAGCAGTGGGGCACACAGGAGAAGCTGCAGAAGGACCTGGAAGAAGGCACTAGGGATATCCATTACTATGCAAATACATGGCCCATACCAGATCCAGTGACTAAATTTACTGACATTTATGTAACTGTTTATGGCTTAAAGTGTTAACATATCGAGGGGCACCTGGGTGGTAGAGTCAGTTGAGCATCTGACTCTTAGTTTTGGATCAGGTTATTATGTAGGTTTGTGATCTCAGGGTCATGAGATCGAGCTCCATGCTCAGCATTGTGTCCATTTGAGATTCTCTCTCCCTCTGACCCTCTCTTCTGCACACACACACACACACACTCTCTCTCTCTCTTCTCTAGGATGAATAAATCTTCAAAAAAAAGTGCAAGTCTATCTAAATACTCTTATTACAATGTACATTTATTAATCCTCAACAATCCTTTGAGGTTAACTATTATCCGCATTTTACAGAAAAGGAGGAAAGCTGTTCCTTGAAAGTAATAGGTCTAAGATTATAGCATATGTTGCTAAAACTTATCCTAGGACCCTCCCACACAAATTCCATGTACTTCTCACTACATGACCCAGAAAGATGAAGCCCAATATATAAAAGTCATGTATATTAGTCATGTACTAAGTAAACAATTCTTTCACATGGTAAATAATAAGTAGACTGAATGAAATGGTTTGCAAACCTGAATGACTTTGAGAGAGACGGAAATAAAGACAGTAAAAATAATAGTTGCCATTTAAAAAGTAATTTGGTTAGAAAGGGATTCAAAGGTATAAATCAAGAGACAAATTTTTCTAGCAATACCAATATTAGGACCACATAATATAACTTAATCAAAAGCACATGAATTTCAAATCATTGTTGAAAACTGAAAAATGAATATTAAGATTATCAATATTATAATTTACATTGTGAAAGTGAAAACAAATCTACATTTTAAGAATAGAAAATAATCATTACTATCAAAAATGGCTAAAATAACTTTTTTATTAACACAAGGTGAATATTGCATTCAATTAAAACTCCTCTATGGATTCTGTATTTTACTAAAATTACAAAGAGGTAACACTAATTTGAATTACTCAAGGTTCTACATACGTTCTTTTGACATCTTGTTCAATCATTGATCGAAGTTCTTTATCTTGAAAAAATTTATTCCAAAGACTCTGAAATGAGGAAAACAACCTATTTAAAATAATCTTACACCTTTGCTTGACTTTTATGATCTCAATTTAATAATTTAAGTGATCACATTTATCCTTCTCTGAGTTATTTTACAATGCAGAAAGGAAGCCTGAAATTGAAATAATTTTTATTAAAAGCTAGCTTAATATCAGAAACACACCCTTATACTAACATCAATTTTTCCCAGTAACAATACCGTATATATTTTAAAATTTTGTATTATCTATGTAAAGTGAATGATAGTTTTGCTGCTATACATCCACTAACTCCCTTATAGTAACAGAAAGGTCTGCTTGGATTAGAGCAGGGCCATAGGCCGACTGGTTTCAGCTTGAACCTGACCTGAATTCCCAATGCACTAAGAAAGATAATGCTTTCTACAAAGCTTGGTTTTATGATCAAACAAATTTTTAGGCACTTTTTAAAATGTGAATTTAAATAAAGCTTAAAATTTACTTAATATTTTATGTTGCTTTACTGTAGACTACATTATAACAACTTTATGTATCAGGGAAAACATGCTAATATTATATGTGAGCTGGAAAATAATTTCTGTTAGTGAAAAAATAGAAATTAGAGCAGCAGTTGAAGAAGTTATGCAATAACACCTCTAAAGTAGTAATTCTTAGTCTTTCCTGGAATATGAGTGGGAATAGGCAGATCTTTTTCATTATCTTTAAAAACTTTTTAATAGACTCTCTACAAATATTCACTTTTCTTCCTGGCAATCAGTCCCACCAAGTGAACTTTACCTATTTTTATTATCAAGGGAGGCTTTCCTAGTCTCCCCATTACCCACTACAACCGTGATAAAACAGTTCTATCCTCCTGTTGATGCTCTCCTATTTTACCCTGAGTTCTTATGGTCCCCTGGGACTTCTCCATAGTGCCACTCAACAAAAATAGATTGTGAACCTCCTACAACACAGGGTGAACACAACATGGAATAACTTCCATCAGGTTTTAGAGACATAATATACAGAGTAAAAAACAAATAATTAGTTGGCATGAAATAACATTGCTTTCACAGTGATTGATAAGCAATCTCCTAAGCATATTCTTATGAGCAAAAGAAGCTGAAATATGAATAAAGATGAACTTTACCCCTTCATCCTGTGAAAGGGGATTATTGATCATCAAATCTTGCTGGCCAACAACCTTCCTTGGGTTTGTGATGTGCTGGCAAAGAAAGGAAGAAAACACACAAAAATCAGTTATTGGACTTTAAAGTATACATAAGAAAACAATTACATTAATTAAAGTACAACTTACTATTTCTTTAATGTTGCTATACCATGCTCTTAATTCTTTAATTCTACTTATCCACTGGCTTTTATCTTGAGGAAGAACACAAAGAAATAGCTGTCAAGAAAAAAAAGGGGAAACTTCCGTAAAAATCCTAACAAGTAACATGTAAAACTATGCCAAACAGAACCACCTGAAAATTGAAAGTGATATTCATATTCATGGTATTCCATATTTGTATCATTCCAATTCCCAATAAATTATATTTCGGAATGTTTATATATATTTGGACAATTCAAAAACTGAGCAAAGGCCAAATGAACATGATCCCAAAAGGTACACCATGGAAGTGACTCAAGCTCCTCTCCACATTTATATTAAAAATGAACAAGAATGCATTGAGGTTCAAGTATAATTCCCATTTTACAGTCTTATATTAATGCAGGTATTGACAGACACCAAGTCCAATGATTAATTTCAAGTTTTAAGATTTGTCTTAAAACAGGCAGGTAAAGGATGGAGAACAACAACCTGAGGGCAGGGTTTCAGATGTGAAGTTATTTCTTTTATGGCAGAAATGTAATTTACAACTGGCAATTGGCTTATGAAAATAACAAGCATTTTTAGAAAGACAAATTTGATTTAATTTAGTTTAATACGACAATAAAATAAATCTGGATTTGAGTTTATTTTTAGCAAACGAAGGATACTAAAAGTTAAACAACAAGGAATGGGGGGTGGGGCATGAATATTTGTATACAAATATTCTAGCAGCAGGTCTCCTGTCTTTGCTGCCTGCATCTAACAGAAGAAAAATGTATTTTAATTATTAACTCTAAATTATTAAATCTAAAACTGTCTAATACATCATGCGTTTCTTACTGTCTTTACTTGCACAGACTCTTTATGTTCAATTTATGCAGATAAAACCTAAAAAACTTTCAATAGAAGTCATTTCAGAAATAAATCTAAACCTCAATTAATTCATTTTGAGAGAACAAAAAGGGACAATATTGCCAGGCAATTACAAAAGATAACTGCAGATTATTACTAGTTTTGGTAATCAATGGCTCTTTCTCTTAAGAGATTGACCTAATTTTTTTCCATTTCTCTTTCCTGCTGTCCTTCACTTTAGGTTTCCAGTGGAAAAGAGAGAGAGAGAGAGAGAGAGAGAGAGAGAGAGAGAGAGAGAAATCTTTTCCATCTGCTGTTTCTGAGGCAAAGGGGTGGGGGGGGGTACTAAATGGCTGCACTTGATACAGTGGGAAGCTGGAAGTAAATCTCCCTCTGCTCCTGCCTGGCTTCAAGGATTTCTGCAGAAGCTTCTGGGGAACATATTCAAAGGTGTTGCTTTGAATTCTGCTCCATCAAATGAGATGAAAGAACAGTTATTTCAAATAACTCTTTTACCATCACCAGTTATTCGGGACTAAGGTGGTTCAACCTTATTAGTAAATGTCCTATGAAAGATAAACTTGGATGGCCAAAAAATCGAGAGTCAAGTCTCCTGGAAAATTCAGTGATCCCCTGCATGGGTAATCTCCCAGGGCATCAGGTAATGTGTTGATATACTGCAACCACAAACTGTAAATAAATATTTTCTTCTTACCTTCCAGCAAATGCTGCGGAACCTGCTGCTTCTCAGCTGCCCATTAATCCCCTTCTGCCTTATTGTTGCCAAGTAATTGTTGTTTACAAATAGTTCTTCCCATTCTTTCCTATATGCAAGAAACCAAAGCATAGGGATCCTTTTGTTAAAATTCTCTGCTTGGAGAGGAATGCTACAGGAAATTAATTTTAAATAAGTCTAAGAAATGCAACTTTTAAAACGTATATATTTAGTTGTGTACTGTTTCTGAACGCATGGCTGTCTTTTTGGACACAGTTCTTCTGTAGATTTAATGAATATGTAGATCGCTATAATTATGCCAGCTACTGAAATTCATAATGTCTAAGGAGGCTATTCCATCTCCTCTAAAATGCTGGTAGCGCAGTTCAGTGAAACAAGAAAAAATATGAATATTAATATAAATATATGACTGCTTTAGCCATTGACAAAGACATGCCCGCTCCAAAAATACATAACAAAAAAGGATACCATTAATTATATTAACTTCTCACATGAAATATCTGTTTAAATGAACCCATTTCTCTTTAGTGTCAGGCTGCAGAGTTGAATATAATAGACTACTTTCTTTAACTTTTAGTGCTATTTACTATTGAAATCTCTGCAACTTCTTTCTACATGATCAGTTTTAAAATTTTAACAGGTGCAGGCAAATTTGAAAAAAACATCAAAAAATTAAAAAGCCTCACTGTAAAAACTGTTAAAGGCAAGCTTGAGTACCTTGCAGTACCTATGGCTGAGTAGATAAACAACTGAAATATGCCTCCCAGGCACGCAGACACCAGGGGCCTAACACCTGTGCCTCATTAATATACAAGTAAATCTGCTCTACTGGGAAACAATTGGAAATTAATTGTCCCAAACCATTTACTGAGTTTGAATAAAGGAAGGAGACCTATATTCCCTGCATCTTGTACCAAACTAAACATCAAGAATCATTTGTCAACAGTTGAGGCTATTGAGCGCAGCTTCATGAAATTTCTCTCAGATTTCATAATGCCACAAAAAACTTATCATGTAAAACTTATTATCAAAGCTGAAACCCTGGCAATCTTCTTCAGAGGGACTTCCTCAAAAGAAAGCCTTTAAAACAAACCATCCTCCTATACATACATGCAGTTGTCACTGGCCAAACCCTACTCATTTTGAGAAAAGACAGCGTTGCACACTATGTTATCTTAGAGCCAGTAACGCAACCAACTGCATATTTACAGTTTAAAAACCTGACTGTGATTCTGGAGTCCCGGGATCGAGTCCCACCATCAGGCTCCCTGCATGGAGCCTGCTTCTCGCTCTCTCTGTGTCTCTTATAAATAAATGAAATCTTAAAACAAAACAAAACAAAAACCTGACTGTGGGATACCTTCTCCAGAGTTTTCCAGAAGGGTGACCAAGGCAATGGCACATTCCTGACTTCCACAAGCAGGAGAACTTCCAGCTCAGCCTTGTAGCATTGATCCCCAAGCCTTCTGCCAGGAGAGGCTAGTGGCTAAGTATGTCAAATGAGACAAGCACTCCAGCTCCATACTGAAGAAATACATTCCTACCACCAGTCCGTGAAAATTTCTCACTCAACACTCCATTTTTAAGAGAAAATAATACTTCACTTCACTTTTATGTTAATTTGCATTTGTGTTATTAGTGAAAGTGAAAATTTTTCATCTTTTTGAGTCATTTTAGTTCTTAATAAAAATTTCCTTTCTTGTCCTTTGCCTATTTTAAGCACCATAGGATAATGGTTAAGAGAATGGACACAGAACCACACTTTCATTTTCACAGAAACACACAATTTACTACCTACTCACTGGGCAAGTTACTTAATGTCCCTGTGCCTCTGTTTCCTCACCTGTAAAATGAAATAATAGTATCTACCTCAAAGAATTATTATAAGGATTAAAATACATGCAAATCCTCAGAAGCATATCTAGAATATCATAACATTTTTAAAAAATTAGTATTATTGTTAATAATAACTACAATATCGCTCTTATCTTAGTGTGGCTTATTAGTCGCTCAAAAGAGTTTTTTATACATTAAAAAATTTCACATCTTTGTTTGCCACACACATATACTTTTTAACACAATATCTTGATTTTCAACACAGTGAAGCTTTTTAATTTGTATATTAATTTAAATCTAACATTTATTTTCTCCTGATGATCTTTCCATTGTTTTCATGCTTAATTCTTTGCTGCTTCGAGTTCAAAGAAATCTTTACTGAAATCTTGTTTTTTTTTTTTAAATCACATTAGTCCATTTGTAATACCTATAGTATTTTAAATACATTATCTATTTCCCAACAATCTTACATATATCATCCATGTCTCATATTCAGGTTTTGTTTTTATCCAGTTTTAGCCGTACTCAAAGATAAGATAAGCAATGAGTACATCTCAGAAAATGTTAAGTATGTCTAAATAGCCTGTGGTCTGCAAGCAAAAAGTGCATATTTTAAATAGATTCTGAACCCAAAGGGAATCAAAATTTGTGCAAGACAATGCAGTTCCATGGCCCAAAACCACCAAAACGTTCCAGATAGAGAGGGAAGTGTGAGGCAAGGACTCCCCCAGTCTCTTCCAAAATCAGCTTCTATTCTCAGGTACCAGGACAGTATAAAGGTAGACACAGCTGGTGGCTAGATTCATTGCCATCTTGTCAAGTTACACAGCCTTTTAAGGTCAAGTTACATACTACTTATGTAATGAAGGATAATTATTTGTTAGCTTAAATAAGACCCTGGGCCTTGATTACAGTGTCGGTAGACAGAACAGGAGACTGGGGCATGTGAAATGGAAACATTATCTTTGGAATTCACAATCATCTCAATTTATTCAGTGTACTTAGAGTTCCAATTAAGGCTTAAAGCCTCAAACTGATGAAGAAACCTAACAACAGAGGAATACGAAGGCCACAAGATAATTCATTGTCTTGTTCTTCTATGGCATTGTGTTTCATTAGTAAACAGTGATATAGAGTAAACACAAGTGACAGTTCCTACTATATGCTTAGCACTCAGATTAGAGAAAGCATGAAGTTAAAGAGGTAGATGGATCTGTAAACCATTAATATTCTGGTGAAGGCAAAGTACTCTTGGCAGTGCAGAGAAAGCAGAACAAGTTTTATACCTAAAAATTAAAACTGAGTATAGAAAATATTAGCAGCACTGCAGGTACTCAAAGGCTACCTACTGCAAGAGCTGGGCTGCAGAGCTAAAACAGTCCATTGAGGACAAAATGTTGAATAATTTAGCTCTTTGAGGGGAGCCAAACCAAAATAAAAGGTTTTTACAATCATAAATATGAATGGTGAACTACTCCTGAATTCAGATCAAGACATGGGCAAAGAATACTGTTATTGACAAGTCAGTGGTGGAATTTTTCAGTTAACAAAAATAAAGGAAAAGTAGTTCCTAAACTTTGTCTTATATTTTTAAAAAAGCATACAGTATGCCTGTAATAGCCCAAACCTGGCAATGATGCTATTAAAATTCCAAAAAAAATCCATATATATTTAAAAATATAATATTTTAAGTAAATCACTTTTAATCTTTACAACAACTCTCCTGGATGTGTATTCTTAATCCCTCTCTACCAATGAGGAAACTAAGACTCAGAAAAATTGAGTAAGGAAAAAAAAGAGAATTAGGTAAAGTATCTTCCTGGAATAACATGGAAGCAACACTAAAAGGGAAATATAATACTACAGACATCAAAGGACAAAAATGGTCTCTGGCAACAAGGCGAGACAAGAATATGACCTTTTATTTTCTTCCTGAGATTTCTAGTTTTTGAACATCAAGTACAAGGGTACAGAGATAAGTTTTCACCAGTTGGACTGAGAAACTAACTCAACAGCTGCTATGAGTGGTTAAAAACAACGTGGGGTATTTAGGTGTATAAAGGCCTCAAATGGAACAGATTAGACATACTTGGGCTTTAAGGCCAAAGCACTAGTTCCATCTAGTGGCAATCACTATGCCTTGCAGGCACTGGGTCCCTAAAAACAACCAGCATCTACGCAGGGAAAGGCAGAGAAACTGGTTTATTTCTCTAGCTAATGTTAATGGACATTAACATTAATGTTAACGGACTACTGTTAATGGACTGGTAGTGGCTGCCTTGGAAGCACTGTGTCAAAAAGGATTCTGAAGCTACCATATGCTCCTCAAAGAAGAACACTGTGACAAAAAATTTCAATGTAGGCCATGAGTGTTGCAGTCATTTCTCAGAACATGAAATCAACTTTTGCAGCAGCAATTGAGATCTCCTCCCCTCCCCCGCTTCGCTCCTCTGCCAAAGAACACCTATTTAGGTAAGCAAATCCTTGGCAATGTTTTTTGTATTTTTTTTTTTTTTTTGACATGGCAATCAACTAGAGTATGTAGTGAATAAATATAGCTGATGATCATTAGGAGCTCTCTATTTCTAATTATATATTTTAATGTAGTATTTTCCTAAGATACACACATAAAATTAGTATAAAACTAGTTAGCACCTTCTAAATGTAATTGTTTAAATACTTTTGTAACCTAAATAATGCATAAATTACTTGATTATGTGGCAATTCTGGACTGAAAATTTCTAAATTGTCATAAATGATGACACGCTAGAGAAAATAATTTTATACTGTATATTTTATATGATGGTTTCTAACCCCATTTTCAAGCACTACCTGGGAAGGCAGCAATGTCTTTATGGGACTAACTAAAGAAACCCAAACAACTACAATGACTGAAAATAGTTCAGAGACCACATAAAATCTAGGACTCAAGAACTCCAATACTTGGTTAAGAGATGCTACTCTGGTGCTCACTGATAAACTGCTGAAGGAATGGGACAGTCACCAGGGGGAAGTTCAACAGGTCACAGGGAAGGGAGATCATAGAGGGAGATGTGGTCAAGGAGCTCTGCAGAGATGGTCCTGTAGTTTACAAGGTCAACTAGCCTTTGATCATCTTGTTTTTTGAGATTTGACTAGAAATAGGAGCATTAAAGGCCAGAGCCAAACAAAGGTGATCTTTATGCAAAATAAGATCAGAGTTAGACACACAGAATATTTCAAAGTGAAAAAGCACAAGAAAACTAAATCTGATGTAAAAATGTTTATACAATTTTATGAACCTGAAGTGCATACCAAAATCTGAAAGAAATTGCCATATTAATAACTATAACTGCTTTACCAAATATATAGGTAAAAAGACAGAATAAATTTTAAATTTGTATAGAAATATATTAGTGAAAAATTTCTACTAATGAAAGGACTGTACCATAAATCTAATATTCCAACTAAGAGAGTATATATTTTAATGTCATCTTAAAGGAATGATTTTAAAAATACTATTCAAATAGAACAAGGAACATCTAACTTAAAAATCAATGGAAATATGAGAAGTGTAAATTAGGTATGTCAGCATCAGACTGTAAAGTGTGGCGCACCAGATATGGGTAAGCTACAACATTAGGACTGCAGGTGCCAAGATCAACCAGATAAACACTGATGTTATCTATAATTACCTCATTTTTAGCTTAAATCACAGGTAATGAGGGAACTCAGAGACTCTAAAAGGCAATTAGAAACTGTACTGGCTTTTCTGCTTCCTGTATCAGGAATTTTTAAAAACTTACTTTTATTTAAAGCTTTTTTCCTCCATAACGAAACATCAGGGCACATCACTTATACATATATAAATAAATATAAAAACAGAATGCACAATTACTCACAAGCTTCAAATGGATTTCTCTCTTATGTCTAGGTGAAATGTATTCTCACGTGATGAGGCTCCATTGAAACAAAGGCAACAAATAGTTCACTGTGTGGAGGTTTGTTAAAATTAATTTATGATAATGTTTTGATTTGGGTTTGGATTGAACTCTGAACTGAGAAATTTTGAACTCTCACCTCAATATCCACAAGGACACAAAGAACTGAGTTAGCAACAGTTTTGGACTGTCAGATAATATTTTTTTTTTTAAAAATATATCATTCTCTTCAAAATATAATGTTTAAGAGCTTCTAAATTCAAAGGTCATATTAAATAGGTAAAGTCAATAAACATACCCTTAGAAAAGAAATTTTTAAGAGCTGTATCACAAGGTTATAAAAAGTTAAGTATACAATAAAGGTCATTATACTACTAATCAAGGGTTCAGCATTTAGAAACGAAGGGAGAAAAGGATCCTGTACCAAACTGTCTCTATGAAGTCATCTAAAACGAATGTGTTTTATATTCCTTAGTTAACTGATATTTCTTATATAATTAATGCTTTGTAAACCTTCCTGAAGACCTCCCCCACCTTCTTCACATCCCCACTGCACCACATTCACCTTGCTATTTGTGAAACTAGCATGCACTTGATATCTAACTTTCCATGTGATACAGAATTTGCCACCGTCTACAATGTAAACAGTACTATGAAGCAAATGCTTACAGAATTGAGAACAAATTATTCTCCAGTAATCTAGAGACAGACATTTATTTAGCAAACTCTGTTGTCTTCATTAAAAGTCAATCTTATTTCATAAACCATGTTTTTCAAGACTGGGTTGATGGGGGGTCCCTAGGTGGCTCAGCGGCTTGGAGCTTGCCTTGGGCTCAGGGTGTGACCCTGGAGACCCGGGATCGAGTCCTACGTTGGGCTCCCTGCATGGGGCCTGCTTCTCCCTCTGCCTGTCTTTGCCTCTCTCTCTCTCTCTCTCTCTCTCTCTCTGTCTCTCATGAATAAATAAAATCTTTAAAACAAAAAACAACCCCATTAAATATCTTAAAAAAAAAAAAAAAAGACCGGGTTGACTTATAGGGTATTACACACATGGAAATACATGTATGCTTCAAATAATACTTTCTCTTTAAAAGATCTGAATGGAGTATAACTGAATCCAGCATTTGTTAATTTGTAGATAAGCAATATCCAATAGAACGGAGATAATAGTAATATTCTATATCTGTCCAATATAGCAATCAATCACATGTAGCTACTAAGCTGTTGAAATATGGCTAGTGCAAATAACTACATATTTTAATTAATTTAAATCTAAACTTAAATGGACTCATGCCAACTAAATGTTTCTATATTGAACATCAAAACTCAAAAGTGTTTTAGGATAATAAACTATTCATAGATACATTTGATTTTTAAAGTAACAACTATAAAAAGTTTCAAGAGATATAAATATACACATGATCTGTATCACATATAGTGTTACTGGGGAAAGAAGACAGACACACTTTAAAAGTTAAACAATGTAGCTAGTCAAAAAATCAAGACGGTTCCATAAGAGAGGTAACACAGTAGACAATTCTAAATGAATGGTGCTAATAAGATCAGATATAAATGTGATAGATATTTTTTTCTTTTTGGTCTCTATCTGCTTGTCCTTCCTTGTCTATATGTTTCTCTGTCTCTATCACCACCCTCTGCCCCTTGCTTCCTCTCACCTCCCTTTTCTTATACATACAAATAAAAGTCAGGGAAGTAAATCTTTAGTGATGAAGTGATGGATCTGTAAGTTGCCAAAAATAATCAATGCTGGCAAGAACCAGACCCAAGATTTGAATCATGAGCCTAATATGACCCCAATATTAGACTGGCTCAAAGATCCAGGATATGAAAATGTTAACTGAAAATGAGTCATGTGATAAACCAATTTTAAGTCAATATGGACATTATGTACTTTATAATTTGTTTGGATTAATGTACCTAAGAAAATAATTTCACACAGGCCTCTGAAAAGGTAAGGAAATCTCATCCAAGGGCCACCAGAAAATCTCACTTATATATAATTTAAAAGAAAAAAACTCACTACTATAAAAAATCCCATGCTTGAATACCCCATATATCCAACATAATGAAAGATCAATGTATGCCACATAAGTGATTTTTTTTTTTTTTGCAACACAAAAATGTTGAGAGTATCATAGTATTTCTAAGCCTGAAAGAAATTTTTGTCCAGATGTGGTATACATTTGGAAAATGTATAGCTTTTGGCCCTGCATTAAATAACTCCATACTTGGGACGCCTGGGTGGCTGAGCGGTTTAGCGTCTGCCTTCCACCCAGGGCATGATCCTGGAGACCCGGGATTGAGTCCCACGTCGGGCTCCCTGCATGGAGCCTGCTTCTCCCTCTGCCTGTGTCTCTGCTTCCCTCTCTCTGTGTCTCTCATGAATAAATAAAATCTTTAAAAAAAAATAATAAAATAAAATAAAATAACTCCACACTGCTTTGCTTTTAGAGTTTTCCATTCTGTTTTTAGTGGCATCTTTCTCATGACTATCATTATCCGGCTATCGGCTACCAATTTGTATAATGATTATACATTAGCTTTTAAAAATCCTAAATCTACACCCCTGTCGCTTGCTCAGTGTGTCTTTTTTAAAATAAAGACAACAAACTAGACTTTAAGCTGTCATATATTCTAGCCTATTTCAACATCATAAATTAGCACTATCATTTTTAATTTTTAAAAAATGTGAAGACTGAGAATAAGGACTTGCAGGGCTCTCCCATGCCTAAACATACCTTAATAAACAAACATTCTGCCTGTTCTAATATTTTCCTCCTATTTCTAAGTTTCTGGTTATATTCTAAATGGTTGAAGTTATTAGAAATTTGACCTATAAATAACGGATATGTCACTTTTGTATCCAAAGGTCAGCAGCGAATCCCATTCTCTGGCCTTAGGCCTTGGGGGATCAGCCAAGACAGAATTCAGAGCCAAACTCTTAAGCAAGCATTTACTAGCAGTTAAAGCAAAAGCATCTTCTCAAGGTGGGAGAGGGGGCAGGCCCAGGGGTGGCAAATGTTTCAGGGAGTCAGATCATCTTTTCTCTTTCCTCTTCATGCTTGCATAGGTTATGGGTCACAGCTAGGGTGGTATCTGACTGAGGCTGCTTCCAATCATCTAAGGGATTCCTCCTACCAGTGGAGGGGGTGGGTGGTCCTGGGAGGTGGGGTTTGGCCCCATATGTTGGAATTGTCATGGCAGCCTTCTCCCTACAGGGAGAGGGTCAAAACCACAATGTACATGTATCATAATGAAGCTATATGCTACTGTTGGCAGGTGTCATAGGGGAGAATGCATGTGTATCCTCTTTGGCGTCTTTCCTTAACTATCTATCTTATCTCAAAGAAAAAAAAGGAAAAATCCCTTCTTCTGAATACTGAATATAGTGGGTGGGGGATAAAGGGTTGAGAGAAGACACTAAAGTGAAGAAATCAGGGTATGGACACCTAATTTGAGTCTGTACTGTTTCCTATGTAGGATAGAACACCAGTGGGAATATTTTTATTACTGATTTTTAAAAAATAGTTGTTCTGCATCACAGTGGAAGATGAACTTCCTTGTCCAGATTAAAAATATGTTTCATAAAAGTCCTGTCTTAGGCAGAAGTATTCTCCAATGATGAAATTTTATGTTTTCTGAAAATTCATCTATTTCAAGAGAACCCAAATCTAGTCCTGACTTTATAAAGGGCCTTTTGTTACTTTTTTCTATTGTTAACCATATGCTCAATAATTCAGATATATCCAAACGGATGCCACAAAATCTTTAACTGTATGTCCACAGATATCCTTACATGAACCAAAGAGATGTTTCCATAAAGCTGTCACATGGAACACTACTATTAAATTGAAAATTAGCACAAGAAAAACTCTCATTTTTTCTCCAGAGCTTTTAAAAAATATTATGATTAGGAATGGTACCTAGACATAGCAGGAAAGGTAGGAAAATGGGCTGCCCTTCCCTAGGGCCCATCAACAGTCCAGGTGACAGTGAGAAAAACAGGGATGGGAACAGTTAAAAAAAAAAAAAAAAGCCAATAAAACCATGGCTTTATTTATTCCACTTCCTCAACCTTCTACTTGATCTCTCAAGTAGGAAAAAAATACTCATGTTCAACCTACACATAATCAGAATATTAAAAGAGAGAAGGAGGCTCTGGGTTTGGCCACATGGTCAGGTGGGGAAGGGGCAAGCAAACAAATGTAATTACAAACTCTTACTGTACACTGAACAAAATCTACATAACAAGAAGTCTGTGCCTGGTTCAATGACAGTAGAGCTCTGTTGCTCAAGATAATTTTAAGATCTAGAAGCACATTAAAAAACTGGAATGAGAGTTAAGAATGTTCAACTATCCTGTTTTTGCTTCAAATGGGTTCAGAGACTTGGGCTTGTCATCTGAATTACTTTTCTAATCTGAACAAATAGCTTGAAATTCAATTTTTGAAAATCCTTGAAATATGTCAACCAGCTAAACTACTATATCTATCTCAGAACATTGCATCTATAATCATGAAATGAAAACTATGTCCATATGTTCAGATGATACTAGGACTTCTTTTAAATTTCAAATATTCTCTCATTAGCAGGCTATTTTTTATTCCATAGCTGCTTTATTGATTTTTTCCCTATTTCTAAGCACATAATATTCATTCTCAATTGTATCATTATCAACTATTTCATATAATTTTGTGATTTAAAGATTCTCATTTTCAACTCCACGCTAAATTTTTTGCTCATGTATTTAAATATATCAAACACCTATGATATACTAAAACCTAAATCTGTAAATACTACCAAAATACTAGTTCAATGTAATAGCAATGTCAACACATATATGTATAATACTCAACAACAGATATATGTAAATACTCCTATTGTAAGGTCCACTTTAGTTGTCTTTTATAATTAGGGGCATAATTTTGTCACTAACAAACATAAGGTCAATTGAATCTAACCATTCTAACAGTGTTCCGCCCCCGCCCCCTGCCCCAAAAGAACTCATTGTTAACAGAAAATTAAGACTACCTTTATTCATGTTGTTTACCTCATAGAAAAGTCCTATCCCCTCTACGGTGTCCAGTAGATATATCTTCCCTGTAACCAACACTTCTCTCATCCCTCAATTTTAATTACCCCATCTGGTACTCCTCTAGTTCTTAGTAAAATGTCCCCATTATAACATTGGTCATCATCCACATTAGTTGCTTCCATGTCTGTCCCTCCTCCTAGTTGATAAGTGAGGTGTGTTTTATTCCTCTTTGGATCTTGGAGGTTTAGCGTACTGGCTTGCCTATAGTGTACAATAAAGATTTGCAGAATGACTGAAGATTTGTTAGCTTTCTTGAACCAAATATATATAAACAAATATGAGAAAAACACTAATGGAAGCTCTAGAAAAAAATGAAAAATAGGGTTACTAACCACTGCCAGCTTTCCCTCAGAATGCAAGGTAATTTTGATAGAGAAAATAGACAAATACTGAGTATCAATCTCTATTAAAATATTCTGTGAAAATTCCAGCTTCAAAGTGTACCTTTGAGGCTTATAAATTGTTCGTCAAATCAAAAATCAATAATTAAGTCTTATGTAGAGCTAACTATATAACGACAAAGTAAATAAATAAGAGATCTGTAAAATGTTTAAGAAGATTTATAATTTTCCACTTTTAAACTATACTTCTTATATTATTTTCTCAAATTACAGATCCAGTAATACTCTTCAACATTATTGACCAAATAGTTAATTGACTTTGTCTGTTTCACTATCATACTTAAAAAGTCCAGCATGCTAATGTATACTACAAATAGTGACTCATGGGGCTGACAGGGGTACATTTCAACTGGGAGCACCAGGGGAAAACAGAAGTATGTCCAGGGGAAGGGACTCTCAGTGATGACTGACTCAGAGCAGCTTATTCTCATATTTCAAATGTATGCCTGTCTTTTCAAAGATAAATATTTACACAGCCTTGGATGACTGGAGCTTGCAGCTGACTATGTAAATAAACAAATACGAAAAAAATTTTTCCCCTAGAGCTTGGCTACAGATAATAAAAAGGGCTTGAAGGGGCTTCTGAAGCAAAGGAATTCAAACTAACATGTATACTCAAGTCAGTTTAGGTTATGTTAATGTAAGGCTGTAAATGCAAACAAGCCAGTTAATTAGTTAAATGGAAGGTAACATTTTCGGAGGCTTAAATGATCAATAATTAGTTCAGACAGTTGTATATTACAGAAAAACATAACCTACTGACCAGTTCTACTATCATAAAAAAATAATAAAGTTACTTCAAGAAGATACATTCAAGTGTGGTTTTTGTCTCCTTCTCTCAAATATAGCTTCATTATGGAGATATGAATAAAAGGTATTATTTTGGTTTTGGTTTCTGGAAAATGCAAAGGTTACATATTTTGTGCTCTCTGAAATTATCATTTAACTATAAAGGTTGTGGTGCTATTTCAACAAATATGAAAATGAGAAGAAAGTTTGATAATAAGACTGTCAGGTTAAATAAGCATGGATTTTATAAATATTCTTCCTATACAATCTATAGATAACTGTAGATATTTATAGATTTGATCTTTTAAAAATAACTGTAGATCCAATCCTTAAATACTCATTTACTGCCACTTTAGAACTGCACAGAATTTTAAAAATACTTTTCTGAGACAAAGGACAATTCTAATTGATGAAAAAGTTGGTTAAAACTTAAAGGAAATCTCAGAAAAGAGAGAAGAGAAAGGTGTAGAAACTAGTATTTGTTATTTAATATGTGTTAGATGACTAGGCCAAGTGTTCTATACATTTGTAGGTATGCTCCCTACAACTCTACAATATAGGAGCTGTTAATATTCCTTTAAAAAATTTTATTTATTTAGTCATGAGAAATACAGAGAAAGAGAGAAAGAGAGAGAGAGAGAGGCGCAGAGACACAGGCAGAGGGAGAAGCAGGCTCCATGCAGGGAGCCCCACGTGGGACTCCATCCAGGGTCTCCAGGATCAGGCCCTGGGCTGAAGGCAGCACTAAACCGCTGAGCCACCCGGGCTGCCCGAGCTGTTAACATTCCAATTTTACAAATAAGGTAATTAGGAATCAGAGAGGTTAATTATCTTGCCTAAGGTCACAAAGTCAGTAAGTGGTAGGGCTAAGATATAATCTTTAGTCATCCTTTTTTCTCTGTTTTTTCCAAATTGTTTCCCTGAATCATGTATTTATTCTTAAAAACTTATAGAGTTTATATGATATAGTTACATATAGTCTCAACAAAACACAGGCAACAAAAAGTGAGAAAAGCAATGCTTTAGGAATCCCAAAAAGCTTTTCTCATCTACTAATAAGCTATGCTACCCTGGGAGAATAAAATGGCAAGGGCTCAGGACCTTCAAAGGACTGGGTGGTGGAAGAGCAGGATGGAAATTTAGGTTAGTCTCTATTATCTTTAGTATATGCTATGTAGTATATGCTATGTAGTATATCTTTAGTATATGCTATGAAATGAATGTCCTCCTAACTCCCTCAATTCAATTCGTATGTTAAACCCCAACACCCAGATGTGATGAGTATTTGGGGGTGGGCAATGCAACTAGTGCCTCAGAGAGCTCTCTGGCTCCCCTGCTATGTGATAATACTGAGAAAAGATAGAGAACCGGGAATGGGCTCTTAGTGGACCACATATCTTGGACTTCTTAGTCTCCTTAATCTTGAATTTCCTAGTCTCCAGAACTGTGAGATATAAATATCTGTTGTTTATAAACCATCTAATCTGTGATAGGTTATAGCAGCCTGAACAGATTAATAGTACAACATTCAGCAATTAAATTGATTCTATGACTATATCCTTTTTTTTTTTTTTAAGATTTTATTTATTTATTCATGAGAGACACACAGAGAAAGAGAGAGAGAGGCAGAGACACAGGCAGAGGGAGGAACAGGCTCCACGCAGGGAGCCCAATGTGGGACTCGATCCCAGGTCTCCAGGATCAGGCCCTGGGCTGAAGGCGGCGCTAAACCGCTGAGCCACCAGGGCTGCCCCTATATTCTTAAATATAACAGAGTAACAAACTTCTATCACTCTTAGAACCGGAACCCAGATTTCTAAATTTTAAATCCAAAGTATGCTTTTGCTCTATGATCTCTACTAATATTTTGAATTACTACTTCATGGTTGTTTCAAGACACATAAGACCCACTTGCATACAAACGGGGAAAAAAAGGCATTATACTAGAAATAAATGTAAATGATAGAAAGATATTTTCCAAATTCTCTCAAATTACTGATTACATGTGAATCGGATACATAAAAGCTGTGAGCCTAATTTTTAAAGTTTACTCAATGACTAAACAATATTCAAATTAATGTATTTTTATTATTCAAGAAAAGAATTAACTTTAGATTCAAAAAGCCAAACCAAATATATAATTTCCTTGAAAACTTTTTATCAATTTCAAAACAGCCTTTAACCCTGTGGGCTATAGGGAATCCCTGGGTGGCTCAGCAGTTTGGCGCTTGCCTTCGGCCTAGGGCATGATCCTGGAGTCCCAGGATTGAGTCTCACACAGGGCTCCCTGCATGGAGCTTGCTTCCCCCTCTGCCTGTGTCTCTGCCTCTCTCTCTCTCTCTCTCTCTCTGTGTCTGTCATGAATAAATAAATAAAATCTTAAAACAAAACAAAACAAAACTGTGGGCTATAGAACACACCATATTGAAAAAGGGAGGCAATTTCAGAAGCTCAGGTTAGTATTAAGAAACTAATAAACAGCACCCAATTTAGAGCTAATAAGATTCCCTTTATTTCTGCAACAAAAGTTCTTTTAAAATATGAAATATATTATTTCTTAAAAGGAAAAAAATAGGGGGAACCCTGGGTGGCGCAGCGGTTTGGCGCCTGCCTTTGGCCCAGGGCGCGATCCTGGAGACCCGGGATCGAATCCCACATCGGGCTCCCGGTGCATGGAGCCTGCTTCTCCCTCTGCCTATGTCTCTGCCTCTCTTTCTCTCTCTGTGTGACTATCATAAATAAAAATTAAAAAAAAAATTAAAAAAGGAAAAAAATAGGAAGCCAAAAAATGGCTATTACTTAATTTAAAAAATATAAACAATGTATACTTTACATATATTTAAGGTCTTTATAAATTTTTCAAGTCTCAAGCCCCCTACTATCCCAGTTGTAGGATTTACTAATTCAAAAGACATGCATTAGTACTTTGCAATCCCTTCTGCGTCCAACTACCTTTGTTTTTTTAATTCAACAGCAGTGTTTCTAACTATTATAATCTTTGTTTATTGGTGATAAGTTATAACAGAACCACCATTCGTTGTTACTATTTTGAACTGTCTCTCCTGGAGTCAACCCTTCATTTACGAAGTATTATTTGTAAATTATCCAATTGTTAAAATTCACAGGATAATACATTTTTCCTAGTGGCACAGCTTGGGAAAATATACCCAGAAATGGTACCATGTGAAATTAAATTTAAAAGTGATTAGGGTAGACTACATTATTTACTACTGTGTACTAGAATCTAGAAAATCACAGTTAAATATACAAATTTATTTAAAAATAATCTACAATGACTTATTTTCTATCCTATGACATTTTTACAACGCCAAGATGATGTCTGAAAATTAAGCAATATTCTGAGTTTCCCAGAGAATGCCAATAACTGGTCTGAGTTTTCTCTAAATTGACTATTTAACCAGTGTATTTTAACATGGATTTGTTGCTACATAACCTAAGTCTTAAATGAGGTAATCCTAAATCTTTAATATCCTAAATCAAAGTGAGACAAAAATGAAGCTATTTTCCATTTTGGGAATCCAGTATTATATGTGAAAAAAGCATTACACAGATTCAAAAGCCATATAGACTTCTATGAACTTTTGTGAAAAGTTATGATTTGATCAATAAAGATATTTAGAAACACAGGATAAAAAAGGAAAGTTTAAAAATGTTCACCTTCAATTTATTTCATAGGTCACTGTTATGCCATCTAATAAGATAATTAAAAACATGCAAGCAGCTGGTACTACAGCTAAACAGATTAATGTAATAGTCTGTAGTCATATGTGCTGGCAAGGGGCTCGCCTCTTTGGAGAGGAGAAGGTCAGCTGCCCTTGGGAAGAGAAGGAGGGTGGTGGGGAGAGACTATTCTTTCTACCATGTGGCCCTGTGCTACAGTCCCTAAGTTAATCATCTACTGCAAACTGCTAATCAGCAGACTACTACTCCTCTTTCATACCCAGCAAGGGTCTCTCAGTTTTAATGGTTAAATAAGAAATGCAGAAAGCTCATATAATCTGACAGAAAACACTGGTCTTTAAAAAGCATAAGGTCTGTTGCATAAACCAGTATCTTTTCAATTCTTACAAATTTTCCGTTTTAACACATCATCTGCAAATTAGTTGGGAGACATATAATTGCATTTTAATCAAAAGTTCTAAAACACCATCTATTACCTAGGCACCATATAATATTCATACCAGTGCCTTAGGAGTTAAATTCAACTACACTCCATTTGAATCAATGAAGCAAAACCACAAAAGACACAAATCCAAGTAAAACCTCCTGGCCTACAAAAAACAAATCTATGAACATTAGGTACATAACACTATCGTGTTGGGATCTGTTCAGTTCTAAATTTCTAAATTTGTCAAAATTCCAAAAATCCACCTCTCAACTTATACAAAGAGTAAAACATCTTCCTTTTATTACTGCTATGTGTACAAATTTGGCATACAAAGGCAACTGAGAATATTGTATCAGAGATGGAGCATTTCAAACCTCAGGTTAACCTTGTTCTTAGCTCCTTTTCTGCTAACAGACAAAACTTATTTTCCTGTGAGTCACATCCTTTGTTACCTTCCTTTTAGTGTCTCTATATCAGGGTGCTGTAAAAAATTCTAAATACCAGAAGATTACCAATGATGACAATGATGACAGTGCCACAGACTAGAAGATAAAAGCAGCTATCATTTACTGAGCATTTACCACATGACACTATCCCATTAACTCCTCCTAACAATTGTGTTTTCTTACCCCCACTTTAATGGTGAGGAAACTGAGGCTAAGACATGTCCAAAGTTTCCCAACTATTTGGAGTCAGGATCTGAACCACCTCACCATATACTTAGATATTATTAACAAATGAGGGATGCATGGGTGGCTCAGGGGTTGAACTTCTCTGCCTTTGGCTCAGGGTGTGATGCTGGGGTTCTGGGATAGCATCCCACATCAAGCTCCCCAAGGGGAGCCTGCTTCTCCCTCTGCCTATGTCTCTGCCTCTCTCTCTCATGAATAGTAAGATCTTAAAAAAAAAAAAAAAAGAAAAACAATCAGTGACTATGCCCTCTTGAAAGTGACAGTCTAAGACCACAATAAGACAAAGAAACAAAGGGAAGAGTACAGACTTAAGGTGACCAATTCAAGACCGAATTCAAAAGTTAATAAAACCTCCGCAAACACTATAAAAGAGTACATTGGTTGAAAGGTGAAGATTGAGGCAACAAAGTTGCCAATTTATATGAAAGAATTGATAATACTCAAAGAACTAATAATGCCATGGCTTTGTATTTGTATTTTCAAAAGGCTTTATCTTCTACATTTTATCTCAGTCTTTATGAGAGTTGTGAGGAGGAAGCAGGTTAGACATTATGATGTCTGTCTTAAAAGATGACAAACTAAAGCTAATTATTACCCTGGACACAAGTACATATAACTAGAGTATGATGGTACTAGGCTGGCTGCCAGAACTGTCTAACTGTAAGAAAGGTCAGGATTTCTGAGATAGTTTAAACAAGACAAAATTGGAATTGTTAGGCTAAAGGATCTTTGAGGGTTAATATTCACATTTTTCTAGTAACTTATTTAAGTTTAAAACAGCAACGATAGCAACAGAAAAATAATTTTCATTTTCAAAAGGGAATTTTACTGACAATTCTGTTGCCATTTTAGTATGATCGTGCAACAATTCCTAGGTTTTATCAGTTAACCTTAATATGAAAATATACCCCAGAGCTGTGCTTCTATGAATTCTGCATTTAACCCAAGTGTCAAATTCACAAGTAAGCTCATTATATTGTAAGAGCTATTGCCTGCTGAGTAGAAAACTATTCATTTCACACCTTAAATACTATAATACTATTTAATAACAGCACTGGCCTGCCAACTATTAAAAGCTCGTTTTTATATATTGTACTACCTGAGCTTTTTATCTTGCCTTTTTAATTACAACAATAAATTAATATCCTAACATTACAACACTGACAGGCATTGATTAAAATTATATTAGTTAACAACATTAGTATTTATTGTGCAAAGTTGCATTAGGAGTTCATTTTCAAAGTACAATTACCATTCAATAATACTAAAATACTTTAATCTTCAAACTATTCAAGGATAAAATAAACTACAAGATAATACTATGCCTTCACATTAACACATTTCTCTTAACTTTATATTATGTCCATTATTTACTATAATTAGCTAAACTACAAATGTAATTGTAAAATTAACTCACCCACAAAATTTACACTTATATAGATTTTCCTTCCTTTGAAATACATCTCTATTTTCCTTTGGTCTTAGCTTTGGTACTTGTATCTACTAATAATATTAACAACACAGATTTCACATATATTATCATATTAACATTCCTCACTTACATGCCAAATCATGAATGTTCAACTATCTTTTATATTCACTTCAGTACTAAAATAAGGATTTGAAGAATCCCAGCATTTATAAGGTAGGATGAGTACAGTGAAAATATAATGACAACATATGAGCTTTACTGCTGTGATAATACCCTTCTAGAACACCATGGGAACATAAGCCTTTTTTGTAGTATCTGTGACACTTGAACGACTGATTATTTATACAGACCCCAACTGATATAAAATAAAGATGTCAAGTGTTTCAATTACCATCTCATTTGTGGAATTCATAAACAATTGTACAAAAACTTTCCCATTTACCATATTCTTATTGTTTCCTGCATATATGGCCCTATCCTAGATATTAAAAGCTTACCTGGAATCAGAAAAAACAAATGACACAGTTCCAATTAGAGATATACACAATATATTTTCAAATAAAATATAAAGATTCCAATCATAAACTCCGTATTTACTACATAAGAGAAGGAGTTACAGCTTAACATTCACCTGAGTTTCCAAGTCTATAGTGGTTCTTGTATTTTATAGTGTCACTGCAAATGTGTCAGAACTAATTAACCATCAGGACAATATACTCAAAGTATTTCTTCAAGAATCTGCTTTGCTATCCACAATGCCAAAATGTATTATTATTGAATCTGCACCTTTTTTCCTTGAGAGAAAACAACTTAGTTCTTATATCACATTGGTTAAGTATATGAATTTTCTAATATTACTGGAAATAATATAATCTTTTTTCTTCCTAGGTTCCCCTGTTACAAAGGTACAAAATCCATAAACATGTACTCAAGCAAATATAAGGAGAATATTACCAAAATATTAGAGAAGATACCTGTTTCCTTAACTAGTGTATCCTTTTAAAAAAAATCACTAATTGAGATATAACTGCCCTGTTTGCTGAAGAACCATATGAAATATAAATAAACAGCACTTGATGTCACCTAAGATTACATTTCATATTCTCTTAGATACTCATAAGGAATATATTGTTTTAACAGGAAAACTTAAATGGAAGCCTTTAGTACTATAACAGATATACTGGAAAAATAAAAACAAAAATGGATTATAATGGAGTTTAATACTACATGTGCATTCATACCAATTATCCTGCTATATATTAACAAGTGATAACTACAGTTAGGCCATTTACTCAAGAACTTAAAAGGTTACATTGTTCATTACTCAGTAAGTCTGCAAAACAATAGCATATCACAATAGTCTTTCTATTTGACTTATGTTTAAAGCACAGGTAACATTTTCTTACTACTATAAGATTAGAATCCTGTAACATCAGGTATCTTGTGTATTATCTTGTAATAATATGTATCTATGTATTCATCACCTACCTATAGGAATTAAAAGTCCCATCAGAATCTAAAGTAGAACTTCTTCTTCCATTTTTATTTGAATCTCCTGGAAAAAAAAATTAAAAAATGCTGAAATAAGGAAGATTATGAAATTGAATGTTTTAGTTGAAAAGCTTCTGTGTGACAGCTCTATGAAGTATACTGAGTCCAAAAGCACTATCCCTAACCCCCAAATATGTCTTGTAATCAGAGTACAGACCTCTTTTTTAGGCAAAAAACTCATTTTAATGCTAAAATATAAACCAATATCACCACTCCTAGCTTGTATAGAAATATTATCAAAGTAACTGTTAACAGAACAAATGAAACATTACAGACATTTTATTATGAATCACAAACAAAATCAAAATTTATAAACCATTTAATCATACACCATTTTTATAAGCAAAGGACAACTCTTTGTTAGTGACCAAGTCATCTGCCATACCACTGGTACAGTAAAAAGAAAACAACAGAAAGGGGACCTGGAATGATCTCCAGTCCCCAGCTCTCTATGGTCTAGGAATATAGTAAGCAGAGAGGTAAAAGGGAAAGCAGGCTTGGGAGGTGGTGAATGCATCCTAACAAATCTTTAATACACCTTAATACCCTTCTTAAAACTTTATGTTTTAACTGTGGGCAAAAGTTCAGCAGTTTGAAAATGAAAAGAACAACATGAAAGATATTTCTGTATTGTATGGTAATACTAAACATTTGGGGGGGGAATCAATTTAAGAAACTGTTATATTCATAGTATCAGACTTAGAACAAATTAATACCTATCTGTTTAAAAATCATGGAATAAAAATAAATGTGCTAAAGAAGTTTAAAAAATGCTTACCAATGCCACAATATAAAATATTCATGCTTATTGATAGAAATTTAATTTTAGTAGTTAAGTTTTAAAATATATTCTTCAAAATATAGTTTTTATGAAACCACTGTATACTACTATTAAATAGACCATTTATTCTTAGAACAAGTTAAAAAGACTAGATTCTGATTACACTTTATATTCCAAATTCTTGTAATATAACTTTCAAACATCAGGTTATATTCATTTTTATGATATTTAAAGCTTAATAATTTAATGATTTATCCATTTATACTTTTCATCCACTTTGAACAATCTTAGGTGCCACTGGAGATCATCACAGTGGTCCTGGTTAAGTCAAATAGTAATTACAGAGCTTTCACTTTAAAGATGAGATTATTTTTAATTATTGAGTATGGTACTTAAGGTACCATACTTATATAATTATGCTACTCATTAAATGGTTATTGAAAGCTGAAATGTAATTTTAATGACAGCTACCTATTTTTCTTTGCACATTTTATAGTTGACAGATTAGTCAAGAATGTTGGTTCTTTTCAACATCTTTACAGCTGTGCTGAAGTGTTTAGGAGGACAAGAACTGGGCTGAGTCCACTTACTTTTAACTCTATTTTTCCGCTTTCAGGTTTTTTTTTTTTTTTTCATTAAACGTGCTTTCAGGTTTTTTTTTCCATTAAACAAAAATCCTAAAATGGATTACAGCATTCAAAACTATTGCCAAATTTTATAGAAGAAAATTATTCAAAAACATTTAAATGTTTAAGATCAATTTAGCTGGGTATATTTTGTTAATTCTTTGAAAACACAGATACTATAAGATTACTCATGCAACATATATTTTCTTTAAAAAATTAATGGTATTGTAATAAATAAACTAAAAGGATTTAAAGAAAATTATTCGGTTTCTTGCTAAATGAAAATTTCCTACAACACATGTTATTTAACAGCTTGCAGACATTTCCTGTGAAACATTCTATAATCAGCATAAAATAAGTACTATATCATACATTAAAATACGAGCCTTCTTTCTCTAAAACTGAAGATTACAATTACTTAACCACATAAGATCTCACCAACAGAATATTTCTTTTCTTCTGATATTTACCAGATCAAATATAAAATCCTTCAAATAATTAAGAGACTTTCCATTTTTTAAACTAGGTTTTGCTATCATAACATAAAGGCGTTCTTCATCTTATATCTGTTTAAAAATGAGCATACCACAATAAATGTAACCTTCAAAGGATGGGAATAAGGGGGAAAAAAAGCAGTTTTTCTTTCTTGAAAACATACCAAATAAGGAGTACAATTGTTTTCCTAAAAAGTATTAAAGATTTCAGAGTTTGCTATATGGGGAAAAGGCAATAAAGTTTTGAAGCGGGAAAAACTGCTTTGTTCCTTCAATCCTCTAGTTGAAATTAATTATAGCAAATGTTTATGAAAACATCTGTTCCTTACAGTTATAAATTCTTAATTTTAGTATGGACGATTCCAGATTCTTATTTTGAGAGGAAATTGCTGAAAATTGAAAGATTTATAAAAGAACAGGCAGAATTTGTAATTCTGGAAAACTGTACATATAGTGTGTATATCCTGCAGAGATCTTCATTTGTGTGAGACATTTGGAGGGGCTTGAAACTAGTAACCAGGAGAAATGAAAGAGAGGCTGCTCTTTGATTTAATAAAGTGTTTACAATAAAAACGTTATTTATAATAAAAGGAAACATCAACTAAGAATTATAAATAAATGCTACTTTACTATTAATCTAATTTGGAATTAAGTATAATAAACTAAGTATTAATTTTATCAGAGATTTTAATAAGTCTAATGCCAATACAATCATAGGAAGATAATGTGTGGTGTTCCCCAAAAATAACAACAGAGGGTGCAAGAGAGTTTAACATGATGTCTTTAGTTGCTGTTCTGATTCTGGAACTAAGTTGTCAGGTAGCCATGACTGTAACAAGGTCGTTTTCAGATCTCTCCCTCCTTCTTCACTTTCCTCTATCAATCTCTCTCTTTCTCTCCGTCTCTCTCTCTCTCTCTCTCACACACACACACACACAAACATAAGTACATTATTAATCTTGCACAAAGACCTTTAAATAATCACGTGTTTTAAGATAACATTACCTTTCACTTGACTGAAAAGTAACTTCATAAATTTTTAAAATATAATTGTAAAAGTATTTCAATACTTAATGTAAATTAATCAATAAAATAATCTAGATATATTTACAGAGGAAATTTTAATAAATGCATATAGTATATACAATATGTAACATACATATTATATGTCATTATGTATATGTATATTGAACAACATACAATTACAGGAATATTTCATCAACTTTTGTTGATGAAAAGTACAATGTGAAATTTACATAACAGATTTCTCATTGGTATATAACTTTGTAAAAAGAATTCCTAGCACTGAAAATTAAAATACGTTGGCTGATTTGAAAAATATACACTTGTAGTTACATTATTTTAAATGAGGATAGAAAAAGCATTTATTTTCCATTAGTAATTTCTAACATATATGTATCTAACTTATTAAGCAAATAATATGTGTAATGGTTGCTTAAATCTCAAAACAAGATAAATTAAATTCCAGATTATTTAACTTACTGCAGTCATATTTAGCTGAGGGCATTTATAGTATCTATCTGTGTACTGCTGAAATCATGCTAAATGAAGGTTTATAATAGATTTCTATAGTGCTTTTCATGCACAAACATCTTCTTGAAAGTAGAACTAGAGATTTTAAACTAGGTTAGGTTAAAAACAACCAAAATAATGCTATAAATAAACACATCTACTCAATTGAGCCCTCAGTTTATATCTAAACAATGTCACAAGTTTTAGAAGATCACGTCATACAAGGTATGAATTCTAAAAAGTATTACATAATTAAAAAAAATAAGATTTATCTCTAATTTGTTAGAGAAATGTCATCAAGTATGTGCAACGAATATTTAATAGTAAGAGGGTTAAAAAAGATTTGCTTTAAACTAAGTTGAAAACAAAGCTATGAGTTTCCACATTTAGTTATGATAGGATAATAAGCCATAAATAGTATAGAGACCTAAAATCTTTTCTTTTTAAATGAACATTATGACTGAAATGTTTTTTATTAAATTTAAAATCCCATTCAAAGAAAATGATTCAAAAAAATCAATGAATTAAGTATATTCATGTGTTGACATATGGCAAGGTAAAGTATAATGATTCATCATTGTCTATAAAGTCAGTAACCACTAAGGACATTATCTCAACAGAGAGACAATAGTCTCTCTAAGCTAATTTATGTTAAAAATCTAAGACCACCCATTGGGTCTAAGATCCAGTGCTCAAGTAAATACAAAAAAATTATTTATTCAATAATATTCCATTTTCTCTATTATTATTATCTACATTCTAATGATTTAATGGCCATATTTAATTCTCTATGTATTTAAAATTATTTTTCATTTCCAAATTTTTTTTTTTTTTTTTTTTTTTTTTATGATAGTCACACAGAGAGAGAGAAAGAGGCAGAGACACAGGCAGAGAGAGAAGCAGGCTCCATGCACCGGGAGCCCGACGTGGGATTCGATCCCGGGTCTGCAGGATCGCGCCCTGGGCCAAAGGCAGGTGCCAAACTGCTGCGCCACCCAGGGATCCCCAAAATTTTTTTTAATTTTTTTTTTTTAAGATTTCATTTATTTATTCAAGAGAGGCACAGAGAGAGAGAGGCAGAGAGATAGGGAGAGGGAGAAGCAGGATCCATGTAGGGAGCCTGATGTGGCACTGGATCTCCAGACTCCAGGATCACACCCCAGGCCAAAGGCAGATGCTCAACCACTGAGCCACCCAGGCATCCCATCCAAAAATGATTAAAAACATTTTTTTTAATATTAAGGATTTTATTTATTTATTCATGAGAAATAGAGAGAGGCAGAGACATAGGCAGAGGGGGAAGCAGGCTCCATGTAGGAAGCCGCATGTGGGACTCGATCCCAGGACTCCGGGATCACGCCCTGAGCCGAAGGCAGACACTCAACCACTAAGCCACTTAGGCGTCCCTAAAAACATTTTTTGAATAATGGCAAAAAGAATTTCTATAAGTAAGAGTGTCAGTGGTTTTACCTTATAACCAAATGTTTGCAAGTGAATGGACAGCTTTATTGCCAGTCTTCCTTTTATTAAAAACAATGCAGGGACATCTGGGTTGCTCAGCAGTTTAGCACCTGCCTTCAGCCCAGGGCATGATCCAGGAGTCCCCGGATTGAGTCCCGCATCAGTCCTGCATGGACCTCTGTGCACGGAGCCTGCTTCTCCCTCTGCCTGTGCCTCTGCCTCTTTCTCTCTCTGTTCTCACATGAATAAAATAAAATAAAATAAAATAAAATAAAATAAAATAAAATAAAATAAAATAACTTTTTTAAAAAATGCATATTTATTGGTTCCATGTGAAGCTGTGAATATTGCTTTGACTGGGAATGAGTTCTTACTGCAATTAAGTATAAAAAATATCTTCCATAACTGAAGTGTGACCTGTATTACTGAGAAAAGAGTTGATAAAATTCCTCGAAGAGTTGGATTTTTGGTTTTTAAAAACATTCCTTTTATATACTACAAAGAAGTAATTCGTACTTTGGTTATTTAAACCACTGCATGGTATTTATAATGGCAGTTCCCAAAGGGTCCTCCCTTCACATAATCATAAACACAGACCCTCTTCTGGAGTGTACATTCTTGGGGTGGGCCTGAAGACTTGGGCTTCCATGTGTTTATATCGATTTGAAAACAAAGCATTATCCAGAAAGTAGTAGTCATTATACATGTCACCTTCACACAAGTATGGCAGTCTGGTTAAAGCTCTGGTAATAAAACCAGCCTTTCTGAAAACTTCAGGCAGACTATTCACTTGTTCTTCCCAATTCTGTCCCTTGATTTTTAAAATTTCTGATGGTTTCCCACTTGCTACTTATGTTTTCCACATAGGGATGAAAGGGTAAAGCCAGAGCAAGGATGACTCTGCCTCTTGTTGGCTCCAAGACACTTCTGATATCTTTTAACAAAGGCTGGGGCTAATCACAGCTGTCGAGCAAATTAAAGCAATTGACATCATACTGGAATCCTGTATTCTGCTATTCATTTATACCAAGCACATTATATTTCTTCTTCTGAAGCTGCCATATCATATTTTCAGAGAGCTCCATAAATTTCTTCAAAATGAGAGTTCATGATTTTTGTGACTTCTCCATCTCCAGCACCTAAATCTATGAGACTGGATTAATTTTTTGCAGTCTTCAAAACTGATCTGGTGAAAATGCAAACACTGAGCCTCTTCTTTGCAACCCAGTGATAGATATTGTAGACATAAACAGACTAAAAACAGGTGACACTAAAGAGTGATATAATCGGACAAAGAGACAGTCCAATTTCTCAATGCTGTTAAGAAGATCGTATTCCTTAAGGTACCTCTGAACAAAGAGAGCCTGGAGAGATTCACATTTCTCTCTATTGCACACCAACCACTGGCGGTTCTCCTTTCTGTTGGCCTCGGCCTCTGCCAGCCTGTAAAGGCTACTTTTCATGTTCACATACAGGGAGTGGATGAGCAGGCTCCTCAGCATCCACATCCTCCAAGCCAGCTAAACAGACACTAGGCTCAGGCAAAGCGAGCCCACAAATAGTCTCACCAAGCGCCCTGGCCACTTAGATCACTACCAGTGTTTGTGGCGTGGAAGGGGAGGTGCCACCACCCAGACTAGAGCTACTGTACCCAAGTTGCCCATCCAGCCCCTTCAGGGCCAAAGTGGGGGTCAAACTTATTATTTAGGTAATGTAAAATCAGATATAAAAACAAATACAGAAACTTTTAAATAAATAATATTTCAAATGAGTAATTTTAAGAAGATAATATTTTTGTTATTCCTGTATCATTAATAGAGTAATTTTCAAAAAGAAAGCAGAGTGACATCAGTGGAGTGGCAGAATATACAACTCTAAATTCTCATCCTCCCAAAAAAACTCTGGAAAACAAGCAGTAACTGTCAAAACCGACATTGCAATGATTCTGGAAAACAATCCAAGATTTATGAAAACCAAATGAACAATGAATGAGAAAGAGATTTCTTGAAAGCGCTGTGGCATTTTTACTTGCCCTTAGCCTACCAACTCCTTGGTACAGCAGCAGTCTTGAAGAGGGATGCAGTTCCCAGTGTGGGAGACCAGTACGAGGTTCTTGAGGGAGTAGAGCAGATCATATTTGCAAAATATTATGTAATTCTGTTTTAACTTGTTTAGGAGCTACCTGAAGGACTGACACAAAACAATCTCTTTTTTGTCTAACTTGAAAAAAGCAGTGGGATTGCTCTTGAACACACTGCAAGCTGAATTAAGAAGAAGCAGATACCTAGGGCAAAAGATTATAACTGAAACATTAAAGAGATTACCTAATGGGCAGCCTAGGTGGCTCAGTGGTTTAGCACTGCCTTCAGCCCAGGCGGTGATCCTGGAGACCCAGAATCGAGTCCTACGTGGGCCCCCTGCATGGAGCCTGCTTTTCCCTCTGCCTGTGTCTCTACCTGTGTGTGTGTGTGTGTGTGTGTGTGTGTCTGTCTGTGTCTCTCATGAATAAATAAAATCTTAAAAAAAAAAAAAAATCACCTAAGACCTGGCAGTAAGAGTTGGTGAGAGAGTTTCCTTGGTAAATTAGGACATTCAAAAGCACCCAAGTATATAGGAAAATATATATGCCCAGCACAAGCAGGAGACCAAAATCCTACACCTGAAACTTGTCACTAAGATGAATGCAACCCTGGCTAAATGATGAAGGATCGCTGTAGCACAGAACCAATCTGCAAAGAAGAGAGGTTTTGGTTTTTTGTTTGGTTCCTATTCGTTTTTTAGCTCCTGGCTTTCAAAAAATTATCTGTCAAAACTCTAGCTGAACACAAACTAAGAAATAAAGATTTCAGTGACTACATATGCGAAAGAATAAATCTCTGCAAAAATAAAAAATAGGGTGGGAAATAACAGAATATAGAAAATAGCAAATATCAGGAGAATCTAAATTTCAAGAGTTACCAAATTATAATATTCAAATACCCAGTCGTCAACAACAAAGAAAAACACATAGCATTAAAAAGGGGGGGGAGGGAAGGAAGCCAGGCTCAACAAAAAAAAGTAAAATAAATTGATTAAAACTATCATTCAGAAAGCTAGAAATTGAATTTATCTGAAAAAGATTTTGACAAAACTGTCTTAAAAGATGTTTGAAGCACAAAAAAAACACAGACAAAAAAAGAAAGGAACTCTTATAAATGAATGATTAAGCAAAATGAGATTATCAATAAAGGAAAAAAAGGGATGATTTTGGGGGCTGAAAAATAAAATACCTAAAATGAAAAAGTCACTAACTAGAGTGGTTCAATAACAGGTAGGAACCTCATTTTTATCTTTGATGAAAGACAAAAATCTACAAATCCAGGAAGCTTAAAGAACTCTTGGTATAATTAACACAGACACACATATAAAGAAACATAAAAAGCAAATTGCTAAAGACAAGGAGAGACTCCTCAAAGAAGCAACAAAGAATATGTCACATCACAGATTCCTCAGTAAAATTAATAGATGATTTCTTATCATAAAACATGCAGGCCAATTGACAGTGGGATGATGTATATTTAAAATACTTAAAGAAAATACTGTCCAAAAAAATTTTATATCTAGCAAAACAGATAGTGGGTTTCCTGGGTCACTCAGTCAGGTAAGTGTCTGACTCTTGATTTCAGCTCAAGTGTCAATCTCAGGGTTGTGAGTTTAAGCCCCATATTGGTACTCAAAAAAAAAAAAAAAAAAGTAATGAGAAGTTAAGACATTCCCAGAAACACAAAGCAGAGGAGTCCAATACCACTACACATAACTTGAAATAAAAGCTAATGGCAATCCTTCAGATTGAAGGGACAACAGATAGTAACTGAAAGCTGTGGGAAGAAAAAGATCTCTGATAAAGGTAAATACATTACTATATACAAAGCCAGTATTACCGTATTTAAGGTTTGCATTGCCAAACTTAATTTCCTATAAGATACAAAACAAATGCATAAAAAATTATATATCTATGCTACAGAGCAAAAGTGTGTAAAAATGTAACTTATAACAATATAAAAAGGGAAGAAGAACACTTCCATAAAAGACAGAGGAGTAGGAGGAACTTAAGCTCACCTTGTCCCATGGATACAACTATGTAGCATGCACATCAGTGTAATTGACCCAGAAAATGAACTGAAGGCTGGTAGAATAAAATCTACAACTAAATGTAAAGAGAAGGCAACATCAAAGAGGGTAGGAGGGCAAAGACACTGTGAGGAGCTAAACCCCAAGGGTCTGGCCACCAAAGATAGAGAGTCATGGGCACAATGAGGGAGGAGAAACAGCATGCCATACCAGGGAGCCTGCAAGAGAAAGACCACTCCCTAATATTTGCTTTGAAAACCAGAGGGGCTAAATTTCATTGGTTCTTATAACTAGTGGGATGTAAAGCCTAGAACATTAAAAATTAGTAGGTTCAGTTCTGTGAGAGCCCGGAGGGTAATAGGAAACTGAGTCTTTGCCATTAAAGAGAGAACACAAGAAACAGCTGGTAGAAATATAGCATAAAATAAGCAGTTTGAAAAATGCTCATGGCATACGGGAAGGAGAATTATTTACTAATCTCAGAGTTTACTGAGTGACTTCTCCAGGAGCAAAGGAACAGGCAGGCACCATTTTCCTCATCTATCACCTAGCATAAACACAGGTCAACCTGCAGAAACCAGTGCAGTGCCTGCATTCACTACCTTGCTGCATACACCACACCCTGTCCCCTCAGCTGAGCCTACCTCAAGCCTGGTGCTGCAGGGCCCCTCCTCCAGAAGACCTGCAAAATCTTGCCAGCACTGCATCTTCCAACTGCACACTTTGTGGGGTCATGGTCCTAGAGGCAGTGACTGGTCACCTGCCATGGAGGACACCAGCACATTATTAAAACTGTACCACTTGCCTACATGCACTTTACAGAGCAGCCCTGGCTACCCCCAATATCCACAGTGACTATGTGTCCCCTGTGGAAGAAAAGGACCAGCACTATCTTGTGAAAAGTGCAACCCCCATCCACATCTTCCAAGAGCAAGAGATATAGCTGATTTTCCTAACACCGAGAAGCAGAGAGTTAGACAATGTGAGGAGACAGAGAAGTATGTCCCAAATGAAAGACCACAACAAAAATCACAGCAAGAGACCTATGTGAAACAGAGATAATGAATATGCCAAATAAAGAACTTAAAGTAATGATCATAAAGATACTCACTGGACATAACAGTGGAAGACATCAGTGAGACCTTTTTTTTTTTAGATTTTTTTATTATTATTTATTTATTTATGAGAGATAGAGAGAGGCAGAGGGAGAAGCAGGTTCTATGCAGGGAGCCCAACATGGGACTCGATCCCGGGTCTCCAGGATCACACCCTGGGCCAAAGGCAGGTACTAAACCGCTAAGCCACCTGGGAATCCCCATCAGTGAGACCCTTAACAAAGAGATGAAGAAGAATCTATCAGAGATAAATAACTCAGTAACTGAAATTAAAAATATACTAGATGAAATAAATAGCAAACTGGAGGAAGCATTACTCTGTCCTCAGTGACCTGGAGGACAGAGTAATGAGAAGCAATCAAGCTGAACAGGACAGAGAAAAATGATTTAAAAAATGAAAACAGAATTAGGAAATTCGATCCATCAAGCATTCACATTATAGGGATCCCAGAAAAAGAAGAGAGAGAAAAGGGAACCAAAACTTTATCTGAAAGAATAATAACTAAAAACTTCCTGAATCTGGGGAAGGAAACAAAATCATATCCAATTTGCACAGAGATTCTCCCAACAAAATCACCCAAAGAGGGCCACACCAAAATACATATTAATTAAAATGGCAAAAAGCAGTGATAAAGAATTTTGAAAGCAGCAAGAGAAAAGAAAAAGTCACATAAAAGGGAAACCCCATAATGATACAGGTGGATTTTTCAACAGAAACTCTGTAGGACAGAAGAGAGTGGCATGATATATTGAAAGCGCTGAAAGGAAAAAATCTGCAGCTGAGAATAATCTATCCAGCAAGTATCATTCAGAATAGAAGGAGAGATAGAGAGTTCCCCAGACAAACAACAGCTATAGAAGTTCATAATCAGCCTAGAAATGTTAACGGGGACTCTGAATAGAAAAGAAAGAATATAAGTAAAAAAAAGTAGAAAGCACACAAACATTAAAAATAAATCAAGGGATTCACAAAATAAAAAGACACGAAGTATGAAACTACATACCTAAAGTATGGGGGAAAAGGAGTAAATAATAGGTGAAAGTTAAGTGACTTCCAACTTGACACAGACTGCTATATGCAGAAAATGTTATCTGCAAATGTAATTGTACCTACAAATAAAAAACCAACAATATATGCGCAAAAAATAAAGAGAAAGGAATCCAAGTATATCACTAAAGAAAACAGAGAACATACACAAACACACACAAAGGGTGTGAAAAGAAAGCTCGAGTAAAAATACTTATATTGAACAAAATTAACTTTAAAACAAAGACTAGTAAGAGACAAGGAAGGACACTATATAATCATTAAAGGGACATTCCAACAAGACAACATAACCTATATATGTGTGTGTGTGTGTGTATACACACACACACACACACACACACCTAACATGGAAGCTCCCAAATGCATAAAATAGTTAATAAAATATATAAACGAACTAATCAGTAATAATAACAATAATAAAATGGGACTTTAACACCCCACTTACATCAACGAATAAATCACCCAATCAGAAAATCCACAAGGGGGATGCCTGGGTGGCTCAGCAGTTGAGCGCCTGCCTTTGCCTCAAGGTGTGATCCTGGATTCCCAGGTTCAAGTCCCACATCAGGCTCCTTGCACGCAGCCTGCTTCTCTGTCTGCCTGTATCTCTGCCTCTCTCTCTCTCTCTCTCTCGAATAAATAAATAAAATCTTTAAAAAGGAAAAAAAAAAAAAAGAAAAGAAAGAAAGAAAATCCATAAGGAAACAATGGCTTTGAATGACACACTGGACCAGATGGATTTAATATATATTCAGAACATCCCATCCTAACATAGCAGAATATACATTCTTTCAAGTGCGCTCAGAACATTCTCCAGAATGGATCACATATTAGGTCAGAAAACGAGTCTCAACAATTTCAAAAAGATTGAAGTTAATACCATACATCTTTTCTGACACAACACTATGAAAGCAGAAATCAGGCACCAGGAAAATCTGGAAAGAGTACAAATACAGGCAGGTTAAATAACATGCTACTTAATAATGAATGGGTCAACTGAGAAATAAAAGAGTAAATTAAAAAAAATACATGGAGACAAATGAAAATGAAAACACACAATTCAAAACCCTTGGGATGCAACAAAAGTGGTTCTATGAGGAAAGTTTATAGCAGTATAGGCCTACCTCAAGAAGCAAGAAAAATCTCAAATAAACTACCTAAGCTTGCACCTAGGGAAGGCAGAAAAAGACCAAACAAGACCCAAATCCAGCAGAAGAAAGGAAATAATAAACATTAGAGCAGAAATAAATGATACAGACACTAAAAGGATAGAAGTGATCAATAAAACCAGGAAGTGATCTTTGAAAAGACAGACAAAATGGATAAACCTCTACGTAGACTCATAAAAAAAAAAAAAATCAACAAAGAAAAAAACCATAAAGAGAGATAGGATTCAAACAAACAAAACCAGAAATGAGAAAGGAGAAATAACTGACCCCACAAAAAATACAAAAGACGGTAAGAGACTATTATGAAAAATGATATGCCAATGTACTGGAAAACCTAGAATATATGGGAAATTTCTAGAAACATATAACCTATCAAAACCGAAGCAGGAAAAAAAAAATAAAAAATTTGAACAGATCAATTACCAGCAATGAAATTGAATCAGTAATCAAAAAAATTTCTCAACAAAATGTCCAGGACCAGACAACTTCACAAGTGAATTCTAATCCCACCAAACATTTAAGAAGAGTTAATGCCTATTCTTCTCAAACTTTTCCAAAAGAAAGAGAAGAGGAAAGAAAATTGCCAAGTTCATTCTATGAGGCCAACATTATCTTGATACCAAAACAGGACAGAGACACAACAACAACAAAAAACTACAGGCCAACATCTCTAATTAACACAGATGCAAAAATCCTCAACAAAACATTAGCAAACTGAATTCAACAATACATTAAAAAAAAAAAAAAAAAAAACGGTCCATCACAATCAAATGAGATTTACTCCTGGGATGCAAGGGTCTATCAATATTTGCAAATAAATGTGATATATCACATCAATAAGAGAAAGGATAAAAGCCATATGATCATTTCAATAGATGGAGAAAACGCATTTGACAAAGTACAACCACCATTCATGATAAAAACCCTCAATAAAGTAGGTTTAGAGGGAACATACCTCAACATAATAAAAGCTGTATATTAAAAAAAAAAAAACACAGAGAAAGAACATCAGACTCAATGGTGAAAAACTGAGAGCTTTCCTCTAAAGTGAAGAAGAAAAGAATGTCCACTTTCATCACTTGTATTCAATGTAGTACTGAAAGACCTAGCAACAGCAATCAGAAAAACAAAAGAATAAAAGGCATACAAATTGATAAGGAAGAAGTAAAATTTTCAGTATTTCAGATGACATACTATATAAAGAAAACCCTGAAGACTCCACCAAAAAAACTTGCTAGAAACAATAGGAATGAATAATAATTCAATAATAGAATTACTGAATTCAGTAAAGTTGTAGGATAAAAAAAATCTATGTGCACAAATCTCTTGAACTTCTATACACTGATAATGAGGCAGCAGAGAAATTAGAAAAATAATCCCATTAAGAACTACACCAGGGATCCCTGGGTGGCGCAGCGGTTTAGCGCCTGCCTTTGGCCCAGGGCGTGATCCTGGAGTCTCGGGATCGAATCCCACATCGGGCTCCTGGTGCATGGAGCCTGCTTCTCCCTCTGCCTATGTCTCTGCCTCTCTCTCTCTCTGTGTGACTATCATAAATAAAAAAAAAAAAAAAAAAAAAAAGAACTGCACCAAAAAGAATAAAATACCTTGGAATAAAATGAACCAAAGGGGCGAAAGGCCTGTGCTCTAAAACTATAAAACATTGATGAAAGAAACTGAAGATGACACAAAGAAACAGAAAGACCTTCCATGTTCATGGGTTAAAAGAACAAATATTGTTAAAATGTCCAAAACAATCTACACATGTAATGCAATCCCTATCAAAATACCAACAGCATTTTGCACAGATCTAAAACAATCCTAAAATGTGTATGGAACCATAAAAAACCCCAAATAGCCAAAGTAATCTTGAAAAAAGAAAAACAAAACTGGAGGTATCACAATTCCAGACTTCACAATTATATTACAAAGCTGAAATAATCAAAACAGTATGGTACTGGCACAGTTCCATTGACCTATAGATCAATGGAACAGAAAAAAAAGAGTACAGAAATAAATCCACCATTATAGTTCAATAAATTTCAGCAAAGCATGAAAAAATATTTGATGGGAAAAAGTCTCTTCAACAAATGGTGCTGGGAACACTGGACAGCAACATGCAAAAGAATAAAACTGGCCCACTTTCTTACACCATACACAAAAATAAATCCAAAGTGGATTAAAGACTTAAATGTGAAACAGGAAACCATTAAAATCCCAGAAGAGAGCACAGGCAGTAATTTTTCCGGCAATGACTATAACAACATTCTAGGTATGTCTCCTGAAGCAAGGGAAACATATGCAAAAATAAACTATTGGGACTATACCAAAATAAACAGCTTCTGCACAGCAAATGAAACAACCAACAAAACTAAAAGACAACTTACTAAATGGGAGAATATATTTACAAATGATACATCCAATAAAGGGTCAGCATTCAAAATATATAAATAACAAAAACTCAACACCCAAAAAACAAATAATCCAATTTTAAAATGGGCAAAAGATATGAATAGACATTTCTCCAAAGAAGACATACAAATAGCTAACAGACACATGAAACAATGCTCACACTCATCATCAGAGAAAAGTATATCAAAACAAGAGTGAGAATATTACCTCTTATCAATAGTGAGATATTACCTCTTATCTGTTAGAATGGCTAAAGTAAAAAACACCATAAAAAAGTGCTATTCGCAAGGAAATGGAGAAAAAAAGAATCCTCATGCACTGTTGGTGGGAATGTAAACTGGTATAGGCACTGTGGAAAACAGTATGGAGGTTCCTCAAAAAATTAAACATAGAATTTAACATATGATCCAGTAATTCCACTACTAGGTGTTTACCCAAAGAATGCAAAAATACTAATTCAAAAGGATACATGTACCCCCCATGTTTATTACAGCAACATTTGTAATAGCCAATTTATGGAAGCAACCTAAATGTCCATCAACAGATGAATGGGTAAAGAACATGCTGGGTATGTATGTGTGTATATGTTTATGCATACATACACACCATGGAATATTATTCAGCCATAAAAAGGAATGAAATCTTGCCATTTGCAATGACATGGTTGGAGCTAGAGAGTATAATGCTAAGCAAAAGGAAATCAGTCATAGAAAAATAAATGCCAATAATTTCACTCCCATGTGAAATTTAAGAAACAGAAGAGCAAAGGTCAAAAAACAGAGAGGAAACCAAGAAACAGACTGTTACCTAGAGAGAACAAACTGATTGTTACCAGAGGAGAAGTGGGTGGGAGGATGGGTGAAATAGGGGAAGGGGACTAAGGGGATTTGGAGTACACTTATCTTGAGGACCAATTAAATACATGGAATTCCTGAATCACTAAACCGTACGCCTGAAACAAATCTAACACGGTATGTTAACTACACTGGAATTAAAATTCTTAAAAAAAAACATAAAATAAAAAAGGGAAAAAAGACAGGGCTAAATAGCAGATATTTTGTATGCTATGAAGTTTTGGTATCAACTTGAAGTAGACTGTCATAAAGATGTTAAATATAATTCCTATGGTAACCACAGAGACCATATCTTAAAAAAAAATTACACAAAGGGAATGAGAAGGCATTCAAACAATCATTACCAAAAAAATAAATAAGTAAATAAATAAACACAAGAAAAAGCAGTAATGGAGGGAAGGAGAGTGAGGAAGGGTAAAAAAACATAAGTAACACAATAACAAAATAGCAGAAGTACTGTTTTATCAGCAGTTACTTTAAATTTAACTGTATTAAAGTTTCCAATCAAAGGCAGAGAGATTACCAGAAAGGATTAAAATAATTGCATCACTATATGTTGTCCATAAGATCCAAATCGTAAGATTCAAAAACACAAAAAATTGAAAGTCAAAGGGTAGAAAAAGATATCCTATGTAAAAAAAAAAAAAAAAAAAAAAAAAGAGAGAGAGAGAGAGAGAGAGAGATACTGTGGCTATAATGATAACAGACAAAATAGAATTTGTCAAAAACTGTTACAAGAGATAAAGAAGGATATTATTTATACACTGATAAAAGGGTCAATTAATCAAGAAGATAAACATTTATGCACCAAACAAAATACAACATGAAAATATATGAAACAAACGATTAACAGAATTGAAGGGAGAAACAGACACTTCTACAATAATAGTGGAAGACTTCAATTCACCATTTTCACTAATGGAAAGAACATCTAGACAGAAGATCAATAAAAAAATAGAGAACTTGAATAGCAATGTAAACCAACTAGACCTAATAGACATCTGTAACACTGTACTTGACAACAACAAGATACACAATCTTCTCAAGTACATGCTCCAGGAGAGGCCATATGTTAAGTCAGAAAACAAGTCTCAGTATATAAAAAGACTAAAATCATGTATATCTACTCTGAATTTACAGGAGTAAAGCTAGAAGTCAATTACAGAAGGAAAATCGGGAAATTTTTCAAGTATAAATGAAAATACGTGTGTCTACAGATGGAGAAAAGACAGATAAGTATGTGGGTGGAGTCTACATAAACAAGGTAGTTTTAACTTCTAAGGGGAAAAAACATACTACCGATGACCTCTGGTTAAATTTTAAAGTAACTTCCAGGAAAAAAAAACATTTGCTGAACTGGTAAAATTAAATTGCCATACTCAATAGTTTAATGAAGTTTTAAAGTAGAGGCATCATGACTAAACGTCTCAAGCAAGACAAACCTGAGTATATGTTATTTAACATTCAGTATCTCAGCTTCTTTTTTTTTTTTTTAATATTTTTTTTTATTTATTTATGACAGTCACACAGAGAGAGAGAGAGAGGCAGAGACACAGGCAGAGGGAGAAGCAGGCTCCATGCACCGGGAGCCTGACGTGGGATTCGATCCCGGGTCTCCAGGATCGCGCCCTGGGCCAAAGGCAGGCGCCAAACCTCTGCGCCACCCAGGGATCCCTCTCAGCTTCTTTGTTTGGAAAATGGGAAAGTAACAGTTTCTATCACAAACTGTAGTTACAGGGATTAAATAAGATACCTTTAAGTCAATGTAATTCCTCAATGAATGTTAGCTATGATTTTTCTGAACATATCAATGTATTTAACATACTGGATCCAGTGGAGGAATAAAATTAAAAGGCTATTCTATATAAAAGAAATAAAATTATTTATAACTTAAATAACTAAAAATTATAATCCTTCTAGTCATTAAAAAGCATTATTCTGGGCACCTGGGTGGCTCAGCTGGTTAAGCATCTGCCTTCGGCTCATGATAGCTGTGTTCTGCCTGCCACCTCCAGTCATGATCCTGGAGTCTCAGGATAGAGTATGGGATCTGCTGCTTCCTCTCCCTCTGCCCCTTCCCCTGCTCATGCTCTCTCTAATAAATAAAATCTTTTTTAAAAAGCATTATTTCTGATAAACTTTTTAATTAACAAAAATTTATTTATCTGTGCAAGTTCTGTGGTATTCTTCTAATATCCTTCCTGATGATGATTATCATACCAAATATTGAATATGATATGAGAGTAGAAAAAAAATCACAAAATTAAATTACAGCCTTGAAATACAAAGCCACCTAATGCACGAGCTTAATGTTTCTTGAGACTGACAAAATATAGACAGATAAAGAACTAGAACTATAGTCAATCTAGTAATAAACTAAAACTATACCATATAGGATAGTTTACAATATTACCTATGCACCAGAATAAAACAAGCCTTAAGAATTATTAATGACTCTGAAAGTGAATGAAAACAAGGTCTAATTAGATAGTTACAAGTGTAACTATCTAATAGTTAACTATCTAATAGTTAATTTCTATTTATTATGATTCTTATTTCTGGGCATATTGTTATTTCAAACCCAGGCATTCCATAGATTCAAAGCTGCTTGATGTCTGGGGGGGGCGGGGAGGAGCAGACCAGGAATTAATCAGGTAAAAAGATTTCCAATGGACAATTAATCCCTCTAGATCCTAGCATCCATATCTATTAAAAATGAGGTAGGACCAGTTCAGTCTAAACTCATGAACATGATGATCAACCAAGAAGTCACCTGTGACAAGTAAGTAAAAAGAGAGAGAGTGTGCACACATGTGTGTGGTGTGTTCGAGAGAGAGCAAAGGTGAGGTGAGAGAACCACGGTAGGTCTAGGATTCTCTACTTATAAATGGTTTTCTAGATTATTTTGGTGATCCAAAATAAAGACTTTTTTTTAGTCCAAAATAATAAGCTTCTACTGTGCTAAAAGTGAGTCTCTTGTTGTAGAAGGCAACTTAACTTGCTCCAAACAGGGAGATTATTGAATATCTTATGTGTCACCATTTACTGTGGACTATCATAAGCACATGCTTCAACCTCATTTTCCAGCAGTAGTAGTGGGTTGCATTGAGTTATGTCAACTCTGTACATTGTCCTATTATGACCTTTAGCATGTAGTGATTATTGGTGGAAGGGTGCAGACTGGAGGTGGCAGGCAAAACACAGCTATCATTAGCCGGTATGGTCCTCCTGCAGACCACATGGACTTCAAAAGCACCTTCCTAAGGCGTTACACAATGCCAATATTGTAATTTAGATAAGTACAAAGCATATATATACTAAGTAGATCAACAACAAATTTGAGAAGAGCTTCTTCAGAAGTAAATGTATTAAAAAAGAACATTTGAAAATATTTCTTTAAACCTATAGAGAATTAGGTCAAGGATGATTATTATGTAATTTGCCCATTGCTATATTTTTTCTTAACAAAAATTCAAATAACAATTTGGTTTAAACTCTAGCTGAAATTCTTAGTTTTGCTACTAATCTTAACAAATGTTTTAATGAAATGCCTCCAACAAAACAAAACAAAACACAAAAGTTTTTCAAAGAAAATCTGATACTTAGGTAACTCTACCCGAGATGTTAAATTATGTTAAGTGCCTAATATAATAAAAGTAATATATAAATTGTTGCTAAATAAAAGAGTATATCTAGTACTGAAATCCTATTTCAGTTTCTATAAATCTTTCAAATAATAACTTCAAAATAGTAATTCTTCTTTTTCTTCAAGGTTTAAAATAAGGAAATACCTTTCTCTACAGAACAGGTTCCTTTGGGCACTTCCCATTTTCATTATTGATTATAATCAGTGCTAGATACTTGAATACCTAGTAAGTGGAAGACACCTCATAAAATGTAAAGATACCCATTTACCAAAAGTGATTAACTAAGCTATTATTAAATATAACCTTTTTGTATGAAAAATTAAAGTGAGATCTATTTGAGGGATATAAATTACCATCCATGAACCAGAGTAAATAATCCTATATGTCTTAAACGACAGCTAACTGAACAAGTTCATATATCAAAGATCTACTTTAAAAGTATAATGGGCATTTTAACTATGAATCCCAAAGCACTGATGAAGAACCGATGGTAAATACTCTCAAACTTATCTTTATTCTTACAAATGATTTACTCAACTAAATCACATTAAAATAAGAATAATCTAGGGGCACCTGGGTGGCTCTGTCCATTAAGCATCTGCATTCTGCTCAGGTCAGGATCTCAGGGTCCTGGGATCCAGCTCTCCTTGGGCTCTCTCTGCTCAGCAGGAAGTCTTCTTCTTTCTCTCCCTGTCCCTCCCCCACACTCATGCTTTCTCTCTGTTTCAAATAAATACAATCTTTATTAAAAAGCATTAAAAATACAGTAATCTAAAATCCTCAAGCAACGATATCAAAAAATTTTTAATATTCACCATTTCCTTTAAAGAATTCAAAACATTAACTGATCCTTAAAAATGTTTGATACATTAAAGAACTGTTTAAAAACTATCTGTTTTTTAAAGAGGAAGTATAAATCCATAAGCTGACTTCTATTTACCATTTTATGATAAAGTATATTAGTGGAAATGATTTTTAAACCTGATAATAACTAAAAATATGTAAAAGAAAAAATAACTTCTCCTTCAAATTTGCTGAGAAATGTGTAATGTACAAAATTCAACTATCCTTTTAAAGAATAAAAAATATTATTCAAAGTAGTTATTTATTGAGCATTTTATCCAAACATGTTTAATTATCTAGAAAAATTGAAAACAAATTCTCATTAATAAATGGATTTATTTGAATGATTCAAACTTCTATTCATGCACCTGGATCATGTGATGATAGCTTTTTTACTTATTCTTTCAACAATTATGTATTAAGTATGTCCTATATTTTAGCCTAGTAGCAAGCAAAGTTCAAAACCCATCTCTGACTTCCTTAAGTTTGTTGAAAGTTTGGCAGAGGAAAGAGAAAGTCAAAGCAACATACAATGACAGCTTTGAAAAATGTTATAGAAAAGTTACACACCCTACTATACAGTAACATATGAGAAGGGAGAGGCCACTGACCAAAAAGAGCATGAAGAACACCACTAGAGAGCATGTGCCAGGATTCTGTGAAGGTCTTGTCAAAGATTTGGGTCAAGATGAATAGGAAGGCAGTGAAAGAAATGTTTTAAGGAGAAGCAGAATATGATCAAGTTTGCATATTCTTTAAAAAGATCCCTCACTTGAATTTGAGGGTGAAGGAATTTGAGGGTGACTATAGGGATAAGAGTAGAAGAAAGAATACTGAATAAAAGCCCTTGTAATCTAAGGCAAAAAAATGGGGATAAAACAGTCATATTGTTCATATCATTCTCATACCATCTTAGGAATGGAAACTCTCCATTTTTAAAACTTGTTAATATTATTTACTGAGAACTTACTATGTGCCAGACAGTTTTAGGACATGGAAATACTATAGTTAACAAAACAGACTGAAGTGTGGGGATGGGGGGAATGCAGGAGAAAACACAAGAAAATAAATTCTTAACAGATAAGTTCACATAATTATAAAAGCTGTAAAGAAAATACAGCAGAATAATGCGATATTCAGTGACTGGAGCAGGATGCTCTCTGCAGGGAGAGGAATATCTGATCTGAAATTCTAGTAACAAGAAAAAAAATAGCCATTTAAACAACAATGGCAAATGACAACAAACAAATTGCAAAAATTAGCCATTTAAACATCAATGGCAAAATTAGTCATTTAAACATATAACATGCAAAGGCCCTAGAACAGAAGCTGGCATTTTAAAAAGAAGAAAAAAAAAAAGCAAGCAAGCCAAGATGTCTCAAAGGCTAGGAATACAGTTATGTAAGATGGGGGTCTCTGTGAGAAGAAGCAGCCTTTGAACAGGGAGGAAGTCTAGATTTTATAAGTACCGAAGCTACCATAAATTTTAAAACGACGAAAAAGATCTATTTTATGTTTGAAAGATGATTCTAGCTGCTGTGTGAACACTGGATTGAAAGTGGGGGACAAGAAGCTAAGAGATCAGTTAGGATCTGTTATCATAGGATAACCTGATAAAATGGGCAGAGACAACTACATACTTATCCTAAGATATTTTTTCTAAGATATTTTAAATGAGGATTTGAAATTTGAAATCTTCTGAAATTATTTGAAATTATTTCTACAATGGAAAAGTAAATAACTGTGTTAATACTTTATTTTTGTATACAATGAAGAATTATCTTAATTTTATTAATAATTTTATTTATTTTTTACAAACTGCTTTCTATATAGATCACAAATTAATTTAGTTTCTAAATAAGACTGACATCTGGCCACACACATACACACAAAACAAAAACAGAAGAAACGGGGATCCCCGGGTGGCTCAGCGTTTAGCGCTTGCCTTCAGCCCAGGGCGTGATCCTGGGGACCGGGGATTGAATCCAATGTCGGGCTCCCGGCATGGAGCCTGCTTCTCCCTCTGCCTGTGTCCCTGCCTCTCTCTCTCATGAATAAATAAATAAAACCTTAAAAAAAAAAAAAGAAGAAGAAACAGTAAAATAGCAACTTCTACATTATTAGTAGGATTTCCAAACCCATCCAACATGGAAAACCAGTGCAATCCTCTCTCCCCTCCCTCTTTACAACTGAAAACTCCAGGCAAAGGATTAAAAGCAACTTCTTGAGGACTCTGAAATGTAAATAATAGCAGGCATACCAGACAAGCACTCAAAGACACAGTGGTGGAGAGTGTTTGGAGTATTTTTCTCCTTTACCTCCCAGCTTTGAGCTCAGGTCAGGCTGAACCTAAGAACTAAATAAATAGCATGCACTGAAAGCAAAAATTCCAATCCTGTTTTTCTGCGACTAGGAGAATAATCCTCTTTTCTTTTACTATTTCTTTACTTCTCATCTTGCAACAAGGCCAGGCCTAATTATAGAACTACACTGACACAGTGGGTGGGTGGTAGTAGTGATGGGAGCACATAAAACCCTGAGGAATAAAGCTATCTTTTCAGATAGAATACTAGAAAGGAAGTCCCTATTATGTGAACAGTGAGGAAACTCCATTACTTTTTTTCTTTTCTCATTCTCTCATCATTTTGCCACAAAAGTGGGCCCATTAGTATAGAACTATATGATAGCATAGAAGCAAAAACTCTGATAGAACAAGCCAGACAGTGTGGGGTTATCCTGGAGAAGAATACCCTAGATCAGGGGATTCTCTAATTCTTTACATGAACTGACACAAATCCGAGGTTCCCCCCCCTAAGTTGTATATGCTCAAAACATACCCAAAGCAGTACAGCAAAAGCTCTGAAAATTAACCTGACATAAACTACCGCTGTGAAAATTAACCTATGACATAAACTACCAACAAAGTCCCAGACTAAACCCTGAGAGGTTACAGGCAAGCTGGACTCAAAAAAGTAAAGAATTTGAAAGCGAACTGACACTGAAACCACCATCACCACTCAGAAGGTTAGGCCAAAATTGTAATATAAACCTAATTGTGGTGTCTGCCTGGGATTGGGAGGGGGAGGGCTAGAGAGGAAAGAAAAATGGAGGGAAAAAGGAGAAAGGAAACCAAAGAAAAAATTTCAGATTTAACAAGATCTGGAGTTTTGAAACCAAATATTCAGAATGTTCATGATACAATCTAAAATTACTTGATATATCAAGAACATGGAAAATCTAGCCAACTTTCAAGGCACAATACAATCAATTCTGAGATGATGGAGATGTTGGTATCAACGAAGATTTAAAGAACTTACTATACAACTTTCTGCCATGAAGCACACTTTTGAAAGACATGTTCATAGTAAAAAAATAATTTAAGAAACTATTAAAAAGAATCAAATTAAAATTTTAAAACTATAAAGTACAGTGTATTTGAAATTTTTTTAAAAAAAAGCAATAGATGGATTCAAAATTAACATGGAGTTGACAGAGGAACAAATCAATCAACTAAAAAAGAGATCAAAAGAAGTTATCCAGCCTGAAGAACAGAGTAAGATTAAGGAATTAAAATGGAGAGAACCTCAAAGAACCACGGGAAAATATAAAGCCCCTAGTAAGTCTTCAAAATTCAAACTTTTTAAAAAACATTATCAGTATGACATTACATAAATCATCAATATCTTTACAGTTGTATTCAAATATAGTTTCAGCATAAAGAATAAATGTAAAGATTATCTAAATGAAAAATGAGATTACAACACAATGTGAAAATTAATCTTTCCATTCTAGCATGTATTTTCTTTCATTTCTTAGATATATTTTTTCATTAAAAATACATATACATTAAAAACTTGCACATATGAAAGAAATATTAAGATAAAAACTAGCAAAAAAGAAATTTTTGAAAAAGAAGAAGGAAAGAAAAAAGAAAGGAAAAACACCTATTATATAATTACATGGTGGAAAATATTTGTTTTTCCTATAAAAGTGAAATTACACACTACATATACAATTTTGTGTTCTATTATTTCATATATTAAAAGTGTAAGCACTTCTCTCCTGTTATTTTAAAATTTTATTTACAAAAATTTTAAATGACTGCATAATAATCAATGAATGTTCTATAATTTAACCATTTTTATCAGTGGATATTTCTGCGTTTAAAATAGTTACCTGTTCTTAGTACACTAAGATAAATATCTTTGCGCAAAAATCTTTCCTTGGCTGCCTTAAGAAATTAAATTGGATGGTGGGAAAGTACTAACAAAATTTCAAAGTTAATACAAATTGATTAAAAAAAATCACAAAAATCATATATGATTATTATGGAAAACTTTAAAATGCAGATTCAAGGAAGAAAAGAGGCCACCCACAGTTTTACCCATTAATATTTGACAGATTTGCTCAAATTTTTAATGCAATTCACTATGTAGACTAAAATTTGAAAACAATTTACAGTTTAATAGTATTATTAAACAATCTTGACTGGCTACACAGAATTTTAAACAATAGTTGATCTTCACAGCATAATTATAAACCCAATATATTCCTACTGCTGTTCTCCCTGGAGCACATATATAGAACTGTCCATGTGAGGAGTAACTTGATGCAAGTCAATGTCTTGAGAAGAATATTTGCATTTTGTGACTCTGTATTCAAATATTACAGAGTACTGACTGTGGCCCCAAATCTATTTTCTCCTTTTTGTGGGGCATATGGCAACCCAGCTACAGACTACATTGCCAGCTCCATTATGCCTAGATGTAGCCCTGTAGGCACAAGTGCTTAAAAACAAAATTCTGATGTCTTGTATTAATTTCCTTTCTTTCTCATAGACTAGAACAATGGCTAAAGCAGGCCCAAAGAGTAGCTATGAACAAAAAGACAGAAAATGGTGGTGATATGGAAAAACTGAAGCCCTTATACATTGCTACTAGTAATATAAAATAGTGCAGCCCTTTTGGAAAACAGTATGCCTATTTATTTAAAAGTTAAACGTAAGTTTACCATTAAGACCCAGCAATTACACTCTAAGAATCTACCAAAGAGAAATGAATATAATACATGGGTATTCGGGATCCCTGGGTGGCGCAGCGGTTTAGCACCTGCCTTTAGCCCAGGGCTCGATCCTGGAGACCCGGGATCGAATCCCACGTCAGGCTCCCGGTGCATGGGGCCTGCTTCTCCCTCTGCCTATGTCTCTGCCTCTCTCTCTCTCTCTATCATAAATAAATAAAAATTAAAAAAAAAAAAAGAATACATGGGTATTCACAAAGATCTGAGTTCAAATGTTTATAACAACATTTTTAAAATAGTCCCAAACTGGAAACATTACAAATACCCATTAACCACTGAATAAACAGAAAGTGGTATATCCATACAATGGAATACTATTCAGCAATAAAAGAAAGAACCTGGTGCTACTATATGCTACAACATGGCCAAATCTCAAAAAACATTAGCTAAGTGAAATAAGCCAAACAAAATTAGATGTAATGTCTCTTTGAAGTCTACTTAGTCTGAAATTAAAGTTGCCTAGCTTTCTTGTTAGGCGTTTTCATGACGACTCTTTCTCTACATTCTTTAGTTTTGACCTAAGTAATTTTAGTTTTCTATTGTTACTATAACAAACCATCACAAGCTTAGAAGCTTAAAACAACATAAATATATTATCTCACAGTTCTATAGGTTGGAATTCTAATATGGGTCTCAATGGGCTAAAATTAAGGTTGGGAAGGGCTGTGTACCTTATTGGCAGCCCTTGGGAAAATCTGTTCCTTGCTCATTCACAGTCATTCAAATAAGTCAGTTTCTTAAGAACTGAGGTCCCCAATTCCTTAGGAACTGTGAGTAGAGAGTTGTTGCCAGCTTCTAGAGGCCACCCAAATTCCTTGTCTTTCTCCATCTTCAAAGCCAAATCAATGGACCAAGTCATTTTCACACTTTCTCTCTCTTTTGCCCTTCTACTGTTGCTTTTCGCTAACTGCAAGTATAAAGGTTCTAAGTTGTTAAGGACTCATGTAGTTACACTGGGCCAACACAGAAAATCCCTAATAACTTTCTGATCTAAACATGTGTAAACCTTAAAAACATCCTCAAAGTCCTTTCTGCCAAGTAAGGTAACATATTCACAGGTTCTAGAGATGAGAGTTTGTGGAAATATTTGGGAGTGAAGGAGACATTATTCAGCTTACCGTATCTTTTTATTTAAAGTAAGGAACCTGCAAGAAGTATATAATTACTTGTTGCTTTTTAAAATCTGACATAAAAAAACAAAAACAGAAAAATAAAATCTTTCAGACAATCTCTGCCTTTTAACTGGTATCCTTAGACTATTCATATTAATGTGCTACTGATATGGATGAATTAATATATAGGGTCCAGCCACCTATTTTCTATCTGGTCCGTCTTCTTGTTCCATCTGTTCTTTATTCTTTCCCCTCATTTTATGCCTTCTTTGGAGTTGAGGATATTTTATGATTCCATCTGATCTCTTCTATTGAATTATTATTTATCCCTCTGTATTATATTTTAATTTAATGGATACTCTTAGAGGAAGGTTTGAGAAACCATGGTATATAGGCCAGTCAACTGTTTTTTTATATTAAGTTTTATTAAAATTCACCCATTTGTTTAGGCTACTTTTGAACTATGATGGAAGAATTGAGTAGTTAAAACGGAGATCATATAGCAAGTCTTAAATTTATATTATATTATCCTTTAAGAAAATGTTTCCTGATCCCTGTTCTACACTTACAATATTTAATTAATTAGCATCTATCTTCAATCATTATTATAAGGTCACGTGTAGCAGAACCTTAAACAGTATATTCCCAATTCCTCCTTCTAATCCTTTGTGCTACTGTTGCTATATATTTTTTTACATATGCTATAAACACTGTATGTTGCTACTATTATTGCTATAGAAATATTTTAGAGCAATTAAAAATAAGGAAAAAAATAATTTTACTTTTCATTCCATTTCCCTCTTTTCTTTGTATAGAGCGAAATGCCTTGATCCTATCATGTAGCTTCTGCCTGACAATGCTTCTTTAGCATTTGTTCTAGCATTGCCTGCTAATAACCAATCTCCATGGTTTTGCTTATCTAAAAAAATTGTATTACTTCATTTTTTTGGAAATATATATTCATTAGGTATAGAATTCTGGTTTCACAAGTTTTTATCCCCTCTTTCACAGCACATTAAAGTTCTCACTCCATGGTCTTCCAGCTTCCATGATTTTTGAACAGAAATCTGCACTAATTCTTATTTACTTCTGTCTGTATTTTTTGTATTAGTTTTCTATTGTTGCCATAACACCTTTTTTTTCTGATTACCTTTAAGAACTTTTGTTTGTTTTCAACTGTTTGAATATGACTAATTTTTAAAAATATTTTATGTATATATTCATGAGACACACACAGAGGGAGGCAAAGACATAGGCAGAGGGAAGTGGGCTCCTCGCAAGGAGCCTGATGTGGTACTCAATCCCAGAACTCCGGGATCACGCCCTGAGCCAAAGGCAGATGCTCAAGGGCTAAGCCACCCAGGTGTCCCCTATGACTAAATTTTTAATTATTTTTTATTTTTGTTTTCTGTATTTATTCCTTGTGTTACCTGAGCTTCTTGAATCTGTAGTTTAGTGTATATCATTAATTTCAGAAAATTATTGGTCATTTTTTTTTTAAATATTTCTTCTCTACCTCTCTTCTTCTGGGATTCCAGTTATATGGACCATTTGATAATGTCTCATGGGTTCTCAGATGTTTCTTATTTCTCTGTTTCAATTTGGGTAATTTCTGTTGATTTATCTTCCCATTTGCTGGTTCTTTTTTGTATGTGTCAATTTTATTTATGATCCTGCCATACGCATTCTCTTTGTTACTGTATTTTAAATTTCTAGGGTTTCCATTCATCTTATTGATAATAATTTTTGCTATCTCTGCTGAAATTAACCATCTGATCTTTCATGCTGTCTGGACTTTCCACTAGAGCCTTCATCATGTAATTCCAGGTTACTTAAAATACATTGTGATATAGTTCTAACATGTGTCACTGCTATGTCTACTTTTTTTTTTTTTTAATTTTTTTTTATTTATTTATGATAGTCACACAGAGAGAGAGAGAGAGAGAGGCAGAGACACAGGCAGAGGGAGAAGCAGGCTCCATGCACTGGGAGCCTGACGTGGGATTCGATCCTGGGTCTCCAGGATCGCGCCCTGGGCCAAAGGCAGGCGCCAAACCGCTGCGCCACCCAGGGATCCCTGCTATGTCTACTTTTGATGATTGCTTTGTCTCTTGTGTGTCTTTTCCTTGCCTTTTCATATGTTTAAAAACTTTATTAGGGAGCTTATGTATTACTGTCATCATGTGTATGATAGTAAAGACTAAGGTAATCTTTATGTTTGGAAAGGAGTATACACTTCCACTAGAACTTTTAGCACACAGGTTTAAATTAATCTAACTAGGAGTTAAACTAGGTTTGAAGTCTGTCATTGCTATGGCTCAGTGCACCACAGGCTGCAAATTTCTATAGTAATACCTTCTCTTGAGGATGGGGAATTCATTTTGCCAAAGAACATTTTTTTTTTCATTTTCCTAATTTCTCCACATTCAGTTCTAAGGCTCTGTGCTCAGAATCTATCTCGTGCAAGTTACTTATATTTAACACTTGTTATCCTGGCAACACGGAATGAAAAATAGGGGACAGTGTTCTTTGACCTTCTGATTAATACTTAGTCTTAGGTAAGCACTGTGTCTCTGGATCTCATGTATATTCCTTTTTATTAATCCTTCCTCTCCCAAAGCATAGTTCCTGTAGATGTTTCCGCCCCTCCCCTAAGGCTTGAGGGTGTTCCCTCCATTCCAATTCCCCAGGAACAAAGAGATTCCACCAGTGTCCTAAGGCAATAATGATGGTTATAGCTCTCCCAACAGCATATGGCTTTGTTCTATAAGAGGAAGAAGAGTCCGGGTGTAGTTTATTGTTATTCCTGCTGTGGCTACTGTAGTGATCCTCTAGTTCTTCACCAAAGGGGGGGGGATCTTCTTTTTTCTTGGTTGACAGGGTTCACAAAGAAAAATCTACACAAGTATGTGGGGTCCTCCTATTCTTGTGGCTACCAGGGGTTTCACCTTTCCTCACCAATACACACTTGGCCTCCACCAATTCAATGATCATTTTGGTTGAATTTTTTCTTTAAGTGTCTCTGTCTTGCCCAGGTAAGTCAGTACTTGCACTCTGCCTCTCTCTGCAAAACAGGTGTCTGTCTCTCCCCAGATTCTGTGTCTAGATTCACTGTCCAGCCACTTCAGCACTCAATGGGTTATTAATGAAAAGTTGTGAACTTGCTCTCTGTACACCTTTTTATTTTAAAGTTGAGACTGAACTCTTTTTCTAGCTCTCTACATCTCTGATCAGAAACCAGAAGCCGTCCTATTTCTACTTAACTCCATGTATTATGGTTTTCAAAGTTTACCATATAACTTTCCACATAAGTTCACTCATTCATCAAATGTTCAGCTAATGCTTTCTATGTGGCAGGCATTGAGAAAGAAACCATTCTACTAAAGTTATGCAGCTAACATCTGCCATACCAAACTACCTACCAAAACAAGATGACCCCAATTTCTAACCTAAAGGGTGAGAACACTTAAGCCAGAGAAAAATATTTCATGATTACATTTATCTGCAAATAAGTTTAGATAAATATCATGGTTTGACTCAAATAACTTTAAAATATGTCATGTGGCACTGTGGAGGATATTGATATGAATAAGATAAAGACTATATGTTGCTTGCTTATAAAGAACAGTCAAATATTTTTTAAAAATACCATAGTGCACACTTTATCATTAACCTGCAGTTATATATGTTTAAGGAGAACGTTAAGGCATGGGTAAATGAACAGGAATCATTATTCACAGGTAACAGAGGAATTGAAGGCATGATGCCTTAGAAAAAAAGATGAGTTTTCCTTGCAATATTGTCCCATAAGTTTATAGCAAACAGCAGACAAGGACAGGATTAAAAAAACAATCTAGCAGGATATATCAGATTATATTACATTACATAGCAGGAATATATTACATGCAGTTAAAGTTAATTAGCCCTCATGGAATGTGATCTATTTCATGTTTGTACTTCTAGTACTCTGGTGGTAAGTACTCAGGTTTAAAAGCTTAAAGGCTGACTTCTTCAGTATATCAGATTTTACTTCAGTCAAGTACTTCAAGCCAATTCTGCTCATTTAAGTAATTAAAGTATATATGTCAATTAATGAATGCATTATGTGAAGCCAAAAAAAAAAAAAATCTGTGAGAAGGATCAGATATATTAGTGGGAGTCTAGCTACCACAGTCCCTACGTGTAAGAAAAACTACCAGAGAAGTTAAAGTTTCAGAATGTAAATAAGGAGATTACCATAGTAAAAGAGGATTAGAAGACTCTAATTTTAATGGCTTCAAATTCTTCTAACCTGATGCATTCATCTTTTCACATCTTTGGAAATTTCTGTTGAGAACCCTGTGGTTTTCTAAAGCAATTGCTCCTTTTATAGCTAATGCTGAAAGAGTTATGGCCAATAATTTCCTTCTTTCTAGTTCCAGCAGACCCTCCTTTTCACAGATTAAGTTTCTCTAGGTATGTTAGTATCATTAGTTACACTATAGCCAAGTTTTTAATCTGGTCTCTCAGTCATTCTGCCTCCCTAATATGACCATTTCTACTCTTATCTATTATCTATCTACCTATCTATCTATCTATCTATCTATATATATATATATATATAATTTGATTCTCAAAAAATAATGTTTTCTAAATTTTTCAGTTCATAGTATGCATGTCCCACTATTTTTCATTTCAATATATATTCTGAAAGGAAAAAGATCACTTAAATGGATGGATCCATCACAACAGATCACTTAAATGCCACTTGAATATCAAGCTCATAGAGCCATGAAATCTAAAAAGATACTACATAAATATGTTGATAATCATATAACAAAAATTAGCTTCCATATAATAGTGGGTCAGAGAGATTATTATACTAGCACATGCATGATTCAATCTTTTGATTAAAAAAGCACTATATTTAAGAGTTATAAAAAGCTCAGAAAACTGGAAACAGAAATGCAGTCTAGGATAGATTTTTCAGACTAATATAGAAGTCTTGGCATGAATAATAAGAGAACTGTGGTTGATCCACAGAACAGTTGGATTATGAACCAGAATATGCAAATCAGGTAACTATTTATGATAATTATTAAAATGTTAACTTGCAAATAAAGCACAAAAAATAAAATTTTAGAGTAGGTTTATTCAAGCACAGTGTAGGACAACACAGCATAATCAGAAGTACATGTAGTTTATGGTATGTATTACTCTTAAGTATGTTAATATCAAACCAATAATGCAAGCACAGTTTAACTCACTTTGGTTAGGGTAATTGTTCATGTTTTCTTTACACACACAAACACATACCTACCACTGTTTGGATGAAAGTCTCCTTTCCTTACAGTTCCAATATGGTTTTGTTAGTATGTTCTTACGCAGGTACCATGGGATTCTCTCAAATCCCAGACTATTTTCACTCTTTCCCCCTCTATATCTGATAGTAACTGAACTGTGCTGATTCATTGTACACAATGCTTTGAAGTTGCTTACATTGTTCTTCATTTGAGAAGCTACCACACTCCTTTCTCTGGTTTCATAACCTAATCCATATACTGCTACTTCTCAAAAGATGCAGTATCTTTCGTTTTTCTCTCTCAATCATTCTAAAAACAATTACTAGAATAATCTTCACATAACTAATAATGTTTATCAAGGTAAAGCAAAAGTCAAGGGCTTGCAGTTGTATGTATGTGTTCTGTTCTACCTGATTACTAATTCAAATTTAATTTCTAAAGGATCAAAGGTCCTTATGAAGTGGTCTTCTATCTTCCCCAATCCCTTTCTACTATCTCAATGTTCTGTAAGGGACTTTGGTCCTAATCATATCTGTGACCTCAATTTATACAGACCTTACAATTTGTCCTCCCTATCTATGCTTTGAATTTCTGCTTTATCCATTCTGTTCTTTACTGCTTCTAAAAGATATTTCACTTCAGCTATTGTATTTTAATTTCTCATAATATTTCTACAGCTCTCTCTTATCCTTTCCTATATTTTCAGCCAGATTTCTTTTTATGGGTCTTTTAACTAATATTTTTCATATTATATTTTAAAAGAACATGTATGCTTATTGAATATATAAAGCATATTTTAATGAAAATTACTTGTTTTTCCTAGATTTGTATCTTTTCCACAAATATGTATTTTCTCTGTCCCCTAAGAACACTGCTTCCCTTATTTTACACTATTGAATCTTTTGACTATTTACTCAATTCTTGAAGTAGTCAGCTCTACTCTTTCCTAATAAATGGGAGAAAGAGATAGTGGTGGTAAATTAATTTCCTTCACTACCACATATTTTATTTAAATCCTAAGAACCTTGGCCAAATTTCACATATTTGTTGTCATTTGTTTACTACGGCTCTAAAGAAAAGAGCCCACCTGGGCTCTACGTCTTCTTACTCCTTCTTGACAGTCTCATCATCTCATACCTGATTGAAATAGCCTCCCTACTAACTGGTAACCTAGTCTTCTAATTTGCTTGATCCCATCTCTCAGTTATGTAATCCACTCTATATCATGGCATTTATTATTCCCTTCTCTTGCCATCAGCAACAAGAAATCTATGCTCTACTCAGCCCCAGATAAGCACCTTTTCAACATGATGCATATCCCTTTCAGTGTCTTTGGCTTTACTACTCCATGTTTATGTTTTTTTTTTTTTTCATGTTTATGTTTTTTTAAGATTTTATTTATTTATTTATTCATGACAGACACGGGGGGGGGGGGGGGGGGGGAGGCAGAGACACAGGCAGAGGGAGAAGCAGGGTCTCCAGGATCACACCCCGAGCTGAAGGTGGCGCTAAACCACTGGGCCACCAGGGATGCCCTACTAAATGCTCCTGGCCAAGTAAAATTCTAGCTGTACACAAAGTACATTTTAAAGGAGATTTTTATTTTTCTCACTAGATTATAAAATCCTTGGACCTAAGTATTCTCCCTTTCACTTTAGTCTTCCCAGCACCAAACAAACAGCATGAACTCATCATTTTAATCTTTTTAAAGACTTTATTTATGAGAGAGAAAGAGAATGTATATACACATGAGCTGGTGGAGGGGCAGAGGGAAAGGAAGCAGCAGACTTCTTGCTGAGCACGGAGCCCAATATGGGGCCAGATCCAAGTTTCTGAGATCATGACCTGAGCCCAAGTCAGACACTTAACCAACTGAGCCACCCAAGCACTCCTGAACTTATCATTTCAATAAAAATGAAAGATAGGGCACTACCACATAGTGCAACCAGCCTATAAAAGTTAGCTATTTATAGTAAATAGTTTGGTTTCCATTAAGATACCAACAGATATCATCAAAAATTATACTGAGAAGCCCAGGTCAGGGGCCCAGATATTATAGCTGTTTTTGTATGGCCTCCTAGCTAGAAAAGGTTTCTATGCAATGCAGACTTGGTACAGCCACCATGGAAAACAGTATGAAGGTTCCTCAAAAAGTCAAAAATAGAACTACACTACAATCCAACAATTGCAGTACTAGGTATTTACCCAAAGAATACAAAAATACTAATTCAAAGGGATACATGCACCCCAATGTTTATAGCAGCATTATCTACTATAGCCAAATTACGGAAACAATCCAAGTGTCTATCAATTAATGAATGGATAAAGGTTTGGTATATACATACAATGGATTATTACCCAGCCACGAAAAAGAATGAAATCTTGTCATTTGCAATGATATGGATAGAACTAGAGAGTATTGGGATCCCTGGGTGGCGCAGCGGTTTGGCGCCTGCCTTTGGCCCAGGGCGCGATCCTGGAGACCCGGGATCGAATCCCACGTCGGGCTCCTGGTGCGTGGAGCCTGCTTCTCCCTCTGCCTGTGTCTCTGCCTCTCTCTCTCTCTCTGTGACTATCATAAAAAAAAAAAAAAAAAAAAAAAAAAAAAAGAACTAGAGAGTATTATGCTAAGTGAAATTAAGTCAGAGGAAGACAAATGCCATATGATTTCACTCATATGTGGAATTTAAGAAAAAAAATTAAAAGTATAGGGGGAAAAAAAGAGAAAGGGAGACAAACCAAGAAACAGACTCAACTACAGAGACAACTGATGGTTATCAGAGAGGAGGTGGTTAAGGGGATGGGTTAAGTAGGTGATGGAGATTAAGGAGTGTACTTCTTGTGACGAGCACCAGGTTTTGAATGTTTGTGGTGAATTACTCAACTGTACATCTGAAACTAATATTACACTGTATATTAACTGGAATTTAAATAAAAACTTTAAAAATAATAAATAAAATGATGGCTATGGGCTTAAAATTTTTTTAAATCATAAAGATATTTTGTGACACATAATGAAAATTATATGACATTCAACTTCTACTCATCACAAATAAAGTTTTATTGGAACACAGCCATATCCACTCATTAACATGTTTTCTGTGGCTACTTTCATGTTACAAGGATTGAGTTGTATAGTTTTTATAGACCATATGGCCGGCCCTCAATGCTTAAAATATTTACTACAGAAAAAAAAAGTCCATTCTCGGTCTAAGTCAGCAAAGTCATAAATACCTTGGCCAACCTTATCACCTAAAGGTGAGGGTGTCACATTAGATAAAGAAAAGGCTTTGGTGGCCATAACAACTTTCTTTCTTTTCTTTTTTCTTTTCTTTTTTTTTTTTTTTTTTTGCCATAACAACTTTCATTCTTTATTGTCAAACAGGGATGTTTCTGTGAGGAGGGTAAAGACTTGAAAGGAATCATTCTACTAGCTGCAGAAAGCAACCAGCTAAGAAATAAAAAATGATTTTCACTTTTAAAGCACACTTTATCCTCAGAAAAAGAAACTGACTTACTCCACTCTCCACCCCACAAACACACACAAACTTTTTAAAATTCATTATACACTTTATAAAACACAGATAAACTGACAGCTAAACCTTCCTGCTGTGGCAAACAGGAATATGCATCTTTTCCTCCAAATAAATCATATGGTTACAATTATCATAAACTGAGAAATATTTAAAGAAAAATGGATTCTACTGTATAACTACTGAGAGTAAGAATTCAATATCAAATATACCCAAATTCAAGTCTTTGTTTTGGGGAGCCACATTAAAATGAACACATGGTAAATACCAAAATCAATTAAGTAGGGCAATTCCTGGAGGAAAATATTTTTAGCCAAATCCTTCTGGTTGATCCACAAGAGATAATGTTACTTCAACTCAGATTTATACAGACCTGAGCTGCTTCTCAAGTGATATAGACAACTGATTGCATTTTCTTTTTACTTTCCAAATCCTTGCTATCTTTTATAGCACAAAACTCTGAGGTATCAACACAGTACTTCTTACCTAGATTGCTTCTCGAAAAGTATTTTGGCTCTGCCTATAAGCATTCCTATAGTCCACATCAATGGAAGAACAGGTCCCAGTGAGAATACAAATCAGTATCCTGATATCATGATGAAATGCTACTGCCTTGCCATAAGCATGTTTGCTAGCTAAAACATCTGAGTCAGTTCACTTAGTAAAAACTCAGTGAGCTCCTCCTTTGTGCCTAAGGGAATTCAGGGATGAAACATAGAACCTCTGCTTTCAAAGAACAAATATATTTAGTTGGGCAAACAGATGAATTAACCGAATATAAAAAAATATATGTACAAGAGGCTCCTGAACTGATACCTCTACAGCAACTATTTAAGTAGTTAAAACAGCCAAAGTATGAGAAAACTCATCTAAGGTAATGTGCATGCAAACACTTTTTTTTTTTTTTTCAATTACCTCATTTCCAATTCTCTCCTCTACCTGCTTACCTTCTCTTTTCCCTAGCTCTAGAAAACAGTGATGAGGATTTTAAATAGTTTACTGGCTCACAATATAATTTAGGTTGGGAGATTGTAATCTAATGCATAGGCTAGCCATCATTTCCTTTAACGATTTTTTTTCCTATTTGGATGAAGTTAGACCACTAGATAAGAGATCCCTATAGGAATAAAAGACACCCTCCCCCCCCCCCCCCCAAAAAAAAGGAATAAAGGACACTACATTCCGCTGATTTGGGCACTTTCCTCAAAAGTATAATTTTTTAGAAATTATGTCCTTGGTTTTGTTTCATCAAAGGAACTAAAGTAGTCCATCTTCAACAGACATAGTTAAGTTACTGAAAAATACCAAGATTGGAAATTTTATCACAAAGAAATTTAAAAGTTTATAATGAAACATCATGAGGAAGTGAATTTCTGAAAGCCCCAACAAATATTTAGCATTTTTTAAAGTAAAAAGATACTAAAAAGAAACCTGTGTTATGCATAGCTATTAATCTATTAATAATGGCTATGACATGGTTGATTTCCATTTGTCTACTCTTGCTTTTTAAAAGCCCATTCAGTTACTTCTCTCTTCAAAATATTAATGGCATGATTATAAATACTCTGCTTTGCTATAGATAAAATGCACAGTAAGTAGCATTTTCTTTTTTAGTAGTATGTTTTATTGTTGTTATTCTGGACCTAATCCTTCATCCAGTTGTTCAGTACCTTCTGATCTTATCAAGTATGATTCTGATTCCAAAGTCCACCTCATTAGAGTCCAGCCTCTGCTAGCCCTTTTAGCCATTCTTCACCTCTTTCCCTCCTAACAGTGAAGGAGCAGCTACAAGGTCCAATGTTCAACCTAGGTTTCATTACAAACACCCTTGTATGCCTTCTGCATTGTCACCTCCTCTGGGAGGTGGCTAACATGGTACAGATATAAAAAATTATAATTACTCAAGATTATAGAATGATGAATAATTAGCAAAGTTTTGTGAATATTTATAAATTTTCTTTAAAAATCTACTTACCAATAATCTTAATCTAAGATCAATGATTATTACATAAGAGCCAATTTGATTAATTTCTTTTGAAGTTAAATACCAAGAAATACTTTCTTAAAAATGGTCCTTTTTCTTTCATTAAAGGATGAGAAACACGGACCCACAGGGTTAAATCATCCATCCTGGTCAGGAACCTAAGGCTCTATCTCTATAGTATTTCATTCATTTCATTACAAATAATCATTCAGTGTTTGTGTCATGGTGCTTGGAATCTAGAAGAATGTAAGACAGCCAAGAGATCTGCTACTTGTCTAAAATTCTCTTTCTAAAAGTTTTCAAAACATTATTTCTCCCCTTTCTATACAATTTGGTTCTAAGTGATCAGATGTTTTAGTATGTAAGACTGTTTTATTACTAAACTAACCTAGAAAATTACCTATAGCCAATATTCACTTCTGAGTTTTCATGAATATTAAAATTCTCATTTTCAAGAGAATCTGTATAGGAATATCTGCTATAAAGTCTTTAAAACAATTTAGCAACTTTAAGAACAAAATGACCATTTTTAAATGATCAGAATTCCTATCCCAGCCAACCACGTATTTAACATGTATTCCTAAAGATGGCTCCATTGATTAATACCAGATCACCGTAACATCAAACTGTGGTCCTATTTAAGCATGAGGTAAACAGGGTCTTACGCAGAGCTCTGCCTTTACTTAAATGTGTATACACAAATATATACTTTAACCAGAAGTCTGCTTTGCCACATGGTAAGCAGCACAAATTCATCATGGAGCTTCTAGCTCATTAAGAGAGGAAATACCCTTTGTTGCCCTTATTGACCTATGACATAGTCTTTACTTTTTCAGAAAACTGCCTTTTGCAGTTCTCTAGGACTCTCTTGCTTGCTTGGACTACCCTGGTACTCAGTACTTTTGCATCAGTGTTCAATGGTATAGTTGTGGGCATTTGGAGTGAATTAGTTCTTCATTAGATGGAACTGTTTATTGCATTTGGCACTTACCCACTAAATGCCAGTGGAGTTTCCTACTTACCATGGCAATGCTTACACACACACACACACACACACACACACACAACCTGCCCTTATCTGTTTCCAAATGCTTGGGGGTGGGAGAGGAGTCATCAAGGAGGAACAGAGCACCATTCCCAGTTGATTACTATAACTTGTACTTTGTGGACAATGGACCTAAATCTCTTATATCTTGACAACTGATCTGCTTGGTTTTCCCTGCTTTCAGATTCTGAATTCTGTATCCCCTAATGCAGTCTACTTTCTCCAATAGCTCTTTCTTCTATACTAAAGAAAATCCTGCCCTTGCCTCTTAATTCAATTTCACTTTAAGGTGAAGACAGAAACGAAGTCAAAAAAAAAAAAAAAATGTTGAAAGGGAAGTATTCATTCTGAATAAAAAGCCTAAAATCCATGATGTGCCAAAATGCAAAAGGCCTTCAGGGAAGAATGACCAAAAGTTCAAAGGCACCCAGCAGCAAGACCACTGCAGATGGGAATTTGGTCAATCAGGATTAAGCTTACGGTCATTTCGGTACACTGGAGCATCTAACAGCCACTGAGGGTTAGAAAAGAGAAGACTGTTTTGTTAACCTATATCCCTCTATCTTTACTTGACTTGTAGAATAGCTTGGCAGCTCCTACCCTAGGACCTTTGCACTTACTATTTCCTCAGCTTGGAATGCCTTAGCCTCCAATATTTAGACGGCTCACTCCTTCGTCTCCTTTAAGTATTAGCTAAAAAAAAATTTTTTCCCCATTAGATGTACCTTGATATTTAATTCTACAACCTCCTGACTCATATACTATCAATCCCCTTAAACTACAATGTTGATTTATTTTTTCCAAAGCAATTATCATTTTCTAAGATTCTATCTTAAGTCTTTATTATGCTTGTTATTTACTATCTCCCTTTCCTAGAATGCAAGCTCCATGAGGGTAAGAATCTTTATTTTGTTCACTGATGTACCCCAAGCATGTAGAACACAGTTGCAGAACTCAGAAGGCCTAATGTTCATTATCAACAACCCTGGTCTGCAGAATGATGGATGCAGGCTGTAGAGAATTCAGTCACATATCAACCAAATCAAAATATGATTCCTTGGAAACCACAAAGTCTTTCACGGTATTAAGCTAATGCTACTTCTTATTCACTAGCTTATTACTAGAGGGAGACAGGAAAGCTCTTCCCTTATAGACATGGGCACTAAATGATTCTATAATGTCTTTAGTTAGCAAAATCTCTGAACCCTCCACAGCAATAATGCTTATGACTCTGCACCAGGAAATCAAAAGCCACATTTCTCCTTCCATTTACTTGAAATGACTTGAGCCTGAAGGAAGGCATTAATGGTTCCCAAAGTAATCCAGTGATTAAGAGGCATGGGCACAAAACATTAGGCCCCCGCAACACCTGATTATTGTTTAAGTATGTGCCTTCTAGTACTGTTCCACAATAGTTTATGAATACTGACTTGGAAGGGCCAGAAAAAGCATAGGTATCAAGAACTGAAAAAATATATATTAAAAAGATCCATTTTAATTAAAGACTATCAAAGCAGCAGTATGAAATGAATGAAGAAACAAATTCACTGTTAAGAGCAAAATACAGAGAGAGTATATTTAGAGAGTCAAGGTTAACTGCTATGTCACATCTTCATCTTCAAACACCATACATCATTTTACAATGCAAAAACAGAGGTTTCCTGAATATTTTTATCCCATTTCTAGCCCCAGATGCATAGCCACTCGTTCACATGTTCCACCATTTATTGTATGTGAGGGCCATCCAGCCTGTAGACAATTCAATTAATCTTACAAGTGACATACAAAAAAACCCAACAACAACAACAACAAAAAAAACAGATGTGGCATTAAGATTTACAAAGTTATTGAAACTTTTTAACAAGTAAAACGCATCTTTACTTAGCTACACCAGAATGAGGAATAAAGGGGTTTACATATGTTCCAATTCTAAACCTATCAATCAAACCCATGTTATTCCTTTGGGAGCTTATTTACATGCATATTTATCAGCCTCACATGCTAATTCCCTGCTGTTTTATGCCTGCGAGGCATGTTTATGAGTCATAATTGTTGATCTCATTTGATGTATTTCACTGAAGGAAGACATTATTCAGTTATGTGGCCTAATGTCAATGAGTTACGATGACCTGATCTTCCAAATGCAACTTGCTCTTTAATTTTTATTAGAACATAACTTACTGTACAGAAAAAGAAGTACACTGAAATAAAAGAGCCAATGTTTTATATAAAAAATTTAATCATCTTATTTTTGATCTATCTTACCCTTCATAATCAATCTGAAATGTATCTACAACAATCCTGTCCCTCATTCATTTATTTCCCACACTCTTACACCGAGCTAGTCCTAGCTTCATAATCTTGCATATTAGTCTAACTTTCAGAACCCTTCTCCAGTTCACACTAAAACCTATTTTTATTCATTTATTCTACTATCAAATGCCTTTACTATCATTTTGTTTTTCCCTTCAATCACAATTCAATGACTTCTTTAATCTGTACTACAAAACAAAACTACTTTATTCAACTCAAATAAAATGTTACTTTAGGCAGATAGTCTTCCTAAAATAGGTTAATTGGTAATAAATATTTCTGCATTTCTTAAATCCCTTAGAAAATATTAAGCATCTACTGTTTATTTCACAATATTACTAATCAAAAATACAGTAAAAAGACTATATGTAACATACAGCAAAATACAATTTAGGGTAGCAGTAAGGGATAGCATGTACTGAGATGTTTTGTTATTATAAGCAAAAATGGAATATATTGCAGTGAGGTGCTTTACATGGACTATGACTTAGATCATATAAAATGCATGTGATGGTATCACAAGGGCCTTGAAATAACAGCTTCTATATCACCACAAGAAATCTGAGTCAAAAATCAATTTTTGCAACATAGCCTTGTATAAGAAAGATGGCTTAAAAAAAAAAAAGATGGCTTATAATTTTCACTGTCTATCAATTTTGGGGTGTGATTATTTAATACTACTAAATATCATTACAAGGGTTACCAAACTAAATTCAATAGGCACCATGACTCGGAGCAAGGGAGCATGAAGCCTACCTCTACTGTTCTAGGTGATCATACCACGCAAATAGCAACTAGATCGAATTTAGAAGATTAAGTATTAGAAGAAAAACATGTTTGGCACACAGATAAATGGAGTGCAATAGTCATTCTCTCTTCTTTCAACCTATACTTGAAGAATAAAAATTACAAAGAATTCTATTATTACAGTGTATTTGGAGAGTGCTTTAATAGGACTAAAATCTTAAAATGCAATGAAATGTTATCAGTGTTAATATACTTGTCCTCTTATCCTCAAATAATGACTTTGAAAAAGTTTAGCTAAGCAATAAGCCAAATAAAAAGATATCAAAGGAAGAATCATAAGTGTCAAAAAAAATTGAAAGAATCTTTGTTTTCCCTATTTCCACGCATCTCCAAAATATCTAGGAAAGGTTCATAAATAATAGTACTTCCCAAATAGCATTTTTAAAAACATCAGAATAAGTTTATAATATATCCAGTACATGTAGTCAAATAACCATTTGATTTAAAATGTACTTCAGTGCATTGGAACCTATGTGCATTAAAAGAATTTAATTGACTTCCTTCCTATCACACAGATAAAACCAACCAAATTATACATTTGCTGTAGTTGGAAGTCAGAACATTAGTAGAGTTATCACATAAAATAATAAATTTACCCTTTAAAATGTCATAAATAAACAATAAACCATACTAATAGGACATACTAAATCAATGTTGATGCCAGTTCCAGGACACTGTGAGTTGTTCAATGTTCTTATCATTATTTGTGTCATTAGAAGAATATTAAAATTTAATAAATTCAACACTAAACTAGTATGTTATTTAAATACATTGAGGTTTTAAGGAGATTTTTAAAAATATTTTATTCGAGAGAGAGGGAAAGAAAGAGAGAGCAACCAAGGGTGAGTGAGGTGAGGGCAAAAAGAGAAGAGGACTCCCTCCCATATAGGGAGCTATATGTGGGGCTTGATCCTGGGATGAGTCAAGGCAGACACTTAACTAGGCCACCCAGGTACCCCTTAAGGAGATTTTTTTTTTTAAGATTTTTAAAATGTATTTATTCATGACAGACACAGAGAGAGAGAGAGAGGCAGAGACACAGGCAGAGGGAGAAGCAGGCTCCATGCAGGGAGCCCGATGTGGGACTTGATCCCGGGTCTCCAGGATCACACTCCAGGCCAAAAGGTGGCACTAAACTGCTGGGCCACCAGGGATGCCCGAGATTTTTTAATTGAACATTTTCTTCAGGTCTATACACAATTGAAGGAGGGCCTTTTCTGCTATATGCTCTCTCAATGAGGCCTCTTGTGCTGACCTATTTAAAACTGTAACACTCTCCTTCACTCACTTCCTACCCTTCCATGCTTTTTCTCCTTAGCCCCTAGCAATATCAAACATAATATAAATTTTACATATTAGTCTTGTTTATTGTCTTTCACTAGAATATTATGAACTTCTTGAGAATAGAGACTGTGTATTGTTCACTCCAGTGTTCCAACATTTATAACAGAGCATGGCCTAGGGCAGGCACTCATGTACTGAATGAAGGAATCAATAAATACTAAACTTTACCATAAATAGCTGAGGACAAATGAGGTAAAAAAAATTTTTTCCCTTAATAACTCTATTAGAATACTTAAGAGAGGTAGGTAGCACTGAATGTCTCATAGCCCTATTAAACTCTAAATATTAATATTATATCAATGTCAACAGAACGTGTGGTTAAGTTACCAGAGCACCTTAACCTACGTCCTACATACTCAGTCATCTTAGTTGAACTAGTCAATCCCTGAAATACGGTGGAGAAAAAGTATCACCAACCATTAATTCTATAAATAGATACAAATATGACCTCCCTGTCCTCCTAAAATTATTTTATTTAAAAAGTACAGAATAATAAATTGGTTAGCATTCTTAAATGTCAATATCCTGAAAGTATATTTTAATCATGAGAGATTAAATAAAAGAATAATTATTGATCTTAAGCAATCCCTAATCCACTGTAAAACATGTTACTCCCATAGAGGATTAGAAAATTTGGCAAACTATATAAACATATGAACTCATATACAAAGAAATTTATAACACGGATTATTCCCTGAATACTCCAATATTCATTCTTTATATATTTAAGTGTATTTTTGAAATTTAAGGTTAAAGATTAAGTGCGTAGAGTATAAAGTACTAAACTCTGGCATACTACTTGCAAATGGTAGAAAAATGTTTTTTAAAATTTTCTTGCACTTCTAAAAGAATAAAATTTGGAGGTAGCTCCATGGCTCAACATACTTTTCTTCTTCTCTTACATTAAGATAACATCTGTTCTGGCCATGAACCAGTAAATAATCAAATCTGATGAGAACTTAACTGTTTATAAGGTGGAAATGCCCACTGATGGACAGATTTGTAGCTTTTCCTAAGCAATAAAACTCTTCTCTATTTAGAAAGCAAACAAAAGTACACTTTTTGTAAATAACACAAAATGAACACACCATCTAAATCCCCTCTTATAATTATTTATTTTGCTCTCTTAAAAAAGTTTTACATTTTACATTTTAGATTAAACATGCATATATCCTAAGAGAGGAAAGGCTACTAAATTCCACTTTTACACTTTCAAATATGAAGTTTTATTCTAAATGAATTTACGTAACAATGGTAAAGTGACATTAATTAATGGATAGGCAAGAAACTTTAAAATAAGAAATACCTTATAATCTACTAAATGTACACACAGCTAAAGTCAGTAATTATTTGGTAAAAATTGCTACTTCTATTTAATTTATCATTTGAGAATACAGGATAGACGCAGTAACTATCGGCATATATTTTTCTGGCATATTAACTATTTATCAAAACAGATTTCTGAGTTAGAATACTTACTGAGATAAAAGCCCATCATAATCTGGGCTTATTTCTGTTTGTCCAAAGAGAAGTTTGATCTTATCTTTTTATTGGAGCAAAATGGGGAAACCATATTTTACTTATTTAATTCATTAAAAAAGTGAATGACTTAGTCCGTTTAAGCTGTTGTAACAAAAATACGATATACCAAGTAGTTTAACCAACTGATATTTATCTGTAATAGTTCAGGAAGCTGAGAAATCAAAGATTAAGCTGCTGAAAGATTCAGTGTCAGGTGAAAGCCAGTTAGATTCTTGATTCATAGATGGCCTTTCTTCTTGTTATGTTCTTACAAGGTAGAAAGAGGGGGAGAAAGTTCTTTGGGGTCCCTTTTATAAGGGTACTAATCCCATTTGTGAGGGCTCCACCGCTTAACACCATCACATTGGGGATTATGATTTCAATACATGAATTTTGGAGGACACAAATACTCAGTCCATAACATTGAACATTACATAGTGTATTATAATTAAGGCCCTTTATCCTAAGTATGGGCGATATAATCAATATTTGAAAGGTGGAATAAACTTATTATCTAAAAGGGAAACAAGGGGATCCCTGGGTGGCGCAGTGGTTTAGCGCCTGCCTTTGGCCCAGGACGCGATCCTGGAGACCCGGGGTCGAATCCCACGTCGGGCTCCTGGTGCATGGAGCCTGCTTCTCCCTCTGCCTGTGTCTCTGCCTCTCTCTCTCTCTCTCTCTGTGTGACTATCATAAATAAATAAATATTTAAAAAAAAAAGATTAAAAAAAAAATAAAAGGGAAACAAGCTGGAATGTATCTGAAAGTAAAAGAAACGAAGAGTAACATATAGTAAATACAGAAATATAAAGAACTACTACTACAATCTTCAGAAGACATATTAGGCACAGTTTCAGATAAAGAAAGACTTGGCATTCAACCAATTATCCACATTTTAATGTATTTTGATACATCACTGACAGTGAAAGCAAAAAATAGCAAAGGAAAGGAAAATTACAGGATTTCAGAAAGAGAAAATGTATTAAACTGGAAGGTTAAGAGGTAAGGACAGATTAAGACTTTTGTTAATAAGTATTGCCAAAATGACTGCCAGAAGGATTTTACCAATTTATATTCCCACTTAAAAGCATATGAAAATGTCTATTTCTCTGGACCTCAGCCAATGTCCAGTTTTATTACTTAATCTTTGACAATTTTTAAAAAGTAATAATTAAAATTAGTTTGGCCCTGGGGAAGCCCCAGTGGCTCAGCCGTTTAGCGCTGCCTTCAGCCCAGGGCGTGATCCTGGAGACCCAGGATCGAGTCCTGCATCGGGCTCCCTGCGTGAAGCCTGCTTCTCCCTCTGCCTGTGTCTCTGCCTCTCTCTCTCTCATGAATAAATAAATAATATTTTTAAATAAATAAATAAATAAATAAATAAAATTAGTTTGCTCTGATGTCATTCCACAGATACAAAATTAGGTCATTTATATGTAATTATTAAACATCTAGAGTATTTTTGGGAATGCCTGATTATCTTCTTTGGCCTTTTTGCTGCTGTGTTCATCTTTCTTACAAATTTGTCTCATTCCTCAAATACTAAAGCTATCAATTTCTTATTTACCATCGCTAAATGTTAAGAGTGTCATGGAGTTCTACCTTGCCCTCACTATTTACATGTTCTCCAATCCAATACCACTCTTGTGTTGACATGTCCCAAATCCATATCTCAAGACTGTCTTCCCAAGATTTCTGACTCACATATCTATCTGCTTAATGAACATCTCCACAAGAATGTCTCTATAGACATGTCAGATGTTGTGACACAGAGCAAATTTCTCTTTCCTCCTCACATTATCTCCAAATTTAATTTTCCCTCAGTTTAAAACATTTTAGTAAATATCATCATTTATCTAGTCAGTTACCCAAGGCAGAAGTCTAGAAATCTTTCTGGATCCTCTCTTATACTCACTACCCTACCATCGATTCATCAATAGTAGTCTTGTCTGCTTATCTTGAAAATATGTCCCTGTTTAACTCTCTTCACATCCACTACCACCATCCCCAATACAAATCTGCCATCTCCTCTCTCCTGAAGATAGCATTACTTCCTAATTGATCTCCTTGCTTCACTCCTGCCTACCTATTATCCATATAAAACAGAATGAGATATTAAAAATGTGAAACACAATTCAAGCATGATTATTTGAGGATACACAAAAGCTGATTCTAAAATTTATATGGAAAGGCAAAGGCACTAAGATAATCAAAACTATTTTGAAAAAGAAGCTTGACGTTGGAGGAATCACACTGCCTCATTTATACTTTACTGCTAAAAATATAGCAGTAGTTTCCATCTTTTTTTTTTTCATTTATACTTCCCTAAAAAACCTTTTCAGAAATTTGTTTTTCCTAATTGCTTCTAATTCATGGAATTTTAGTGCCTCTATTATACTATACCTATTATATATTATGGCCCTTTGCAGAACCACAAGCATTGTAATGTCTAGAGACTTTTTCAACCCCTAAGAAGAGATTTTGGACCCCATGGGAGCAACATCACCTCCATTCAGAATATAAGCTATATAGCAAAAGTAATCAAGATAATACAGTACTATTGGAGGGACAGACATGTTAGCCAATGGAACAGAGTGCCTAGAAATAGTCCAACAGAAATATAACTGATTCTGACAAAGGTACACAAGTACTTCAATGAAGGAAGAACAGGCTTTCAATAAATGGTATTAGGACAATAGTCATTCATAGGCAAAAAAAATAGATCTTCATTTAAACCTCATATCTTACACAAAAATAAACTTAAATAAGATCATGAAGCTAAATAGCAAACATAAAACTGTAAAACCTTAGTAGAAAATATCAGAGAAAATCTTCATGACCTAGGTTTAGGTGAAGAGTTATTTAACAACTTTGAATTCTTACATTAACACCAAAGGCACAATTCATTGATATAAATAATAAATTCCTCTGCAAAAGACTGTTAGAGAATGAAAAGACAATCTCACGACCAGGAAAAAATATCTGCAGGTCACATGTCTGATAAGATATTTGTATCCAAAAAGAGAATGAAAAGACAATCTCACGACCAGGAAAAAATATCTGCAGGTCACATGTCTGATAAGATATTTGCATCCAAAACATATAAAGAATTCTATAAACTCAACAATATGAAAACAACCTAATTCAGCAAGAAATCTGAACAGACACTTCACCAAAGAGGAAATATAGATGGCAAATGTGCACATAAAAAATATTCAACACCATTAGCCATTAGGGAAATGCAAAATAAAATTACAATGAGATACTATTATGCCACAATCAGAATGGCTAAAAAAATCCTTACAGTATCAAAAAATTGGTAAGGATATTGAGCAACTAGACAAATTACACACTGTTAATGGAAATGTAAAATGATATAAATTCTGTGGGGTGCCTGGGTGGTGCAGTCAGTTGAGCGTCAGACTCCTGGTTTCAGCTCAGGTTGTGATCTCAGAATCTCAGGACTGTGGGATGGAGCCCCATATAGCCACTCAGTGTGGAAGTCTGCTTCTCTCTCCCTCTCCCTCTGCTCCTCCTGCTTGGGCTCTCTCTCTCACTCACTCTCTCTCAAAAATTAAATAAATCTTTTTAAAATGATATAAACATCCTAGAAAATAGCTAAACATATCCTTAACGTATGACCCACCAATTGTACCCCTGTGTATTTAGCCTAGAAAAATGAAACTTATATCCACATAAAAAATCTGTATACCAATGCTCATTGTAGCTTTATTTCTGATTGCTAAAAACTATAAATAACCCACATCTCCTTCAATAAGGTAAATGGATAAATTAAACTCCAGTATATCCACACAACAGAATTCTACTCACAATGAAAAAGAACTACTGCTGCTACACCTAAAAACTTACATGGATCTTAAGGTAATTTTGTGGAATGAAAAACGGTCAATAGAAACTATTACATGTTATATGATTTCATTTATATAACATACTTGAAGTGCCAAAATTACAACAATGAAGAAAAGATCAATGATTACCAGGGGTTGCAGTTGGGGGAAGACTGTGAAGAACTTGACTATTATGGGATAATATAAAGGAGTTTCTCTGAATGACAGAACAATATGTATTCTGATTATGATAATGTTTACTCAAATCTACAACATGTAATAATATTTATTCCATAGAACTATACACATAAAAGGGATGGAGATATGAATTACACATTTAAAAACTGCTGAAATCTGAATAAAGTCTTTACCTGAATTGATGTTATTACACCAAAATCAGTTTCCTGGTTTTTGAAATTGTACAGCAGGTTTGTAGGATACTATCACAAAAACTCTACTAATTGGGCAGCCCTGGTGGCTCAGCAGTTTAGCGCCGCCTGCAGCCCAGGGTGTGATCCTGGAGACTTGGGATCGAGTCCTATGTCGGGCTCCCTGCATGGAGCCTGCTTCTCTCTCTGCCTGTGTCTCTGCCTCTCTCTCCCTCTCTGTGTCTCTCATGAATAAATACAAATCTTTAAAAAAAAAAAAAAAAACTCTACTAATTTTGTAACTTCTCAATAATCTTATACTATTTCAAAATAAAATGTAATAAAAATAATCAAAGTAAATCAGATCATGTCACATCCTTTCTTATAAATGCTCCAATGGTTTACCAATGCTATTAGAATCATATCCAAACTATTTCCTTTGACTAAATCCTACATGGGCTTTGATATCCCATGCCAACTTATCACTTTTTCCCCTCTTCATTTTCACATAACCCAGCCTCATTAGTGTTCTTTCTGTTCCTCAAACATGATAATGTATCTTCACACTGGCTACTCTTTTAAAAAAAAAAATGTTATTTGAGAGAGAGAGAGAGAGAGAGAAAGTACATGATGGGGAGGGGCAAAGGGACAGGGAGAGAGAATCTCAGGCTGACTCCTCACTGCGCATAGAGCCCAATGCAGGGCTCATCTTATGACCCTGATATCATGACCCCAAGGCAAAATCAAGTCAGACGCTTAACCGACTAAACTACCTGGGTATCTGTGGCTATTCTTTTTTTTTTTTTCAATTGAAATGCTTTCCCCTCTGATTTTCACATAATTGGCTTTCTCCTGAGTAAAGGTTTCCTTTAAAACCTAGCTCAGACAGTCACTTGCTACCTTATCACTATATTTTAATTCTCTGTATTGCATTTATTTACCTGTACTTTTCCTAAGTATTTATTGTCTATATATACCACCTTCTTTTATTTTTATTTATTTATTCATAAGAGACACACAGAGAGAGAGAGAAAGAGAGGCAGAGACACAGGCAGAGGCAGAAGCAGGCTCCATGCAGGGAGCCTGATGTGGGACTGGATCCTGGGACTCCAGGACCACGCCCTGGGCCAAAGGCAGGCAAGGCACTAAACTGCTGAGCCATCCAGGGATCCCCTATTTACCACCTTCTATGTTGTTTTTCTCTCAGTAGATCTACAGAACCCAGAACAGTTACTGGCACAGGATAGATACTCAATAACACAAGCTGAAATGCTGAGTAAATTATCCTCATGGCTTAATATTTATGATATTAAAAAGTCAAACCTTACAAATAAGTTTTATATAAGCCAAATGGTAATTCAAAGGTTTTTCTATAGTGCATATGCAAAAGATGAAAAGAATCCAAGTGCCCACTACAGAAAAACACAAAGGAAGAAATCAAGGGAAAAAGAAAGAAACTAAGGGATTATAAACAGCCAGAAGACAACATAATAGGAAGAATAATTTCAAATCTATAAATAACAACTTTAAAAGTAAGTGGACTAAATTCCAGAATCAAAAGATACAGGGTACCTAAATGGATTAAAAAAAAAAAAAAAAAAAAAAAGACCCATCTATATGATGCCTACAAGAGACTCACTTCAGCTTTAAGGACACATAAAGACTAAGAGTAAAAAGGTGGAAAAAGGTATTTCATGCAAATAGAAACCAAAGGAAAGCAGAAGTAGCTATACTTATAATAGACAAAATAGATATTAAGCCAAAGATGGCAATGAAACAAAAAAGGTGGTCATTATATAATGATAAAGAGGTCATTCCAACAAGAGTATATATATATATATATTTTTTTTTAATGATAGGCACGCAGTGAGAGAGAGAGAGAGAGGCAGAGACACAGGCAGAGGGAGAAGCAGGCTCCATGCACCGGGAGCCCGACGTGGGATTCGATCCCGGGTCTCCAGGATCGCGTCCTGGGCCAAAGGCAAGCGCCAAACCACTGCGCCACCCAGGGATCCCAAGAGTATATAATATTTATAAATATTTATGTACCTAACAAAGGGGCATCTAAATATATAAGGCAAATATTAATAGACCTTAAGGGAGAAATAGCAACCCAATAATACTAGAAAATTTTAGTACCTCACTTACATCAATGTATAATCTAGACAGAAAATCAAGTTTTAAAAATCAGTTTTAAACAACATGTTAGACCAGATACACTTAACAAATATATACAGAACATTTCATCTAAAGGCAGTGAAATAAACATTTTTCTCAAGCACACATGGATCATAGGATAGATCCTATGTTAGGCCATAAAACAAGTCAATACATTTTAGAAGACTGAAATCATATCAAGCATCCTTTCCAAACATAATGGTATAAAACAAGAAATCAACCAAAGAAAAAAGGAAAATTCACAATTATGTCTAGATTAAACAATATGCAACTGAAACAATGAGTCAATGAAGAAATCAAAAGACAAATAAAAAAAATTTTAAATCAAATGAAAATAGAAATACTAAACAAAACTTATGGGATGCAGCAAAAGCCATTGTATGTGGGATATACAGCAATAAACATCTATGCTAAAAAAAAAGAACTCAAACAACCTAACATTACACCTTACAGAGCTAGAACAAGAACAGCTAGCCAAAGTTTGTAAAGGAAAGTTAACAACAAAGATTGGAGTGGTAGTAAAGTAAATGGAGACTAAAATGACAATTGAAAAGAGCAATGAAACTAAGAGCTTGTTTTTTGAAAATTTAAACAAAATAGACAATCTTTTCTTCTCAAGAAATAAAGGACTCAAATAAATAAAATCAGAAATGGAAAAGGAACATTAGAACAGATACTACAGCAACATAAATGATCATAAAAGACTACTATTAAAAATTATATGCCAACTACTGAACAACCTACAAGAGATGGATATAAATTCCTAGAAACATATAACCTGCCAAGACTAAATCATGAAGAAATAGAAAATCTTAACAGACCAATTACTAATGAGACTGAATCACTAATCAAAAAGCTCCCAAAAGAAGAGAAATCCAGGACTAGATGGCTTCAATGGTGATTTCTACCAAACATTTAAAGAATTAATGCCAATCTTAAACTCTTCCAAAAAAACAGAAGTTATGAGAACACTTCTAAATTATTTTTATGAGGCCAGCATTGATCTGATACCAAAACCACATAAGGATGCTGTAAGAAAAGAAAATGAAGAGACCACTGTCCTGATGAACATAGATGCAAAAAGCCTTAACAAAATATTAGAAAACTGAATGCAACAATGCATCATACATCATGGTAAGTGACGATGGTTCAACATACACACATCAATGTGACAGACCACATTAATAAAATAAAGGATAAAAATCATATAATCACTCAACAGATGCAGAAAAAATGTGACAAAATTCAACATCCATTTATGATAAAAACTCAAGAAAATGTGTATAGAGGGGAGTGTATTTCAACGTAATAAAGGCCATTATATGACAACCCTACAACTACCATAACACTCAATGATGAAAAGCTAAAATGTTTTCCTTTAAAAAGACAATGAATAAGACAAGTATGACCAATCTTGCCACTTTCCTTTTTCTTTTTGCAAGAACCTAACTGCTCTGTAACTGGATAATTTTTCAGGGTTGTTGTTGCAGTGAGCAACCAAGAGGAATGAAATAAGATTGCCCGTATATATTTTTAAAATATCAATCATCACTTTTATTTAACATAATACTGGAAGCCCTGTCTAGAATAACTCAGGAGGAAAAAGAAGAAAAATACATTTACATTCAAAAGGAAAACGAAAAACTGTATCTATTTGTAGAAGTATGGTGTTACATATAGAAAACACTAAAGACTCTACCAAAAATCTGTTGGAACAAATAAATTCAGTAAAGTTATAAAATACAAAATCAAATGCAAAAAGAAGTTGCATTTCTGTACACTAAAAATGAACTATCAGGAAGAGAAATTATGAAAACAATTCCATTTACAATTGCACCAAAAAGAATACCTAGGGTTAATTTGAACAAGGAGGTGAAAGATCTGTATATTAGAAATTATAAGACACTGATGAAAGAAACTGAAGACAAAAAAAATACAAATAAACGGAAAGATATTTCATGCTCATGGATTGGAAGAATTAATATTGTTAATACTACCCAAAACAATCTACATATTCAATAAAATCCCTAGATAAAGTCCAATAAAAGGGATAGGAGAAAAAGGAACCCTTGTGCATTGTTAGTTAGAATGTTAATTTGTGCAGCCACTATGGAAAACACTATGGAAGGTTCTCAAAAAATTAAAAATAGAACTACCCATCATTCAAAATGGAAGGAGAGATAAAGAGCTTCCAAGACAGGCAGCAACTGAAAGAATATGTGACCTCCAAACCAGCTCTGCAAGAAATTTTAAGGGGGACTCTTACAATTCCCCTTTAAGAAGAAGTTCAGTGGAACAATCCACAAAAACAAGGACTGAATAGATATCATGATGACACTAAACTCATATCTCTCAATAGTAACTCTGAATGTGAACGGGCTTAATGACCCCATCAAAAGGCGCAGGGTTTCAGACTGGATAAAAAAGCAGGAACCATCTATTTGCTGTCTACAAGAGACTCATTTTAGACAGAAGGACACCTACAGCCTGAAAATAAAAGGTTGGAGAACCATTTACCATTCGAATGGTCCTCAAAAGAAAGCAGGGGTAGGGATCCTTATATCAGATAAACTAATATTTACCCCGAAGACTGTAGTGAGAGATGAAGAGGGACACTATATCATACTTAAAGGATCTATCCAACAAGAGGACTTAACAATCCTCAATATATATGCCCCGAATGGGGGAGCTGCCAAATATATAAATCAATTATTAACCAAAGTGAAGAAATACTTAGATAATAATACAGTTATACTTGGTGACTTCAATCTAGCTCTTTCTATACTCGATAGGTCTTCTAAGCACAACATCTCCAAAGAAACGAGAGCTTTAAATGATACACTGGACCAGATGGATTTCACAGATATCTACAGAACTTTACATCCAAACTCAACTGAATACACATTCTTCTCAAGTGCACATGGAACTTTCTCCAGAATAGACCACATACTGGGTCACAAATCGGGTCTGAACCGATACCAAAAGATTGGGATTGTCCCCTGCATATTCTCAGACCATAATGCCTTGAAATTAGAACTAAATCACAACAAGAAGTTTGGAAGGACCTCAAACACGTGGAGGTTAAGGACCATCCTGCTAAAAGATGAAAGGGTCAACCAGGAAATTAAGGAAGAATTAAAAAGATTCATGGAAACTAATGAGAATGAAGATACAACCGTTCAAAATCTTTGGGATGCAGCAGAAGCAGTCCTAAGGGGGAAATACATCGCAATACAAGCATCCATTCAAAAACTGGAAAGAACTCAAATACAAAAGCTAACCTTACACATAAAGGAGCTAGAGAAAAAACAGCAAATAGATCCTACACCCAGCAGAAGAAGAGAGTTAATAAAGATTCGAGCAGAACTCAATGAAATCGAGACGAGAAGAACTGTGGAACAGATCAACAGAACAAGGAGTTGGTTCTTTGAAAGAATTAATAAGATAGATAAACCATTAGCCAGCCTTATTAAAAAGAAGAGAGAGAAGACTCAAATTAATAAAATCATGAATGAGAAAGGAGAGATCACTACCAACACCAAGGAAATACAAACGATTTTAAAAACATATTACGAACAGCTATACGCCAATAAATTAGGCAATCTAGAAGAAATGGACGCATTCCTGGAAAGCCACAAACTACCAAAACTGGAACAGGAAGAAATAGAAAACCTGAACAGGCCAATAACCAGGGAGGAAATTGAAGCAGTCATCAAAAACCTCCCAAGACACAAGAGTCCAGGGCCAGATGGCTTCCCAGGGGAATTTTATCAAACGTTTAAAGAAGAAACCATACCTATTCTCCTAAAGCTGTTTGGAAAGATAGAGATGGAGTACTTCCAAATTCGTTCTATGAGGCCAGCATCACCTTAATTCCAAAACCAGACAAAGACCCCACCAAAAAGGAGAATTACAGACCAATATCCCTGATGAACATGGATACAAAAATTCTCAACAAGATACTGGCCAATAGGATCCAACAATACATTAAGAAAATTATTCACCATGACCAAGTAGGATTTATCCCCGGGACACAAGGCTGGTTCAACACCCATAAAACAATCAATGTGATTTATCATATCAGCAAGAGAAAAACCAAGAACCATATGATCCTCTCATTAGATGCAGAGAAAGCATTTGACAAAATACAGCATCCATTTCTGATCAAAACTCTTCAGAGTGTAGGGATAGAGGGAACATTCCTCAACATCTTAAAAGCCATCTACGAAAAGCCCACAGCAAATATCATTCTCAATGGGGAAGCACTGGGAGCCTTTCCCCTAAGATCAGGAACAAGACAGGGATGTCCACTCTCACCACTGCTGTTCAACATAGTACTGGAAGTCCTAGCCTCAGCAATCAGACAACAAAAAGACATTAAAGGTATTCAAATTGGCAAAGAAGAAGTCAAACTCTCCCTCTTCGCCGATGACATGATACTCTACATAGAAAACCCAAAAGTCTCCACCCCAAGATTGCTAGAACTCATACAGCAATTCGGTAGCGTGGCAGGATACAAAATCAATGCCCAGAAATCAGTGGCATTTCTATACACTAACAATGAGACTGAAGAAAGAGAAATTAATGAGTCAATCCCATTTACAGTTGTACCCAAAAGCATAAGATACCTAGGAATAAACCTTACCAAAGAGGTAAAGGATCTATACCCTTAAAACTATAGAACACTTTTGAAAGAAATTGAGGAAGACACAAAGAGATGGAAAAATATTCCATGCTCATGGATTCGCAGAAATAATATTGTGAAAATGTCAATGTTACCCAGGGCAATTTACACGTTTAATGTAATCCCTATCAAAATACCATGGACTTTCTTCAGAGAGTTAGAACAAATTATTTTAAGATTTGTGTGGAATCAGAAAAGACCCCGAATAGCCAGGGGAATTTTAAAAAAGAAAACCATATCTGGGGGCATCACAATGCCAGATTTCAGGTTGTACTACAAAGCTGTGGTCATCAAGACAGTGTGGTACTGGCACAAAAGCAGACACATAGATCAATGGAACAGAATAGAGAACCCAGAAGTGGACCCTGAACATTATGGTCAACTAATATTCGATAAAGGAGGAAAGACTATCCATTGGAAGAAAGTCTCTTCAATAAATGGTGCTGGGAAAATTGGACATCCACATGCAGAAGAATGAAACTAGACCACTCTCTTTCACCATACACAAAGATAAACTCAAAATGGATGAAAGATCTAAATGTGAGACAAGAGTCCATCAAAATCCTAGAGAAGAACACAGGCAACACCCTTTTTGAACTCGGCCACAGTAACTTCTGGCAAGATACATCCACGAAGGCAAAAGAAACAAAAGCAAAAATGAACTATTGGGACTTCATCAAGATAAGAAGCTTTTGCACAGCAAAGGATACAGTCAACAAAACTAAAAGACAACCTACAGAATGGGAGAAGATATTTGCAAATGACATATCAGTTAAAGGGCTAGTTTCCAAGATCTATAAAGAACTTATTAAACTCAACACCAAAGAAACAAACAATCCAATCATGAAATGGGCAAAAGACATGAACAGAAATCTCACAGAGGAAGACATAGACATGGCCAACATGCACATGAGAAAATGCTCTGCATCACTTGCCATCAGGGAAATACAAATCAAAACCACAATGAGATACCACCTCACGCCAGTGAGAATGGGGCAAATTAACAAGGCAGGAAACCACAAATGTCGGAGAGGATGCGGAGAAAAGGGAACCCTCTTACACTGTTGGTGGGAATGTGAACTGGTGCAGCCACTCTGGAAAACTGTGTGGAGGTTCCTCAAACAGTTAAAAATAGACCTGCCCTACGACCCAGCAATTGCACTGTTGGGGATTTACCCCAAAGATACAGATGCAATGAAACGCCGGGACACCTGCACCCCGATGTTTATAGCAGCAATGGCCACAATAGCCAAACTGTGGAAGGAGCCTCGGTGGCCATCGAAAGATGAATGGATAAAGATGTGGTTTATGTATACAATGGAATATTACTCAGCTATTAGAAATGACAAATACCCACCATTTGCTTCAACGTGGATGGAACTGGAGGGTATTATGCTGAGTGAAGTAAGTCAGTCGGAGAAGGACAAACATTATATGTTCTCATTCATGTGGGGAATATAAATAATAGTGAAAGGAAATATAAGGGAAGAGAGAAGAAATGTGTGGGAAATATCAGGGAGACATAACGTAAAGACTGCTAACTCTGGGAACAAACTAGGGGTGGTAGAAGGGGAGGAGGGCGGGGGGTGGGAGTGACTGGGTGACGGGACTGGGGGTTATTCTGTATGTTGGTAAATTGATCACCAATAAAAAAACAAAACAAAACAAAACAAAAAAAAGAGAAAAACAAATACCACATGATGTCACATATCTGTGGAATTAAAGAAAGAAAGCAAAGAACCACAGCAAAAAAAAAAAAAAAAAAAAAAAAAAAGAGACGTAACAAAAAAGAGACTCTTAACTATAGAGAACAAAATAATGGTTACCAGGGGGAGGATGGCTGGGGCAAATGGTGACATAAGATGGGGATTATAGGGATCCCTGGGTGGCGCAGCGGTTTGGTGCCTGCCTTTGGCCCAGGGCGCGATCCTGGAGATGCGGGATCGAATCCCACATCAGGCTCCCGGTGCATGGAGCCTGCTTCTCTCTCTGCCTATGTCTCTGCCTCTCTCTCTCTCTCTCTCTCTCTCTCTCTCCCTCTGTGACTATCATAAATGAGTAAAAAATTAAAAAAAAAAAGATGGGGATTATAGTAATGAGCACTGAGTAATGTATAGAACTGTTGAATCACTATATTGTACACCTGTAACTAACACTATATGTTAACTATATTGGAACCTAAATATATAAATTTTAAAATAAAAAAAAAAGAACTACCCTTATGACCCAGCAATTTAACTTTTATTTTTTTTTATTTTTTATTTTTTTTTAACTTTCAGATATTTATCTAAAGGAAACAGAAACACTAACTCAAAAAGATATATACACTCTCATGTTCATTGCAGCATTATTTATAATAAATACATTGAATCAACCTAAGTGTCTACTGATGGATAAAGGTAAAGAAAATGTGCTACACACACAGACACACAGGAAAATTATTCAACCATAAAAAGGAAAGAAATCTTGCCATTTGCAACAACACAGATGGACACTGAGGGCATTACAGTAAGTGAAATAAGTCAGAAAAAGACAAATACCATATGATCTCCACATATGTTGAATTTAAGAAGAGTTCAGAGATACAAGGGAACAGATTGGTAGTTGTCAGAACCAAGGTATGAGGGTGAGTGAAATGGGTTAAAGACAAAAGACACAAATTTCTAGTTATAAAATAAAGTCATAGAATGTAATGTCTAGCATGGTGACTATTATTAATATTTTATGTATGAAAGTTGCTAAGGGGGACACCGGGGTGGCTCAGTTGCTTAATCATCGAACTCTTGATTTTAGCTCAGGTCATGATCTCAGGGTTGTGAGACTGAGCCCCAGGTTGGGCTTCCGTGCTTAGCAGAGAGTTTGTTTGAGATTCATTCTGTCCCTCTCCCTCTGCCTCTCCCTCCCTAAAATACATGAATCTTTAAAAAGAAAAGTTGCTAACAGAGTATAGAAAAAAAGTTGAATCACTATGCTGTACATCTGAAACATGATGTTATATGTCATTATATTTCAATTTAAAAAAAAAAGAGTATAATGGCATTTTTTTCACAGAAATAGAAAAAGCAATCCAAAAATTTTTATGGAACTATGAAAGACCTCAAATGGCCAAAACAATCTTAAGAAAGAAAACCAAAGCTGAAAGTATGTTGGTCTCATCTGTATTAATCAAAACAATGTGGAATTCACATAAAAAACAGATATACAGATGAACAGGTCAGAATGTAGAGCCCAGAAATAAACTCCTGCATTTATAGTCAATTAATTTTTTAAAAAAGGACCCAAGAATATACAATGGGGAAAGGACAATTTCTTCAGTAAATGGTGTTAGAAAAACTGGACAGCCACTGTAAAAAAATGAAACTGGAGCTTTAACTTACACCATTAAAAAAAAAAAAATCAACTCCAAATGGATTAAAACTTGAATGTAAGACCTGAAACCATAAAACTTCTGAAGAAAACACAGGGGATAAGCTCATGACACTGGAATTAGAAATGATTTTTTTGGATTTAAAACCAAAAGCAAAGGCAAGAAAAGCAAAAATTAACAAGTGCTGGGTTTTCAACAAGCTAAAAAGTTCTGCACAGGAAAAGAAATCATCAATAAGATGAAAAGGCAATGTATGGAACCAAAAATAATAATCACAAATCATATATCTGATATTAGGTTAATATCCATAATATATAAAGAACTCATACAACTCAATAGCAAAAAAAACAACGTTTTAAAAATTGACTTTGTTGGGAATTTTTCCAAAGATGACATATAGATGGCTAATAGGTACATTAAAAGGTATCCAACATTACTAATCATAAGGGAAATGCAAATCAAAACCACAATGTGATATCACCTCACATCTGTCAGAATGGCTAGTATCAAAAAGACCAAAGGTAAATTTTGTCAAGAATGTGGAAAAAAGGGAACCCTGGTGCACTGTTAATGGAAATGTAAACTTGCACAACCACTATGGAAAAGAGTAAAAAAGTTTCTTAAAAAATTAAAAATAGAACTACCATGTGATCCAGCAATCCTCCTTCTGGGTATATATATCCAAAGGAAATAAAAACAGGGTATCAATATCATTGCGGCACTATTCACAATGGATATGGCAGCAACGTCTAAGTGCCTGACAATGGATGAATGGATAAGGAAAAAGTGGTGTGTACACACGTACACATACACACGATGGAATATTCAATACTCAGCCATAATAAAAGAAATCTTGCTGTTTGCAACAACATGAATCAACACTGAGGGCACTATACTAAGTGAAATAAGCTAGAAAGGGAAAGACAGATAGTATCACTTATATATAGGATCCAGAAAGGAAAGGGAAGAGGGAAAGGAAAAGAAAGGAGGAGAAAGAAAGAGAGGAAGGAAGGAAGGAGCCTAGGCAAGCAGGCAGATTTTAAGAGCAGTAGAAAAGTGAGGGATAAGGGCTAGCGGGGGGATTAGGGAGAGGTTGGTAAAAGTGTACAAACTTTAAGTTATACAATGAATAAGGTCTAAGGTCTGAGAATGTACCATGGTGACAGACGTACTCTAGTCTAATAGCATACTTAGTATTTTACTTAAAATGGATTGAATAGTATTTCAGTTTTAATAATTTTTATTTTATTTAAGATTTTATTTATTGATAAAAGACACAGAGAAAGAGGCAGAGACAGAGGCAGAGGGAGAAGCAGGCACCTTGCAGGGAACCCGATGTGAGACTCAATCCCCTGAGCAGAAGACAGATGCTCAACTGCTGAGCCACCCAGGCAACCCTTTAATAATTTTTAATAGAAAATTTTCTACTTCATCTTAGTTTTCAAATGTTTTGTCATAAAAAATGTTCACAATATTTTCTTACTTCTTTATAAAAGATTTATTTTAGAGACAAAGAGACTGCATGCACATAAGTGTGTAGTGGGGAGGGGCAGAGGAAGAGAGGGAGAGAATCTCCAGCAAACTCCCACTGAGCATGGTGCCTGAAGGGGCTCAATCCCACAACTCTGAGATCATGACCTGAGCTGAAATCAAGTGTTAGATGCTTAACTGACTGAGTCACCCGGGCAATCCTCTTACTGACAAAAATTTTTAACTAACTTATAATTCAGGATGAATTTTAAAAAGATATTTTCCAGGTTTAAAGAATCTCTCTAGAAATCTCTCTTTAGAAATAATCTAAAGTTACATTGTACTTGTTTAAAGATCTTATTTAAAGATAAGCTCTTAGGTTAACTGGGTGATGGACATTAAGGAGGACACATGATATAATGAGTACTGGGTGTTATATAAGACAGATGAATCAAGGACCTCTACCTCTGAAACTATGAATACATAATATGTTAATTGAATTTAAATTAAAAAATAGCCTACAGCTAAAAAAAATTAAAATACGATCTTAAACATAAGATCTTAACATAATTCATGTCATATGTGATTTTTATCTGGTAATTCCAGAAATATAGCAAAACTATTATTTTTGCTTAGTTGTTTTCCACTAGGTACCACACTGCTTAGATATTTCAGTTGATTCTTTTGTACTTTCTGGCATGCAATCCTTTTTGACTGATTTTTGTAAACATAAAATACATTTTTATCATAATTGTTTATGTAACAAGCTGATGGTATTAACAGCCCTGATTATTCCCCTTTCTAAATACATGCCTCTTGTGGTATAGCTTTCCAAATCCTTCCATCAAGAGGTAGTGGCATCATGAGCTTTCTAACCCATAAACATGAAATTTTCTTCATTTATTTTATCTTCCTTAGGGTAATGTTTTATAGTTTACAGTATAATTCCTAGGTTTCTTTTGTCAAATGTATTCCTAAGCACTTAATTCTTTTTAATGCTGCTGTGAATAGAGATTTTGGCTTAAAATTATTATTGGATTGTTCACTGATAGTATACGTAAATACAATTTTGCTACCACTTTACCCTGGCTAGCTTTGTTATTTGCTTCAGCCAACAAAATATGGTAGCTGTGACAAAGTGCCAGTACCAAGCCTACTTAATGTGAAACCCTGAGCTTCTGTTTGTCTTCCTGGAATGCTGACACCATCATGTAAACAAGCAATGGCTAGCTTGCCGAAGGCTGAAACATGTGGCTGAGTCACTCCATCACTCCACTCAACAGTCAGCTAACTGCCAGACACACAAGTGAGGCCATTTTAGACCAGCTATCCTCTAGACATATAATCAAGCCCAGCCCAAAGCAAGAGAATTATCCAGCTTACTCACACTTTCTCATTGGCAGTGGAAAAAAAAATGCTTATTGTTTTATGAAACTAAGTTAAGGGATAGCTTGTTATAAAGCAAAAACTAACCAAGAGCCTACTTATGAATAACATGAAATATTATTGCTTGGCTTATACCAAACATGTAATTAGCCAACACAGCTCATGTTAATTACTGAGCTCAGATATACACTATTTGAAAACATTTTCAATCTGTAAGCATAAAATATATCAAAGTATAGTTCAAGGAACTTTCTAGAAAATAATTCTTAAATTGCAAGTTTTTGCAATTTCTTAAATTTTTTGCAATTTTCTTAAATTTTTCTTAAATACGTTTTTACTGAGAATTATTTTGTAAATGAAACAAAAAACCTATTTGAACTTTAAAAAACAGAAAGGGAAAGCTAATCTTTACAGAATATATCTCAAATTATGCCTAAACCTTTTTGAAGGTATATGAATTAAAAAAATAAAAAAATCTAAAAAATATTTATTTCAGAAAAATGAGCAATCATTTCCTAAGAATGACAATGTTGACTAAATATCCTGCAACCATTAAAAAAGTATTACATTAAGAGGCGCCTTGGTGGCTCAGTCAGATAAGTGTCCAACTCTCAGTTTTGACCTCAGGATCTGATCTCAGGGTCTTGATGCTCAGGACAGGGTCTGCTTGGGATTCTTGCCTTTCCCCTCTGCCCTTCTCCTTGCTCTCTCTCTAAAAAAAAATAAATAAAATCTTTAAAAAAAAGTATGACATGAAAATATATCCATATAGCTTTTTCTTTTTTCAAATGATTCATCTTTGTCACTTAAGACAAAGGAAATGATCCTTAAATAAACACCTTGTATTTGGAAGAGGTTTACTCTAGAAAACAATTATCAAAACTTAAACATGAGTAATGCATTGTGATGTTTAATCACATAAATTAAATGTTTAAATGTTGGTGTAATAGATACCTTTAAGTCATATTTTTTTAAAAAACTTCTTAAAGTCATTTTTGTTTAAAAAATAATTTAAAGTGATTAATAATAAGGCATTTTAGCTAAAAAGGTAAACACAAAGACATTTATTAGCAAAGAAATAGGGAAAAATTTAAACAACCCTGCAACACTTTTGTGTATGCAATTCATCAAGAAATGTTGTAAAAGAACAAAACAAATGTTGGCTCATTCTGGAGCTTCTTTGTCATCACTAATGTATTCAGGTTTTCACAGCTGAACTGCTATACTTTGAAAAGATTTTCATGAAAGGAAACTCATATTCAGTGTTTAAACAAAGCTGTCAGGTTACCAAGATTAAAATTAGTTTGAGTGTCCAGAAAATCTTTTCTTAAAAAAAAAAAATCATGGTGGTCTTTATTTGCAAACAAAATAAAAGAAGCTTTTGTTTAATCGTGTGTATTTGTTTTGGGGAAAAAACAGAGTACAAGAACAATTTTAAAGTAAGAGTATTCTGTTTCATTACTAGTTCTATTTCTCAAATTGATACAAACGATCTCCTTCTGTTTCTGTCTATCTGCTTGCCTTGTCAGTACAACTAATTGTCAGGGTTGGGGAGATCTCTTGTATCTAAACAGAAGATGTGCAGTTTGTAACCTGCTTAATTCGCCTTATGTCCTGCATGCCCTCAGTATGGTGTTCATTAAAGTCTCAGCTGTTTTGTTCCTAGCAGTGGCAGCCCAAACACAGGCTTATTTTTCTTTGTTAAAAGGCCAGATTGTGCATAAATATACCCTTAATCTGTGTGTCTGGGTGTGTGTGTGTGTGTGTGTGTGTGTGTGTTTTAATGGCAAGAAATTACTAAGCATGTAAATGTTTCTTGGTTTTCCCATCACTCAAGCCAGGTACCTGATGGAACTCATTTAGTCCCTTGCCTAAATGTTTAAGAACACCAACTCAACTCTTTGGAAAAAGGTTTAATATAACAGCCATCTTTAAAAACAAATAAACTCCATTAGGAATGGCAAGTTGGTATACATAACTTCTATAAACGGCAATTAAAAACTCTGCTTAAGTGTTCCCTCCCCTGCAAAAAGTTCCCAGTAAGGTGTAGGTTACCAATTCTAATTATTTCCATGCATTTGATTATACAGAAGGTTCAAATGAAACTTATTTATATTTGCCTTGGCAATAATATGGCTCAAAATCAGTTACTTTGACTTGAACCAGTCAAAATTTTGTATTTAACTGGCCCATCCACTACCAGAATTTCTATTCAATTCTGGTCTGTTTATACGTAGACTATTATCCTGAGTTTTGAAATGCAATATGCAAATGGGTCTAGTATGTATACAACTAATTTCAAAATTCATGTATGAATTTTATAGTTAACAGTGTTCACATGTTCAAATTAATCACATTCTGAAATCATTAAAAGTAGAAGGTATAAAAATGTGTCAAATATTTAATTACTGTATTTCTATGTGAAGTTTGATTAACAAAAGATTTATTTTTAACTTGTTACTAAGTTACTTGTGATGTTAATTTTAACGTGCAATTAATTAAATGTACATAAAGAGCTATTAAAGTATTATGCTTAACAGCTGCAAAAAATAATTTAACCTCCAAAATGACTAAAAATTAAATACTGTCTATAGGTCATTCTGGCCCATACAATACACTTTTTAAAATAAAATTACATTAATTATTAAATATAGCTACCCAGATATGATGACTTTAAGAAAACAATCATAATTGTATCTTCAAAAGCTTTTCTCAAGGACAACTGATTGAAGAAAATGGCCTTATCAGGCAAGAATATTGGAGATAACTGAGAAAGTATCAAAGATCCCTCCCACCAAGCAGTCTCCTTTCATTACTAAGGTTAATTTGTGATTCATTCATACTTATGTACTTGTAAAGGTGTTTTCAGATAGAAAAAGAGCAAGATTTTTACCCTAGTGCTAATCTTTTGTCATTAATCCACCAAGATTTAAGGAAAATAGAGATTCTATACTAGGACACTGAGAATGTACCATCATAACTGGAGAGTAGCTGAACATGAGAAAATTATAGGATGGAAAGCAAGTTCAGTAATAAAAAGCTTGCCAAAGTTAAGACCACTGCCTTGAGAGGAAGTAATGCTATAGCGATATCTGTTTTATCCTTAAGGACATGAACAGAAGGGCTTTTCAACACAATATGGTACATAATACTCTCTCTCAGTATGAACCTGTCACACTCCTGATGTCATAATTTGGAGAAACTTAATCATAAGGCCTGATCAAAGGATAACAAAAATTACTTTATGATGCTGTGAGAGTGGAACTAAAACTTCAAGAACAAATTAATCAGAAACTCAATAGCTGAGAGAAAGTCTCCCTTTCCTGGTTGGGTAATCATCTTTCTTACTCCAAGTATCCTGGGAGGACCTTTACAACCAGGATAACAGGGAGCACACAGGTATATAGCCAACCACAGTCTAAATCAACCTTCCCAGGAGTGATTTCACAGGGCCCAAGATAGGGTCTCTGCACTTACCCAAAGGAAAAAGGATGAGGAACCAACATTAATCCAACCTGAATCTTTTTAAAATAAAAAAGAATAACATTCAATTCTTTAAATGTGCAAAGAGTCTGGACAACACTCAGTTACTTAACAGAAATACATTAAATAAAAAAAAAACTGGAAATTTTATTAGAGTATGTAACTTTAACACTGAGAAACTTTAAAGTACGATGCTACTATCCCTGCCACCTTCTAATAATAATGGAAGAAAAATAAAGCAAGTTGATATCTAGGATTTATTAAGTGGTTCTGGTGCTGAAATAAGAAACAGGGTTGTTGTTTTTTTTTTAAGGTATTGTGAGGTTTGTGGTTCTTCTGTACATATCTGAAAATATTACTGGTAGTTTTTCTGCTTTCTATATTCAATTACTTTTAAAGATAAGATTTTTTTAATTATCATAAAAGCCTCTTCAGAGTGTATCAGTAAAAGTGACTCTGGAAAATGGCAGAGTAGGGAACTCCAGGGTCCCATTCCTTCACAGAAACAACTAAGCTGGCAAAAAATTCCAAGAATCAACTTTAAAAAAAAAAAAAAAAATCAACTTTTGCAGAACTCTGAAATTTAGTCAAAAACTTAGCAACAGAGGAAAGATTAATGATGACTGAAGCTGCTACTTTGTAGTAACCTGGTGCAGGTTGCTAATGCCAGAGTGAGCTATACAGACTCTGTTCTGAAAGAAAAGTGGTTGAATGTTTCACCTGTCTGGCAAATCTCTAAAAAAGGAACAGTGTAAGTACCAGCCTTTGTTTTTTCCAATGTGGAGTTTTCTCAGGGCTAGGGCAAATTCCCTGGCGGCATTTGCTAAAAGCAGCGAAAGTTAAAAGTACTGGCCACGGCAGACTAAGGCAAGAAATAAGCTAGGACAAGCAACAGAGAAATCATATAGCCTAGGCAGGAAAGGGTTGGGAAAGGAGGTATGTGGGGGAATATGGACTTTCAGAAATTCTCACATATCTGAGGGAATCAAGAGGGCCATATGCATATTCAGAAAAAGTGTGAAGAGACTCAAAATGTTACCTCTGGCTGAACTTCATTCTCCATACAAGGAAGAAGTAAAGGATAAGCAAAGTTGTAAAAAGCCTGGCTAAGTAATGAAGGAGTGCCTTAATAAGACTAATATACCATCTTATTTCAGCTCCAGGTACTTAAGGAAAATTTGTCAAAATACTAGCTGAGCACTAAGCTAATACAACACAGACTTCATTATTATACACACAAAGAACACAGGCTTTAGAGAAATAGTTTATAAAAGTCATTAAAACAACAACGTGCAAGTACCAGAAACAATAAACCCCAAGGAGAAAGTTACCACACTGATACTCAAAATAATCAAGTTTTCGACAGAAAATTAAGAAGCATGCAAAGAAACAATAAAGTATGGCCCATTCAGGGATCCCTGGGTGGCGCAGCGGTTTAGCGCCTGCCTTTGGCCCAGGGCGCAATCCTGGAGACCCGGGATTGAATCCCACATCGGGCTCCCGGTGTATGGAGCCTGCTTCTCCCTCTGCCTGTGTCTCTGCGCCTCTCTCTCTCTCTCTCTCTCTCTGTGACTATCATAAATAAATAAAAAATTTAAAAAAAAGTATGGCCCATTCATTCATAAGAAAAAAAATTATCAGAAAATGTTCCTGAGGAAGCCCAGACATTGAATGTCATAAATGTCATTGAATGTCATAAATACATTCAAACACCAAAGGAAACCACAAAAAACTAAAGGATGCCAGAAAATATTAATGAAAAGATCAACAGTATAAACAGAAACAAAATAGTAATTCTGGAGCTGAAAAGTACATTAAATAAAATTAAAATTCACTGGCGGGGTTTAACAGCAGATTTCAGCAGGTAGAAAAAGAATCAGGAAACTTGAATATAAGTCTGATGATTATTTAGTCTCAGAGGAAAAAGAAAAAAGAACAAGAAGAATGAGGCAGAGATAAATAAAATAGAGAGTAGAAAAACAAAGAGAATCAGTGAACCCAAAAGTTGGTTCTTTGAAAAGATAACAAAACTTGACAAATTTTTAGCTAGCTGACATAGAAAAATACTAAAAAATATCAGAAATGAAAGTGGAGACTACAGACCTTACAGAAATAAGAAAGATTATAAAAAATACTACAAACAACTATACACCTAACGTTTGATAACCTAAATGAAATGAACAGGTTCCTAACACACAAACTGACTTAAGAAAATTTGAACAGACTTGTAAGAAGAACACAATTGGATCAGTAATCAAAAAACTCCCCTCAAAAGACCAGGACCAGATGCCTTCACTGATATTTCTACCAAATATTAATAATAATGAACACTAATCCTTCTCAAACTCTTTCAAAAACTAGGAGACAGCATTACCTACAAGGCCAGCATTACCCTGATACCAAGTGAGAAAAAGATATTTTAAGAAAACTATAGACTAGTATCTCTTATGAATATAAATATAAAAATCCACAACAAGGGGTGCCTGGGTGGCTCAATTGGTTAAGCATTTGACTCTTGATTTCAGCTCAGGTCATGATCTCAGGATTGTGAGATGGAGCCCTGCATTGGGCTCACATGCTAGGTGTGGAGCCTGCTTAAGATCTCTCCCTCACTCTCTCCCCCATAAAAATCCTAAACAAAATACTAGCTAATAATATCCAACAGCATTTTAAGAGTATTATACATCATAACCAAACGGAATTTATCCCAGGAATGCAAAACTGGTTCAGTTTAGAAATATCAATCAATGTAATACACAACATTAATAAAATGAAGGAAAAATGATACGATCATCTCAATTGATGTAGAAAAAGCATCTGACAAAATCCAACATCCTTTCCAGATAAAAACACTCAACAACTAGGAATGGAAGGGAAGTTCAACATAAAAAAAGGCTTTTATGAAAAATTCACAGCTAACATTAATCAATGATAAAAGACTGAAAGCATCTCCCCAAAATCACAAACAAGGCACTATTTCTATTCAGCATCATACTAAAAATTCTAGCCAGAGTAATTAGGCAAGGAAAAAAAAAGGCATTCAAATTGAAAAAGAAGTAAAATGATTACTATTAAATGGTGACATGATCTTATATAGAGAAAATACTAAAGAATAAACACACAGTTTATAAATGAATTCAGTAAAGTTGCAGGATTCAATATCAGTGTACAAAAATTAGTATATTTCTTTAAATAGCATACCTGCAATCCAGTTAAATTCAGTGAGTATATTAAGGGTCTTAATACAAATGTTTTTTTGACAAGCAGCCTCTAAATACATGTAAAACACTCAAGGTTCAATAATCCCAAAGCTCTAAAACCCAGTTATTAAGATATTCTATTTAAGGAAAACTTTGAAAAAAGGCTTATTTTCTTACTTATTGTAATAACAGAGCAATAGTTACTCTAAAATAGATATCAACAAACTACAGCCCAAGGGGCCAAACTGGTAGACCTCCTGTTTTGGTAAATAACGTTTTATTGAAACACATCCACGGACATTTGTTTACAAATTGTCTATGACTGCTTTCAGGTTAAAATGCCAGGACCTACAAAATTAAAATATTTACTGCCTGACCCTTAAAAGAAAACTTAAAAAAAAAAAATAAAATAAAAATAAAAAAAAAAAAAGAAAACTTGCTAACCTCAGTTCTAAAAAGTAATCTAGTATAAAATTTACCTTACATTGGCACATGACAATGAAAGTAAGATTTCCCTTTTACCCTGTTAATTATAAGTAACCAATCTTTCAAAATCCAAGAAAACTCCTAAAAGTACGGCTGAGAGTAATGTTCCAATGATTATGAGACTAGACTATTTCCAATCTAGAATCAAGAATTGGGTCATACCAAAAAAAAAAAAAAATAGTTTTGCTCACAACTAAAGAGAAAATGCTCTTAAAAACTTAAACAGGGGCACCTGGGTGGCTCAGTTGGTTAAGCATCTAATTCTAGGCTTCAGCTCAGGTCATGATCTCATGGGTTGTGAGAACAAACCCCTAAATCCAGCTCCAAGCTCCAAACTGAGCTTCAAGCTCAGCAGGAGTCCACTTGAAGATTCTCTCCTTCTGCCCCTCACACCATTGACATGCTTGCTCTGCTTGCTCTAAAATAAATAAAAACATACTGTTAAAGGATTAGACTGATAGGTAACACTGATGATAAAAGGCTATCTACCCAAAGGATTACATTATAAAAGGATTCAGCCTATTTTAGGAGAGAGACAGAACTATTACAAACTAAGGTTTGAATTAACTGGGAGTTGTTATAAGCAGAGAATGTACACACTTTTTTTTTTTTTAATAATTTGTCATTTCAAGAATCCCTAGTCTTGAGTATTTGTATATTTCAAATAAACTAAGCATGTGTTCTATATTCAACTGGCATAATGAATGAAGATAAAGGTACGGTACCACTTGAAGAAGTAAAAAGCAGGGCAGCCTGGGTGGCTCAGTGGTTTAGCGGCCTTCAGCCCAGGGCGTGACCCTGGAGTCCCAGGATCGAGTCCCGCATCAGGCTCCCTGCATGGAGCCTGTCTCTCTGTCTCTCTCTCTCTCTCTGTCATGAATAAATAAAAAATCTTAAAAAAAAAGTAAAAAGCAATGAAAGAGGACCGATAGATTTTTTAAACATTTTTTAGAGCTTTTCAAGGCTTAAAAAATATGAACAGAAAGTATAGTTTTCATATAGCCCTCACCCTCACATACTAGTTTCCTCTAGTATTCACATTTTGCACTAGTGCAGTACATTTGTTGCACTGATGCCATCAATAGTGATACATTATTATTAACTAAGGTCCATAATTTACTTTAGGGTTTATTCTTCCTTTGTACACTCTATGGGTTTTAACTTGTATATATAAAGACTTGTACCCACCATTACAATATCACACAAGATAGTGTCCATTTCCTAAACATCCTATGTGCTCCACCTATATAACCTTCCATCCCTTCCCACCTCACCCTGCCCCTAATGACCACCACTGGTCTTTTTACTGTCTCCAGAGTTCTGCCTTTTACAGAATATAATATTAGAATTATATATGCAGACTTTTCAGATTGGCTTCTTTCACTTAGCAATATGCATCTATGGTTCCTCCTGGTCCTTCTATGGCTTAATATGTCATTTATATCACTGAATAATTCTACCATACATGTACCAAAGTCTATCCATTTGACTACTGACAGGCATCTTGGAAGCTTTCAAGTTTTAGCAATTATGAATACAAGTGCTATGAACACTGTCCAGGTTTACATGCAGACATAAGTTTTCAGTTCATTTGTGCAAATACAAAGGCGTGCAATTGCAAGATCATACGGTAACTATGTGTTTAGCTTCATTAAAAAGGGGGGGGGAGGGAGATCCCCGGGTGGCTCAGCAGTTTAGTGCCTGCCTCGGCCCAAGGCATGATCCTGGAGTCCCAGGATTGAGTCCCCCATCAGGCTCCCTGCATGGAGCCTGCTTCTCCCTTGGCCTGTGTCTTTGTCTCTCTCCCTCTCACTCTCTGTGTCTCTCGTGAATAAATAATAAAATCTTAAAAAAAAAAAAAAAGCCAAACTGTCTTCGAAAGTGGCTGTACCATTTTGCATTCCCACTGCAGTGAAAGAAGAGTTCTGTTGCTCTACATCTTCACTAGAATTTAGTGATGTCAATGCATTGGATCTTAGTCATTCTAATAAGTGTGTGCATACCCATCTCATTTGAATTTACAATATCCTCGTGACCTCTGATATTTAGCATCTTTTCCTATGCTTGTTTGCCATCTGTATATCTTCCTTGTGGGGCTTTTGATCAGATATTTTGTCCACTTTTTAATTGGGTTGTTTGTTTTCTTATTGTTGAGTTATAAAAGTTCTTGTATATTATAGATACCAGTCTTTTATCAACTATGTTTTTTTTAAGATTTTATTTATTTATTCATGAGAGACAGAGAGAGAGGCAGTGACATAGGAGGAGGGAGAAGTAAGCTCCTTGTAGAAAGCCCTATGTGGGGCTTGATCCTGGGATCTGGGATTACGCCCTGAGCCAAAGGCAGATGCTCAACCACTGAGCCACCCAGGAGTCCCTATCAGCTATGTCTTGCAAAAATTTTTCTCCCAGTCTGTGTCTTGTCTCTTTAACAGTGTCTTTCAAAGAAAAAAGTTTTAATTTTAACAAAGTTTTACTTCATTTAATCTAAGAAAACTCAGGTCCCTAGGAAAAAAAGCAACTAACTTCTTACACTTGGCCTTCTTTGGTAAAACAAATCAATGTTTCTTTTTAAAATCTATTGTATTTTAAAGATCAAGCATTTAAATAATCAATTGCGGGCAGCCCCGGTGGCACAGCGGTTTGGCGCTGCCTGCAGCCCGGGGTATGATCCTGGAGACCCGGGATCGATCCCACATCGGGCTCCCTGCATGGAGCCTGCTTCTCCCTCTGCCTCTCTCTCTCTCTCTGTGTCTATGAATAAATAAATTTTAAAAAATCTTTAAAAAAATAATAAATAAATAAATAAATAATCAATTCCAGTTACTCTTCTAATATTCTATAGCATAGGGCAAGGAATCAATAGACAAATCATTTTAAAATTCAAGATAGAATTTAGAGATTAGTTATATAAAAAGAATTAAATCCAGACCAAATGAGAACTGCTTAGTATAGTATATGTAGCAACTAATTAGTAGTTTACCCATGCTAAACTCAAAATGCTATTTAAAGAATTACCTAAAATAATTTTCCACTATTGTTAAACTGATTGTTCTACTAGTACACTATACTATTCTGACTCATCTAAGAACCTGGTAGATTGAATTCGAGCCTGGGACACACAATGAAAACCAATGGGAGACTGTTGTATAAACATTCACAAGTACTAAAAAGAACTTAATATACTCTACTCCTACGAAATCCCTTTCTAGAAATGAGAACTATAGTTAATTTTTCAACATCTGTGGATTCTCTAAGATTCTTGCATTTTATGTTTAAATATTTATTACCTAATTACTCTTTGCCTGCTTCCTTCTTTACTTGCAATTTTACAAATTTTTATCATTAACCAAAGGGGGAAAAAGGAAAGAAAATGAAAGCAACAGAAACTTAAATCAATCAAACTAGGCAAAAAGACTATCAAACTAATTTTAAAAATTAGAGTATTGAATTATCTGGATTGCATTTATATCCCTTCCACATAAAATCACCACTTGATTACATGATAGTAAATCTTGCTCTCATGTTTACAGAGAACAGCATATCTTATTAATTATGACTTGGTTGACAATTCATCTGCTTCCCCTTACTCTGCATATATAGAAAGAGAAATAGAACTATTTCTTCATCTCTGGATCTTCTGATCTCGATAGAGTAGGATGAGTAGAAGAGCTTTTTTTAATCAGCTCTTAAAGTAAAGTCTTAAGGTAAGAAATATTTGTACTAAAATGTTTTTAAAGCAGATTTGAGAACTGAAACTTTTTTGCTTCCTACTTTAAGTATTCTACATCATTCTGCTTCTCTCCATTTTACTCATTAATTAGAAATTACCTATTTTATGATTTTCAAAAATTTTATGATAAGCAAAAACCAGATACAACTGAACACTTAAAATGCTCCTGGATTTGTGTTCTCATCCCTAACTATCATTAAAAGTTTCCAATACTATTTACACAATAATAAATAGGACATATATTGTAAGTGCCCAAAAAAAGATTTTTTATTTACATTCTTGTAAGCTTTGCTTTCTGGCTTTGTACTTTGTCTTCCATCACTTTATATCTAGCAGCTCTTCCACAAAATTATCAGTCCATTAAAAGTTTCTTTCTGTTATAAGGAACTAAGAATACATTATTACATTTTTCTATGTGAAGTATGCTATTAAATAATAGCTTGTACACTAATTAAAGCAAATGTAATTGTGAGAACACATTGACATTGTTAAAGTAAATTACTCAATTTGTTAATAGTTTCATTTCAAGTGACCTTAATTGTATTAATTGTGATACTAGCAAATTAAATTGAAGAGCATTAAATACATTGTTCTAATATGTCCTAGAGGAGCAAATTTTCCATTACATCAGCAAAGAGAAAATAATGATTATATGCCCCACCCCCAAAGTCACACACACACACACACACAATGGGTCAAACAAAAAAGGTCACACTAGACTGCATTTACTATTTTAATACCCAGAGCATGGCCTAAAATATAGAAGTAACCGAGCTTTAGATAAATAGTTAATTTTAAGGCATTCTTTTATCATAGATTAAGCAGAAATTACATCATTATAAACAGTTAAAATGTTGAGAATGAGGAAACAAAGATTGGTACAAAGAACTGCAATATGAGGGATCCCTGGGTGGCGCAGTGGTTTAGCGCCTGCCTTTGGCCCAGGGCGCGATCCTGGAGACCCAGGATCGAATCCCACGTCGGGCTCCCGGTGCATGGAGCCTGCTTCTCCCTCTGCCTATGTCTCTGCCTCTCTCTCTCTTTCTCTCTCTCTGTGACTATCATAAAATAAATAAAAATAAATAAATTAATTAATTAAAAAAAAAAGAACTGCAATATGAAAATATATTTTAAAAATAATACAATTCTGTGTAAATCAGGCATTACTTACTAAATGCCTAGGACCAAGTCATAAGGATATATATTTTTAAAAAAATAGTTATGGCCCTCATTTCCTAAAAGAAACTTAACTGTTCAACACAGACAATACAGACTGTTAAATAACCCCTGGTCTTTAGAACAAAATTTATACTCTTCAAACTTAATTTACAAAATCCTTATAATCTGGCCTCTGCCTATTAGACCCTACCTGTACCATTCCTATACCACCCGTGGTGCTCCAGCCACAATGATATTTTCCAGTTCCTCCAATATAACAGGACTATTCATATCCTGGGATAGGCTCTTCCTTTGTATGAACACTTCCCTTTTTCGTGATTGCTGTTGCTAATTTCTCTCTCTCACCAATTTTGCATGCCTGGCTCCTTCTCATCTGTCATTCACATCTAGCAGAATATTATCTTCTTACAGTGATTTGTCAAAATCTAACATGGGCATCCAGTCATTCCTCACAAGATTGTCCTATTTTCATGCTTTGCCTAGTATTTATCACTTTCTCATATATTTTTTCCTTATTTCTGTACTTTATTTTTTACTGTCCCTCTCATGCTAAATGTGAATTCCCTTGAGAGAAAGCCCTTGGTCTATTTAATAGTCTATCCCCTGCTCCTAGATGACCAATAACTATTTTTATAGGAGTAAATGAACATCAGTCCTGTGGCCTGCAGCCCTTACTCTGTGTGATAAATTATATGTGCCTCTATAATTCTCTATAATCATCGTGCCAACATGTCTGATGAAAATCTACAAGTTCACAGGCTCCTGGTTGGCTATCAGTAGGAAGAACACGCAACCCTTGATCTCAGGGTTGGGAATTTGAGCCCCATGCTGGGTATCACTAAAAAAGAGCTTAAAACAAGAAGAAGAAAAAAAGAAAAAAGAAAATCTATGTTTAATAATAACAGATCTATTCACAAGTCTAATTAAAGATTTGAATTGATAGCAGCACTCTAATGACTAAGGGACAGGCAGGGCTGTCCATGTAGGGGACCATGGAATCAGACTCAAAAAAAATCCCTAAAATGTGGAGATGAAAGGAAACCGAAAATAAATAAACCAGACCATCCTGTCCCAGGTGCTGGGGGGACGGAAGGTCTTATAACAGCTACTTGTGACCAACAAAGAATCACAAGACCCTAAAAACGAAGTAAGCCATTGAAGTTGTTACCACTAGTCCTTACTCAATGGTGATATCAAATGAGATGTTAAAAGAATTTAGGTTCCCTGGTTGGCTTCCAATAAAAGACCAATCCTACAAGCCCCTAGTGGCAACCAAGTCAGGACCCCTTTCACTCCTGAGAACTTTCTCTGTATCCTTACTTAAAAATTTTCTATTGCTTTACTCACTCTCCTTTTTCTGGGAGATTCATTCTTTGACTCCATGAGAAAAGAACCAAGCTCTCCTATATCACTAAGACTAGCCAAAACAGTTATATTCTATTAAAATTGTCACTAAATGGTAATGCTAGAAAGTCAACTGTATTTAAGTCTTTCCACATTTGGAAGAAAAAGAAGGAGAAAAGGGAAAGTAGGAGAATTATTATTTAAGTACACATATTCCCATAATATAAATGATTATGTGGATCACACACTACCTTATATGTGACTTGAGTAAATAATAGTTAATTCTCACTGTTTATCTGTTGATAAATCAAGGCTAGTAGGTGATTTTTCTAACTAAAACTAATTATATTTGTACATTCTATAAAGATAATCCCTATAATGTATAGGAATACAATAATTACTAAATGGTAGAAAATCATTTCCAAACACTCCAGTAAATTATATTTTTAATGTTGGAGATGTAATAAAAGAAAATGACCATTTAAAGTAAATAACTTGAGATATTACAATTTTTGTGATTTACTAGCTACTTAATTTCTTCTATTTAAAACACTCAGATTTTCCTAAAATGTGAAAAATAAAACAGCTTGAAGCTAACATAATGTTTCTTGTCTTGTGCTTTCCTATATTCCTCATCTGGGATTCCTTCTCAGGAAATTCAAGGAGCAATATATGGTCAAACTCCAGAGTAAAGGAGAAGTATTGCATGAAAATTATTTCATATTTCAGACACTTATTTAATTAATAAGCAAGCAAGCTCTCCTTACAGCAAAAGTAGAATGATGGAAAACTATTTTTAATATTTGTAAAATACAAATTAATAATAAAAAATACTTGATCAGATTAAAAATGTATCAATAGGGTAAAGTACATTTTCAAAAATTTTGGTAAAGAGATCTTTTAAGAACAGAATATCAAAGAACCACAGAAAAACCTATATTTACAAAAATGAAGGAAAATCATAATAAAATTAGCACAACAAAACATATCTTTTTACTACAAATTACATGTATAACTTCTAAACTGTTAAAATATGAAGTAGGTATCAACACCCACCCATGTAATACAGATTAAAACTGTGCAGTAAATTCTCTGTCCCCACTGTTTGAGAAGATCACTGGATCTTTAGTAATTGTTAAAATCGCATGTTTTAAGTGAACCACACACTATGTGCTTTACTTAAGTCTATAAGAAATTTTATAAATATCCATCTGTAATGGTATTAAAAAATTTTTTAAGCCCCCTATTACATGAAAAGAGAATTTTTACCAAAAGTAAGAGCTCTATTGAAAAATATTCTGGCTATTTTATTACACAGCTGATTGCAAAGTAGGAAGATGATTTAAGATTTCAACTTGGGAAAAACAGGTCTTTGGGAATTTCCCCTAGAACAGGAGAAATACAGAATAGGGATTGAAGAGGTCCTGGTTATTCTCTCAGAGTAAGGTTTAAATTTTTTCTTATAATCTCATCTTCCCTGATACTCAGTTCTTCCCTCTGACTGGGTAAAATCAAGTAAGAATGCCCATAATCTTTTAAAAACAGTAGCTTAGGTAGATACAGTTTTTAAAATTGGTTAACACTGTGAAAAGAGTTAAAAGCAGTATGAGGGACCTGGAAAATTATGCTTATAAGGGACTAATTACTCATTTCACTACTAAGCCATAGGGGGAGGGGACATCTGTTTTAATATACAAATGAATAAAAAGGAGCTGTAACTGCATGAGACCCCAGGTGATAACTCTGAAATGCTTTTCTAAGCCCTATGAACTAAGACTAGGGTATGTCATTATTGAAACAGTCCAAACTCTGGCTCTACTGTCTTTTCTGGCCCCGCTAACAAATTAGCAAAAGCAACTAATAAAATTCTTTGATAAGCTATCCCACTGTAGGTCATTTCACATAAGTAAGGGGCTTTTTTGGTTTTGTTTTTCTAAGATTTTAAGATAATATTGTCACTCTAAATCACCTATCATCTGCTCTAGTTTCCTAGACCCAGTCAACCAAAATCACCAGCACACAATCTCCCATTTGTGGTGATCCAAGAGCAATATAAGGGCTGACTAAGCAGAGCAGGAAAAATATCTTAATGTATGGATATTCCTTTGCAGGCAACTCTGCCCAACGGAGTAGTGGTAACAACTTTTGCAGGGCTATAGCTTCTGTCTGCCACTGGAGCCAGAAGTGAGGTCTCCTTTCCTATGACCTTGGGAAATGAATAACATTCAGGTATAGCCACAAGGTAATCAATGATTCTTCACACAATCTCTTCTAAAAGAGCCTATCTCTTCGGGCAAATAAAAGAATTGCCACGTCAACAGAAAATTTGAAATAAAACTAAAACCCAGATGCAATTAATAAGGAATGGACAATTCTATGGAAAAACAAAGAGATCAGAATTAAGTCCAGAAGACATGTCTTTTATTTCAAGGATCTACACTTTACCATCAGAGGTTCAAACCAAAATCTATCTAAACTAATGTAGATCCAAATTATTACACAGAATTAATGAAAGTATTGAGCTAGTCTATTGGCTACCATTTAACAATATTCCATCAATTAATGTATATACCAAACACTCATATACTGTTCCCATATTTCCTTTAGGACTCCCATCACCACAGTACTCTATACTTCATCTGCCCTGACTCCTCCATCCCTTCCAAAACTTTTTACTCTGCCCTCTTAGAACCTCTTCCCATGGTAGCAAATTTCCTTATATTCTCAGACCATCAATGAATTCCTCCACCATCAACCTCCTTTCTTAAGAGTACCTCTTATACACCCATAACAAAACCTGTTTACTTTTGTGACCAAATCCCAGGTGCTGAATTCTGCTACATATAATCAAGCAAATGTACAAGCTTGCATATCTATATTTTATGATGTCTTATCTCAACTTGGTCCCCACAGTTATATATTCTTTAGCAAATCATCCAAACATTTGTCACTCTCCACAAATCTTCAAATGCTTCATCTTACCACTCACTTTCAGCAAATTACCTGATCAGAGAGAGATTAAAACATCAGTGATATTTCACTGAACTCCGTTACTGAACTAATAAACCAACTGTATCTAAAGATCTTCCTTTCTTCTTCTGTTATTATTACAATGAAAATAATGGCTCTCTATCTACAAATCTCTCCATCTTTGCTCTAGACTGCAAATTTCCAAATTCTTAGACATTTCTTGCAGTGATTTTAAAATTTTCAAATACTACTGTAATTTTCCCTCTATTCCTCATACCAGTTTAGTATAGAGCACATCATTAGTTTATTTGAAATACACAGAGTATGCAAGACTATGGCTTCCTGAGATTACAAAAAACACTGTGCTTGTAATGTTACAATGACTCTATCCTGTGCAGACTTCTGTTTGCTTAAACCTTTAGCTAACTGTGGTCACTTTTGCTTATTTTCCCCTGGCTTGTTTGACTCCACACTCCTAGTTTTCCTTCTACTTCTCTAGACACTCTGTCACTCTCCTATACAGTGTCCTCCTCTGCTACAAGGTCTTTAAACTGGCTTTTTCCCTAAGACTGCTTCTAGGTCCTCTTCTCATGCTAGGTGCTATTACTGAGTGAACACAATCATTCACATTGTTTTTGCTATCATTCTTAAGCTGAAAAATCTTTATTTCTAGCACCAACCTGCACACTAAGTTTTAGACCCATATATCAAATTCTTCAGGATATCTTCATTTGAATGTCATAAGGCATTTCTAACTCACATCTGAAATTGAACTTACCATCTTCTCTGCCATCCTCTGTCCCACCTGCACCACAAAAAGTTCCTTCTTACAGATCTCCCTATCTCAATACAAACACTATCACAGACCTAACTGGTCAACTCAGAAAACTGAAAATCACTTTAAACTTCTCATCCTTATAACTTCCTTATATCCAAATATCAAGTGTCGTCAATTCTACCTACTAAATATCTCTCAAATGTGTCTATTTCTCTCCATAATTCATTCATCTATTAGCTATTAATTCAGTGGTATCTGTGGGGCAATAGGTATACCAACATTTCCTACCCTTATAAAGCTTATACCTTAAAGAAACCAATAAATATAAGATTACATTTAAAGATGAGTGCTGTGAAGGAATCAAGCAAGAATACTGTCAGAGAACAATGGCATATGGGGAGGTCTGTTTAGAACTGGCTTAACACATCTGACCATGGCTAGACAAGCAAGACAGCCATGAATTCATGATCAAGAGTCTGATTTTATTATTAGTGCAAAGGAAAACCACTGAAAAATTTTAAGCCAGGAAAGGAAGACTTATTTTCCCTCCTTAGGATGATTCCCACTAATTATAATTAGAGCAAGGGCAGGGTTTAAAGTGAATAAGATGACTTAGCATACGATACTTTTGTCAGCTCTCTTCCCAAAACCATATTTTACTCAATTTTTTTTGTTTTTAAATATTTTATTTATTTATTCATGAAAGACAGAGAGAGAGAGAGAGAGAGAGAGAGAGGCAGAGACATAGGCAGAGGGAGAAGCAGGCTCCATGCAGGGAGCTCAATGTGGGACTCGATCCCGGATCTCCAGGATCACACCCTGAGCCGAAGGCAGACGCTCAACTGCTGAGCCACCCAAGCGTCCCATTTTTACTCAAATCTGAATCCACTCTATTATATGGAAACAGTATTAAAGATTACAATACGACAGCATCATTTTATTATATCAACTTCAGTGAACTATTTTACTTAATTCCAATTTATTCAGCAATAAAGTCAGGCACTCCCTTCTAGTTCTAAAACTCTAGGTCACTAAAACATAAAGAAAGGAAGACTGGGGACAAAAACAAAATTACAAGAGTCAAAAATGGAGTAGGCAGGATATTCTGAATGTCTTAGTTTTTTTTTTTTAAGTAGGTTACTAAATATTTTATCCTGGATTATAGAAAGAAAACTTTGAAACAGATATTATATAAAAAGCATTACATTAAGTAATTATCTGAATACTATAAAAGCTGTAAGTAAGAAGGCATATAAAATTGAAGCTAAAAACTCTGGCAATATGTAACAAAGTGCTATTCTCAAAAGAGACTTAATACAGGAAAATGTTCTTTCACTACAAATGAATAATCATGAATAGTTGAACAAACATTTTGGGGCTTTTTATCATTTCAACTGAGTTACAGGTAACTTGCCAATTACTAATTAATACCTTTAGACCAAAGATCTTGGAATTTAAAATAATAAGCTACATATATGACCACATAGGGCACAGAGAAATATGTCATAATTTCCATGCTATTCTCCATTTGAAAAAGAAATTCAAGCAGTTAAAAGTTTGCTTCACATGGAAAATTTTGCATGTATATATCCAAACAGTTCTTTATGTTCTCACTGACCTTCATCTACCATCCATGAAAATAAACCAATAACAAACAGTTTTCTCTTTATTATTCCCAGGATGTGGCTATTTTTGCTAATCCTGACCAGAATATTCAGAATCACTTAACTCAATAATGTACTGTCTCTTTATAAATGCTAAAATTCAGTTTTGAGAAATTAAAGATTTATTTTTATGAAATCTATAATGGGAACTAAAAACAAAACCAAAAAGATGTAACTTCTACATAGGGAAACTACTGATTAAGTCCAGTGATTGACTACTTAACAATGAGTCATAAAATTCCCTGGTAGGAAAAAAGTAAAAAAGGCTTTAAATAAGTGGAGAACCCTATGAAATACATATATTAAAATAAACAAACACACCAGAAAGGTAATGATTCTTCAACTAAATATGACAACCCTATTAAAATGCAACACATGTTTTTCTGCTAAAAGGAAATCTAAGAAGATGAAATAGATGCTACATATAAAATATTTACATATACAATGCACAAAACTCACTACGGTTAGTAACCTTCATGGCTTTCAAGAACTAGATATTTACATATCATTCTTTCTGCATGTGCGTGTGCGTATGTGTGTTTTGTATATATTTTTAACAGTTGACAGCTGTTTTAGAGCATACAGAGATGCCAAGCTGAATGAGGGTCTTGATTACTTCAAGATTAGCTATCTAAAGTTTCTATTCATTTTAAGTGTTGTTAGTTGGAAGAGTCATTAGTCACTTCCTTGTCTCATAGAACATCAGCATACATTTACATTGTTAATGAACATTTGGGGTAAATGAATTAATGGCACTTTTAAACATCAATTCAGTCCTAATAACTTTGTATGTCATAGAAATGTTAGGCTAGGATATAAACGAAAAGCCTTTTCAGTAAAGGTAACTACTCATTCCTGCAAACAATAAAGGATAAAATTAATTTAAAATGTTTTTTAACCAGTTAAAGTAAAAAAAATAGAACCTCGGTATTTAATGAACTAGACCAGAGAAAAATATGCACTTAAAAAAGAGAAAGAAAAGGAACTATCCTAAAATAAGCACATCAATCAGAAAATTTTGGTGAAATTATTTTTTTTGGTGAAATTATTTTATATGCTTATAACAAAAATATATTTACTTTTAAAATATCCACATAGATGAGTTTGTAAGATACTTTGACTTATTTAATAATTAGTGCTTCTTATAAATTATTACATTTAGGAAAAAAAATCACCAGGAGATGTAGTATTATTACCACTGAAATTAAGATGCTGACACTAAAATGAGACACTAACAATTTTTTCATATTATCAAAACTTTGAACAATCTTTCTGAGACCTTTTCAATAAACATACATATAAAAATAAAATGTAAAAATAAAAAGTAAAATCACAAAATAAGTTGTAAGGCAAATTACACTATTTTCACTGAAAACAACAATGGCATTTGTATGACTCAGAAGATAGTAAAAATGCATAAAAACCATTAACACACTCCATAAAGTCAAATCTTGTGCACAAAAGAAGTAACCGCTTTAAGGAATCAATCATTCTTTTTTAAATTCCCAAAACACAAGTTAATAGCAAACTTTTGAACCAATATTGAAAAGAAAATTATCTGAAATAAAATATATGTGAATCATTCTAATTATGATTTTTAAAAATAGATCTTGTAATCCTGAGGTATCTATTTCATGAGTAAAAATATTTCAAATAGTTACCTGAGTCAATGAATCAATCAAAAATAAAGATAAGGCTTTAAGAATTTGCAAACTGACCACTTCCTTTTCTGAGATGCTATAGTGTTACTAATATGAATAAACAAAACAGGGTTCTGAAATACACATATTTGATAAATTTTTACAAGGTACCCTGAATATAGTTTATCTCTTACAGTCTCTTTTACTCCTTCAACAATTTAAATGCACAGATCTTCAAAAGTACAACACAAACTTCAATTAGTTTAAAAAGGGAGAGACAGAGATGAAGGAGAGAATAAGGCAAGTCTTTTATCTCAGAATAGTGTCAACTTATTTTTAAAGGCAAAAATTCCTTACAAAATCAAGACCAAAAGCTTCTAGTTCTTTAAAATATGTTTGACAAAGACCATTTTGATTTCAACATTCTTATGCTGAAGTAACTGTTTATCATTTGTTTTTTTAAGAATGACAGTGCATTAAACATTTGGCTAATGCTTCTGTCTATAATTGAAAGTTGATGTTTTGTGGTATTCATTAGTGTCAGAGTGCTCTCTACCTATCCAGTGGAGTATGCTTCAAGATGCCCTGCTCAGCTTCATGTAAAGAATTACACACATAAGGCAGGCAAAGCTAACTAGAGGCTCTCTCCTTGGTTTTCCAGTAGCCACATAATGCATCCGCATACAAAACTCACCTCCAGTCTTGTTTGAGTAACTCGACAAGGGGTCAATGCCCACTTCTTGTTCTTCTGGCTGCAGAGGATGTCTAGTTTCAGATAAGGAATGATACATTGTGAAAACCAGACAATGTCATCAAAAGTGACTACCTGGGAAATTAAGAGAGAGAGAGAGAAATGGTATTTTTTCTTATTGCTATGACTGGAAATAAATACACGATTGAAATGATTAAATGAGCATTACAGACATTAACAAGTTTTCCACAGGCTTCAGGGACTGTTAAAACACATTGGCAGGCATATGCAAGGAAGTGAAAAGTGGCACAAAATTTCCATTTCAACAATTTCTCCCCAAATTTGTACTTCACTGGTAACCATTACCTCAATGTTCAATCACATTTACTTTCAATAAACTTCTGCACAAAATGTTGAATTTTAAGTTAAATTATTGTCTCATTTATAACATCTTTTTGTTTCATTACCAATACATTTACAATAGAACTTTCAAAATATGGAAAATATAGCATATCCAAATCATTCATAATTGTATGAACTAAAAACAGAAGCCCTCTTAACATTTCATTTCAAAAAATATATTTTTAATGTGATCTAACATACTAAATATACTGATTATATAAATTATTGTGGGTATTTTCCATCCCATTAAAAAAGACCATATTATCACTTCAAATAAACCCCTAGTATTCCATTAAATAGTTATAATGATGCATATAACCAATTCCTTATTAGTAAACAGAATGCTTTCAGTTGTTTAACACTATAAACAGTTTCATGGTGAGTATCTTTTAGTAATATTTCTATGCAACATCTATGATTATTTCCTTAAGATAAATTTGGGAGGTCACTGCTGGGCCAAAACATGTATTAAAAAAAATAAGACTCCATAGCAAGTTTTGGCAAATTGTACTCTAGAAAAGGTTTTTATGTAAGACAATTCATTCCCGTGGACCCTCATTAACAATGGGAATGGGTAATTCATTTTATCGAATGTGAGAGGCACATTTTATATTGCATTTGCTTGACAACTAGTGAGATCACCAAAGGTTCATATGTTTTCTCTGATATTTATTATCTTTTGTGGATGGAGTTTATTATTATGATTGTCTTCATAATTTGTAAGTATGCTTTAAATATTAGGAATATTAAACCTTTGTCATATGATAGATATTTTTCTGAGTGTGTCAGTCTTCAAATAACATGGTGTTCTTGTGACATTAAGTAATTTTTTCATTTCTGTGTACACAATAATATCTATATCTCCTTTATGATTTCCACCTCAGGTATTATTACACTTACAAAGGCAAGATTATATAAATAACTACCTATTTTGTTTAGTCATTTTGAAGGTTTTCCTCCTGTATTCTGATTTCTAGAAATGATTTCAACTTAAACAAAGATGTTTTTAATTAATTATTGAAGTTTTTTTTTAAAGATTTATTTATGATAGACAGAGAGAGAGAGGGAGAGAGAGAGAGAGAGGGAGACACAGGAGGAGGGAGAAGCAGGCTCCATGCCAGGAGCCCGACGTGGGACTCGATCCCAGGACTCCTGGGCCAAAGGCAGGCGCTAAACCACTGAGCCACCCAGGGATCCCCTATTATTGAACTTTTTAAGCCACACTAACCACTTAAAAATTTTTTAATGTCTGTAAGATACAGATAACTGTACTAAATCAGAATCTTTCAAAAAAATAAATGGGCTCACTAATTTTCATCCAAAATAATGTAATACATGAAATTTTAAATTTCAAGAGAGAGGAGAGACATGATATAGGAAGAGTAAATGAGGAATGATAAGTTGGAAAAGCAAGCCCAACCAAAATGAGTATATAATTTTCCAGGATATGGACTCCAGTTATGAAGAAAAGGTTCCACAGAAGCCCATGAATACACAAATCTTTGACCACATTCTTCCCAACACAAAATTCTCCTCTATCCTTTATTTCTCCCCCAAAACATCTCACTCTGTAGAACAGTCTTGTACATTTTCTGAGTTTACCAGAACCCTCCAACTCTCACATACTTGCATAGTCAGATAGTAAAAAATCCTTTCCACCTTAGATTGTGGCTAAAGCAAAAGCAAAGGGGTAGGCAAAACCAACTTTAGAGAAAGCAGAAAACTTTCATTGCCAACATAAGATTTTCTAAAGCCATAATCAAGTCCTAAATCCAAAAATCTAGACAGCCGTCAGTTATTTGCTTCTTATGTGTGCAAATCAATCAACATATATTTAGCACTTAAAATACTGAAGGAATTCTGGAGAATATAATCTAGTAGAGGACAACAAAAAGTAAATGATCGGTTATATATGTTATAAAACAGAATCTGATAAATTTTGCTGATCAAATGAATAAACAGATTAATAAAGTTTTCTGCTATGGAGAAGTAAGGACCACCAAACTCAAATGCCTAATGGGGTCAAGCAAAAAAGCATTATTAATCAAAATCAGCAATGATTGAGAAGTGAATATAAGTCAAAAACCACATTTTTTCTTAAAGATTTTATTTATTTATTTATTTATTTATTTATTTATTTATTTGTTTGTTTGTTTATTTATTTATTTAATGAGAGACACAGAGAAAGAGGCAGAGACACAGGCAGAGGGAGAAGCAGGCTCCATGTAGGAAGCCTGATGTGTGACTTGATCCTGGAATTCTAGGATCACACCCTGAGCCGAAAGTAGATGCTTAACCACTAGGCCACGTAGGCATCCCAAGTCAAAACCACTTTAAATGTTTCATGTATACTCATCATTTCATCCTCCCAACAGCGCTACTGACATACCATCCTCATCCTTTTCATTTTACCAGAGAGAAAATGGAGGGATTAACTAATTTGTCTACAGTCACACTAGTAGTAAGTGCTGATGCCAGAATTTGAACCTACCTTGTCTAGCTCCAGAGATTACATTCTTTACTCTGGCACTATATTTGGCTTTCTGTAAGTCAATCAGACAAACAGACAAGGTATAAAACAAAGGAGTACAAGGGGATGGGTCTGTGAACAACTAAAACACCCTATACTCTGCTTTGATTTATTCAAGACAAGCTAGAAACCCAGAATTTTATGTGAAATCTCTTTAAAGTGCTGGTAAATAATTCAAATTAAAAAAAAAAAAAACTGTGTGGAACAGATTAAACACATTTCAAAACTGTATTTGGCCCATGGACAACTATTTTAATGTTAAGATACATATTCTCCATACATTTTGTTATACTTTTGAAAATAGGAGAGAAAACATTTGAAAATGCATATTCCAAGAGCCAGATTTCCATAAAATTTCTTTAATGTCCTAGACATGTTTTCATATCATTACCTTAATTCTTTCTTATTATAGTACAATTCCACTGTTATAGACTTTATATACCTAAAATATACAAAAAGGGGATTTTATGTACTTTGAACTTTATGAGAAATAAACAAGTAACTACCAAACTGATATCAAAGTATATTTTTAAATGGAACTTTAAAAAAATACCTACCTTTTTTTTTTAATACCTACCTTTCTATAGCTAAAATACTCTACAACATGATGATGCTTATATATTCATTCAAGATTTTCAAAGATACTTAAGGTCTTTTTGACTCCTAAGAGAAAGTTAAGTTCAAGAAGTCATCACCGATTTAAGTAATAATTCTTTAGAAACTGACCTCTATGGTTATAACTGATAACCAACGTATAAAATTTACCAAATACAGGAGTCTACAACTAGCCCGTGAATAAGGGACAAGCAGGGCTAGGTAGGGGGCCATGGAATCAGGCTCACAAAAATCCCAAAAATGTGGAGATGAAAGGAAACCAAAAATAAATAAACCAGACCATCCTATCCCAGGTGCTAAGGGTGGAGTCCTGTTATAACAGTCACTTGTAACCAAGAAAGAATTACAAGACCCTAAAAAAGTAAGCCACTGAAGGTGTTACCACTAGTCCTGAACTCAATGATGTTATCAATAGAGATGTTAAAAGAATTTAGGTTTCCTGGTTGCCTTCCAATAAAAGACCAACCCTACAAGCCCCCCAGTGGCAACCCTGTAGGAACCCCTCTCACTCCTGAGAACTTTCTCTGTATCCTTGCTTAATAAACTTCTCTTTATTCACTCTCCTTTATCCGGGATACTCAGTCTTCAACTCTGTGAGACAAGAACCTAACTCTCCCGCTTCAATCTGTATAATCAGGCATCTACTATATTCTAATTTATTATACCTATAGATCGAAACTGAATCACTAAATTCTTTTATATTCAAATAAAGTAAACCAGCTGAAAAGTAATAATGAGTTACTTTCAAGAAATTGAAGAAAAAGTCTCATAACGTTCTTACTTTTCTTTTAATTATGGATTTCAATAATAATCTGGTTCAAAAGTAACTTACTAAGCAGATATTGCTTTTTTTTTTTGCTGTTTGGTTTTATTTTTTTATTTTGTTTTTAATCTTAATTCTAGTGTAGTTAACATACAGTGTTATATTAGTTTTAAGCATACAATATAGTGACTCAACAATCTTTTACCTAGAAAGATCAGACCATAGGAAAATATTTGAATTCAAATAGAGAATTAAGGCAATTTCTTAACCTGAAAATTTTAAGATAATTGCTATTAAAAGTCAAAATGGCATAAACATTTTGAAATGCACAATGCACCATTACATCTTTTACCCCTATTACAAACCCAGACTTCTATATTTGGTATGCCTTAATCTTTTCTATACAAAAAGCAGATAGAAAAATATGTAATAACCAAAAATATATATCTTAGAGTAAATGACTACTAAAATCCATAATTGATAGATTTCAGTTTTCTTAAATGTCATTCTGTCTCTAGAATTTCCCACAAAACCCTCAGAATTGTTAAAACTGAAGGCAATCTTATTTTTTCTAATTTAGAACATGCAGCAATATACCTTCCAAGACGTGAGAAAGGAGATATCCCTTCTTTGCTACATTACTATAAATAACAGTTAAATTTCCTGCTCCACATAAACTCAAAATTCACAAAACTCAAAATTGGTTGTGCAATATGGTTTTACTGCTATCCTGGTCACAGGAATTGACACTTTAGGCTAAAACTGCCATTTATAATCCAAGTCTAATCTTAAGGACAGTTATATTGGCTTTATAAGTCTGGTTCTTGTAATATTAAATCTTAGAATAAAAGTGATCTGCCTGAAAGAAGGAAGGTCTTGTGAAAAATAGTTAATATTTAATGAGAGGGTCAGAGTTAAGCACTAAAAGCTTAGAGGACAGTTTTAAAGTATAATATATACTCTGGAAAACTGTGTGGAGGTTCCTCAAACAGTTAAAAATATACCTGCCCTACGACCCCGCAATTGCACTGTTGGGGATTTACCCCAAAGATACAAATGCAATGAAACGCCGGGACACCTGCACCCCGATGTTTCTAGCAGCAATGGCCACGATAGCCAAACTGTGGAAGGAGCCTCGGTGTCCAACGAAAGATGAATGGATAAAGAAGATGTGGTTTATGTATACAATGGAATATTACTCAGCTATTAGAAATGACAAATACCCACCATTTGCTTCAACGTGGATGGAACTGGAGGGTATTATGCTGAGTGAAGTAAGTCAGTCAGAGAAGGACAAACATTATATGTTCTCATTCATTTGGGGAATATAAATAATAGTGAAAGGGAAAATAAGGGAAGGGAGAAGAAATGTGTGGGAAATATCAGAAAGGGAGACAGAACATAAAGACTGCTAACTCTGGGAAACGAACTAGGGGTGGTAGAAGGGGAGGAGGGCGGGGGGTGGGAGTGAATGGGTGACGGGCACTGGGTGTTATTCTGTATGTTAGTAAATTGAACACCAATAAAAAAAAAAAAAGGTATAATATATAAAATTTCAAAACAATATTATTTTCCACATCAAGTGAAGCAATACAAGCAGTCTCAAGTGAAAACTTCCAATTCTTAACATTATACAGACAAAAGGCTAGGTCAGGTCAACATTTTTTTCCTTTTAAAATGGTATCACATCAACAAAGCCTCTAGAAAAATAATTCATTCCCTGTGAATCTGAAGTTCTATGTATTCCAAAGTGTATTCATTCTTTTACAGCTTCCAATACATAGGCAGAGAATTAGCATTCTGAATTGTGTCTTCTAAAGACATCCATATTCAGAAAAGCTCATATAAGCATACTTCATTCATTTAAATTCTTGACTGATGGTAAACTTAAAAGTCAAACACTGAAATGACAGAGTAATATTGCTTTACATAAAGATACCTCCCATAAGAAAAGCATATCAAAGAGCTTAAATGAACTATTTCCAGAGCACGATTACAAAAGGGAAAGAGGATATAACATAAATACGTATCTGTCACAGATAGCATCCATTTACCATGATGGGTATATAACCTAAAACATGACATCTTAGCTATAAAAGCAACAAACTTTGATAAAAGCTGTATTTTCTTAATTAAGAGAGTAAGTGAACATTATAGAAGTTTCTATTTAAAAACCTCTTTTATTAAAAAATATTGGCAGCTAGAGGTAAATTTGATGTTTGGGAATAATGATGTTCTGAGGTCTTCATCAGAAGGAAGTGAAGGAGGTAGAAAGGAAGAAGGAAGAAAGAATGAAATAAAGAAGAGAGAAGGAAAACAAAGAGAAAGAATAAATCTCCCATTTTTAAACTCTGTCAATCTTGAATGCAAGACAGTTACACTGGACTTTAAGTAAGTTAATTAAGTATTAAAATCAATCATCTGAAAGTCTTAATATTTAATATTGGTTAGATTGTATATCAAAGTAGTTTTATTATTTATTTACTCCAAACCTTTCCAGAATACTTCATCTGACAACAGGGGGTCTGTTTCTCACAAGATAAATGCATCTACAATGCCAAATAAATTATATATAAAAGCATTTGTCTTAATACATGTCATTCAATATTAAATATCGCTCATTGGTAAAATCTTGAACACCTAATTCACTTTTACTAACCACACAACTGTACTATTCAAGGGTTGCCAATTAAATAGGTATAGGAACACCGTTAAGGGTCTACATACTAAGGACAGTGATCAAAAGAAAATTAAAATTATAAGACTTAATTCTGATAGTTTCCAGGCTATCAGAACAAGATGTTTAGGGTAAATCATCCACTATAAAAATAAACTAGATTCATAAATAATATATATAATCAGAAATAAGTAGAATATATGAAATGTTCATAAGTGGGCTTAAGTATTTTATATTACAAAATAAGAATATAATTGGCCTTTCAAATATTCAAATGTTATAAATTAATAGAAAGTGGCAGTAGTGACTGTATAAACCAAGAGAAAATTCAGCATTATAAAAAGTGAAAGTGGCCTAACAAAAAGCTCTCCACAGTGTATCCTCATTTAGTCTCAGAGTTCTCTAGAACAGATAGATGCTCAAGATGCAAAGACTGGAAAAGTAGCTCAGCCAGTGACCAAATCTTTTGTTATTACACAGCCATACAAAATTACTTCCAATTGTTACTGTCCCTATTTTATAGAGAGAACACCTCTATCCTTTAAACTATTCAGTCAGGTTTTCATAAAATCAAGGTAACTATAACAAACAATTAGGAGTTCAAGAAGAATGAGCAATATTTGAAAAGAGAAAACCTTTTTGAAATGTCAGCCTTGAACATCAAAATTATACAGAATGATGAGGAACCAGGCTTATATTGCATATAAATACGAGAGCATATTAGTCTGCATTTAATTACCAGTTCAAACAACAACCTGATCTAACCTTTGACAAGTAAAATAAATGTCCTGAATAATTTAACTAAAGTAAACATTTGCTGTTAATGCTAGCTAATTATAGTAAGAGCTGGAAAGAGAAGGGGAAAAAGAGATGATGAAGAGAAAGGAAGAGAAAGAGTGATGAATTTTTTTAAAATTAATACTGAGATCTTCAACTCATTGAAACATGATTATTTTCAATGAATTTAACTTACATAAAAGGACAAACTCAGTTGAACATAGCTGCTTTGTAAATACTCAAATAAAGAAACATTATTGCTGATTAGAGATTTTATTCTTTCAGTTGGTAAAAATCACTAGCCTACCATGGAGATAGGAAAACTAGGTATAGATGAATTAGGGTACACCTCTTCATCCAACTAGCTCAAAGTTTAATGAGGAAAGAGCCCAGAAAATAGGTTGCAAGACTTAGCACTAGCTAATTAATTAAAATTATTAACTGAAGTAAAAATACAGATGCCCAATTAAATTTGAATTTCAGAAAAAAAGTAATATTTGTAACATATTTATACTAAAAGGTATCCATAATTTACTTGATATTCAAATTTAATTGTGCAACCTGTTCTTTATCTAACAACCCTACCAGTAGATAAACAAAGATGAGTATCTATGGGAAAATATGTGGTATGCTTATTACAGGAGTCCCAAGGATTAAATGAGATCAAAACTCTGAGAGTAAGATCCAAAAAAAAACTTACCCCAAAGCAGGAAAGAGGTGTTTTTCCAAAGTTCTATGTAGTAATCACTTAATGGAAAAGACAAAGATACACTACTCAAATGACCTGAGCCCACAGCAACTTGTCTTTCAATCTCCCTAAGTAACTGCAAAGAAATATAATAATAAACAAATGAACAAACCAACTTTTTAATGGCAATCATCAGCTACCAAATGCAGAAAAATTTAACAATCTGACAAAAACCTAAGAGCTGCTGAGAACTCAGCTGAATGGAGACAGAGTACATGACTATTTTTATAGGGAGATTGTCTTTACCCCTAAGGAATACAGGTGCATTAAGGGAAAAAAACAAAAGACAACACAGAGAAAACTGAACTTTGTTAACTTGTTGAGATCACTCTTACTGAAATATATATTTTCATTCTCATATTGTAAATAAAATGTTAGTAAATATGCATGATACATTAGAATCTAAGCTCTGAATGTGACCTTAAATTTAAAAAAAAAATGCATAATGTGAAGACATTTCAAACTCCATATGAAAACGCCAATTTAACTGATTAGTGACTTCAAAAATGACTAGCTTATTTGCTCATGTGGTAGTAGCTTCTATATATTTGGCATAAGAACCAAGAAGCCTGTTTGAACACAAAAATGTTTCGACTATAATAGAAGATCATCATTATTTATAGGGACAAGAAAAATTCCAATTCTCCAACCTAATGACGTATAAATATATATAGATATTCTACAATTCTACAGAAAATAACAATCACTTAAAAGAGTAATTTATCTAAAATAATGAATTTGGAAAGTGATAGGAAAGTGATAGGACTTGAAGGATTGTCTCAGTCTTTGCTATCCTGTGTTGATTGTAATGGTTCCATCTTTTCCATCTCCAAAAGAGACTTGTGTACATATAACTTCTGTGTTTACTAACACCCAAACCATTTAGATGTTCATTTAAGAAAACAGAAGTATATATATAGCTTAACAATGTAAACATTATGGGCCATCAAAATGAGACTAAAATTGTCTACATTTCGTTTTTACAAGATGATAAATTTAAAGCACTGATAAAATGAAATATAGATAAAGAAAGAAGAGTTAAGTATAAAAGACAGAAAATGAAACACAACGTTCACATGATATCCTGATGTCACAAGGCATAAGGGTTCTATAGCTACTATTGAAGAATTTTTCAAGACATCAATGCATACTGAAAAACCAGAAAAATTCCTTGAATGCCATGAAGAACAAATGAAGACCTGAAAGGATTGATGAAAGAGTGCAATTAACAAAACAATAAATACACAAATAGTAATGTGGGTATACACGGGGACAAGAGAGAGGCTACACAAGCCATATTCCAACAGCCAGACAGTTTTACTAATAAATATACATACTTCTTCCTGTGTATATACTCTAGCAGAAGACAGTAGCACATTTTCTCAAAAACTTCACGGAACAATAAATGTTTAAAAGATAAGTACATTAGGCATATATATTTCTTAGCATACTGATTTAAATAAAAACACTGCACAATTTCTAAAATTTTCATAATGTATGCCTAAACCTCAGCAAACACTTTAAAGGTGGACTATAAACTTCATGCCATGCTTTACCATTTACAAAACAAGGACACAGTCACTTGGAATTATAATGTGCTATTTATGTATTGAGTTAAGTAAATAGAGATCTGAAGTTTTGAAAACTGTTTAGGAAAAAAAAAGAAAAAGAAAACTGTTTAGGACCTGGAAATTTTATCTTAACTTCTAATAGAACTAACTAAACATGATCAAGCACTTCAGGTGACATTATTATAAGGTAATTTTTTCCTATTGAGGCTTTTGAAACCAGATAATAATCCCGCACCCCCCCCTCACCGCCCCACAAATCCAAATATACTCTCACTTTGCAAAAAAATAAAAATAAAAAAATTAAAGATTTATTTATTTAAGTAAGGAAGAGCGCACAACCAGGGAAGAGAGGGAGAGAAGTAGGATCCCCGCTGAGTAGGAAGCCCGATGCTCAATTCCAGGACCCTGGGATCACGACCTAAGCCAAAGGCTCAGTAATAAGGGAACATAAGTGGTCAAAGCAGTAAACTTATATAGTTACACAAATACATTGGTATGATCTTTTCTCTTTCTTGTATGAGAAACTAATATTTTGCCTTTTAGTATGACATGGATTATTTTTATATGTCATGCACATCTTCTTGGAACATTAGGATTATTTTGTACAAAATTATTCCAGCAATTTACTGACAGAGGAATTTTAAACCCCCCAAAAATGTATGAAAACTAATCCATATTTTTCAGTAACTACTAAAATTTCACAATGGACATAGTGACTGAAATTCTTTTTTTTTTTTTTTTTTTTTCTTTTTAAAGATTTCATTTGGGCAGCCCCGGTGGCTTAGCAGTTTAGCACCGCCTTCAGCCCAGGGCATAATCCTGGAGACCCAGGATCGAGTCCCACATCGGGCTCCCTGTGTGGGGCCTGCTTCTCCCTCTGCCTCTCTCTCTCTCTCTAATAAATAAATAAAATCTTTAAAAAAAAAAAAGATTTCATTTATTTATTCATGAGAGACACAGGGAGAGAGGCAGAGATGTAGGCAGAGGGTGAAGCAGCTCCCTGCCAGAAGCCTGATGTAAGACTTGATCCTAGAACTCTGGGATCAAGCCCTGTGCTGAAAGCAGATGCTGAACCACTGAGCTACCCAGGCATTCCTGAAATTCTTGATATATACTTTCTTTAAACCATCTCATTTCAAAAATTATTTTATTACATATCCTGTCTAAGTCTATGAGCTCTTAGGCAGGCCTTATACATACATCCATAGTTAAATAAGCAACCAAATAAAAAAATGGATCATGAAAAAGTCTTCATGGGAATCATGTTAACACAAAATTAAATTTTAAGATATATCTTAACATTTAATGCAATCTTATTGATGACAAATCTAGTAATTTTAATCTATAATTGAAATTGCTAGATCAAATTGTTTGCCTATCTTTAACAAAATATTGCCAAAATTCTACTCAAAGTGGCTATACCAATTTACGTTTTGGTATGGGACAGTTCCTATTTCTCTACACCCCTGCTAGCTCTTAGTATCATGGGCCTTTTTCTTCCCCCCAATCTGAATGGTATGAAGTGGTATCTCATTGTGGTTTTTATTAGCATCTCCCTGACTACTTCCTGATTGAAAATCCTTTCATCTGTTCTATTAGTCAGGGTTCTCCAGAGAAACAAACCAATAGAAGATTTCAAAGAAAAAAATAGGAAAAACAGGGAGTTTTATTATAAGGAATTGGTTCTCACAATTATACACCTGGCAAGTTCAACTGGTAAGGATAGGAAGATAGGCTGGAGATGCAGGAAAAGCCAATATTCCAGTTCAAAGGCTGTCAGATAGGAGAAGTCAATGATATGGCTGGAAGGCCATTAGACAGAGATGACGCAGATGAAGTCCCAGTCAGTCTGCAATAGAATTCCTTTTGCCAGGAGTAAGGTCAGGCTTTTGTTCTATTCAGCACTTCAACAAATTAGTTAAGGCCCACCCACGTTATAAAGGCCAATCTGCTTCTGCCCGTTTAACTAATAATTTCATCCAAAACACCCTCACAAAAACACCTGCAATAATGTCTGACCAAATATCTAGGAATACCTGTGGCCCACTCAAGTTGATGCATAAAAGTAAACTCTCACATCTATATACTAGCCATTTGGGTCTCCTTTTCTAAGAGCTTCCTATTCATATCTTTTGCCCAGTTTTCAGCCATGTGGTGGTCCTTTGCTTGATAATTTATAGGATTTAAAAAATAAATAAATAAATCCTGGATACATAGTAACTTTATTTTTTTTTTAAGATTTTATTTATTTATTCATGAGAGACACAGAAAGAGAGGCAGAGACACAGGCAGAGGGAGAAGCAGGCTCCATGCAGGGAGCCCAATGTGGGACTCAATCCTGGGACTCAAGGATCAGGCCCTGGGCTGAAGGCACGCGCTCAACCACTGAGCCACCCAGGCATCCCCATAGTAACTTTAATACAGTATTAGGGATCCCTGGGTGGCGCAGTGGTTTGGCGCCTGCCTTTGGCCCAGGGCGCGGTCCTGGATATCCGGGATCGAGTCCCAAGTCGGGCTCCCGGTGCATGGAGCCTGCTTCTCCCTCTGCCTGTGTCTCTGCCTCTCTCTCTCTCTCTCACTGTGTGCCTATCATAAAAAAATAAAAGTTAAAAAAAAATTTAAAAAAATACAGTATTAAAAAAAATCAGAAGTATGGGGATGCCTAGGTGGCTCAGTGGTGGAGTGTCTACCTTCAGCTCAGGTCATGATCCCAGAGTGTCTTGACACTGAGAATCTGCATCAGGCTCCCTGTTCAGTGAGGAGTCTGCCTTGCCCTTTCCCCCAGCTCATGCTCTCTCTCTCTGAAAGAAAGAAAGAAAGAAAGAAAGAAAGAAAGAAAGAAAGAAAGAAAGAAAGAAAGAAAGAAAGAAAGAAAAGAGGAAAGAAAGAAAGAGAGAGAGAGAGAGAGAGAGAGAGAGAAAGAAAGAAAGAAAGAAAGAAAGAAAGAAAGAAAGAAAGAAAGAAAGAAAAGAAAAGAAGAAAACCAAATTTCCCTTTGTAAATAGGGCATAATGAAAATAGATTATGTTCCTGAACAAAAAAGAAATAAAAATGATTATGATAATTTGGTTCAATGCTTTCTCTACGCTAAGAGAGGTATTCAGTACTGATGATAACTAGTATTTTACTAAATGCTTGGTAAATGCCAGACACTGTGCTTTATGTTGTTATCCCATTTAATCTCCTCAGCATCTTACCAGCATCTTATCATTATCATCTCTATTTTATATATGTGGATATTGAAACTAGCAGGTTAAGGATAGCAGCTCAATGGCACACACTAAGAGGATGGGACATGAATTCAGAATTAATTTAGAAATTCATTTTAAGACATCCCTACTGGCTTCCCACTATGTCTATTGGCACTAGGAAAGGAACACCACAGAATAAAGAACGAGGAGAGGCAACATCCTTGCTGTCTTGACACTCAGAATCTGATAGGAGGCAAAATACAGAAAATGTACATAGCATGTAATGCAGGACAGCATCCCATAGCAAAGGAGATGTATTAAGAGAGCTCCAGCCCTAAAAGGTCAAGAGATAATCATGGTTCCATTATACCTGCTGACATATAAATACATCTACAGGTTCTCAATGCCTTTCATGATCTACCCTCATCTAACTTTCTAATCTTCTCCTTCATATCTTTTCATTTTCTAAAGACATCCACTATTCTCCTACCTCTTTCTATTTATTTGGGCAACTACTCTTGGTCAAGAAAACCTATCCCACTCCATTCCTGTCTCTCTGAAATATTTTCTTAAAAAAAATCAAAAACATGATCTGGCAAGTAACAGTAAATATTACTGAATAAATATCTATCAGACCAGATCCTATTAATTACTTCCCAAAGTTCATCTCAATTGCTCCTTCTCCTAACTCCATTCCATTCTGCTCTTAACAGTTAACGTGATCAGACACTGGATCATGTAAAAGCCAAACCCATATTTCTACTTCCAGTAAGGAAAAAGTGAGCAAAAACAGGCTGTCTTCTGAGAATATGAAATAGCAAGAATAGCCCTAAGAAGAAAAGCCCCTGCTAGAATATACCAGCATCATACTTCTTTCCACTACTATGCTTTACAATATCCACAAAAGAAAACTTCCATAATCTACTTTTGTTGACAGAAGTAATAGTCATATTTTCTAGGCTCAATTTGAGGAAATGCCCTTATTAACTATCTGACCGTAGGTAAGCTGGTTAAACTCCTTGTCCCTCAGTTTCTTTAAAGTAAAATGAGAAAATACCCATTTCACAGGTTTTTTGGGGATTAAACTAACAAACCTGAAGAACTGAGCAAAATACTGGGCACATACATAGTAAGCACTCCATAAATACTAGCTATTATTGTTATTACTATCACCATCCTTGCCACTACTCTGATGGAGATGTTTATACGATTGGGTTATTCGAATGAGAGCAAAGACAGAAGAAGGGCACTTTCAGTTCAAAAATACAAATCCTTCAAATAATCCCATAAGATTTGTTCTCTATCTTATATACTGCAATTAGATTTCACATAATATTTTCTCATTTTGTTTACTGAGAAATAAACGAAGGAAGCAGAAACTGGAGAAAGCAGGGGCTACACAGGTGTAACATTCATTTAATTTAGTAAATACTTGTTGGACCCTCCCGTATGTCAGCAGCTAATCTAGAAGGTAGTCATTTAGAAGTGAACAAGACAAAGTCTCTGTCCTCAGAGAATTTACATTCTAGGGAAAGACAAACAATAAACTAAGCATAAAAAATAATTGACATGTCAAGAGGTAACATACGTTATGAAGAAAATGTAAATAGGATAAGGGGCAGAGAATGATGGGGCATGACTAAGAGCTTATTTGGGAGCTGGGAGCTTATTTGTGAAAAGTAGTATTGGGAGGCCCTGAGAAGGTGTTGGCATTTGAATATAGTGAGTGAACAAGCCACTATAGATCACTTGAGGGCAACGTTTACTGGGAATATCAAAGCAAAGTCCCTAAAATAGCAAACAGCTAGGAGTTTTGGAGGGATAAAGAAGGGTGAGGCGTGGAGTGAAATGGAGGTGGGAGGGGGAAAGGAGAGGGGCCCCTTATGTCCTTTAGGGCAATGAAAGGACTCTCGTTTATACTTTGGATGGAAAGGCATGAGGGGCCTTTTTGCACGGGAGTGTGAGATGACAAGAAAGAGCTGATGTTACATGTCGCAAATGAGGAAAAGCATTGAGCACTTGGGTCAGCCACTCAGGACCTTCTTCAGAAAAGAGTCTTTCCTCAGGAAGTTAAGAATAAAGGTAAAGATCAGTCCTAGAAGTAATTTCAAGACTATGGTATACTAGAAGGAGGAAGATAAGGTAAAAAGGAGTCACCATAGAAAAAGTATAGCAAAGAACAGAAAACCAAGTCACACAAAAGGGCATCTTGCCAGATGACAGTCCTTAAAATGCTCCAGTATTTTTGGAGAAATGAAATACCTACTATCAAGCAATTAATCAATAAAATTAAAGAGCCATATAATAGTACAATACTAAATGTAATTTGATTTTATTTTGTATGAATTCAAGTCCTTTTAGTAAATGACAACTACTGAAGGTCAGGATCTCCTTGCCCAGTATCTGTATATCAAGTCCTAATAAGAGAAAATGTAAGGGGAGGATGAACATGTGAATGAGCTGGGGAAAGAAAACCTTGACCCCAACTCACACAAGCTCTGCTTTGTGAGGCACAAAGGCAAAACAAAACTGAAGTCTCTTCTTTCACTAATTAAAAATATTGCCCTTCCTCAAAACTATTTCAGTTAGAAACTGCTAGTGGTAAGACCGCATCAGATAAATTTATTAATAGAATCAGTATAGAATAGATTTTATGAATTGTCTGATAGGTCAACAGACATTTAGTGGTTACTAGCCCTCTCAGCTATAGGATATGAATTACAAGGGACTAAGTTTAGTCGGCTCTAACAAGTCTTCTGGATTTTGGCTTTATGTAGTATATGTATCCATTATTGTACTTTTGTTTCTGGAACAATTTTTAAAGCAGACAAATCTGTAAATCTAGGAACCCAGTGTCTGTCTATAGATGTAGATACATCACATACTCCTTCATTTTACCTCACAGTGAAATAAAATATTACTTTTAAAATATAAGGCGATAGGGGAGCCCCTGTGGCGCACAGTGATTTAGCACCGCCTGCAGCCCGGGGTGTGATCCTGGAGACCTGGGATCAAGTCCTATGTCGGGCTCCCTGCATGGAGCCTGCTTCTCCGTCTGCCTGTGTCTCTTCCCCCTCCCCCCCCCGAATAAATAAATAAATCTTAAAAAAATAAAAAATAAATAAAATAAGGTATAAGGCATTATTATCTTTTACTTAAGTAACCAAGATCAAAACTGTAGTTCCTGAAATGTGTGGTGAGGTTTTCTACAGCAATGGCAAAAAGCAGACAAGAGAATTAGTATACATACTTTACTCCCTAAAGAAATAGGTCAAATGAGAACCTCTAGTCCAGAGCTAGTATAACTACACAGAATTAAATAGCTTACATTAGAAATTTTCCATCCTTCAAGATACAAAAGCAATATATCTAATACATTAGGGGAAGAAATTTAATCACAGATTCAAAAATCTTAAACTACTCAAAAAATGTCCATATTCTCTTTATTAGTGGAAAATAAGTCTGAAATATAAAAAGATGCCCCTTGGGATGTCAAGTATGTCTCCTATCTAAATCTTATTAAACGTATATGTATATAGGTCAATGGATAAAGCAAATTTAAACTAGAACAGAAAATCTGATTCAGATTCAAATTAACATCTTCCTTTTACCTATTCCTTCTGGCAGTACTTGAAAAATCTGTAGCAACAAACTATCACTTCATTATCTTCCCACAAGATACTGGTTTTCTCTAACACTTCACAATGCCTCTGAGATAGCATATCTGACATAACACCTCCACTTCTCTCCAGAATTTAACAAGATAAAGAAAAGGCAGGAAGAAAGTAGTCAATGTTGGTGTTACACATGCAAGAATCTACCATGAACATTCAAATTAAATATATACCTCAAACCATTTTAACTATTTTTCCATAAAGGTATCTGACATGTTCTGAGTTCATATTTCCCTTTAAAGCACTTAAGACACTGTAGGGTCATTTATTAGTGTTAACTGATGGCATTCAATAGCTAATGGTAGGAGGACCAGATCCATTAAACTTAAATATGACTAAAACAATGTATAGTGTGATTCAAAGGACCCAAAGTGATTGTTTTAATGATTTTTCTTTAATCATATAAAGCTGAGTAATCAAATATAGTCTTTGAAGAAGGCTATTTACTTTTTTTAACCTAAACAGGATCTCTCAAAGATAAAATAAAATGGTGAGTTCTCAATTCACCTAAGTACTCAATATCAAACTTGCTTGATTATGTAACAATATAAAGTTTAAACTTTATTCTGTGATACTATTAAAATGAAGATGTCATTGAGTAGTTTTACCTACTTTGTAATAATACCCAGAATGTAATGACCTACATGCAAAAACATGCAGGATTTTCAGGGTTGTATCACAAATTAGATCTAGACGTAAGGAAGTTCACGTATTTCTCTCCAACCAATTCCCTCCTCTGAGCCATCCCCCAACAGGTTTATCCCAGTGCTTTTTAGCATCTGTGTGCTTCAGTACAAGCATTCAGAGGGCAGGAATCAGGCCCAGACAATGTGCTCTCATGGCCCCTAGCATAGCTCCATTTGCACATGATGCTTATTAAACCCTAGCTGAAAGGCATTTGACAATACAATTACTGAAAAATTCAATGCTCACCCAGCTTGTGAAATCTTGTGCCTTGTACCTTATGATTTCAGCAGTGCCATGTGTGCTGTGATAGTTAAGGACCTGTCAATGTTTCCATTATAAACTCTGGTTTTCAGAGGTTTGTATCTTGGCCTATAAAAATAGATTCCGGTCTGTAACTTGGCATGGAAAGTACTGGTATCAGCCCAAGAGAACATTTTTTGTTCCAAAGATTAAAATAAAAATCTGTTTCGTAGTTTTAAGTTAAGAGAGTGTTAAAAGGGGGGGAGGGGAGGGTGGGTGGAGTATAGAATGTTTTTAAAAACACACACAAAAAACCAATGCTCTATGTCTCACTACTGCTTCATTTTAAATTTTGAAATGATTAACACAATATAAACCAATGATACTGCGTAAATGAAAAACCTAAAAAGAGTTTTAATTAAAAACATTATGGCGGTTACCAAAAAAAAAATCATAAATTTTTAAACAACTACATATGTAGTATCTCAAATAATCCCCACATTTAAAGATTGTCCAAGTACTCACTGACAGTAAACCAAAACTATTTCAAAGATATGTTTTACCAGATATGTAAAAATTACTTTTTAATGAATCACTAAATGTAGATTTACTTCAGATTAGTGGAGACAATCTTCAATCCTACTTCAATTTATGCATCAAGAAGTTTCTACAGTATATTATAACTTAATGTAAGAAACTGTGAGGTAATCTTTATGTACTGTTTGTTAAAGACTAGTTTAAGTTTCGTGTTTTCTTTTTAGCTTAACATAGATGTTTTCTTCAAAAATATAACAGCAGTATGTAACACTGGTGTGCCTTCAAATAAACACATTTTGAAACAATAATTTATATTCTGTCAAAGGGGGTATAAACTGGTATAACCTCCTTGAAGGATGATTTGGAAGTAGCTATCAAAATTACCTGTGTGTGTGTGTGTATTTGACCTTGTAATTACATTCTTTTTTTTTTTTTAATTACCTTGGATCAGTTCTTCTTTTTTTTTTTTTTTTTAAGATTTATTTATTTACTCATGAGAGACAGAGGGAGAGAGAGAGGCAGAGACACAGGCAGAGGGAGAAGCAGGCTCCATGCAGGAAGCCGGATGTGGGAATCGATCCCAGGGCTCCAAGATCAGGCCATGGGCTGAAGGCGGCGCTAAACTGCTGAGCCACCTGGGCTGCCCTTGTAATTACATTCTTAAGGAAACTATACTACGAATATACCTGCACATATGAAATAATACAGATATATCTTTTATATATGCATGTGAGTTTCTAGTGTGAATCTTTTTAAAAATATTCTGTATTCCACTCACAAGAATAGTTCTCACGGAATTTTTAAAATAGCAAACCTAAATGTCCATCAACTGGGAAGTTGTTAAATAAGTTATTCTAAAGGCAGACATGGTATTACTATATAGCTTTTTAAAAAAGAAAGAAGAGGAAGACAAACAAAAGAATGATTCATTGATACAGAAAGTCTTCCAAGGTACAATGATTACTGAAAACAGCAAGGTCCTATGTTACCATCTGTAGAGGGAGAAAAACTAGGAAAGAAGAATATATAGACATATATTGGGGGGGAGAAGAGAGATTTATTTCCTTGCTTCTACATGCATAAAACATTTCTAGAAAGACACACAATAAACTAACAATAAAAATTAAGGTTTCCCATAAAAATAATTTAATAACTTTGGGTACCATTCCTAATCAAGGTCTCAATATCAGATAATATAACCAAAAGAATATTAGAAAGAAAAAATACATGTAACTCTAAGCTTCTATAATTACTGAAAACAATAAAATTAGGCATTGTACAGTATACTTATATTCATAATATATGAGTGGTTCTCAAATATTGGTGCATACAGAATCACTTTAAGATCTTACTAAAACACGGATTTTTTGGACTCCACCCTTAGAATTTCTGATCCATAGGTCTGGAACAGAGCCTAAGAATTTGCTTTTTTTTTTTAACTGTCCCCAGGTAAGGTTGCACTGCTGATCCAGAGACCACACTTGGAGAACATCTGTTCTAGATAAATGAGTACCTGTTCAAAGTTGTACATAAAAACCCACCTACTACATTATAAATACAATTTCATTATTCCCAATAATACTCTGATAATGCGTGTTTTCCTAAAATTTAAGAAATCTGGGTGGTGGGGTAGATAATGCTTTAAATTATTCTAAACAAGGTAAAATAAAGTGCAAGAGGAGACAAGGGAATTAGTTCTATTGTACTTTTCCAACAGCCTCCCATCCCCTATTTCTGCCACTAGATGGAAACCAGTACAATGATTAGTTGTCAAACTGCAGATATAAATTGAAAAACAGTAAAAGTGAGGTGAAACTTACATTACATAGTATTAATTATAAAGGGACATATATCTGTGGGCCCCTATCCTACATTAACTGTAGAATGGCCATTTTTACTTTTTGATTCATTGTAAATGTCATTAGCCATTGGCCTATCAACTGTATCAACTTCAAAGAGAGTTATTACTAGTTGAATTATGATGCCTCTAAATTCTTATGTTTAAGTCCTAACCTCCAGTACCTCAGAGCATGCTCTTATTTGGAGACAGAGCCTTAAGGAAGAAATGAAGTTAAAATGATATCATGAAGGTGGGCCTTCATGTAATATTACTGGTGTTCTTATTTATAAGTGGTATAAAAGAAGCCATTTAGACACCTACAGATGGAAGATGTGAAGTGAAGACACAGAGAGAAGACAGCCATCTGCAAACCAAAGACAGGAACCTAGAGCTAGAGCAGTTCCTTTCTCTACAGCCCTCAGAAAGAACCAACACCTACCTCACCTCAGACTTTTAGTATCCAAAACTGTGAGACAGTACATTTCTTTTGTTTCTGGCACTAAGTTTATGACACTTTGCTATGGCAGCCCTAGCAAACCAATACAGGGGCTTTCTCTTTTATTTACTTTTTTTCCACGTTAAAAGGCTGAATGACTACTATAAGCAATGTAATGCGTCAAGGGCTAAGACCACAAAAATGAATAATTTTTGTCTTCAAGGAGCTTACAATCTAATGGTTCATTACTTACAGCATAAATATTCACTTAGTCACCACTAAGATTTCAACCATTGTCTCAAGTTTTTGGTGCTTGATTCAATGGGTCATCCACAAAATAAAAGATACCAACACTGAATTCCACTTCACTTCTGCCACCATTCCAATTAGAGCACTCTACTTGCTGCCTTAGTGCAAACCTGTCTAACTGGCCTCTTTCCCTCTCTCCAACCTATCACATGCATTGCTGACAACACTCTTCTTGACAGCACCCTTCATCAAAGTTTCCTGGTTAAAATGTTTCAATAAAGTTCTTAAAAGAACATTCACTGTTTCTCAATCCAGGTTATAGTCAAGTCAATACTTTACAAAAGATGTACATAACTTTAAAAACCATTGATTTAGTTTGCACCTAGGAAACTGAAATGTCTTTAAGAGAAGCTATATCATAAAGGAGTAGCAATATCATAAAATATCATTTAATACACCTGCACATAACTATACTCCCTTAAGTAACTCTAAGTCACAGGACTAATGACCTCAGTTTATTAAGTAGTGAGGGTACAAATTGATAGCTGTTCTTAATCTGTGGTTGCTTCATAAAGTATCTGTAACTATCACAGAAATCCTATCTCTAGATTCTGAAACTTCTATGTAAAGTTCTCATGGGGAGTTTATATTTTACACAACTTCATTCTATATTGTGCATTGGGCTTACAAATATGGCCTCAATTAGAAATGAAAATTTAACTTTGAATTTCTTGTCAAATTATCAAATGTGTCAACTACTGATTTAACATATTTTTTAAAAAATTTTTTTAGTATTTATTTATGATAGGCACACAGTGAGAGAGAGAGGCAGAGACACAGGCAGAGGGAGAAGCAGGCTCCATGCACTGGGAGCCTGACATGGGATTCGATCCTGGGTCTCCAGGATCGTGCCCTGGGCCAAAGGCAGGCGCCAAACTGCTGCGCCACCCAGGGATCCCTGATTTAACATATTTTTATATAGTTATCCCATTTGTTTTATTTTGATAAAACTGAGAATATTCAATTCCCAGGGAAAAATAATTGTTAGCACTAAATTTTCTCTAGAATTTCTCCTCCCTTTTCTTTTCAACAGTGATCAGTTATATGGTTTAGGAAGCCAACTAGGCTGCTGATACTACTCCATTATGTTACATGTAAATAAATTTCACACCTTCAAAATTATTAAAGTGCAAAATAGTATTTCTTGGCCTCCTTATACATAATATTCCAGTGTCGTTATTTCTTTTAGTTCCCGGAGAGAACATCTCTTATTAGTCCTACAATTAAATGATTCAGCAACCAGCCACACTATCTTTGCCTTTTAACAGTTCCAATCAGTAGCAGATCTAGGTGTAATCAACAGCAGCAGGGGGCTTTAGGAAGCAAAACAAAACAAAAACAGTAGGAATCTTTACTAGAATACAGTAATTGATACAGGGGAACATTATAGGCTATTTTAATCCAAGTTAATCTAAGATATTAGAGTCTGATTTTATAATCAGAAGTGAAACGAGCAGGACAACTTCTGAGTATCTGAAAACAGAACAAATGTCAAACAGTTAATAAGGTTAAAATGAAAGAGGACTGTTTTCAAATGAATCC